>NC_140993.1:101785783-102392607 GCF_052327205.1 Somniosus microcephalus | reverse complement strand
TAGAAGTGCTAGAAAAAGGAAGAGTAAAGATTTGTAGTTGCACAAGGGTATGCACGTGGGTGTGTTACACATTGTTAGATTGTTAAGTTTCTGTTGTCTATTTGAAGCATATAAATATTATTCTTTTGCAACACTTTCCTGTCTTGCCCTTTCTTGGTTGCTGGCTGGCAAGTGGCATTTTCAGTTATGTGATGATGAATGGGGAGGTAAGAATTGACGCCGAGCAAGGGGGGGCTGTAAAAGGGAGGCTTGATTATTTGCAGGACTGCTTTGTGTTAGTGCCATTGGGTAGGGGGTGCAAAAGTGGCTTTTGCATATGGTTGTTAGATGGATGCACTGGTAGAACCTAAGTGAACCTCAGAATAATGAGGGCATCCTGGGCAGCCTTGTTCCTCCTGCAGGTCCAAACCTCGCTGCTGCACAATGTTGTGCAGAGCGCATCTTCAGCAGGACCATTCTGGAGACCCTGGCTGGTGTGCACTGAAAGGTGCCCCCAGATCTGCCCAGGCACCTGAAGTGCATCTTCAGCATGCCAATGGCTTGTTCGATGACACATCTGGTAATCATATGGCATTCATTGTATCTCTCCTAGGCTTCATTCCTCAGGTTTCTGTAAGGTGTCATCAGCCATGTTTTAAGTGGGTGTCCCTTGACACCAAGCAGCCAGCCAGTAACTCTACTTCGAGGTGTGAAGAGATCAGGGAGGGTGGGCAGGACGAAAACATCTTGGCAGCTGCCCAGGAATCTTGCGCACACCTGCATAAAGATCTTTTTGTGGTTGCACACCAGCTTCACATTGATGGAGTGGAAGCCCTTACAGGTGATGAATACTCCTGGGTGATCTGGGGGTGCCTTAATTGTCTGCACCTGTGGGAAGCCAGCCAGAGCCGCAAACCCGAGCATCCACTCACACTGACAGGCATCATTACAGGCAAAGTTCACATAATTGGCAGCCCTGGTAAACAAGCTATCAGTCACCTAACTTATACATTTGTGTGGCACTGACTGTGAGATCCTGAAAATGTCTCCA
The DNA here is from genome assembly GCF_052327205.1 of Somniosus microcephalus. Lineage (NCBI taxonomy): Eukaryota > Metazoa > Chordata > Chondrichthyes > Squaliformes > Somniosidae > Somniosus > Somniosus microcephalus. The sequence continues at coordinate 102,391,577 of NC_140993.1, read as the reverse complement.
TCAGAGCCCTGGAAGGATCTAGAAGTAAAAATGTTGAGGGTGGTGGTGACTTTGACAGCCACTGGTAAAGCATGGCCACCAAGTATAGTTGGCAGCAGCTCTTGTTCAAGCAGGCTGCAAATGTCTGCCACCTCCTCACGCGACACCCTGAACCTTCTGCGACACTGGTGTTCCGACATGTCGAGGAAGGTTATCCTCTGCCTGTAGACCCTGTGTGCCAGGTCCTGTGAGCTGCACCTCTCCACTGATCCCCTCTCCTGTGGAGCTGCAGGCCCGTGAGCAGCAGCCTGGTCCTGCTGCTGCTGGTGCTGTTGCTGGTCCTGCTGCTGCTGGTGATGCTGCTGGTCGTCTTGGTCCTCATCTGTGCAACTCAGAAATGCAGAAAAGTATTGAACTGCAGCGTAATGGGACATTGGCACAGGGCCTGGTGTCCCAACCCTGTGCTCCTGTGCATTGGTTGTGCACCTGCTCTTCCAGCACTCAGGATTGCTGAATCTGCCCATAAAATCCAACGAAGATTAACCTTATCATTTGTATAATCGCTTCTCTCTCTCAAGCAGTCCCTCGGTGTAACATTTGCATATTGGATTATCATTGGCCCGCAGGCATCAGAAAGGAATACCTATTATATTCACGTGATCACATGCTGAGTTGTCATTGGCCTGCAGGCATCTGTAAGGACTGCTATTGTTTGGAAGACCCAGGAGGCTAGGGGTCCAAACTCCATCTTGTCCCCATTGTGCTGTATGAGAAAGTTTACAGACCTATTGCTTAGTAAAAGAGTTAAACTGTAATACTCTGTTGTCCTGCAATTTATTAGTTTTGTACAAAGTGTGCAAAACAAGACATGGTGTCAGAACAGGGACTTGAAATGGACATCGTTGGAGCTCACTTACCTCGAATAAATTGGGAATCTTTGAACTTACATAGAGAATGGCGCAAGTTCAAGCAACACGTGCAGTTGATGTTTTCGGGTCAGTTGAGAAGCAAAGGGGAGGAAGAAAGTTGCAGCGACCTGTAGTGTATGTACCTTTAAGGGGAGAACTACTTTTTACAGCTCCTGTATACTGTAGCACCAGCAGTGACCACACCTGTATATAAACCCTGAGTAGGGATTTGTACTGTTAGTTTTAGAGTAACCCTCATCCAGTAAACACCGTTGATTGTTCCTCTGCAGTCTCTGTCTATTTATTGAAGGACACCATACATCAAGATTCACGGATTTAACATTGGCGATGAGTCGAATCGAATCTACCTGCAACTCTGCAGAAGAAGGCCGATTCCAGGGGTACGGGCGTCGACCATCCGGCGGACACTCCAGCGAGACGGGCTGGCAGCAGGTACGGCGCAGACCCTTCCCGGACAGCGGCGGCTGGAGCCGACCGACGGCACAGGGGAAGGCTGAGCAGCGTCGACGGTGTAAGAGAGAGGGTAAAGCGCACAGGGCGCAGCCAGGGTTGAAGACCGAGCGGCGTCGACGGAAAAAAAAAGAGAGAGAGGGTAGAGCGCACGGGGCGCAGCCAGGGTTCAGGACCGAGCGGCGTCAACGAGAGAGGCGCGCAGGAAAACTTGCAGAGCGCGGCCGGTATTCAAGGGCTGAGCAGCGTCCATGGGGGAGGAAAGGAAAGCGCGGGAGATGCCATTTGAGCCGCAGCGGAGAAGAAGGGAGAGCGCGGGAGACGCCATTTTTGAGCCGCAGCGGAAAAGAATTTTGAAAACATAGTGTCAATCCTACGGGACCACTTAAACCCCACACCGCTGCTGATAGCAGAAAGATTTAAGTTTCACAAAAGGAACCAGCATAAAGATGAAAGTAATGCTGAGTATTTAACGGAACTGCGCAAGCTATTGAAACACTACCAGTTTGGAACGGGACTAGCAGATACTTTAAGGGACAAGTTCGTGTGTGGGCTTCAAAGTGAAGGAACCCAGAAACGGCATCTATCAGAAAAGGATCTTACGCTGGACAAAGCTTTCAGCATAGCAGTATCACACGAAGCAGCAGCACGGGGTGCAGCTGAGATACAATGGAGACCGCAAGAATATGGCACAAATGAAATGGCATACAGAACAGTGAAATGCTATCGCTGCGGCAGAACAACACATGACCATAAGGATTGCTGGTTCAAGGACCAAGTGTGCAGACAGTGTGGAACAGTAGGACACATAGCAAGAGACTGCAGGTCAAAAAAGAAAACCAGCAGCAAGAAATCTCCACAGGAGAAGTACAAGAAGGTACATAAGGTGACGGAGAGTAGTTCAGATGAACAGAAAAGGGATACGGACTCCGGAAGCAAGGAGCTGGGTTGTCTGAAACTACATAATGTGATCAAAACGGAGGATCACCAAACTATCTGGGTCACGCTCAAGATAGCCGGAGTCCAAGTGAAAATGGAATTGGACACAGGATCAGCCCTAACAGTCATAAACAGAAGGGACTACACAGGGCAAAAAGTCTACCCCAAAGGAAAAATAAGGGTGAACGTTATATATAACGGCAAGGAAACACCAAAAATGGACATATATGTATTGCCAGAGGGAGGACCACCACTACTAGGACGTGAATGGATCCGGAAGATACAGCTAGATTGGCATTCCATACAAGCACTGACTGTAGATGCCAAAAAGGATGACGACGTCACACCTGGACGACTGCCAAAAATGCTAACTGACGCACAAGAAGTGTTCCAGGAGGAACTCGGAACACTAAAAGGCATAACAGCAACGATCAAAATAGAGGAAAATGCAAGCCCAAAGTTTTTTAAGGCCAGACCGGTGCCTTATGCGATCCGCCCAGCCGTCGAAGCAGAGCTGGAAGGTTTGGAACGTTCTGGAGTACTGTCCAAAGTGGACTGGAGCGAGTGGGCTACACCCATTGTTCCTGTAATGAAGAGGTCATTGAGTAATATGCCTGGGGAACCAAAGAAGGTTCGCATCTGTGGGGACTTTAAGGTGACAGTGAACCCAATCCTTCACACGGTACAATATCCGCTTCCGCGGATTGAAGATATTTTCACCTCGCTATCTGGAGGGAAACGCTTCACTAAGATTGATCTGGCCCAGGCGTACCTGCAAATGGAGGTAGAAGAAGCCTCGAAACAGTACCTCACGATCAACACTCATAAAGGTCTCTATCAATACAACTGGCTGGTGTTCAGGGTAGCATCAGCTCCGGCTATTTGGCAAAGGGCAATGGATCAAGTCCTGCAAGGGATTCCAGGGACCCAGTGTTATTTGGTTGACATCCTGGTCACGGGCGAAAATGACAGTGATCACCTCGCCAACCTGGAGCAGGTGCTCGCTAGATTGAAGGAATATGGGCTCCGAGCTAATCGCCACAAATGCGAGTTTTCCAGAAGCAGATCTCGTATTGTGGCCACGTTATTGATGAGGAGGGGTTATATAAGTCCCCTGAAAAGATTGAGGCAGCAGTCAAGGCTCCAGCAGCGGAAAATGTGTCACAACTGAGGTCGTTCCTCGGGCTGGTGAACTACTACCATAAGTTCTTGCCAAATTTGTCTACCGTACTACACCCACTGAACACCCTACTGCAAACGGGGGTACCATGGAAGTGGAATGACGAATGTAAATGAGCTTTCCAGAAGAGCAAAGAATTGATCACATCAAAAGAGGTGTTGGCTCATTTCAACCCAGCACTACCAATTAGGTTGGCGTATGATGCATCACCCTATGGCATTGGAGCGGTGCTGTCGCACAAATTCTTGGACGGCTCAGAGAGGCCAATAGCCTTTGCGTCACGATCACTAACCTCAGCCGAGCGTAACTACGCCCAGATTGACAGTGAGGCCCTCAGCCTAGTGTGGGGAGTGAAAAAGTTCAACCACTATCTGCACGGGCAGAAGTTCACCTTGCTGACTGACCACCAACCACTTGTCTCCATCTTTAATCCAAAGAAGGGCGTTCCGGTGATGACTGCGCAACGGCTACAAAGATGGTCCCTTTTTCTTGGGGCGAACCAATATGAAATCGAGTATAAGGGCACGAAACAGCATGGAAACGCTGATGGGCTATCACGCCTGCCACTGCCTAATGCGGAGGAAGCACCAGCAGTGGACCCTGTCGAAATATTTCATTCGACTATAATTGAACGCTTGTCTGTAACTAACGCTGATATAGAGAAGGAGACCCGAAATGACCCGACACTGTCTCGGGTATATGACTTGACGGTGAAGGGATGGCCAACACATGGCGACTCACTGTTGCCAGCATTCTCATCCAGAAGAGAACAGCTGTCAGTATGCCAGGCGACCTTGAAGTGTGGATCCCGAGTGGTAATTCCACCCAAGTTAAGGGAGAGAGTGCTCAATGAGCTTCATGAAGGCCATCTGGGAGGGGTGAAAATGAAAAGCCTTGCTAGGGCTTATGTGTGGTGGCCGGGGATCGATCAGCAAATCGAGGACCAGACAAAGAGCTGCTCAGGATACCAGAAGATCTAAAATGCACCACCACATGCCCCTCTACACCCATGGGAGTGGCCCTCATCTCCATGGCAACGGGTGCATATTGATTTTGCTGGTCCATTCATGGACTCAGTGTTCTTAATAGCAGTGGATGCGCACTCGAAATGGCCTGAGGTGATCAAAATGTCCTCCACCGCTACGGAGAAAACTATTGCAGTCCTATGGACCATATTTGCCAGGAACGGCTTGCCAGAGCAGATTTGCTCTGATAACGGACCACAGTTTGTGTCCGAAGAGTTTCGAAGATTTATGAAGAGGAATGGGGTAAAGCATTACACATCCGCCCCGTATCATCCAGCCACAAATGGATTGGCTGAGAGGTTCGTACAAACCTTTAAGAAAGCAGTAAGAGCCATGTGCAATGACGACATTCCACTGCAGCACAAGGTGGACAATTTCCTGTTAGCCTACAGAAATGAGACACATGCAGTCACCAACCAGACCCCGGCCATGATGTTCTTTAACTGAAGGTTGAGATCTCGTATGGATTTGCTCAGACCAAATGTACGAAGAGATGTTGAGAATAAGCAATTCCAGCACATCAATGAGAAGCCGACAAGGAGCTTCAATGTAGGGCAACCAGTCTTGGCCCGCGACTACCGAACAGAGAAATGGCAACCACATGCACACGGCAGGGGCCACTAATGTACACAGTGGATGTTGGGGAGAACATTGTGAGACGCCATGTTGACCAGATCCTAGAGTCACCGGAACGAGTCAACCCCATGTCTCGCACATACGTACCTGGTGATGAACCCGACATACCGGTAGCATGTACCCCAGAAACAGTAGCATCGGAAGCTGATGAACCAACCGACAACAGGGGGCCAGAATCGCCTCAGCACCAAGAGCAAGACACTCAGGAAAGGTGCTATCCAGAAAGGATTAGGAAGCCTCCCCAAAGACTGAACTTATAAATAGACTATTTTCAGTTAATGTTGCATGTTAAAAGTGTTAATTGTAATTAGTTGATATTTAATTGTTAAATGAATGTTATGGTAGTGTTAATCTATAAGGGGAGGAATTGTAGTGTATGTACCTTTAAGGGGAGAACTACTTTTTACAGCTCCTGTATACTGTAGTACCGGCAGTGACCACACCTGTATATAAACCCTGAGTAGGGATTTGTACTGTTAGCTTTAGAGTTACCCTCATCCAGTAAACACCGTTGATTGTTCCTCTGCAGTCTCTGTCGATTTATTGAAGGACAACATACATCAAGATTCACGGATTTAACACTACCTACTCCTGTGGATCGGAGAAAAAGGGAGAGACATTTTTAACACATGGTCTCTCACCGCAGATGAAGCAAAGGTACTGAAAAGTTATTTTGACCGTTTTGAAGCATATGTGATGCCCAAGACAAATACGATATTCGCTAGGTACAAGTTTCAGAAGAAAGTACAAGGAGCTAGTGAGTCGTTTGAATAGTTCGTGACTGAGTTAAAACTGCTGGTAAAAGTCTGTGAATATGCAGATAAAGATGAAATGGTCAGAGACCGCATCGTGTTTGGAATACATTCAGCTAAAGTGAGAGAGAAACTTTTGAATGTTGGATCCGGGCTAAAGCTGGACCAAGCTATGGAGATAGCTAGATCGCACGAGATAACCCAAGCACAGTTGAAAACCATAACCAGCATCACGAGCAGTTCGCGTGAACAGACAGTGCACGCAATTAATAGACACACACCAAAGAAGACCGCCCAGAGAGCATGTTTCAGAACAGAAAGAACAGAGAGAGATCTAAAAATGAGCAACACAGACATAAAACGCTTCAAAAACTGTGGATATTGTGGAAACAAGATGCACGGGGAAAAGGTGCAATGCCCTTCCAAAGGAAGGCAATGTGCTAAATGTGGTAAACAGAACCACTTTGCTAAAGTTTGCAGGACTGTTTTTGGAAAAACTGTACACACAGTGAGTGACAGCCAAATGCCAGATAGAGAGCCAAATGCAGAGGATCTGTTTATCGATTCTGTGTCACAGAAAAAAAAGATTTCAGAGACTGAGCAAGCCTTTGCCGATATTGAGATAGGAAAACAGGGCACAGAGCTTAGGTTTAAACTAGACACTGGAGCTCAGGTTAATGTAATTCCTCTGAGTGAGTATCACAGCTTGAAGGATGAGTGTGAGCTACAGCCCACCTCACGCAGACTGACCGGCTATGGGGGTGAGCAGCTCATTGTAAAAGGCACATGCGTGATGAAATGCAAGTACAAAGAAAGCGACATAATGTTGGACTTTTTCATTGTTGACACTCGAGCACCTCCACTGCTAGGTCTAAAGGCATGTTTAGACATGGACCTCGTTAAGCTGGTGCTATCATTGACAGCACCAGTTGAGAAGCAGACAGTCATGGAGGAGTTTGCTGACGTTTTCAAAGAAATCGGACTATTCCCAGGTGAATGCACTATTCACCTTGACCCAGCAGCAACCCCTGTGGTTTGCCCACCGAGAAGGATACCCCTTGCTCTACATAGTCACCTGAAGGAGAAGCTGCAGAGCATGGAGAATACAGAAATCATCGTCCGGAAAACAGAACCGACAGAGTGGGTCAATGCGTTAGTAGTGTTTGAGAAACCACGTACAGGAAAGCTCAGAGTCTGTCTCGACCCCAGAGATTTGAACAAGGCTATCAAATGCCCTCACTACACTTTACCAATGCTAGATGACATCACACCCAAGCTAGTGGGAGCACGTTACTTCAGTGTAATGGACGCACGATCAGGATACTGGACTATCAAGCTCACGGAAGAGTCATCTAAGCTAACAACGTTCAACACACCATTTTGGACGCTACCGATTTCTGTGTTTACCATTTGGTCTTATCTCAGCTCAGGATGAATTCTAGCGGAAGATCGACAAAACCTATGAAGGCCTCGACGGAGTAGTCACAATCGTAGACGACATCCTCATCTATGGCAGGAATAGAGAGGAACATGACAGGAACCTCCATGTGATGCTACAAAGATCACGGGAGAAAGGTATCCGGCTCAACCCCGAGAAAAGCATAATCGGATCCACCAAGATCAGTTATTTCGGGCATCGCCTCTCAACTGATGGCATTAAGCTGGATCCAGAGAAAATCTCCGCCATCAAGAAGATGGAGCCGGCGAAGAACCGCGCAGAGCTAGAGACAGCACTAGGCATGGTTAACTACTTAGCCAAGTTTGCCCCGAGCCTCTCTGAAATCAACGCACCCATGCGTCAGTTGCCAAACAATCCAATGAGTTCCTGTGGGACAAACAACATGACACAGCATTTCAGAAAATGAAAGACCTAATCACCAGAGAACCAGGACCAGTTCTTGCCTACTTCGACCCCAACAGTGTGCTCAGACTACAAGTGGACGCGTCAAAGTACAGACTAGATGCAGTATTACTGCAAGAAGGAAAGCCCATCGGCTACGCTTCCAGATCTCTCTCAGACAGTGAAATCAGCTGTGCTCAAATCGAGAAAGAGCTATATGCAATTCTGTTTGGATGTAAGCGTTTCCACCAGTACGTTTATTGCCGACAAGTCATTGTGGAATCTGACCACAAGCCCCTCGAGTCAATCATGAGGAAACCACTAGCTGCAGCCCCACCAAGGCTACAGAGAATGATCCTTCAGCTACAGAAGTACGACTTCACAATCATTCACCATCCAGGCAAAGACATTCCTGTCGCAGACACGCTCTCCAGAAAGTCTCTTAGCTACCAGGACAGCAGCCTCAGTGAAGGCATGGATGTGCAGGTGCACATGGTGTACAACAGCTTACCTGTGAGTGACTCAAAACTGAAGGAGATCCGAGCAGGAACAGGGAAAGATGCACAACTCACACTACTGAGCAAAGTCATACATGAAGGATGGCCTGAGGAAAGGAGGAAATACCCTCAGAGCATATCTGAATTCTGGAACCACAGAGACGAACTGTCACAAATCAAGGGAATTGTCTTCAAAGGGGAGAAAATCATCATTCCTACCAGTCTCAGAGAAGAGATGTTGACAAAAATTCATGCTGGACATATGGGCATGGAAAAATGCAAACAAAGAGCACGTGACATTGTTTTGGCCCGGAATGTGGAAACGCATTGAGGACATTGTCGGAAAATGTTCCATTTGTCTAGAACGCCACCCATCAAATGTCAAAGAGCCCATGATACCTCACCGTATCCCAGACAGGCCCTGGCACGTCGCGGCAACGGATCTGTTCACATGGAACAATGAAGACTACATAGTGACTGTTCATTACTACAGCAGATTTTTTTGAACTGGACAAGCTTCACAGCACCACATCTGCAGCTGTGATCCAGAAGCTAAAGGCAGCCTTTGCCAGGCATGGCATGGTAGAGACTTTAGTCTCAGACAATGGCCCCCAATACAAATCAAAAGAGTTCGAGTCCTTTGCCAAGGCATGGGATTTCACATATGTCACATCAAGCCCACATTACCCTCAAATTAATGGCCTTGCTGAAAAAACTGTCCAGATTGCAAAAACACTCATGGACAAAGCCAAAGCGGACAAAAGGGACCCCTACATCAGTCTCCTTGAGTACCGCAACACTCCGGTTGACAACTTCAAGTTACCAGCACAGCTGTTGATGAGCCGCAGACTTCGCTCAATCCTTCCAAGCACCAACCAGCAGCTGCAGCCAGAGGTCGTCGGCTGCAAGCAAGTGCATGCAAAACGTGTACAGAGACAGCAACACCAAAAGAGATACTATGACAGGTCAGCTAGACTACTGCCGCCACTGCATAATGGAGAATCCGTCAGAATCCAGGAGCATGACTACTGGAACCAGCAGTCGTCATCCAGCCAGCTGACACTGAGCGATCGTATCACATCCGCAGCCAGAAGGACAGGTGTACCGCCGCAATCGCAGGCACCTCCTGAACACCAAGGAACAACACCGTCATTCTGATGAGAGGATCAGTTCAACAGAGTGTGATGAACAGAGCAATACACAAAACACATCATACTTACCTGAACCTAAACCTGAACCTGATTTGTTGACCGATTCAGGAGCATGCTCAGTTCCATACCACAGAAGGTCGGGACGAGAGGTCAAGCCTAGAGTTATCCTTGACTTGTGAACTGTCAAAGGGTGTAGGCAGATCGCTGCCCTAAAAAAAACTGTACATTGTTATTGAAACGTTGAGATGTTTTCAGCGCTAGTTAAATGCTGAGTTTACTTATATGATTATGCTACCGAGAACATTAGGTAGAAGAAAGGTCTAAAAGTAATGCACAACATTTTTCTTTTAAAAGAACGGGGATATAACATTTGCATATTGGATTATCATTGGCCCGCAGGCATCTGCAAGGAATACCTATTATATTCACATGTGATCACATGCTGAGTTGTCATTGGCCTGCAGGCATCTGTAAGGACTGCTATTGTTTGGAAGACCCAGGAGGCTAGGTGTCCTAACTCCATCTTGTCCCCACTGTGCTGTATGAGAAAGTTTACAGACCTATTGCTTAGTAAAAGAGTTAAACTGTAATACTCCGTTGTCCTGCAATTTTTTGGTTTTGTACAAAGTGTGCAAAACAAGACACTCGGAACTGAAGATGACTTGCTTCCACATTAAAAATGAGTTCTCAGGTGACTGATGAGTCCGATGTGGGACCTACAGCCTCTGTCACAGGTGGGGCAGACGGTGGTTGAAGGGGCGGGTGGGTGGGGTGCTTGGGTTGACGTGCGCTCCTTCTGCTGTTTGCGCTTGGCTTCCGCTTGCTCCCGGCGAAGAGACTCAAGGTGTTCGGCGCCTTCCCGGATCCTTCTCCTCCACTTTGTGCGGTCTAGGGCCAGGGATTCCCAGGTGTCGGTGGGGATGTTACACTTTTTCAAGGAGGCTTTGAGGGTGTCCTTGAAGCATTTCCTCTGCCCACCTGGGGCTCTCTTGCCGTGCCGGAGCTCCGAGTAGAGCGCTTGTTTTGGGAGTCTTTTATCGGGCATGCGGACGATGTCACCCGTCCATCGGAGCTGATCGAGCGTGGTCAAATTGTCGATGCTGGGGATGTTGGCCTGAGCAAGAACACTGACGTTGGTGCGCCTATCCTGCCAATGGATTTGCAGGATCTTACGGAGGCAGTGTTGGTGGTACCTCTCCAGTGCTTTGAGGTGCCTGCTGTACATGGTCCATGTCTCTGATCAATACAGCAGGGCGGGTATCACTGCTGCTCTGTAGGCCATGACCTTGCTGCCGGGTTTGAGGTCCTGGTCTTCAAACACTCTCTTCCTCAGGCGACCGAAGGCTGCACTGGCACACTGAAGGCGGTGTTGGACTTCATTGTCACCATCTGCCCTTGTTGACAGTAGGCTCCCATAAATAATATTATGCTCAAGACTCTCTCTATAACACCATCTGTAGAAGTCAAACCAAAAGTATGGCATAGCTTCATACTACTTTCATACCAGGATCAGCCTAGTTGTTACCATGACAACAGAGATGCTAGCCATAACAAAGACTTCTTCTTTCTCTCTCCTTTCCCTATTTGGTCACATACGTGCAGTCTTATCAACACTCAGAAGTGCCCTGCTGTGTCCATGGTGTAAATCAGTCCTCACACTGGAGAAACTGCAACTAGTGACTAGGGTACAGCTGTTTACTTATACTCCAAATCAAATGCTAATGCACATTCTTAATTCTATAATTCAGTCTGACCTTCTGTTATGTACCATAACAATGCATTCTGTATTGACTGGAATTTCCTGGTTGCAATAACTGAAATCAAAGTTTTGAAACTGAACAGTTTAATCAGTAATTCCCCACTGCCCCACAACATCATCACTCACTCACCTCCCACTCACCAGCTAAATCAGCAGGAATCAGCTTTTGCATCAAGTCACTGCCCATGATTTCGTCCCATTGGGCCAATTATATTGCAACATGTTCTTTCTTCCCTTTGAACCATTAGAAGAATTATTATTTTCTCCATAACAATAATAAATAATGGAACAATGGCATAATGTATTTGTTGCATGTTAAGCTGCTTGTGAATTTGCACATAGTGGATTGTCACTGTTTCTTTGCTAGGAAAGAAAGGGAAAACAAAACATTTGACACCATTGGTGGACAGGGGTTGAATCATCTTTACACTAATAAAACATTGTAACCGTAAATCAATAATATATTGATCTCAGCACTGAATGCCACAAGATTATTTGACTTTTAAACTAAATTGAACTGGAGTAGGGGAAAACTTTGCAAGCAGATTTTAAATAGAGATTTGTACAAACATCGCTAATGTACCAGAACACAGATAAACATACCAGCAGTTTAGAAAACAATGCCACTTTGCTTTATCTTGAACACTACCAGGAGAAAACTTGTCAAAGGCAAAACCTTCAACTGCAAATACATTTTCATAGCTCTAAGAGTACTTTCAACAATTAAAAAAGTACAAAATCATTGCACTCATTTGTGCCCCTTCAAATCACTTTCATGGCAATTTTGAAAAACTGCCCAAATTAACAGCTCAGCATTGTAACTCATATAATTTTTTTTAAAGTCTAATGTAATTCGCGTAACGCTCTCCCAGAACTGTTTCAGAGGGTCCATTCAAGGCAATTTGGAAAGAATTTCACAGACGATATTGGATATTTAGTACACTTCAATCACCATCTTGAACAATAGGCTAACCAGTGGAATATAGTGGTGAGTACTGCCCCCAGACTCATGAGGCATAGTATTGTAGAATATGTAGAATAAAGGTGCTTCTGCATTACCTGAATAGAGTCTCTTACCCCAACCTCAAGGACAGCCTCTACTGAAGCTGATTTGTGTTTGTGATTTAAACTTTGAAAATGGTAAAGATTTTCTCTAAGTCTGTGATGAGACAGAAATAGATCTGTATTACCAATAGCAACTGCAGGCAGTGAATAGCATTTCTGGATCTTTAGAACTGTTAATTTGATTCATGTGAGAAAAATTATGGCTAAGAGGGTGGTGCAGTGTGTTGGACCACTGTCCTTTGAGTTTGGGACCAAATTTGCACCCAATTAAATATGCTGGGATTAAAGCCTACTTTTTCGATCAACTGTCAAGGTTTTAAGCAGTTTGAACCTTACTGATTGACAAAAATGCATTAATTTGCTACTAATTAGCACTAAATTGTTACTCACATTCAAAGAGGGTACAAGCACGAAAGCCAGGGAGCTGGATTTAGAGATATTGGAGAGAGGTTTCTTTCTGTGTGCTATGTGCCATGAAATTATGAGGGCATTTATAAAGGATGTGCTTACAGTTTCACTACACGTAGCAGAGGACATCTTCCCCTATTGTTAAGGCTAACTATTACATGGAAAGACATAGGGCTAGAAATTCATCTACTTACCGCCACTCCGTAGCGCCATGAAATGGTGAAAAATGGCGGCCACCACTCTTTCGCCAGTTGGTGGTGGGTCACGCGGCGGCCGCCATTTTCCTCACTCCCTTCACGCTGCCAGTAACTGGCAGCACCCTGGAAAAAAAATGGCAGCATGGTGATGTTAATTGGCATGCAACGCCGACTTAACGTCTTCACACCAAACTTCAACCCTAGCAGTGAATTCAGTGCTGGGTCCTAAGCACGCCTGACGTGCAAGCAGGCTGACAGTGGTGATGTCAGCGCCTTTTAAAGGGACACACACATCTTTCAGGTAAGTTTGCATTTAAGCTTTTGGACTGATTTTTTTGATTTTATTGAAATAGTGGCTTGCTGCAATAGATGTTAAAAACTTTTTTAAGTGTGTAGGGAGTGCCGCTGGATGCTTGCAAGGCCTCAGATAGTAAAGGAAGGCCTCTGAGAAGACAGAAAATGCTGCAAAATACTCAGCAGGCCAGGCAACATCCATGGAGGGAGAAACAGAGTTCATGTCTCAGGCTGAAATGCTGCCTAAGTTCCTGAGTATTTCCAGCATTTTATGCTGTCATTTCAGATTTGCAGCATCCACTCGCAGAGGGAAGAGGAAGAAGCAGAAGAGGAGGAAGCAGAAGGAAAGATGCAACCCAGTCAGTCCCTTCCTGGCTGGGATATCCAGGACGGAATCATCTGCTTGTGATACCAGTGACCACAACCCTAATTCCCCTTTCAACATTAGTCCCACACCTCACCTTCCCTCTGTTACTGACCATCACAGCATCCTCTTGGCCACAATGCTGAAATAAAAGGCACCACAAAGCAAGCATTCCAATCCAACTTTATACATCTGTTCATCCAATATGACATCAAGAAATCAACTCAACACCCTTATGCATTCCCTTAGTGACTGTCTTGTGTGTGCCTTTGCCTGTCCTATTGATATCACACAGTTCTACCCCAGTGATTGCAGCATGGCTTGTGGAAGGCTGCTGACTTTCAGTGGGGGACACTGCAAATGGCCCTGCTGGTCGACCTTGAGAGCTGGTGGCTGGGAGTGTCAAACCGAGTTATGGTGTTTCTTCTTCTTCTTCTTCATTCTCCTCTCTCTCTTCTTGGTCAACCACTGGCTGGGCAGGCTGCATTTCTTGGGAGTGTGAAATGAGGAAGGCACAAGGGTAGGGTTGTGGTGAGGGGAGGCAGGAAAGCAAGTCATGCCAGAAGGAGGATAACGTATGAGGATACCCGCATCTTGTATCCTTTCAGCCCCGCCACTGGACAAGGGCTCAGCCCATGCCAAGAATGGCCTACACCATCTCCTCCAAGGGGGTGAAGTGAGGCTAGGAATGGGAGATGTGCCTCGTGATTGTTGCAGATTGTTGGTAGGTGAGTGATTGGGGTTGGGAATCGTGCATTGAGCAGTGTGTGAGCTTAGTGGTGCAGTTGGCAGGAGACAGCTTTTGAAGATGCATTTACTGACCTGAACCACTGGTTTGAGTTCATGAAGCTTCTTTGGGCACTGGTGCCAGGTGGTGGGGTTGGGGTGGGGGGGTGGGGGTTGAGGGGGGACTGCTGGCAGTGACAGCCTCGGTGATGTGGTCCCACATCCTTCTTTTTGGAGGGCCTCCTGGCCCCTTTGTGTAGATGACCTGTCTTGCAGTGTTGAACCCCTGCACAAAATTGGAGTGCTGCGTGCGAGACCCTGGGTGCCCCTTCCCTGGCTTGCTGAACCATTTGTGTTAGTGGTGAAAAAGTTTTCACATTTTTGAGGTTTGGAAGGGAATTTATCTTTAAGAGCTGAATAATCACATTTGGGTCTTCTTAATTATTTTTTTTGAAAGGCAGTAAAGGCTGAAAACTGCATTTTTTCACTGCATTTTAACTTGTATTAGTTTTACGCACATTGTCCTTTTAATTCATAGCCCTTTTGATTTCCCACAGTTCCTTGCGAACTCCACAGCCTCACTCCCAGAGGCTGTGCGAAGCTTGAACATCACTTCAGGATGGGAACTTTGCCTCGGAGGCTCCACTAATGCCACCAGGAGGGCGTTGTATGGAAGGTTAGTGCTGCACCACCAATCTCCAGCCCCCCAGATGAATTTATTCTCCTTAGCATTGCGGTCATTTTCAGCGGCTGTTAACTCCAGTTGCCGGTGACACCGACAACTTTCGTGGCGAACTCGAATTTCTAGGCCTTTGTCATTACACCACGGACACAGGTCCTTTGGATCAACCAGTCTGTGCTGGTGTTTATCCTCCATACGAGCAGTAGTCCTAATCCCATGTTCCCACCCTGTTCCCATAATTCCCTTTTCCTTCAACTATCTGTTGGGTCAAATGGCCTGTTTCTGTGCTGTAAATAGCAGTGTCAGCCAGTGGTTCAGTTGTTAGCACCCTCGCCTCGGAGTCAGAAGATTGTGGGTTCAAAGTCCCACTCCAGAGACTTGAGTACAAAAATCTAGGCTGACACTCCAGCGCAATGCTGAGGGAGTGCTGCACTGTCGGAGGTGCTGTCTTTCAGATGAGACATTAAACCGAGGCCCTGTCTGCTCTCTCAGGTGGACGTAAAAGATCCCATGGCACTATTTTGAAGAAGAGCAGGGGAGTTATCCCCAGTGTCCTGACCAATATTTATCCCTCAATCAACATCACTAAAACAGATTATTTGGTCATTATCACATTGCTGTTTGTGGGAGCTTGCTGTGCGCAAATTGGCTGCTGTGTTTCCTACATTACAACAGTGACTCCACTTCAAAAAGTACTTCATTGGCTGCAAAGCACTTTGCGACGTCCAGTGGTCGTGAAAGGTGCTATATAAATGCAAGTCTTTCTTTCTTTCTTATGTAATATGAATCTAATCTAACCTATTCTTAAAAGTTGACCTGGTCTGTGGTTCAATCACTAACTGGTAGTATGTTCCAAATTCTCACAACCCTCTGCATAAAAATATATTTCTTCTGCTCTCTGTCCTAAATCTCTAACATTTAACCTTATATCTATGTTCATTCTAGATCCCCCAACCACTGAAAACAAACTGTTTATATCTACTCTATCCCATTCCTTCATAATTTTAAACACCTCTATCAAATCACACGTAAATCCTTTGTTCTAATGAAAACAGACCCACTTTCAAGTCTTTCCTTCTACTTGTATTTGCAGATTTCTAGTGAATCTGCGTCAACATCCTTTCTATAGCGCCAAGCCCAAAACTGCAAACAGTACGCCAAGTGCTGTCTTATTAAAATGTTATATAGATTCACTATTACATCTTGACTGTTTTATTCTCTACCTCTTGCCATAAAATGCAGTATTCCATTAGCTTTTTCTATGGCCTTATTCATTTGAGAACTGGCATCCAAAAATACACGTGCTCTCCCATATTGCCCAGCCTTTCCCCATAATTATTACTTTTCATAATGATCATTGAATTCCATCTACCATTTTACTATGCCTCATACGGAGCATCATCTATACATTTGGATACCGCTCCTTCACACTCTATGTACAAACCATTGATATACACAGTGAACAGGAGCAATCGCAACGCAGAACCCTGTGGGAAACTGCTAACCACTCCCAACCACTATAAGAAATTGCCTTTAATTCCTAATCTCTGTTTCCTTCCTTTTAACCAGTTTTTAATCCAATTTTCCACCTTCTCCCTCCCTAATTTAATCTTCTCCAGTATTCTCCTGTGTGGTACATTGTCAAAGGCTTGAAAGTCCATGTACACCATATTTTTTAAAATTCATTTATGGGATGTGGGCGTTGCTGACAAGGCCAGCATTTATTGCCCTTGAGAAGGTAGTGGTGAGCCACCTTACTGAAGCGCTGCAGTCCGTCTGGTAAAGGTGCTCCCACAGTGCTGTTAGGGAGGAGGTTCCAGGATTTTAACCTAGCGACAATGAAGGATCGGCGATATACTTCCAAGTCAGGATGGTGTGTGACTTGGAGAGGAACTTGGAGGTGGTGGTGTTCCCATGCGCCTGCTGCCCTTGTCCTTCTAGGTGGAAGAGGTCGCGGGTTTGGGAGGTGCTGCCGAAGAAGCCTTGACGAGTTGCTGCAGTGCATCTTGTAGATGGTACACACTGCAGCCACGGTACGCCGGTGGTGGAGGGAGTGAATGTTTAAAGTGGTTGATGGGGTGCCAATCAAGCGGGCTGCTTTGTCTTGTATGGTGTCGAGCTTCTTAAGTGTTGTTGGAGCTGCACTCATCCAGGCAAGTGGAGAGTGTTCCATCACACTCCTTACTTGTGCCTTGTAGATGGGAGAAAGGCGTTGGGGAGTCGGGAGGTGAGACACTCACCGCAGAATACCTAGCCTCTGACCTGGTCTTGTTGCCACGGTATTTATGTGGCTGGTCCAGTTAAGTTTCTGGTCAATGGTGACCCCCAGGATGTTGATGGTGAGGGATTCAGCGATGGTAATGCCATTGAATGTCATGGGGCGGTGGTTAGACTCTCGCTTGTTGGAGATAGTCACTGCCTGGCAATTCTGTGGTGCGAATGTTACCTGCCACTTATCAGCCCAAGCCTGAACATCATCCAGGTCTTGTTGCATGCGGACATGGACTGCTTAATTATCTGAGGAGTTGTGAATGGCGCTGAACACTGTGCAGTCATCAGCGAACATCTCCATTTCTGACCTTATGTTGGAGGGAAGGTCATTGATGAAGCAGCTGAAGATGGTTGGGCCTAGGACACTGCCCTTCCCCCATCCACCTTTATCTTATATTTAGCTAGTGGCACAACTATCCGAGGAGTGCGTGATGCTGACAGTGGATAGAAAAGTTAGACAAGCTTTCCATTCCCAACAAAATAATTTCTCACCTTTGAGATTGAAAGTTTAAGAAAGATTATAGAACCAAATTTGTGATAGTAGAGAAATCGGAGCTAACAATGTCCTTGCAAGCTGGGCCCACAGTGCACTGAGCTGACTGTGCCCAATTTTACATGGTTAGTTTATTTGAACAATTTGCATAAACTCCCTGCACCTGACATTATGATATTTTTTCCATCATTACTACTATATCAACACTAGGAACACTAGCATATTCTTGGGGGGAGAAATTCAGTATTGCCCCAATTGGGGCGCAATTATCGGCCGGGCGCAAAGATTAGCGCCCGGTGCCAATTATCGCCTCCAACTGCAAACTTGGCTTTTATCGCCCCTGAAGGTGATTGGAGCGCTATATCAGGTGCTACACACCTGTCTTAAGGCGCAAAGGCCGAGGAGTGAGGCGCTACCTCAGAGCGCTGGCAAAGCTCATGTGATGTCAGTCAGCAATGGAACACAGACACACTGGTGCCGGCCAGTTATAAAGGGGAGGGTTGATCTTGCTCTCCATCCACACCCTGCTCATTGCAGCCTTGAATCTCAGCCTGGAGAGACTTGTACATCAATTCTGTTGGAAAGAACAAAGGAGAGACTCAGGGAAAGAGCTCAGAGTGCAGCCCCCATATTCTCTTTTAATTCAAAGCCACCTTTAAATAGCACTCCCCTAGTCCCTTCCCGACTGCAAACCGCTCCCCTCAACCTGTCGTTGCTAGCGGCAGGCGGTAAGACGGGGTCACCACTCAATATCCGGTCCGGGGCGCTACCGCAGCGCTGCACACTCGACTAACGTCATGATCTGCCGACGCCGGAGATTGTGGCAGTAGTGTTTAGCGCCGCCGCAAAATGTCTAGTTAATTTTGTGAGCGGCGCAAACATCGCCGCGCACGTGCGCTAGTTGCTTTGCGCCCCATTAGCCCCCTCTTAAGGCACTAACGGGAGGCGCAAACCAACTGAATTTTTCCCCCTTGGTGTCCAGCATTACTATGGCAGACAAGATGGGATCACAGATCGATCAACTACAGTCCCAAACCCAGCAAAAAAAAAAGGGTTTTCTCTTCAGTCGCCCCAGAGGAAGCTCAAATGCTGTAGGCACTCATGGCTGCCAGCAACATTATTATGCTCCTTCCCCAGATATGGGCCCCCTGGTGCAGGTGGGAACACCTTCAAGTGCCCGCAAAAGTATTATTATATTTCACCTCTGTAATACCTACTTCCACCTCCATAATATTGCCCGTCTCGGCCCCTGCCTCAGCCCATCTGTTGCTGAAACCCCCAGCCATGTTTTTGGTACCTCCAGACTGGACAATTCCAATGTTCTCCTGGCTGGCCTCCCATCTTCCACTCTCCATAAACTTAAGCTTATTCAAAACCCTGCTGCCCGTATCCTAGCTCGCACTAAGTCCCGTTCACCCAGGTGCTCGCTGACCTACATTGGCTCCCGGTCCACCAACGCCTAGACTTTAATATCCTCCTCATCATATTCAAATCACCCATGGCTTCACGCCTCTCTAACTCTGTAACTTCCTCTAGCCCGACAACCCTCTGAGAACTCTGTGTTCCTTCAGCACTGGCCTCATGTATAGCCTCTACTTCCTTTGCCCCACCATTGCCAGCCATACCTTCAGTTATCTAGGTCCTAACTTCTGCAATTCTCTCCCTAACCCTCTCTGCCTCCCCACTTTACTCTCCTCCTTTAAGACGCTCCTGAAAACCTACCTCTTTATTCAAGCTTATAGTCACCTGTCCTAATATTTCATAGGCTCGGTGTCAATTTTTGTCTGATTAAGCACCTGTGAAACACTTTGGGATGTTTTATTACATTAAAGGCGCTATGTAAATGCAAGCTGTTGTTGTTGTAATATGACTAACACCAGCATATCCAATGGGGTGAGGGCATGGGCAAATGGGCCAAAGAGGAAAATCTAGGTCAAGAGTGGTGGACACTGTCACATTTGCATACTGAATTATTATTGGCCCGCAGGCATCTGTAAGGAATACCTATTATATTCACATGTGATCACATGCTGATTTGTCATTGGCCTGCAGGCATCTGTAAGGGGTCCTAACTCCATCTTGTCCCCACTGTGCTGTATGATTGAGATCACAGACCTAATGCTTCATAAAAGAGCTTAAACTGTAATACTCCGTTGTCCTGCAATTTATTATTTTTGTACAAAGTTTGCAAAACAAGACATGTTGTCAGAACAGGGATTTGAAATGGACATCGTTGGAGCTCCCTTACCTTGAATGAATTGGGAATCTTTGAACTTACTTAGAGAATGGCGCAAGTTCAAGCAACACGTGGAGTTAATGTTTTCGGGTCCGTTGAAAAGCAAAGAGGAGGAAGAAAGATGCAGCTATCTACTCCTGTGGATCGGAGAAAAAGGGAGAGACATTTTTAACACATGGTCTCTCACCGCAGATGAAGCAAAGGTACTGAAAAGTTATTTTGACCGTTTTGAAGCATATGTGATGCCCAAGACAAATACGATATTCGCTAGGTACAAGTTTCAGGAGAAAGTACAAGGAGCTAGTGAGTCGTTTGATCAGTTCGTGACTGAGTTAAAACTGCTGGTAAAAGACTGTGGATATGCAAATAAAGATGAGATGGTCAGAGACCGCATCGTGTTTGGAATACATTCAGCTAAAGTGAGAGAGAAACTTTTGAATGTTGGGTCCGGGCTAACACTGGACAAAGCTATGGACATAGCTAGATCGCACGAGATAGCCCAAGCACAGTTGAAAACCATAACCGGCGCCACAAGCAGCTCAAGTGAACAGACAGTGCATGCAGTTAATAGACACACACCAAAGAACACCGCCCAGAGAGCGTGTTTCAGAACAGAAAGAACAGGGAGAGTTCTAAAAATGGGCGACACAGACATAAAACGCTTCAAAAACTGTGGATATTGTGGAAACAACTGGCATGGAGGAAAGGAGTACTGCCCTGCCAAAGGAAGGCAATGTGCTAAATGTGGTAAACGGAACCACTTTGCTAAAGTTTGCAGGACTGTTTTTGAAAAAACAGTACACACAGTGAGTGACAGCCAAATGCCAGATAGAGAGCCAAATGCAGAGGAACTGTTTATTGATTCTGTGTCACAGAAAAAACAGATTTCAGAGATTGAGCAAGCCTTTGCCGTTATTGAGGTAGGAAAAAAGGGCACAGAGCTTAGGTTTAAACTAGACACTGGAGCTCAGGTTAATGTAATTCCTCTGAGTGAGTATCACAGCTTGAAGGATGAGTGTGAGCTACAGCCCACCTCATGCAGACTGACCGACTATGGGGGTGAACAGCTCATTGTAAAAGGCACATGCGTGATGAAATGCAAGTACAAAGAAATCGACATGATGTTGGACTTTTACATTGTTGACATTCGAGCACCTCCAGTGCTAGATCTAAAGGCATGTTTAGACATGGATGTCATCAAGCTAGTGTTATCATTGACAGCACCAGTTGAGAAGCAGACAGTCATGGAGGAGTTTGCTGATGTTTTCAAAGGAATCGGATTATTCCCAGATGAATGCACTATTCACCTTGACCCAGCAGCAACCCCTGTGGTTTGCCCACCAAGAAGGATACCCCTTGCTCTATGTAGTTGCCTGATGGAGGAGCTGCATAGCATGGAGAATACAGAAATCATCGGCCGGGAAACAGAACCGACAGAGAGGGTCAACGCGTTAGTAGTGGTTGAGAAACCACGTACAGGAAAGCTCAGAATCTGTCTCAACACCAGAGATTTGAACAAGGCTATCAAACGCCCTCACTACCCTCTACCAATGCTAGATGACATCACACCCAAGCTAGTGGGAGCACGTTACTTCAGTGTAATGGATGCACAATCAGGATACTGGACTATAAAGCTCACGGAAGAGTCATCTAAGCTAACAACGTTCAACACACCATTTGGTCTTATCTCAGCTCAGGATGAACTCCAGCGGAAGATTGACGAAACCTATGAAAGGCCTCGACGGAGTAGTCACAATCGTAGACGGCATCCTCATCTGTGGCAGGAATAGAGAGGAACATGACAGGAACCTCCGTGTGATGCTACCAAGATCACGGGAGAAACGTATTCGGCTCAACCCCTAGAAAAGCATAATCGGATCCACCGAGATCAGTTATTTCAGGCATCGCCTCTCAACTAATGGCATTAAGCCGGATCCAGAGAAAATCTCCACCATCAAGAAGATGGAGCCGCCGAAGAACCGCGCAGAGCTAGAGACAGCACTAGGCATGGTTAACTACTTAGCCAAGTTTGCCCCGAGCCTCTCCAAAATCAACGAACCCATGTGTCAGTTGCTCAAACAATCCAATGAGTTCTTGTGGGACAAACAACATGACACAGCATTTCAGAAAATGAAAGACCTAATCACCAGAGAACCAGGACCAGTTCTTGCCTACTTCGACCCCAACAAAGAGCTCAGACTACAAGTGGACGCGTCAAAGTACAGACTAGGTGCAGTATTACTGCAAGAAGGAAAGCCCATCAGCTATGCTTCCAGATCTCTCACAGACAATGAAATCAACTATGCTCAAATCGAGAAAGAGCTATATGCAAATCTGTTCGGATGTAAGCGTTTCCACCAGTGCGTCTATGGCTGACAAGGCATTGTGGAATCCGACCACAAGCCCCTCAAGTCAATCATGAGGAAACCACTAGCTGCAGCCCCACAAAGGCTACAGACAATGATCCTTCAGCTACAGAAGTACGACTTCACAATCATTCACCAACCAGGCAAAGACATTCCTGTTGCAGACGCGCTCTCCAGAAATTCTCTTAGCTACCAGGACAGCAGCCTCAGTGAAGGCTTGGATGTGCAGGTGCACATGGTGTACAACAGCTTACCTGTGAGTGACTCAAAACTGAAGGAGATCCGAGCAGCAATAGAGAAAGACGCACAACTCACACTGCTGAGCAAAGTCATACACGAAGGATGGCCTGAGGAAAGGAGGCAATGCCCTCAGAGCATATCTGAATTCTGGAACCACAGAGACGAACTGTCACAAATCAACAGAATCGTCTTCAAAGGGGAGAAAAATCATCATTTCTACCAATCTCAGAGAAGAGATGTTGACAAAAATTCATGCTGGACATATGGGCATGGAAAAATGCAAACAAAGAGCATGTGACATTATGTTTTGGCCCGGAATGTGCAAACACTTTGAGGACATTGTCGGAAAATGTTCCATTTGTCTAGAACGCCGCCCATCAAATGTCAAAGAGCCCATGATACATCACCGTATCCCAGACAGGCCCTGGCAGGTCGCGGCAATGGATCTGTTCACATGGAACAAGGAGGACTACATAGTGACTGTTGATTACTACAGCAGATTTTTTGAACTGGACAAGCTTCACAGCACCACATCTGCAGCTGTGATCTGTAGGTTTCGCAAAATCCAGAAAATACAGTCTAGATTGGTAAAACCCCTGAAATGGCCACATTGGGAGAACACAAGATGGAGTTGGCAGTTCTCATGGCTCAGTTCAAAAGGACACACCAGCAGTATCTTACAGCAGCCTGAGTCATCACCGATTAGAAGATTCCAGAACTTACTTCTATTGATATGATAATATGGTTACAGCAGTAACGAACTCGTAAAGAAAAGTATTTGCACCTGGAGGTGCGCTAATTGCTAGCAAAATGCAAACCCATCTCTGAAATCGCTGAGCACAGGAAAAAAAAACATTATCTGTACCAAACTCAGAGGGATACAGGACAGATCCCATCAGTTTCATTTACAAGACATTAAAATAAAGTGCTTGCTTTTGTCAAAGCAGCCTGCCCATTACCTTGACAAAAGAAAACCCCTGATTTGGCGCTGAGATAAGGGCAAGGAAACAGTATAACTGTTGAGGGAAAATCGACAGCAAGACTTTTCATTCAGTGAGATTCAGACAGATCCATCACAGATTCACACAGACACGAGGTCAAGGACAGAGCGAGGAGGACCCACAAGATTGTGCAGGAGAGCAGTTTCAGAAGTTCAGTCCAGATCCAAGACCATCAGGAGTTCAAAGGCCGAGTGGAGAGGAGACGGTTCGAGGAGTTCGGAGGACTTTCAAGATTGTGCAGGAGAGCGGGTTCAGGAGCCGGTCCCATAAGGAAGATTGGAGATCCCGGACATAACAAGGAGTACCAAGGTCCAGGAGGGTTTTAAAATTCTGGTGAGCATAAAGGCTCAACTCCACCTAGCTGATCTAGCTGAGGTATACTTTAGACGGGAGGGTTTTTAATATTAAGGGCTTTGTAATTCGGGAGTGTTATTCATCCTTCGTTGTGCCGTGCGCTTTCTCCACCCCCGTTTTTATTATATCGCTGATCTAGAATTGATGTATTATGATAG
Organism: Somniosus microcephalus; assembly: GCF_052327205.1. Taxonomy (NCBI): domain Eukaryota; kingdom Metazoa; phylum Chordata; class Chondrichthyes; order Squaliformes; family Somniosidae; genus Somniosus; species Somniosus microcephalus. The sequence continues at coordinate 102,367,585 of NC_140993.1, read as the reverse complement.
TCAAAGTAACTCTTGTGTGTTAAGTTTTAGTTCCCATTGAGAGGCGTGTTCATGATTTTTGTCTGCATTGTTTCTTCATTCTCTATGTTTTATTCTCCTTAAAAATAAAGATACCTTTGATTTAAAACTTACCTTGTCTCACCTGATCCATTTGTCTTCCGAGTCACAAGTTGGGCCAACACATCAAGGTGGTCTGGCAATAAGCCCAGTGTCTAGAACCAGTGAGGGGGGAGCGCTTCGGAACCGTTCACGAGCAGTGTGAAATCAAAAACCGATCTCGCACACAAGCTCGTTAAAACGACCCCTTACAGATCCACAAGCTAAAGGCAACCTTTGCCAGGCATGGCATGGTAGAGGCTTTAGTCTCAGACAATGGCCCCCAATACAAATCAAAAGAGTTCGAGTCATTTGCCAAGGCATGGGATTTCACACATGTCACACCAAGCCCACATTACCCTCAAAGTAATGGCCTTGCCGAAAAAACTGTCCAGATTGCAAAAATACTCATGGACAATGCCAAAGTGGACAAAAGAGACCCCTACATCAGTCTCCTTGAGTACCACAGCACTTCGGTTGAAAACTTCAAGTCACCAGCACAGCTGTCGATGAGCCGCAGTATTCACTCAATCCTTCCAAGCACCAACCAGCAGCTGCAGCCAGAGGTTGTCAGCTGCAAGCAAGTGCATGCAAAACATGTACAGAGACAGCAACACCAAAAGAGATACTATGACAGATCAGCTAGACTACTGCCGCCGCTGCACAATGGAGAATCCGTCAGAATCCAGGAGCATGACTACTGGAAGCCAGCAGTTGTCATCCAGCCAGCTGACACTGAGCGATCGTATCACATCCGCACCCAAAAGGACAGGTGTACCGCCGCAATCGCAGGCACCTCCTGAACACCAAGGAACAACACCATCATTCCGACGAGAGGATCAGTTCAACAGAGTGTGATGAACAGAGCAATACACAAAACACATCATACTTGCCTGAACCTAAACCTGAACCTGATTTATTGACCGATTCAGGAGCATGCTCAGTTCCATACCACACAAGGTCGAGACGAGAGGTCAAGCCTAGAGTTATCCTTGACTTGTGAACTGTCAAACGGTGTAGGCAGACCGCTGCCCTAAAAAAAAACTGTACATCGTTATTGAAACGTTGAGATGTTCTCAGTGCTAGTTAAATGCTGAGTTTACTTATATGTTTATGCTACCAAGGACATTATGTAGAAGAAAAGTTTAAAAGTAATGCATAACATTTTTCTTTTAAAAGAATGGGAATGTAACATTTGCATACTGAATTATCATTGGCCCGCAGGCATCTGTAAGGAATACCTATTATATTCACATGTGATCACATGCTGAGTTGTCATTGGCCTGCAGGCATCTGTAAGGGGTCCTAACTCCATCTTGTCCCCACTGTGCTGTATGATTGTGATCACAGACCTGATGCTTCATAAAAGAGTTTAAACTGTAATACTCTGTTGTCCTGCAATTTATTATTTTTTTACAAAGTGTGCAAACCAAGTCAGACACCAATTCATTGTCCTTCTGCCGCAAACCCCATTGATTTGATTGGTTACTTGCAGAACAAAGCAAGCAGTTAAAAGAAAGTGGCCTAGAAATTAGGTTTGCCTCCGCCAGGGCTTTTGCGCCTGAAATTTTGCGCCCGCGATAATTGCCGCTGCGCCCGCCAAAAATTCAGCTGCCCCGCGCCCAGACGGCTGCGGGCGCTAATGGAGGGTTTCAGCGCCTCGCTATGGGCGCTGAATGCAGGTTTGCAGCGCTAATCCCCCGCTGCGGCACCCGATGCGGTGCGGCAGGCTGGGGTACTGCAGGCCTCCTCCTTCTGTTAAGGAGGAGCTGCCTGCAGCCGACCGCTGACCGGTCGATTCGCCCGACAAATGAGCCCGGCACCTCGGAGAAGTGCCGGGCTCGCGGGCCACACACATCAGTGCCGCGGGGGGTGGTGGAGGAGTCCGGGGAGGGAGGTGCGGGCAGGTGGCTGCCGGGAAAGCGGCCGGCCGCCGCTCCACCTTAATGCGCCGGCGCTATGTGCTGCAACATCCCGTTGAACAATCGTTGGTTGCAGCTGCCACGGGCGAGGCGGCCGCAACTGAATTTGGGCGTCCGGCCGCGTTACCACGGCAACCAGGATGCTGCGCACACCGATGACGTCATCGGTGCCGGCGCAGCGCTACCGGCTAACGCCGATGGTAGGGCCCAACGCAATTTCGATCGCGGCTATAATTCCGGCGCAAGGCCCTCTAACGCCTCTAATTGGGCGCTAACCCCACCGAATTTCTAGGCCAGTGATTCTGGTGAGATCAACTTAAATAGCTTTGCCATTAACCAGTATTAACACATCAAAAGTCAATTTTTCTCAATCCAGCCAGTTTATCTCTGTGAATAGATACACCGCATTTAGAGTTCCTAAATTGATGTATTTTGTTAAGTGTGATTGGTTTTAACCTGAAAGATACCATGAAGAAAAGACAAAACCAAAATACATCAGGGAAAAAATATTTTGTTTTGACACAGGTCGACCTGTCGCCGGGGCTGGAATTGATGCCACTCAGCTCCAGATTAACCTTTAAGCCAATGTACAAGCAGCAACAATCTTATCAATGCCCTCTGCTGGTAAACTGCACAATTTTGACTGATTAAACTCCTGCTCCTTCATATATCCTTGGAAGGGGAATGGTCCCTATCAACGTTCCCTATAAGGTGCGCGGCCACGCTCTGCCGGTCCCTCGCAGCCCAGGACTGGCTTTTCAAATGTAAAGCTTCACACATGTGCAAAACTGTGAATGGGCCTCACAGCCCCTTAAAGGGGCCATGCACCCCCCAAAAATAGGTAACATTGGTCCCTATGCCTTGCCTCTTGCCAACCTGCTACTATGTTCTCTGTCATTAGGTAAATGGAAGTGTGCACTTCATATTAGGTGAATAGAAAATCTACTTTGTGGATTTCTCAGTACTTTGGTTTAGCGATTCTCAAACATGGTAATCTGTTTCTGTGCAAGTCAGGCCAAAACAAACCTTCCTTTCCATGTACTGTGCAGTGTGAGCTTCCCTTAATCTTTCCTCATAGGTTATCCCCTTTACTTAAGATGATTTTTGTTCCCCTTCTCTACACCTTCTGCAATGTACATTCTTTTTGTGGTGTAGAAACCGAAAAATGAACATGCTTCTGCTGCTGTGGTATGACTAGTGTGTTACGAAGCCTCAGTATAATCTCTGTCGACCTGTTCCCCAATATCCTGGCCATATAAGGTAGATATTCTGACTCCTCACCCATGGTAAGGTACCGGGCCCATTATGAGTGTGCATTGGAAAGTCACAGACTTGCTGCCCATGATATTCCACTTTGTGTTCACACCATGGGCGGGGAAATCAGTGAATTTACCCTTGTATCCCAAAATTCCACTCGCAAAGCCGTTTTTGTTAGTCGTGGCAGCTCAGTCTTTTAAATCTCAATTCCCTGCCTTTTCTCCAATTCCACTACAGCACTATCTTTACATCCCAGACAAATATTTATCTCCATTGTAAACACCTCAATTGACTTTGCATCTGGGAAATGCATTTTACATCCCCACAATCTTTTGTGTGAAGAAGTTTCCCCTGGACTCATTCTTGTCCAGTATAGCTCGAATTCTATAATTATAAAGTTGAAAACCCTACTGCTTCGTGGACTTCCAGGGTAGGCTCAGCATAGGAACTGTAATTTGGGGAAGAACCCAGATCTGCTGGGTTATCACTCCAATAAAAATATTTTAGATTATTCCAACGGAGGTGGGACCGGTGCTACTTATGCCCACCTTACTCATGTTGCAGCAACAGTTTGGGAGCCCATCTTGGGGTGTTCCAGAGCTACCCCAGTAATCCTGCCAGATGCACCCCCATTGGCCCAGCAGAGCCTGCATCTGCTGAGAGAAGATGTAGGTTCCATTCTGGGCCTAATATACGTCTCACCACTGAGGAATGGAACGATAATTGATTCCATTAGGGTCGAGTACCATTCCAGATTGGGCCTACTTTCTTGGGAATTAATTCAAAAAAGTTAGGTTATCCTTTATTTTGAGGCTAATTTGATATCTTGCTCTGACATCAACAATGTTCCACAGAGCTGGAAGCTCCAGCTGCACCATTACAAGTGGGTGTGCTCAGCCCTATTATCTAAATGGCCCTGTCTCCAAGCTTTGGAATGGTGTCATGGACAGCTCTGGTCGGCCGAGGAGGTTCTGCCCCACTGCACTGCTAGTGGTGCAACAGCATTTCCAAATTCATTCCCCTTATGTGCCCTTGTTCTGGATTCCCCTCCTCAAGGGATGCACCATTGTCTGTCTATTCTGTCATTGCTGTAATTATTTTAAGCATCTCAATCAGATCACCCTTCACTTTCTCAGGGAATGTAACCAGAGTTTACCCAGTCTCTCATCATAACTCAGTCCCTTCATCCCAGACAATGGCGCACCTTTTTAATACATGAAAAAAACAGCTACAAAAATACATTTTTTGTGTAGAGTGACCTCTTTATTGAATCCCTTCATCCCAAGTATCATCCTGGTGAATCATTGCTGGACTTTCTCCAAGTGCTGTATACTCTTCCTAAGGTGGGGAGCCCAAAACTGAACACAGTATTCCAAATTATCAGTGCTCTGTATAATTGCAGTAATACTTCTTTTCTTTTATGTTCCATATGTCTATGATGATGAAACCTAGCAGCCCATTATTTTTTATGATGTCTCTTACCTCATCTTATTTTCTAGACAATGGCGCACCTTTTTAATATATGAAAAAAACAGCTACAAAAATATATTTTTTGTGTAGAGTGACCTCTTTATTGAATCAAAGCAGTGCCATCAGTGGCTATTACTCCTTGCCACAATATGGAGAATGATGATTATTATTGCTGTATTAACATACAATTTATAACTAGGTTTTTAAACAGCAAAGTCATCATTAAGGAAGTAAATGGTTTGCCATCAGGAAAACATTGTGGCTAGTTTTGCACTTGCAGTAGGTTTCAATCAAATTAGATCTTATCAGTACTTTATAGCAGATACTGTCCTATAGGTTAACCTGATACCACAGGGAATTCAATATCTGTTTCCTAATTAGACCGTTGACCGTTCATATCTATCATTCGAACCCACCAGTGAACAGCTTTCATCAGTTCTTAGTTGGGCTCCTAGTTTAAGAGCCATGGTGCAACAAAGAATCTAACATATCTTGATCTCCGACCTAGCAATCCCACCAGCTGTTAGCCAATCATAAACTGACATTGATAGAGGTCACTAAGACATTTTTCTGATCTAGTTTATGCCAACCTTCTGTCTGACAAGGAAAAATAAAATGGAAAATGAAAGGTACAGATCTCTTTGGAGATTATGTTTAGGACATCTCTAAAAACTATTCTGCTGCATTAAGAAATTGATGACAGGGTGGCGTCATTATATTGCTTATATATTATTAATTTCATGAATAGGCTATATGGGATTACTGGAAGTGGATAGACAGTTTCTTGTGAAACCATACATATTAGAGTAGGAACAATGATCATATGGTTTATGGAAAAGAGATGGATAATAATTTATAGAGTTGAGAATACGTAATACTGTGATGTGAAATGTCCTGTATTTTAAGCTTTTCCCTCACTTTTTTCATGAAAAATATGGGAAGTATGTAAAGATTGCAGAAGAGTTTATATTTTATTTTACTAACTTATTAAAAATACAAATAAATATATAAGGCATTAAATAAACAAAAACATTTGAAAACATTCTGTGATAAAAGTGTGACAGCAACAAATGGGTTAAAGCATTCTGACCTACTAGATAGATCTGGTAGCTTTGTGACCTGAATTCTGAATAGTGGCTTTAACAGCTTACAGAATTAGGCTGTCATCTGGGCTGTGACAAGCTGTGAAAGAGATTCTTGCCTTTGGAGAGAGGATTGCTTTGTAATCAAGTGCATGTGCGTGTCATTCTTTACTATCAAGATACCAATTATTCCGTTCTATTTATCAGTGTACACCAATTAATTAGGCATCCTGCTTCTGCGTGGTGCGAGTAAAAATGAAAAGGAAAATCATAATGAGAAGCATTCAAAGAAATTCAGACAATAGTTTTTGGTGATGGTGTTGGTTGGTTGTGAAAGAGGAAGCATGGTTTATAAATACATTGAATTGCAAATGACCACCTTACTATGTAGCCATCAGCATTACCAGACCATCATGGATCGGATTAATATATGCCCCATTATTAGATAACCATGGATCAGATCTATACATAGGAACAGGAGTAGGCAATTTAGCTCCTCGAGCCTGTTCCACCACTCAATGAGATCATGGCTGATCTGTGACCTAACTCCATATACCTGCCTTTGCCCCATATCCCTTACTATCTTTGGTTAACAGAAATCTATCAATCTCAGAATTAGAATTAACAATTGACCGAGCATCAACTGCCGTTTGCAGAAGAGAGTTCCAAACTTCTACCACCCTTTGTGTGTGGAAGTGTTTCCAGTATTGCTGAACCATAACATACAGCATTATTATCAGAAATAACAACAGAAAATGCTGGAAACACTCAGCGGGTCAGGCAGCATTCGTGGAGAGAGAAACAGAGTTAACGTTTAAGGTCGGAGACCCTTCTTCAGAACTGGTAACTGTTGGAGATGTAACAGATTTTAAGCAGGTGCAGAGGCAGGGAAAGGTGGGGAAGGGGAGGAAGGAACGGAAGGGATAGTCTGTGCTAGAATGTAAGGCAGGAGTGGTTAAATGTTGCAAATGGGGATGGCAGAATCATAAACAGCTGCCGCCTGAAAAAATTGGGGGGGCGGTATAGTCTGAAATTGTTGAACTCAATGTTGAGTCTGTTTCTCTCTCCATGGCTGCTGCCTGGCCTGCTGAGTATTTCCAGCATTTTCTGTTATTTCAAATTTCCAGCATCTGCAGTATTTTGCAATAGCATTATTATCAGACTTAGTTATACACATGAATAGACTACCACCTGTCAGACACATTCATACACCAATACTAGACCAACATGAATCAGACTCATCGACCTTTCTCTAGTTCACCATGGATTACAAGTAGTTTCCTCAGAGTATCGAGCATGAGCCCAAGTATCCCTCCCCCACACCTCACTGCCCCAGCCCTCAGTCCATCATATATCAAATACATACATTATTAAATTACCCTCTCCATTACAGATCAAGGGGGTGAATTTCTGCAGGGTTCTCCCACTAGTCCAACGTAACTTCACTGGAAGAGCGTGGAAACCCTGGAAAAATGGTATATGCTATGTACACTGTTGTGTCGGTACCTTTCTACCTAGACACAATTTAGGACTCAGAACTCAGAGATTCAAACATGAAGTGCTTTATTCAGGAAGGAAAGGAAGTTCTGGAAAATTCCGAACAAAGAGAGCTAAACTTAACCAAGAGAACACCCAACCATTTATCTACTGTGACAGCGCCACCACAGGTGGGAGGAGAACACACAATACATAACATATTCCTCCCCTCTTAAATGAAAGGTCCACATTATTCCTCAACAGGTAAGTTACTTTCAATGCACTCACTAACCAAGGGTAGAGGTAGACTGCCTCAAACCCTGACTTTACCCTGGGGTTTATTCTGCCCCAGTCTTGTGGGTAAGTCACTAAGCCTACAGATCCAAGCGTCTTCGAGGTCGCCGCTCCCTGACAGGATACCAGCGGCCTCACTGGCTTCCACAGCAGTAGGCATTGACACAGGCCTGGATGGAGGAGGTGCCTGTGTCAGTCGAAAGTCAGGAGTTTGCACAGGTGGAACAGTCTCTATGACTTCCTGTGTTGGAGAAGAGCACTGTCTCAACCGTGTAAGACACAGGGCCCGTCTGCGCGATCACTGTAGCAGGAACCCATTTCGGTCCAGTGTTGTAGTTTTGAGCTAGGACGTGTTCTCCAGGGTGAAACTATCTCTCCTTGGCTCTTTTCTCTCTCTTTTTTGAACTTGAGCTTGTTGTTGACAATGGACAACCTGTTCTGCCCTTGGAGGTTTGAGTAAGTCAAAACTTGTCTGCAACTGCCTCTTCATCATGAGCGAAGCGGGGGAAGTTTTGGTTGTGGCATGCGGCTCGTTCCTGTAGGACAACAGGAAGCTGTTCAGACATTGGTGGATGGAGCCCTGACCTTGCGATGCCTTCAAGGCGTGCTTCAAAGTTTGCACGAACCTTTCTGCCAGGCCGTTAGTAGAGGGATGATAGGGCGCAGACCTGATGTGTTGGACACTATTCACATGCAGGAAGGTTGCAAACTACTGTGATACAAATTGTGGACTGTTGTCACTTATGAGTTGTTCCGGTGAGCCATAACGGCTGAACATCTCACCAAGTTTCTCAATTGTTTTCTCTGCCGTGGTAGACCTCATCACAGCAACCTCCGGCCACTTGCTACGAGCATCCACAACCACCATAAACACCTTCTCTTCGAAAGGACCGGCGAAGTCCACATGTACTCACTGCCACACTTCTGCAGGCCAATCCCAGGGGTGTAGGGTTGCCAGCTGTGGAACATTCCGGACCCTTTGACATGGGGAACATGTTTTGGCTTTCTCCTCAATATTTCCATCAAGACCTGGCCACCAGAAGTAGCTTCTTGCCATTTCCTTCATCCGAACCATCCCACTGTGGCCTGTATGAAGTTGTTGCAGTATAGGTTCCCTCAGAGGTGGCGGAATGATGACACGGCGTCCCCAAAGAAGACAACCTGCCTGGACGGAGAGCTCATTTCTTTTTGAAACGTAAGGTTTCAAACTAGGAGAATCTCCTATAGCTCTCCCTCGAATGACATCGTCCATTACTTCAGACAGGACTGGATCGTTGCGGGTGTACCTTCGCACCTGAACTGCCGTGACAGGTGCTCCCTCCACTTGTCTAAAGTAGAAGATGTCTATCTGATGAGGCTCTGGGGGAGTAACAGGCAAGGGTAGCCTCGAGAGACCGTCTGCGTTGCCGTGCAAGTCTGATTTGCGATATTTGATGTCGTATGTGTGTCCTGACAACAGTAAAGCCCACCTTTGCATCCTGCTTGCAGCAAGAGACGGAATTCCGGTGTGGGGCCCGAAGATTGAAGTCAATGAACGGTGGTCCGTCAGGAGTGTGAACCTTCTCCCAAACAGGTACTGATGAAATTTTCGAATTCCAAAAACGATTCCCAAGGCCTCGCGCTCAATCTGTGCATAGTTACTCTCGGCCTTGTTCAAGGTGCGTGATGCGAAGGTGATAGGTTTCTCTTCACTAGAAGGCATGATGTGGGATATGACTGCTCCCACACCATATGGTGACGCATCACATGCCAGCTGCACGGGTAGCTTTGGGTCGAAGTGTGTCAGGACCTCCGATTTCAGCAATGCTTTCTTTGCTTGGGCGAAAGCTTCGTTGCGCAGTTCAGTCCATTTCCATGTTTTGCCTTGACATAGCAACTGATGTAACGGCTTCAGCAATGTTGCAAAGTCTGGAATAAACTTCCCATAGTAGTTAAGTAGCCCCAAAAATGAACGTAACTGGCTCACATTCTGGGGTGCTGGGGCCTCCACGATCGCCTTGACCTTTGACGGTGCCTTATGCAGGCCAGTAGCATCAATCACATGCCCCAGGTACTCAACTGAAGACTGAAAGAATTCACATTTGTCCTTACGAACTCTGAGTCCGTACTCTTTCAGTCGCTGTAGTGTCGCATCCAAGTTCAGAAGATGATCCTCCTCATTTGTCCCAGTGACAAGAATGTCGTCCAGGTAGCACTGGACTCCTGGCAGTCCACTCAAAATCTGATCCATTGCCCTTTGGAATAGAGCAGGGGCCGACGTAATTCCAAACGGAAGGCGGCAGTACTTGTATAGCCCCTTGTGTGTCACAATTCTCAGCAGCTCCTTTGATTTGTCATCAACATGCATTTGTAGATAAGCCTGGCATAAGTCTATTTTGCTGAACTTTTGCCCTCCGGCCAGGCCCGTAAAAAGATCATCAATGAGGGGAAGAGGGTACTGTTCCGCAGACAGCACAGGGTTAATAGTCACTTTAAAATCCCCGCAGATTCGAACAGATCCATCCTTTTTCAGGACAGGAACAATGGGTGTGGCCCATTTGCTCACGCTCACAGGCTCCAGGACTCCATTCTCAATTAAAGCCTCCAAGTTAGCCTGAACTTTTGGCCTAATTGCATAGGGTACAGGTCGGGCTTTGTGAAACTTCAGCTTGCTGTCAGGCTTAATGTCCAGTCTCACGCTGATCTTTTTCATGCTCCCAAGTTCCCCATTGAAGAGTTCTGCATGTTGGTTTAACAATGCAGTCAGACCTGACTCCCCTTTTGACATCATGCGGACTGCAGGCCTGTCCAGCGTGATTTTCTCTAGCCACGCACGTCCCAGTATCGATGGGTAATTTCCCTTTACCACATATAGTGGCAGTTTCGCAGTCTGTCCGTTCAATTTAACTGTCACCTCAATGGCGCCTCTCATGGCCACAGGTTCGCCGGTATACGTCTTTAGCACAATGTTTGTTGGCTGAAGGGTAAGATGCTTTAGCATTTTGTTGTAGACAGTGTCTGAAACAAGGGACACAGCCACGCCTGTGTCCGCCTCCATCCGCACTGATTGGCCCTCCACCAGTGGTGATACTCAGTAGCCATTTGAACCACCTGCAACCGTCAGTACGTGCACCTCTTCCTCCTCAGAGGTGTCGCTCCCCTCTGTTTTTCTTGTTCCATCATACTGCACTGAATGAACACTCCTTTTCCTCTCTTGTCCAAATACAGACATTTTGCTTTCATGCTTCCCAGCTCTGTCTGTTCTTTTTTTACCTCTACAGGCGCGTTCAATGTGACCCTTTTTGCCACAATTTCGGCATTTCAGCTCCGTACACCAGCAGTCATTAGCGTGATGGCCCGTTTTCCCACAACGGTAACATATGCCGTTCTGCGCACTTTTAGGCTCAGACGACACCTTGTGAACTCTCCCTGTTGAACTCAACTGGTGAGCCTCCTTTTCCGCCATCTCCATGGAGACACTAACTTCAATGGCCTTTTTAAGAGTAAGGTTGTCCTCAGTAAGAAGGCACTTCTGTGTGGCTGCATTTTGCAGACCACACACGAGTCTGTCTCTAATGGTGTCCTTCAGCACCTCCTTGAACTCGCAGTGTTCTGACAACCTTTTTAAAGCAGCAATAAACATCGTCACTGATTCCCCCTCCTCTTGATTCCGTTTGTAAAATCTAAATCTCTCAGCAATAACCAGAGGTTTTGGTGAAAAATGTGCTCCAAGAATTTCCAGTAGTTGCTTATATGTTTTAGTTCCTGGCTTATCTGGCTGCACGAGGCTGCAAATTAAATTGAATGTCTTCGGCCCCATTACACTCAAAAAGGTAGGCACGACCTTTTCATTTGCCACCGCATTTGCCAATACAAAATAGTCAAAACGTTCCGTATATGCACTCCATTGCTCCACATTGTCATCAAAATCACCGCTGTTTCCTAATATAGTAGCCATCTCACGTTTCAAATTAACATTTCTGTTTACTCACTGCCATAACATTAATGTGATACTGCAATCTCTGTTCCGAATGTTTTGTAGTCGAAAACAAGAAAGTTCCCACAATGCAGATTCATCCGATCCTTGTCGCCATTTGTTGTGTCGGTTCCTTTCTACCTAGACACAATTTAGGACTCAGAACTCAGAGATTCAAACATGAAGTGCTTTATTCAGGAAGGAAAGGAAGTTCTGGAAAGTTCCGAACAAAATGAGCTAAACTTAACCAAGAGAACATCCAACCATTTATCTGCTGTGACAGCGCCACCACAGGTGGGAGGAGACCACACAATACATAACATACACCATTTCTCCAGGGTTTCTGTGAGTCTTCCAGCGAAGTTACATCGGACAAGCGAGATAACGCCACAGAAATTCACTTCCAAATTGTACATAACAAATACTATGGGTAAGGTAAGACATTCAGCTGAATCAACCAGAGAGAAGTTTATCCTTTCAGGAGATTTCAAACTGGAACAATTTTTAAGGTTGGGTTTAGCTTTTAGTACATAAACAGCAAGATGTTTAAAGCTGCCTGAGAGCACACAGAAATCATAAAAGGCTGATCAGAAGCTAAGATTGCCTCAGAGTGCTGCTAGTTAGTTCAGAATAAACATTCATAAAAGTGCCCAGTCTCGTGTTTATTGCGCAAAGTTTTAAAAGGTGCTCTGACTGATTCTGGATGTTTTATCTGTAGGTCTGTGACATTGGGGTAGAAGTTCCACAGTGTTCCTGGAGGTGGCGAGAACAATGCAGTGCTGGCTTTGCACCAGCCTGAGTTATACATGTATGGCTCTGTCAAATCTTCTGGGGTTGTCCCTGGTTACACAATCCGTGCAAGCTCCCACTGTGGAATGCCTGTCAAATCTTCTGGGGTTGTCCCTGGTTACACAATCCGTGCAAGCTCCCACTGTGGAATGCACTTCCGCCTAGGAGCTCACAAAGTGGAGATGGAATTTCCAGTAGTGTGGCAGCTACGTAAAGATGTGCAGCAGTCCGTTAAAGGTATCTGGCCATTTAAAGTTACCTGGGGGACAAAATTTTAAAAGCATGTGGAGGACAAAAGAAAGTCCGCAAAAAGTATGTGTGGGTCAAAAAAATATGAAAGCAGGAAACAGAGGGGGTGATTTTGCCAATGGGGGTGTGTTGGAAGCAGGACTGCTGCCTGTTGGGTTCCAGTCCCGCCTCGATCAATTTGTGGCCAATCCACACTATTTTCCCTTGATTGACCTTGTTAAGCCCGCCCAGCAGGCTTAGCAGGCCAATTAAGGGGAAGCCGGTTCAGAGAACGTCAGCGCATGACGTTTCATCTGTCAAAAATTTTTGACAGGCGAATTGTCATTGTTTGACAGCTCTGTGAAGCTGTCAAACGCTGACATTCTCTGTTGTTTGATGAGTTCTTGTATTCAAGACTCATCAAACCTCTTTTGTGAGCAGAAATCAGATGGATGTTGCATTGAGAATGCAGCAACCATCTGTCATCTCTGCGGTGAGATGTGGGACTCTCCGGTTCCCCAACTGTTGAAGCCTGCAGGAAGAAACAAAGGTAAGTAAACATTTTCTATCACTTTTCACTCACCTCACATACTTACCTCTCCACACTTGCACCCATCACTTACCTCCACAGCGCACTTTTGCACCCCGCAGACCCACTGCTCACCTTGCCTCAGTGACCCTGGCGGGGTTTCCCGATGTCGGGAAGCCCGTGCCTCTGGTGGAAAAATGGGCTTAATCCTCTTAACGGGACCAAGTGTAGGTCGGCTACCCACCTCCTGGGAAGATGGCACGGAGGCGGGTTGGGGGCGGGATGGGTACCAGCCCCCAGATTCTGCCATTTTCCCGGCAGTCCCACCTCCAAACCCGCCTCCCCAAAGCTGGCAAAATCCAGCTCAGTGTCTCTGAGCAAGAGATGGACCTGAACCCATCATTTGTTGGATACTATTTGAGCTGAGTGAGAGGATGGCTATCATCTTTGGCAATCCAGGGCATTTTCCCAGAGTTCAGCATGCATGATAGCGATGGTCAGTCCTTTGTACAGTAACTGCCAGAACTAGGACCCAATGTGGAGGAAGATTGTAGGCATTAAGAAAATTGCCAATGTATGGCAGCCCTACAGTACTACGTAGCAGATGGTCCAAGCTTGTATGCTTCAAATTATTGCCTACCAACCTCCTACACAGGTTATTAGATCAGGTAAAGTCCTCAGACAACCTTACAGCTCCTTAATTGTTTACCATGCATTCCCATTCTCCACGAACAAGCTACAACTTACAACTGAAACCCTTGGCACATTGATATCTTAAAAGGGCTTCACGTAGTAAATCTTTCTAACTCAAGCTAGTTACCTGATGTGTGGTCAGGTTGTGCTACATAGGATGGACTGCAGGTTGGACGCTATATGTGCTCCTTAAGCTTCCAATATTTCAAGACTACTTCTCTGCTTGCAGGACAAGGTGGCACTTGATGCTTGGGAACCAACCTAAACTAGAAGAGGAACTAGATGCTTTTTAAAAATTCGTTCCTGGGATGTGTGCATCACTGGCAAGGCCAGCATTTATTATCCATCCCTTATTTCCCTTGAGAAGGTGATAGTGAGCCACCTACTCGAACCACTGCAGTCCATGTGGTGAAGGTACTCCCATGGTGCTGTTAGGGAGGGAGTTCCAGGGTATTGACTCAGCAACGAAGAAGGAATGGTGCTTTATTTCCAAGTCAGGATGGTGTGTAAGTTGGAGGGGAACTTGCAGGTGATGGTGTTTCCAGACACCCGCTGCCCTTGTCCTTAGAGATGGAAGAGGTCACGGGTTTTGGAGGTGCTGCCGAAGAAGCCTTGGCGAGTTGCTGCAGTGCATCTTGTAGATGGTACACACTGCAGCCACAGTACGCTGGTGGTGGAGGGAGTGAATGTTTAAGGTGGTGGATGGGGTGCCAGTTAAGTGGGCTGCTTTTTCCTGGATGGTGTCGAGCTTCTTGAGTGTTGTTGAAGCTGCATTCATCCAGGCAAGTGGAGAGTATTCCATCACACTCCTGACTTGTGCCTTGTAGATGCTGGAAAGGCTTTGGGGAGTCAGCAGGTGAGACACTCGCTGCAGAATACCCAGTCTTTGACCTGCTGTTGTTGCCACAGTATTCATGGGGCTGGTCCAGTTAAGTTTCTGGTCAATGATGACCCCCAGGATGTTGATGGTGTGGGATTCGGCAAAGGTAATGCCATTGAATGTCAAGGGGCGGTGGTTAGACTCTTGCTTGTTGGAGATAGTCACTGCCTGGCACTTCTGTGGCGCAAATGTTACTTGCCAACATCCCCACTTCTGATCTTATGATGGAGGGAAGGTCATTGATGAATCAGCTGAAGATGGTTGGGCCTAGAACACTGCCCTGAGGAACTCCTGCAGCAATGTCCAGGGGCTGAGATGATTGACCTCCAACAGCCACAACCATCTTGTGCTAGGTATAACTCCAGCCAGTGGAGAGTTTTCCCCCTGATTCCCATTGACTTCAATTTTACTGGGGCTCCTTGATGCCACACTCGGTCAAATACTGCCTTGATGTCAAGGGCAGTCATTCTCATCTCACCTCTGGAATTCATGTTTGGAACAAAGCTGTAATGAGGTCTGGAGCAGAGTGGTCCTGGCGGAACCCAAACTGCGCATTGGTGAGCAGGTTATTGGTGAGTAAGTGCCACTTGATAGCACTGTCGATGACACCTTCCATCACTTTGCTGATGATTGAGAGTCGACTGATGGGGCGGTAATTGGTCAGATTGGATTTGTCCCACTTTTTGTGGACAGGACATACCTGGGCAGTTTCCCACATTGTCGAGTAGATGCCAGTGTTGTACTGGAACAGCTTGGCTGAAGGTGCAGCTAGTTCTGGAGCACAAGTCTTCAGCATGACTGCTGGGATGTTGTCGGGGACCATAGTCTATGCTGTGTCCAGTGCGCTCAGCGTTTCTTGATATCACATGGAGTGAATTGAATTGGCTGAAGACTGGCTTCTGTGATGGTGAGGACCTCGGGATCATCCACTCGGCACTTCTGGCTGAAGATGGTTGCAAACGCTTCAGCCTTGTCTTTTGTACTCACGTGCTGTGCTCCACCATCATTGAGACTGGGGATATTCATGGAGCCTCTTCCTCTCGTTAGTTGTTTAATTGTCCACCACCATTCACGACTGGATGTGGCATGACTACAGAGCTTTGATCTGATCTGTTGATTGTGGGATCGCTTAGCTCTGTCTATAACATGCTGCTTCTGCTGTTTAGCATGCATGTAATCCTGTGTTGCAGCTTCCCCAGGTTGGCAACTCATTTTTAGGTGCGCCTGGTGCTGCTCCTGACATGCTCGTCTACGCTCTTCATTGGACCAGGGTTGCTCCCCTGGCTTGATGGTAATGCTGCTGCTGCTGGCCCACAGCGCCTCATGGATGCCAGTTTTGAGGTGCTAGATCCGTTCTGAATCCATCCCATTTAGCACGGTGGTAGTGTGAAGACGGGACTTCGTCTCTACAAGGACTGTGCGGTGGTCACTGCTACAAATGTTGTCATGGACAGATGCATCTGCGACAGGTGGATTGGTGAGGACTTGGTCAAATAGATTTTTCCCTTGTGATGGTTCTCTCACAACCTGCCGCATGCTCAGTCTAGCAGCTATGTCCTTTGGGACTCGGCCAGCTCAGTCAGTAGTGGTGCTACCGAGCCACTCTTGGTGATGGACATTGAAGTCCCCCACCCAGAGTACATTCTGTGCCCTTGCTACCCTCAGTGCTTCTTCCAAGTGGTTTTCAACATGGAGGAGTACTGATTCATCAGCTGAGGGAGGGCGGTAGGTGGTAATCAGCAGGAGGTTTCCTTGGCCATGCTTGACCTGAAGCCATGAGACTTCATGTGGTCTGGAGTCAACGTTAAGGACTCCCAGGGCCACTCCCTCCCGACTGTATACCACTGTGCCGCCACATCTGGTGGGTCTGTCCTGTCGGTGGGACAGGAAATACCCAGATGATGATGGAGGATTCTGGTACATTGGCTGAAAGGTATGATTCTGGGAATATGACTATGTCAGGCTGTTGCTTTACTAGTCTGTAGGACAGCTCTCCCAATTTTGGCACAAGTACCCAGATGTTAGTGTGTGCCATTGTCATGTCCAAAGCTGGTGCCTAGGTCGATGCCGGGTGGTCCGTCCAGTTTTATTCTTATTATTGTTTTTCATAGTGATTTATTCTAACTGAGTGGCTTGCTAGGCCATTTCAGAGGGCAGTTAAGAGTCAACCAATTGCTGTGCGTCTGGTACCAGACCAGGTAAGGACAGCTTTCCTTCCCTAAAGGACAGTAGTGAATCAGATGGGTTTTTACGACAATCTGATAGTTTCATAGTCACCATCTGATTCACTAATGTATTCATCATTAGGGAGCTTTAAATATATTTTAAAAAATCACAGGGCAGGGCAGGTGAAACAGTTAGCATCTTACCAATCTCTTTATAATTGCAGGAGAAGGAAACCACAGCTGAAGGGGAAGGCTGGCAATTGGTGGTGGCACATGAACCTCAAGCACCTAATGCACTTGGAAGATTTAATTTTGGAGATTGTGAGCTGGTACTCCATAGAGCTCATTTGAGAGGTTTATACAGGTGCCAACCTGCATCACCAGGTTTGCAACCTTCATCACTGCTTTTTCTTTCCTCTGAATTTGTCACTTACTCAGGCATCCTGTCAATAGGAAACTTGGCAGGCACCAGAACACCATAGGATGGTAGGTATTGGTAGGTGCAATATGTTACAAGGAATGTGTTGGTGATAGAAATAAATACTTCTTTCAGTTGTACTTCTATAGGTATTGCTGAAGAGCACTGAGGATAAAGGGGCTTCCACCTCACAGCATATAATAGCATTCATTCCATTTGCAGAAAGCATTAGCCCAGGAATATCGGCAGAGGTATTTAATGGCATTGCACTCGTTTTTCAGCCGCAAAACGGGTGTCGAAGCATCCAGTATGGTGGAGCGCGTGGACTCATTATGCGTTGGAAAGGTGTCACCCACCATATAGGTAAAGGCAGAAAAAGAGGCAGCCAGGGACCAGGCTTGCTGCATTCAAGGAAAACATGGTGCATATGTGTCCTAATCAGCTGAAGACAGCCACCAAAAAGGTAAATGTGCAGCCGCGAGGTGTAGTCGTGCTCCTTGGACATTGACTGTGTTGCTATGCTGACTGTGGTGTATTTTAATCAGTCTACAGCAAACTTTGTCATAAATTCGCCACTGGAGGATCGGGGTGCACACCAGTCTAAATAATTGCCAATTTCGCCATTCCAGAAAATTCCGGGCCTTTACATGCAATTCCAAATAGAATTGGCATAGTGGTTAGCACTGTTGCCTCACAGTACCAGGGGCCCGGGTTCGAATCCGGCCTCGGGTGACTGTCTGTGTGGAGTTTGCACATTCTCCCCGTGTTTGCGTGGGTTTCCTCCGGGTGCTCCGGTTTTCTCCCACAGTCCAAAGATGTGCGGGTTAGGTTGATTGGCTATGATAAATTGACCCTTAGTGTTAGGGGGATTAAATACGTGGGTTTACGGGGATAGGGTGGGATATGTGTTGGTGTAGGGGTTACAGGGATCGGGTGGGATATGTGTCGGTGCAGGCTCGATGGGCCGAAATGGCCTCTATCTGCACTGTGGGGTTTCTGTGATTTCTGTGAATGTAAACAATAGATGTGGATAATCATTTACCCACATGTGATGTCTGAACATGAACCCTGAAGTTCCTCAGGTTGTGATCCTAATGATTATTCCTGGATCTCCAGCCCTGCCCCTTCCCGTTGTTTGCTTGTAAAGGGTGGATGGAAGTTTTGCCCCTTCATCTGCCCCTTACTAGACAATGAAGAAAATTTCCAAAACAGCATAGACCCAGCATAAGTGAAGATCAATTGTTTCCCTTGGGTTTCCACTGGTCTCCCATCGGGAGTCAAGGCCTGCGACTGATGGAACCCCCACAGCATTTTAGACCAAGATTTTAAAAAATAGCTGGCACAAAAATCCGTGGGAAATAGCATCTGTGTAATTGCCAAGATGCTCTGGTCCTCCACCACATGGGATTTTGGGAAACTCCTTTCATTGGCAAGCACCTATGCCACTATCGACGCGTTTGGGGTGCCTGTCATTGCAGCAAGGCCAGAAGGTCTGGTGGACGTGGACCAGCCTCAGTGGGGGTAATGCCACCTCCCCCCACATTCCCAAAAAGAGGATGTTGTTGCCCTCAAAGGCCCCCTTGGCAAGAGAACAGAGTTAAAAAAATATAGGGGGAAAAATTCAGTTGCTTTGCACCTCCTGTTAGAACGGGGCACAAAGTAACTAGCACCCGGGTGCGGCGCCGCTAACGCCACTCATGAAATTCAGCAGGAGGTTAGTGGCGGTGGTAGCCAGTAGCGCCCTGTGGCGCTGCGCGTCTGGCGACAATGTCTTTGCAGTGCGCAGCGCCTCCGGCGATGACATCATCGCCATGCACAGCGCCCCGCTCGTGCCCCGGCTGCAAACTTGGCTCGCGCCCCCTGACCTACCGCCAGACGATATGTCCAATAGGGTTAGGGTGGCGTTTTTGCAGCCGGGGCAGCGATAATTAAAGGGCAGGTGCCGGGTGGCCATTTTTTTGGGGGCCACCTGCCAGCAGCTGCCCCCTCTCACCTCCTCCTGCAGGGTGCTGGCCGCGATCGGTCAGCCCGGCACTCCTCTTGACTGCCAGGCTCTTTTGCCGGCACCTGCTCCCCAGTGGTCCAGCAGGGCCCTGGTGTGCGCTGCACTAGGCCCCTCCCCTTTAAACAGTGGTGCGAATGCATGTAGCGCTGCGATATTCAATGGGAACACACCAAGAGGGAGGGGGATTGCTTCCAGTAGCGCCCCGCCTCCTGCTTGGGACGCTACCATTCAATTTCAGGCACGGGGACGCTGACTTTAAAATAGTGCCCCGGTGAAATTAGCACTCCAAAGGGTGCACGAGCCAATTTCCCCCCAATATACTTTTGAAAAAAAGTTAATATTCCTCTTTGGGGATCCAGGCTTCAATCTCAGCCTGTTTCACCAGTTGGGACCTATCTGCCTATGTCAAGGAGGTAAGCAGGCTGAAACCAGGTATACCTCCACTGACCTTAAGCGGACTTCCACTGAAATCCAGGGATCCGGAAACTGTTGACACAGTGGCCGGAATGTTTACTTTGTAGAGTGTGCGGGTTTGCGAGTGGGTGGGCAGTTAAAAGCACTGAAATTGACAGCGTTGGGAAGCTGGCTTCAGCCCACCAACTTCCGCCTTTAACTTGGGCACGATAGAGACCCACTCAGGAGAGGCAGGTGAGCTAATTAAGGTAGTTGACAGCTCATTAAGAGGCTATTGACAGCCTTTTTAACCTGATCTGGGCTTGCTGAACCTCGCCAATGAAAGCAAGGTGAGAGCCAAGCAGCCATTGTGGGAGTTAAACAATTAATAGTTTGCAGGTGATTTCTACAACTTCGGAAGTTACTCTCACTACATTGAAAGTCACTCTCACTACATTGGAGGATTGTGCCCCCTGAACTCCACTTTACCTGGTGTCTATCAAATCAGCATGGGTGCCACTTGTGCGGTTTCACCTTGGACCTCAGATTCAGTCCGAGATGTGCCCCAGTAGTACCAGCACCAGCACCAGCAGACTTCTCCTCACCGGCCTGCCACTCCACAGGAGAGAGCGGATGAGCACAAGGGTGCATCTTTCAGAAGGCGATACCCCCAACACAGCGTATGTAGGCAGAGGATCAGATTTCTGGACTTGACTGAATGCCAGTGCCTCAGGAGACTCAGGCAACACAGGCAATCACGTCAGATCATGGCAGACATTTGTAGCTTGCTGGAAGAAGACCTGCTGTCAAGTGGACCTGGTGAACACACCTTGCCAGTGGCTGTCAAAGTCACCACCATCCTCAATTTCTTCGCCTCAGGCTTCTTCCAGGGATCTACAGGAGACATTTGCAGGATCTTGCCATCAGCCACCCACAAATGCATCACCCAGGTGACCATGTCATGTTTGACAAGTCAGGCAGCGTGTGCTCAGCTTTGCGGCTCTGGCTAGCTTCCCACAGGTGCAGGGCATCATCGACTGTGGCCATCAAGGTGCCCCCAGATCACCCAGGAGAGTTTGTGAACCGTAAGTGTTTCCACTCCCTCAATGTGCAGCATGTCTGCAACCACAAAAAGATCATCATCTGTGCCAGATTCCCAGGGAGCTGTCATGACTCATTCATCCTGCGCCAGTTCACCCTCCCTCAGCTCTTCACGCCTCCAACCAGACTTACTGGCTGGCTGCTTGGAGACAAGGGGCTCGATTTTGTCATTGGGGTGGGCTGGGGGCATGTCAGCCACTTTTCATGTTATCCACCTGACTCCACTTTGATGTGGGGGAAAAATGCAATTTTCACCTAATTGGCCAATTGATTCCCAGCGTGTGGGAAGCCTTGGCCCAATTAGTCTTTCCATCCTGAAAGTCGCCTCCGATGACGTCATCAATGCTGCTGGATTTAAGGCCTGCAAGCAGCCTTGCTTCTCCTGGAGACTATAAACTTCATGCCCATTGCTGTAAGCCCTTATTTCAGCCACGATATCCAGCAGCAGGCCAAAGTCTGCTCCACGCTTTGATGAAGCCACCCTGCAAGCTCTGGTGGAGGGAGCCAGGTCCAATAAGGAGGTGACCTTCCCTTCCTCAGGGAGGAAAAAGCCTCCTCAACAGACTAAAGCTGTGTGGATGTAAGTGCCCAGGAGGACAATTCAATGTCTATGTGCCGCAGAACCTGGCTGCAGTGCAGGAAGAGGTTTCATGGCCTGCGCGCTGGAAAAGTGAGTATCACTTTCCCATCACCCTCAATCTGATCCCCAATTGCCTCTCCTCACCAGCACTCAGCTTTGACAACCTCTTCCTCTACATCCCACTTGACACAGACATCCCTGCACCCTTACCCATTCCCTCTCTCTCTATGGTCACATTCACTTAACTATCCGACTATGCAGCTCTCTCACTCCCTATCGCTGTGATGCTATGAAAACAACTTACAACACACAGGGCGGGCCCTTGGTCTTGCCACCTCACTCCATCTTTGTCTCCTTCGAACCATCAATGATATGGATTTTCTACATTCACTCCTTAATTCTCACTCAAACTCCACTTGTCTCCCTCATTGCAGGAAAAGAGAGCTCACAATAAGAGGGCAAGAGCAAGGACAGGAGGAGGGCCACCCTCAGTAGTCCAGCTCACTCCCTGGGATGAAGCGGCCCTGGAGATCGTGGGAGTGGAGGAGGATGTGCAAGTGGGGGATGGACAGACGGGTGCATCAGAGCAAGCTGGTGACAGAATAGTTTATCATCGCTCTCATTGACATTGCATGAGTCACTGTTAATGATTCTGATGCTCTAACAGATTGACTTTTGATCATCTGCAATATTCAATGTGCATCTAACCTTGGCCTCACATCTCTGACTCTTTCCTTTACTCCCCCACAGGACCATCGAGAGCCCCCATCCCCACTGTCCTGGAGGAAGAGCCTGAGCTTCCAGACTCCTCAGAGGAAGCTCCAACCTCTGAGGGCGCAGCGTCAGCAGAATTCAGAGCACCCAGCACCAGCGCAAACATTCACACCTCGGTGGGACCCTCACGAGATAGTGCAGTGTTGTCACCTGGTGTATCACAGCTCACAAGTGAGCATCAGCAGATGGTGGAGACAGGGACAGCAGTGGAGAATCCTTGTCGGAGGGTGCAGGACTCTGCCAGTTCGGCTCAGCTGCATGTCGACCCAGTGCCTACGGGTCCATCCAGAGGAAGAGCGGTGCTGGTGCAGATTTTGTCTCTAGGGTAGCTGCGAGTGTGGAGCGAATGGAGGAGTCCCTCGCTAACATGAGCAGAGCCTTTGTGGAGGCATTGGCGCATGAAGGCAGCACCACGGAAAGGATGGCAACCTCCGTGGAAAGGCTGGCTATGGCCATGGAGGCAGTAAGTCGCCAGAGTGAGGAAAACATGGTGAGTGTTCAGAATAGACTGACATCTCTGGAGGAGCGATGGTCAGCTATTGAACAGAGAAACCAGAGCTTCATGGAAGTCCTTCTGAGTAGGACTGCCAGTGCAGATAGGGGTCCCCATGGCCCCCCTGATGTGCAGCAAGGTGCTCTCAAGCCACTTGCAAGCGCCGAGGGGGATCTGACCCATGAGAGGGAAGTTGGTGGCAGACATCAAGGAAGCGGGGGCTCCTCTCCAAGCGCTCACACTTCCATGCCACTGCAGAGCCCTCGGTCAGAGCCCCACCAGAGTCCCCACCCAACTGAGATCGGCGTCTCAACCTTTGCACAGCCGCAGGAGCAGCAGACTGTTGATGAGCCCTCACAGGCTCACAATCCCAGAGGACGCCCGCCAATGGTGTCAAGGCAGGAACAGCAATAAAGTGAGCAAGGGTCCTCCACATCTGCTGAAGCCACAGGGGAAGCACCACGTAGGAGCACCCGTAAAAGAAAGATAATGCACAAGTAGTCACAAGGGTAGTCGCTTGGGTGTAATTTTGTGTTTATTTTTAACATGCCATCAGTTGCATATTGTAATAAAAAATACTGATGGGAAACTGTTGCAGTTGTGGCGTCTGTCATTTTGCAAATGGGACTTCCACATTGAGGGCTTAGGGTGACTTTCAATTGTCAGTATGGTGGTCAGAGTGATAGGAATCCGCAGGCTCTTGGCCATTGTCGATGGTCTCATAAGAAGCTGCGAGGCAAAAGTGTGTGTTTGTGCAGGCTAAGCAAATCTGGCCAAGTGTCTCCCTTGCATCCTGGGCAGCAATATGGTCGCGCGCTGGCGCCTTCTGGCCTGTGCAGCTTCAGGTGGGTGAGCAGCAGCTTGGCGCTTCTGTTGATGCTGCTGCTGTTGGTGGTGCTGTTGTTCATGGATCTGCTGCTGCCACGGCTGGTCTTCGTCCAAATCTGATGTCCAGGAGGAAAGGAAATAAATGGTTCCCATGCTTCTGGTATATGCCTCAGTTGAGGAAGCACTCAGTCAAGGTGGGAAGAGGGGTTTCCCAGGAGGTCACACTGGAGATGGGTGTCAGGCTCCAAACATCCGGAACAATGAGTAGGCCTGTTAAAAGTTCCCCCAGACCTGAGACTACAAAGTTCTGCCACCTGCAAATGATGATTGCTGAAAACTCCTTTTTAATGGTGGAGCTGCAGCTGTTAGTAAGTAATCCACTTGTGCTGCCACCAGGTTTCACTGGCGTGTTTCAGAGGAGGCGTGAAGCATGTGAGAAAAGTGTTAAAATCAGAAAGGCCTCTCAAAATGGGATTATCACAGATCACAGAAACCCCACGGTGCAGATAGAGGCCATTTCGGCCCATCGAGCCTGCACCGACACATATCCCACCCTATCCCCGTAACCCCACGTATTTAATCCCCCTAACACTAAGGGTCAATTTATCATAGCCAATCAACCTAACCCGCACATCTTTGGACTGTGGGAGGAAACCGGAGCACCCGGAGGAAACCCACGCAAACACGGGGAGAATGTGCAAACTCCACACAGACAGTCACCCGGGGCCGGATTCGAACCCGGGTCCCTGGCGCTGTGAGGCAACAGTGCTAACCACTATGCCACCGTGCTGCCCTATAGAGGCACTTAACTGGTTGTTAAGGGCTTTAAGGGCCTATCCCGCCTCTTGGAGGTGGGATGCAGACGGGGTCAGAAAACTCGCATGTGGACAAATTGCTCGGAGGCGGGATGGAGGCAGGATCGGGCCCGCCCGCCAGATTTTGCGATTTTAACACCTTACACGCCTCCATTCCTGCCTCCTTGGGCCTGGTAAAATCGAGCCCAAGGGGTATCTACTGAAGATGTGGCTGATGCACCCTTGAGGAGGCCAGGCAATGAGGCCAAAGAGCGCTACAATAAATGCCAGAGGACGACAAGATCTGTCATAGAGCAAGCAATCAGGATGCTGAAGATACGCTTCAGATGCCTGTACAGATCTGGAGGAGCCCTTCAGTATGCGCCAACCAGGGTCTCCAGAATGATCGTCGTTTGCTGCGCTCTGCACAACATAGTGCAGCAGCGAGGATTGGAGCTGCAGGATGAGCAAGGCGCAGATCACACAGCCTCTTCGGAGGAGGAGGTTGAGGAGGAGGAACAGGAGCAACACAAGGAGGAGGAGGAAAAGGAGGAGGAGGAACCTGAAGTTGACATGGTACCAGCAGCGGCGCATATTGCTGCCTGGGAAGGCCTCATAATGGCACGATTTAGTTATGTTGCACCAGTGCACTCATATGGCACCCAGATGCTGAACCAACTTTCCCCTGCCCCCCCCCCACCACCACCACAAACCAGACCTAAAATGACCAAACCATTCCTGTCACACACACACCCATTGCTCGAGGTTAAGTAATGTCTTACCATTCACTTCTACTGACAAGGCCACTTTCAAGGTAGCAGGCAAAAATGGACAAGATGGGAAAGTGGTGCAAATAAATGCATTTATGTGACTCATAACTTCAACAGCAACTTAACCCTCTAACATTTTATAACACACCCATGTGCACCCCTTGTGCATCAACAATTGTGTCATTTTTCTTTTCCTACAACTTTTATGAGGTGCACTCCCTATGGCTTCAGCAGAAGTAGAGGCAGACTGCTCACTTCCCTGCTGTGACTGCTTAGACACTTTTGGCGGACGTCCTCTGGGTTTTGGAGCCTGTGAGGGCCCCGCCAAAGACTGCTCCTCCAGCAACTATCCAGGGGAAGGCTTGGCCATCGGGACACAAGGTAGAATGTGGGGCTCTGACTGAGGGCAGGCAACAGGGGAGAAGTGGGAGCGCTTTGTGCAGAGCCCCCACTTCCATGACCCCTTTCACCATCATCCCTCTCATAGTCCACTCGCACTTCCCTGCTAGCAAGTAGCTGACGAGCACCTTGCTGCACATCATTGGGGCGATAAAGGCCCAAATCTAGGTTTGTATCCCTCCTAGATATGACTGCAATTAGAGTCTGCAAGCCGTTGTTCACAGCAAGCATGCACTTGTTTGACTGGCGCGTTTGATACTCCATGCAGGTGGCCTTTCCATGGAACAGCACATCGTAGCCATCACCCATGATATGGTGCTGCTCATGTTAGAGATGGGTTCCTCCATTATCCCTACAATCAAGCACATCGCGGCTGGAAAAGCTGCCAGAGCCTTCCGCATTTTTTGTTGCTCCCCAGGAATTATCCCCTTTGTTGATGGCCCCTGAGGTTCAGCAACTGCATCCAGCTGAGCAGAGCTTGGAGCATCCTGCGCCCTCCGACAACGACTCTCCACTGCTGTCCCTGTCTCCACCATCTGCTCTTGCTCACATGTGATGTGTGAGATACCAGGTGACAACACTACTCTCTCTTACTAGGCCCACCACGTGTGTGTATCTGTGCTGGTGCTGGGTGCACGTGGGTCATGTGACGGTGCACCCTCAGAGACTGGGTCTTCCTCTGAGGAGTCGCCTTCCTCCTCTGGCTGGACAGTGGGCGGGGAGCACTTGATGGGCGTGTGGGAGGGTAAAGACATGAATTAGAACTCTTATGATAAGAATGTTTTAAGTGACCATTATGCACATGATCATATTTCACTGGCTGCTTACATCAAGTCACCATGATGCCATGTGGCTGTATGATATTTAATTCTGTCACCAGGTAGCTGGAAGGTCCCCCTCTCTTCATCTCCCACCACCAGCAGCTCCGCAACTCTGCTGATCTCGCGCACCTCCTCCTCTGCTGCAGTCAATGGTGTTGTTACTGGAAGGCCACCACTTGTTCTCTGCCTCTCCCGTGTGTTCTGTGCTCTCTTCTTCTGAAAGGAGGGAAACAAGAGACCTTTGAGTGAGAGTCATGGAATGAGTCTAAGGGATGGATGGGCTACATCTGTAGAGGGTGACTATGAGGGATGGCTTGACATTGCTGAATGACCTCCTTCTGTGGTGTTAATTTCTATGATTCTATCATTGCATTAGGATGAGAGTGAGTGTCAGTGGTGGATATTCAAATGGGGATGTGAGTAGGAGCATAGACAGAGAGGGGATGGGTGCAACTGCAAGGTAAGTTGGTGTGAGGAGTGATGTGTAGGAGTAGGCTCGGGAAGGGGGTTGGGGTGACATGCACATCAGGATGTAGGGCAATGAGGCATTGTACGCACCTTTCCTGACCTCATGAGGTCATTGAATCGCTTCCTGCATTGTATCCACGACCTGGGTACCACACTCCTGCTGCTCACATCCTCTGAGAGCTCCAGCTATGCCCTCTTGGTCTCGGCAGCTAGCCTCTTCCTCCTGTCACCAGGAGTGGTCCCTGTGGGCCCTGACTCCTTGGAGCAGGATTCCCAGGGAGGCATCACTAAATCTCGGGGCTGCTTTTGGCACTGAGCCTGCATTTTTGATGAACAATCAGTATAAATTTACATTCCAACAAGCAACTTATTCTTTGCACAATCCACTCTCTTCCCCAACAACCTCTCTTGCACCTCCACCAACCTTCAACTGTCACCTGTGCATTGCTCCTTTAAATAGCTGAGCTGAAGTCGAGTCATCTGTGATGTCATCAGACGCATTTCAGTTAATTGGTCGGGAAAGCCGGAAGTCTGAGTCAATTGCCGTGGCTTCGTTAAAAAGCGACTGCAAGACCCACCATTTCAACCCACCCCAACAGCAAAGTAAAAATTCAGCCGAGTCCCTTCTCCCAGGCAGGGTTCCATCCCCCCTATGACAATGGCCTCATAAGTGACAGGTGGTGTTTCCATCCCCACAAGATCAGATTCGTTGGTGTTAAGTTGGGATCCAATGGGCTCGATTTTCCAAGCCCCGAGGAGGCGGGTTTGGAGGCGGGAGTGGTGGGAAAATTGCAGAATCGGGGGGCAGGAACCCATCCCACCCCCAACCCGCCTCTGTGCCAATGTTCCAGGAGGCTGTAGGGGGTGGCGTGTGGTGGTGTTTCTTGGCGCGTGCGTGCGCCCAGTCAGTTATGCCTCTGACTGTTTTGGTGAGCGGTTCGAATCGTTCCCACGCCCCTGGGTTCTAGACACTGGACATAGGTACAAGGCAGCGGTACAGAGAAGACTCGAGTAGACAGGTGCAAACAAAACCAAGATTTTATTGAAGAGGAAAAAAATACTTAATACAATCTCATGGAAACTCCTACAGGCAAAGATTACAAGAGAATCATAATAATACTTATACTTATGCAGGGAATGTGGAACACACGGCACATCGAGGGAAAACAACTATCTTAACAATCCCCTTATCCTTATCCCACCCCCTACACCTAACTAGATTAAGCTATGAGGGGTCAGAACTTCATGCTCACCAATCAAAAGGTTTGTTAGACTCAAAACAGCGGTTGGGTTCGGGGTTCGCTCTTGGTGCTCTCTGGAACCTGCCGTCGTCACGTGGTTTTCGGGCGCTGCAAGGACGTTGTCCAAGTTTGCATACCCCAAAGTTAAAGTCTCTGTTTGGGTACTTTACCTTGCAGGGATGATTCTTCATCGACAGCCGCCAGTTTGAGTTGGTGTGCAGATATTCGAAGGTCGGCCGAGGCTGAAGGCCCGACGATTCGAAGCCTCCCCTCGTTTGGTCTTCTTCAGCCGGTCTGCCCCTCGGTGGTTTTCCCTCCTCCCCTCATCGCGTCCCGCCTCGCTGGCCTGAATTTGTCCGTGTCCACCCGACCCGGTGCCGGGGCAGTTCCAGATGGAGTGGGAAAAGGGCAAGGGCAAAGGCCAGGGGGTAAGCGCGGGATGGGGAAAGAGCGGCAGCCACGAGGGTGAGGGGCCAAGGAGCAGCACCAGCACACCAACCAACGAATGCACCTGACGATCTTGGACACCAGCTCACCAACTCTCTGAACCCCCTCAGTGCGACCCGGGGCCTTCAATTATACCTTCGTTGAAAACCCTTATCTTCGATCCAAATCAGGTTAGTTCTTTGTTTTAATTTTGGCGGGCTAGTTTAAAATAATGGTAGCAATCCATACTAACTGGTTTTTAGATGGCCGGTAATCACATCTACCGGCCCGATAATTGACTTGTATTGTCCTGAAAGTTCCTTGATGGGCTTGTCCAGCCTCGATGGCTGTGTTAATCTGTTTCCGATAATATATGCAGACGGTTTGATGGCTGATGTGCCTTCAATAACCACAAAACTAGAAGTTATAGACTTTAACAAGTTGGCTTTTAATCACTAAGATCAGAGCTAACATCTCAACACACTGACTGGCTCACAGGAATGAGTCATACAGATCCTGGGATCTTTAAGTAAGAGAAGTCAGGGGCGGAGCCAAGAGCCAAGACCTGGAACCTTCCAGGTTAGTCAGGGAAGAGGAAGTGAAACTATACACCGTGTGGGGGAGGGTAATATACATGAGTGCAAAACGAATACAGGCAAGACAAGCAGATTTCATTACATTCACCCCTTCTTTAGATTTAGTCCATCGGGGTGATGTTTCTTAAAAGTTGGTATAAGTGAGTCTGTCAGGAGGTTTCGCGGTTCTCAGTGATCGGCGCAAAGCCGGTTGGGGTGCCTCTAGGGGAGTGGATTCTGGTTCCTCCGCTGTCCGGGCCTCCGCAGTGTCTTCCAGGTTACCTGTGTTGTGTATGTAATATGTGTGCTACTTTAAACCTATGGACAGGACTGCACTACTTGTAGGGCGTAGTGATACGCAGTACCACTCCTGGCCATAGGGGTATAAATAGTACTGTGGGTACTGATCTCCCCTCAGTTCCCGCCTGTGGGCATGAAGTAAAGACCTACGTGTAGTCCCTACCTCCAACCAGTAAAGACCTGTTTGAGTTATACGTTTAAGTCTTTGTGTTAATTGTTCAATACAATACACATATTTAACACTGGCGACGAGTCAGGTTCTTACCCTGCGGCAGTTGAAGAGAGGTTTCAAACCTCACCACCCTACTAGAAGCGACAGGCTTTAGGACTCTGAAGCCTCCATCAGCGACTGAGCACTGGAGTGCAGCAGCCATCCTGACAGCTTCCAGCGACTGACAGAAGTCTTTCTGCAGTTTCCTTGTTCAACCTAGGTGGTGGGGTAAGCCGTGCAGCGTTGGCTGCAAAGACAGGGCTGGGGAAGTCGGAGGAGATAAGGGCCATCGATCGCGATCGGAGATAAGGCCGGGCCGCTTTCAAGTGCGAGGCGCAGCGCGGGCCAGCGATCGGGACCAAAGATAAGGGCCGCACTCGGACTGAAAGGCGCGGTGGCTGCAGAAGCTCAAGGTGCGAGAGCCGTGGTGCACAGCGCGGGCTATCGATCACACAGAAGATAAGGGCCGAGAGCCGCTTCGGTCGGGAGCTACTGCGCGATCCAGCGATCGCATCCGCTGATAAGGGCTGCACTCGGGGGCTGAAGGGAGACGGCGTCGGGGGACGGGTGAAGACCGCCAAGCGCGGGAAAACCGCCATTTTGTGGGCGGAGGACGACGGCAAGAGCGGGAAGCCGCCATCTTTGATAACAAGTAAAGAAAATAAAATCTGAGAAATTGCAAATCTACAATGCCTAAACACGAGAATA
This sequence comes from Somniosus microcephalus, assembly GCF_052327205.1. Classification (NCBI taxonomy): domain Eukaryota; kingdom Metazoa; phylum Chordata; class Chondrichthyes; order Squaliformes; family Somniosidae; genus Somniosus; species Somniosus microcephalus. The sequence continues at coordinate 102,337,444 of NC_140993.1, read as the reverse complement.
TTAGTACCTTTGATAGTGACCTCGAAGATTGGGCCATATATGTTGAAAGAGTAAAAAATTATTGTAAGGCCAATAAAATTCGTGACCAAGATAAAGCTCTAACATTATTAAATTTAATGGGTGCGAAGACATACGGGCAATTGAAACACCTGTTATCACCAGATGAACCGGCGGATAAGACGTTCGATGAGATTGTTACTGTCCTGAAAGATCATCTAAACCCCACGCCGCTGATGCTAGCGGAACGATTTAAATTTTATGACAGAAGGCAGCTACAGCATGAAAGCAATGCTGAATATTTGCTGGAATTGCGTAAATTAGCGAAATATTGCCAGTTTGGAACGGGACTGACAGATGCACTACGAGACAAATTTGTGTGTGGTTTATTTAAACAGGATACACAAAAGCGACTGCTCGAGGAGAATGAGCTGACGCTTGAGAAGGCGGTCACTATGGCAGCAGCACACGAAGCCGCAGCGAGAGGCACGGCAGTAATGCAGCTACGGTCACCGGAGCTCAGTGCACACAAATTGGGTGTGAGTTCTGGCAAATGTTATCGTTGTGGAAAGACAACGCATGATCAGAACCAGTGTTGGTTTAAAAACCAAGAATGTAGAACTTGTGGTAGGCTTGGACACATAGCTAGAGTATGCAGGTCAGGGAAGAAGACCAGCAACAAGAAGTCACCGCAAGGAAAATACGCAAAAGTACACAAGGTGGCCGAACAGGAGTCCGATTCAGACGCTAGCAGTAATGAACTGGCTGGCTTAAGCAGTATTGAACTGGCTAGCTTAAGGGTACTCAACGTTGGTAAGGGTGCAGACCTCCAGACAATTTGGGTCACTCTTCAGATAGAAGGAGTCCAAGTAAAACTGGAATTGGACACTGGATCGGCATTGACGGTCATAAATAAGAAAGATTATGGAAGGTTATTCCAACATATTCCCCTACAGGATACGGAGCTCATATTGAAAACATACACGGGGCAAAGAGTGTACCCCATCGGGAAAATTGAGGTCACAGTGGTCCACAAGGGCGAAGAAAGTCAAATAATGGACTTATATGTGCTATCTGAAGGAGGTCCTCCACTACTAGGATGGGAGTGGATTAGGAAAATGAATATCGACTGGCATTTCCTACAAACAATAACGAGTGAGAACTCGGTGAACATAATCAACCCAGACTCTGGAACTGATGATGGTAAGACCAACCCGTGTGCAAAAGACAAAGTTTCAGCACAGAATTCCACTGAGATAGAGAATTCTGAGTCTGTCCAGTCTACTGACATGCACATTTCTGAGGGACACCGGGCTCGAACTCAACTCCATTTCAAACTGCAACAGCAATTAGAACAAATGATTCGCCGTTTTGAGCAAGAGATGAATGCGACGAAAGAGTTCTTTGATATAGAGTGGGAACATCTGGAAAGACAACAGAAGCAGCTGCTGGAGCAAATGGAGCAGGAGCACACAAAACGTCTGATGTCAGAGGAGTTAACGGTCAGCCAACTCTTGCATATGCTGAAGGACAGGACTCTGAAATGGGAAAAACTTGAACACGAACTTCAATATTCAAACGAAAGGGGTTCGGAGCTCTCAAAGGTTATTGGAAGAGCTGAGGTGGCAACACAGACTGAGATGACTGCAACAGAGCAGCCCTTGGATGCCAAAAGTACGCTGACTCACGTCAACATAAAACAACAGACCGCTGAAACAGCTGCTCCGGTAGAGGGATTGAATAGTCCGATCAATCAATCTCCAAAAGAAGTTGAAGTAGTAAAATCTCAAATGAGGTCATTAGTAAACGACTTGCTGAAAGCCCAGAAAAAGCTGGATGAAGAGGTACGCATGAAGAAGTCTCTTCAGGAAAGATGTCTGGACTTGGAACAAAAGCTGGCTAACGCCCAGCTGGGTATGGAGGAAATAGAAGACCCTCTCGCTGGCCTAGATCAGGACGACACCGAATATTACCATGACCTATTGAGTGACACTGAATATTATAGTGACCTGGTCTGCCCAGCTTGTGATGAAAACTCCCAAAGTGCAGAAATCAGGATGAATCACTTAAAGTCTAAGGAACATAGGGAGATGGTGGCGCTACAGCTGGCAGCTGACAGGGGAGCCCAGAGAGTCTCTAAGAAGCAGAAAAGGAAAAGACGAAGCAGAAGATGATAACCATCTGAACCATTATCACCCCTACCAGATCACACACGTGGTCCCTCCGAACGGAGCCAAATCAGTTCGGAAGTTCAAGCTGTTAAATCCATGGAAGGACTATTGAATGAGTCACTCCAGCAACGTGAACCGACTACACCACAGAGACTGAATCTGTGAACTATTTTCCGCAGAGATTGAATCTGTGAACTGTTTTCCGCAGAGACTGAATCTGTGATCTGTTTTGACATGAAGTTATCTATGTATCTATGTTATTCTGTTATGTAAACCTGAAGTTATATATGTATATATGTTATTACGTTATGTTAAATGGGGAGATGACTGTAAAGCTAAGAAGGGAGGAATGTTGTGTATGTAATATGTGTGCTACTTTAAACCTATGGACAGGACTGCACTACTTGTAGGGCGTAGTGATACGCAGTACCACTCCTGGCCATAGGGGTATAAATAGTACTGTGGGTACTGATCTCCCCTCAGTTCCCGCCTGTGGGCATGAAGTAAAGACCTACGTGTAGTCCCTACCTCCAACCAGTAAAGACCTGTTTGAGTTATACGTTTAAGTCTTTGTGTTAATTGTACAATACAATACACATATTTAACAATCTGCAGTGTCCTCCAGGTTAAAGTTGGGTATTGATACCTCTGGGCGTCCTGTCTCTTTTTGGTGTAGGTCTTCCTCGGGTAGTCTCTCATCGTTCTCTCCGCTCCCCGAGGGAGCGAGGTCTTTTATGGAAACAGTGTCCTCTCGCCCGTCAGAGTATTCGACATAGGCGTACTGAGGGTTTGCATGGAGGAGCTGTACCTTTTCCACAAGGGGGTCCGTTTTATGGCCTCTCACGTGCTTCCGCAATAGTACTGTCCCCGGAGACGTCAGCCACGCGGGTAGAGATATGCCCGAGGTGGATTTCCGGGGGAAAACGAACATCTTTTCGTGAGGGGTAGCATTAGTGGCAGTACATAACAGAGACCTTATGGAGTGGAGCACGTCTGGGAGGACTTCCTGCCAGCGGGAGGTCGGAAGGCCTTTTGACTTTAAGGCTAACGTGACAGCCTTCCAAACAGCAGCATTCTCCCTTTCCACTTGCCCATTACCCCGGGGGTTGTAGCTAGTGGTTCTGCTAGTGGCTATCCCCTTTGAGAGCAAGAACTGGCGCAGTTCGTCACTCATAAATGACGTCCCCCTATCGCTGTGTATGTAGTTCGGCATGCCAAACATGCAGAATAGATTATAGAGACACTTGATGACCGTGGCACTGGTCATGTCTGGGCAGGGAATGGCGAAGGGGAAGCGGGAATATTCATCGATGATATTGAGGAAGTATACGTTACGGTCGGCAGAGGGAAGGGGTCCCTTGAAGTCCAGACTTAGGTGCTCGAATGGCCGTGTGGCTTTGATAAGGTGTGCACAGTCAGGCCTGTAGAAACGAGGCTTGCATTCCGCACAGGTGCGGCAGGCTCTGGTCATTGCCCTGACCTCCTCGATGGAGTGGGGCAGATTGCGGGACTTTATAAAATGGTACAGTCGGGTGACCCCTGGGTGACAGAGGTCGTTGTGGAGACCTTGTAATTTGTCTGTATGAATGCTGGCACACATTCCCCGCGATAGGGCGTCTGGGGGTTCATTAAGGGCTCCCGGCCTGTACATAATATCATAGTCGAACGTGGATAGTTCGATCCTCCACCTGAGTATTTTGTCATTCTTGATTTTCCCCCTTTGTTTGTTATTAAACATGAAAGCCACCGACTGCTGGTCGGTGAGCAGGGTGAAACGTTTGCTGGCTAGCTAGTGTCTCCAGTGCCGCACTGCCTCCACTATAGCCTGTGCCTCCTTCTCGACAGAAGAGTGCCTGATTTCAGGTCCCTGAAGGGTTCGGGAGAAGAAGGCCACAGGTCTCCCAGCCTGATTGAGGCTTGCAGCTAAGGCAAAGTCTGACGCATCGCTTTCGACTTGAAAGGGAATGCTTTCGTCCACTGCACACAGTGCAGCCCTTTCAATGTCCTGTTTGATACTGGTGAAAGCCTCCCGAGCTTCAGCTGATAGTGGGAAGGACGTCGATTTAATGAGGGGTCGGGCCTTATCAGAGTAATTGGGCACCCATTGGGCATAATACAAAAAAAATCCCAGGCACCTTTTTAAAGCTTTGGGATTGTGTGGCAGGGGCAGTTCCTTTAGGGGGCGTAATCGGTCAGGGTCCCGTCCAATTACCCCATCTTCCACCACACAGCCGAGGATACAGAGACGGGTTGTGTTGAAGACACATTTGTCTTCGTTGTAGGTTAGATTCAGCTTTAGGGCAGTTTTAAAAAATCTCGCAAGATTTAGATCGTGGTCTTGCTGGTTGTGCCCGCAGATAGTGACATTGTCCAGATAGGGGTAGGTAGCTTGTAGTTTATTCTCGTCAACCATGCGGTCCATCTCGCGTTGGAAGACCGAGACCCCATTTGTTACCCCGAAGGGCACTCTGAGAAAATGGTAGAGACGTCCGTTCGCCTCAAAGGCGGTGTATGGGCGGTCCTCCATTTTAATGAGGAGCTGGTGATACGCGGATTTGAGGTCGATAGTCGAGAAGACTCGGTATTGCGCAATCTGGTTGACCATTTCTGATATGCGGGGTAAAGGGTAGGCGTCCAGCTGGGTATAAATATTAACAGTCTGGCTGTAGTCAATTACCATCCGTTTCTTTTAGCTATTTTTAACTATGACTACTTGGGCACGCCACGGACTGGTACTGCATTCAATAATGCCTTCCCGCAGGAGTCTGTCCACTTCCGCCTTGATAAAGTGTCTGTCTTCCAGACTGTACCGTCTACTTTTGGTCGCTATGGGCCTACAGTTCGGAGCGCGATTAGCGAATAAAGAGGGCGGGCTGATTTTTAAGGTTGATAGGCCACAGACTGTGAGTGGCGGCTGGGACCCGCCATATGCTAGCGTGACACTTTCGTGGTGGCACTGGAAGTCCAGGCCCAAGATTACATTAACACAGAGTTCTGGCATCACGAGGAGTTTAAAATCCTTGTAGTCCGTGCCTTTTACAGTCAGTGTTACCACACAGTAGCCCAAAATGTCCGAAGTGTGGGGCTTAGCAGCCATAGCAATTCTGCTCCGTGTAGGGGTTACCGTTAATGAGTGCCGCCGTACCAGGCTAGGGTGGATAAAACTCTCGGTACTCCCACAGTCAATTAAACATTTCGTTAAAGTCCCGTTTACCTGTATGTCCATCATAGATTTTGTCAACGGGTGTGGCCTGGATTGATCCACTGTGATCGAAGCCACTGTTGGGCCCTGGGCGGCCGTTGAGTCGGGAAAAGATGGCGGATCCCAAGATGGCGGCCCGCACGGCACGCACGAGGCGGTGACGGAGTTGGAAATCGGATTCCCCCTGCAGACTTTGCTAAAATGCCCCTTTTTCTTACATTTGAAGCATGTAGCGTCCTTCGCTGGGCATCGTTGTCTGGGGTGCTCGGCCTGGCCGCAGAAGTAGCATTTCGGGCCTCGAGACATTGCCGCTGTAGTAGGACTCCTGGGTGAACTTCTGTGTGGGGACTCCGGCGGTGTAGAGCTGGTCTGAGACCTGGATGGGGAAGATGGCTGATTCCAAGATGGCAGCCCGCTCGGCGCGCACGAGGCGGTGAGGGCCGCATGGCCGGAAGAATAAGAGTCAGAGTTTTTCTGGGCCACGTCCAGCGATCGCGCAGTGGCCACTGCCTTTTTTAAGTCCAGGACCTTCTTCTCCAGCAGTCTCTGCCGGATATAATTTGATTTGAGGCCCGTGATGAAGGAATCGCGGACCAATTCGTCAGAGTACACATTGGCCGTCACGGCCTTGCAGTTACAGTCCCGGACCAAGTCCTTTAGGCCCTGTAAGAAATCGTCCATTGATTCCTCAGGTCGCTGCCTGCGTGTAGCCAGCAGATGTCTGGCGTACACTTCGTTTACTTGCCTCTGGTATTGGGCCTTCAGGATAGTGATGGCCTCCGTGTAAGAGGTGGCGTCCCGGATGAACGAATAAATCCGATGATTAACGCGAGTAGTCAGTAGACTCAGTTTATCTACCTCGCTAGCGGATGAGGCCCTCGCGAAGAGTTCGAAGCATTTGAGCCAGTGTCCAAATTGATTTGATGCTTCAGCAGAATGTGGATCCAAGTCCAGACGCTCTGGTTTTAGGAGTCGATCCATCCTAGTATTCTTTAGTGATTAAAATCGATGTGCCTTCAATAACCACAAAACTAGAAGTTATCGACTTTAACAAGTTGGCTTTTAATCACTAAGATCAGAGCTAACATGTCAACACACTGACTGGCTCACAGGAATGAGTCATACAGATCCTGGGATCTTTAACATAGAACATAGAAGATAGGAACAGGAGTGGGCCATTCGGCCCCTCGAGCCTGCTCCGCCATTTAATGAGATCATGGCTGATCATCCAAATTCAGTACCCTGTCCCTGCTTTCTCCCCATATCCCTTGATCCCTTTAGCCTTAAGAAATATATCTAACTCCTTCTTGAATATATTTAATGAACTGGCCTCAACTGCCTTGTGTGGCAGAGAATTCCACAGGTTCACCACTCTCTGGGTGAAGAAATTCCTTCTCATCTCTGTCCTAAATGGCTTATCCTTAGACTGTGACCCCTGGTTCTGGACTCCCCCGCCATCGGGAACATCCTTCCTGCATCTAGTCTGTCTAGTAAGAGAAGTCAGGGGCGGAGCCAAGAGCCAAGACCTGGAACTTTCCAGGTTAGTCAGGGAAGAGGAAGTGAAAATATACACCGTGTGGGGGAGGGTACTATACATGAGTGCAAAGCGAATACAGGCAAGACAAGCAGATTTCATTACAATGGCCTTAACTATAGGCCTAAACTGAATTTAGCTTTTGTCTCCAATTCAGTCTAATGCATAATTCAGAGTCCTGTCTGGTTCCAAAATACAAAGTTTCTCTTCACAGAAAACCGCAGCTTAGCTTCGATTTCTCCCAAGCTGTCTGCGTTGCAGAATCCATTTTAAAATCCCACAGGCTTTCTGCCACGAGGCACGGACGCCATCTTGGGTACCCTCTTTAAGTTTAAAATGTCCATGCAGGGTCCCGTTTATTAATAACAGCCTTCGGGGAAATGCAGAAATTTTGCGAATCTTACAAGGCGGGTACCCGACCTGCGCCGCGAGCTGCCTCCCCGAGGCAGGAAGGGGATTAGTGCCAATTAACTGCCAGTTAACAGGCAGTTAACAGGCAGTTTTTTGCCTAATCCCTATTTTTAGCCCTGAAGTGTGGGCTGTCCGACGACTCCAAACCATGCCAAGTTAGTGAGGCGGACCGTTGGTCTGCAGAGGTTGGAGGGGTCGAGATGTCCATTGTGCAGGTGAGTGATGGGTGCATGTGTGCAGAGGTAAGTGTGTGAGGTAAGTGTAAAGTATTTTAATAAGTTTTACTTACCTTTACTTTCTCCTGCAGGCTTCCTTCCTTCAGTTCTCGGGAGTCCCTCAGCTCACCGGCACAGAAAGCAGAATGGCCGCTGAACTGTCAAAAGCTGCAGCCTCTGCTTTCTGGTCTGGAGAGCTCTCTAACTGAGTCTGAGTAGAAGGACGCAAGTTAAAAGACAGATTGTCAGTGTTTGACAGCTTCACAGAGCTGTCAAACGCTGAGTTTTCATCTGTCAAAAGCTCTTGACAGATGAAATGTCAATCACTGACATCACCAGTAACCAGGTGTCCCTTAATTGGCCTGCTGAGCCCTCTGGGCGGGCTTAACAAGGTCAATTAAGGGAAAATAGTGTGGGTTGGCCACAAGTCGATGGAGGACTACAACCCATAAAGTGGGAGTCCTGCTTCCAAAAGCTCCCCATTGAAAAAATCGAGCCCAATGTATCTGTGTCCTGACCTAAATTCTGGCTGGGAGCATACCAGAAAGGCTTCAGATTTTCAGCCCCAGAGATTTTATTTTACTTCCAGAAAAAGCCAATTTATTCCAATCCTGTTTGTTGTTTGTTCTTACCATAGGTTAGGGGACAATCTTGTTCAGAAAGACTGATTGCTTTGACTCATCAGTAGATATTGATTTGAGTTTATGTCATGCTATACCACAGTATTCAGCCTAGAAAATATCAAAGAATGGAATTTAACTCTCTCTATCTTTAAAGGCGCAAACTAAGCTACAATGAGTAGCTTTTAAGAAACTGGCATGGCAGTATTTACTGTCCATCACTGAGGGGATTAAGAGTCAACTACATAGTGTGGAACTGGAGTCATGTGCACTCCAGACTGGGTGGGGGGTGACAGGTTTTAATTCCTGAAGGACATTAGTGAACCAATTGGGTTTTTACAACAACCCAGCAGCTTTCATGGTTATTTTCTGGTGTTTGCCCATAAATTATCATTTAAAAAAAAAATCAGGTTCACAGCTTGTCATCATGGGATTATGAACTCACAACTTCTGTATTGTTAGACCACTACTATAACCACTAGATTACCAGTAAACATTATGATATATTTCGTTTGCAGGGGATTGAAGTGCCAGTGGAGGTCAACATGTCAAGATTGAGGCCATATTAATCAGCTGAAATAAACATATGATAAGCATAACAGTCCACTATGCAAAGCTAGTTTTGAAATTTTGTCAACAACCATCCACTTTTAGTCTTGTATAAAGTGAATTAGGGTGTGACTGGAAGATGACGTGCATGAGTTGTGTTGACTAAGGCTAAGAGGAAAAAGCAATGTCAATTTTGAATTGTGGCAAGTTCACCTTAATTTGGGTTTAGTACCTTCAAAACCTGGTGTGACACATGCACAAAGGAACAAACTTCACTCTGCACATGTATATTGTTGTTTCCATTGTTCTGCCTTTGGATTCACTATATTTTGGTATTTTACTCTTCACATCTATTACTCTGTGGGGAAATGATTTTAAGAGACTCAGGGCTAGAAATTCAGTTGGTTGCGCCAGCCGTTAGCGCCTTAGGAGGAGTAAATGTCGAGCGCTAGGTGCTTAGCGCCCGGGCGCAGCGCGATCTGCGCCTCGCCCCAACTTCAGTAGACATTTAGCGCCGGCGCAAAGTCTTTGCGCGCGCTCAGCTGCGCGCGCAGATCATGACGTCATTTCCTCGTGCAACGCCCTTTGTGCGCCCCCAACCGGATCTTCAGTCGCGCCGGCCCATTGTGCGCCTGGCGGCCCTAGCGACTGTTGAGTGGAACGGTGCTCAGCCGATGCGGGCCGCGGGGAGCGCAAATTAAAGGGCACTTCCCCTGCACTATAAAAGGCTGCCATTTTGCAGCACTCATTCTTGTGAAACGGATCTTTGGAGAGAGACCAAGGTAGAGAGCTTACTGCTTTGGCCCAACACTAGGACAGGTACTTCTGGCTTCAGGCCACAGCTTTGCAATTGTTTTTGGCCTCATTGATATCTCATTGTTTGCCAGCATATTATGGGGGCTGCAATGGGTGTCAACGCTGGCTTTCACAATTACATCCAAAGGGCTCACAGACGCTGTGAGAGAGTGTGAGCCCTGGCTAGACGGAGAGGGGGCAACAGGCGTCGCCAAGGGAGGCCTTACCCACCCAGGGTCTACCGCCAGCAGTTCTCCTATCTCAACATGTCTGACGAGCAGTGTGTTAGGAGGCTGCGATTCCGAAGGGAGGTGGTCACAGAGATCTGCCAGCTGCTTCAAAGAGATCTGCAGCCACAGCTGTCGGTGTCGGTGGCAGTGAAGGTGACGGTGGCTCTCAACTTCTATGCCACCGGCTCCTTCCAATCCGCTGCTGGGGACATTGCTAACATCTCCCAGTTCGCCATGCATTGCTGCATCCGCCAGGTGACCAATGCTCTTTTCAGAAGGAGACATCAGTTCATCTCCTTCCCCATGACCCTGGACAAGCAGCAACAGCGTGCAATGGGATTTGGAAGAATAGCGGGCTTCCCCATGGTGCAGGGCGCCATTGACTGCACGCATGTGGCTTTGCGGGCACCTGTGGAGAATGCCGAGGATTACCGCAACCGGAAGGGCTACCATTCGCTGAACGTGCAGCTGGTGTGTGACCACAGGCAGCTCATCCTAGCTGTCAATGCCCGCTTTCCAGGCAGCAGCCACGATGCCTTCATTCTGCAACAGACTACTGTGGCTGACATGTTCCAGGCACAGCCTCAGCCACGAGGATGGCTTATCGGGGACAAAGGCTATCCTTTGTGTACCTGGCTCATGACCCCGCTCCGCGCGCCCAGGACCCCTGCTGAAGAGGCATACAACGAGAGCCATCAAGCGACCAGGAACACCATCGAACAAACAATCGGCGTCCTGAAGCAACGGTTCCGCTGCCTGGATCGTTCCGGCGGAGCCCTGCAGTATTCTCCAGAGCGAGTCTCCCATTTCGTGGTCGTTTGCTGCATGCTGCACAACCTGGCTCTCCGCAGGACTCAGGCACTGCCACCACAGATTGGAGCTCCACCTCAGGAGGAGGAGCAGGAGGAGGAGGACCAGCACAGGAGGGAGGCACAAGGTCCAAGGGCCGCCCGTCGGCGGCTTATTGAATGTAGGTTCTAGGCCCCCTCTCAGGGAATGGCTTGTGCCAATGAAAGAAAATGAATGGAGCCGCTCCGCAAGCCCTCAGCCGGTCAAGGCAACAAAGACTTCAAAGTTCAAACATGGACAATCTGAATAAAGAAAATTGTTTATTTCACAAACTCTGTGCCCTTCCCGCATGACAAACAACAACAGAAAAACCCCCCAAAAAACAGTCAGACACATAACTGGCTCCCACAACCTGGAGAGGATGATCAAAACAGTGAAACAAAAATGACCGTGATCCTCGGCCTTCATAAAAAACAAACATAACATTTTCGGCCTTCATAAAAACCAAACACAACATCCTCGGCCTTCATAACAAACAAACACAACTGCCCACACATTCTACTTTTTGCCCCGCGAGGGCGATGCCTTGCGCATCTTTGTGTGGCCCCTGGCCGCCCTGCTGCTCCTCCTCAATGTGAGCCCAGTGGCTGCAGCAAGGCTGGGGGAAGGCTCCTGAGGGGCAGATGGCGTGACGGCAGATGCCCTTGGGGGTCGGCCTGCACGAGCTCTGGCCCTCGAGGGGCCGGCTGGTGACTGCTGCAGCTGTGGCTGGGCGGCATCAGTCTGTCCAGCAGCTCGTGGCAGCTGCACTGCTGGAGTGGCAGTGGCGGCTGCAGGAATGGGGGCAAGCTGGCTGATCGCAGGCGCTCGCTGGTCGCCTGATACAGTGGCACTCGCCCGGGCCAGCACTGCAGCATGCGCAGCAATCTGCTGAAGGACAGACCACTGTGCTGCTCCAGCGCGGCGGGTGCCCTGGCGATGCCTGCCTGACACAGCGAGTGTGGCAGCAGTTAGTGCCCGTGCTGCCCTGGTCTGTGACCGCATGAGACCAGCCAGTGGCTGGACGGCACGACTGAGCATTTGGATACTAGCTGCCTGTGCTGCCCCGAATTCCTGCAGACTCCTGGCCTGTGCTGCCCCGAATTCCTGCAGACTCCTGGCCTGTGCTGCCCCGAATTCCTGGACACTCTTAGCCAGTGACTCTATGGAGTCAGGCATCCGTGCCACTACCACCATGAGCTCAGTGTGCCTGCGCTCAGAGTCGACGGCCATCTCCTCTAGGAGGCGCACCTCCTCTGCGCTGACCGTCGCAGGACTGGAGGCCGCACTCACCCTCTGGGGAGAAGGCCGCCGAGCTTCCCCACCCCTCCCGCGTTGCTGCAGGCCGCTGGGCCCCGGAACTTGACTCTCCTCCGACCCTTCCCCCAGGCTCCCCTCCAGGGAAGCCATGTCCCCTACATCGCCATGGGCTGCCGCGGCTGAGGGTGCCACTGATGGGCTGGCTTCCTCTTCCTCCTCCTCCTCTTCCGAGGGGCTGACACTGGCAGCTTGAGGGACCTCCTCCTCACCTGGCGAGTCACCATCTGAAAGCAGGAAGGCACAAGAGTAGCTTTAGAGTGAGGACAGGGCGTCAGAGAGGGAGGCATGAGTGGTGCCATTCACCGCATTGGTCAGGCAGTGGCAAAGGATGTTGATCTGATGCGCAAGTGGAACGAGAGAGGTCCAAAAGGTGATGTCCTTACCATTGGTGCCCAGAACAGGGTCGGCATCTCCAGTGGCAATGGGGCCAATCAGCCGGCCTCCCATAATGCGCTCCACGCGCTGGTCGAGGTCGGTGAGCTCTTGGAGCTGAGGTCGGCCTCCCCCGGTCGCAATCTGGCTACGCTTGTTGTTAGCCAGCTTGGCCTGCAAGAGAAAGGACAGCCTCTAAGTACGGTGTGTAGCCCTGATCTTGTCTGCACTGCCTCCCATGGTCGAATAGCTTGGACATTGTGTAGCCCTGATCTTGTCTGCACTGCCTCCCATGGTCGAATAGCTTGGACAGTGTGTAAAGTGCAGAATGTGCAATTGATGTTCATGCCAGTCCCATAGCTGCTGGATGAGGGCTGGCCATTAGGGCTTTCAGGTCCCTTTGTCCATAATGTGAGGTGCACATGCAAGGATGAGGAGGACACTGGAAAGGGTACTCACCCTGACAATCCGAGTGAGGTCGTTGAACTTCTTCCTGCATTGTACAGGATTCCTGTCAACCACGCTGTTGGATGTCACCCTGTTGGAGACCTCCCTCCAGGCTTTGCAGTAGACGCTGGCCAGCGGCTTCTTGCCACTGTCAGGAAACAAAACATGGCGTCTTCGCTCCACTGAGCTAACCAGCAGCCTCAGGTCACCTTCGCTAAAGCGCTGCGCTCTCTCCCGGGCCTTCTGCATCATCCTGGGCGGTAAAGAGTTGCAGCAGCAGTGCTCAGGCCTAGGTGGAGGGCTGCAGTGTCCAGGGCGTTGCAGGCAAACAAATCGACCCTTCCCCCTTTAAGAGCTGGCCGGGGCCAGCGTGTCTGCCGTCAATCAAAAAATCACCGCACCTGCGCTGCGCCCAGCCTCGGCGGTATCACTCAGCACCGCCGGCTTAGCGCCTAAAGATAGTTGTGCATCACCAGTTTTAGCGCAGCAGCAACCTCTTAGGGCGATGCTACTGAATATCGGCGAAGTGGCCTCGACTTTGCGCCGGGCGCAAACTTCAGCGATCGCCCGACTTTACCGCCCCAAAAGTGGCTATACTGAATTTCTAGGCCTCAAAATTTTAACAAACTAGAAAATGGCTTGATTTGACCTAAAGAAAAAAAACTGCAGATACACCATACAAAAGCATAAATAGCACATCTACAAGTTTATTCTTCTTATATAATAATGTGCTAGCTTTTTTAAAATGGTGTTGAATGAAAGATGAAAGATACCTTGCTGCATAATTGAGAAAAACAAGCTTGGCCTGGATTTTCCGGGGCCTAGGATGGTGTACGCGGCCGTAAGTGCCCCGCAAGTTCAGGTTTTGGCATGGGCTGTGCATGCACTAAAACCCGGAACTTGCGATCTGTCAAGATTCTTCTTGACAGATCGTATGAATGCGCAGGAAATGGACATTTGCTGGTGAAAGGTTGGGCTATTTCCCCAACTATTGCCCAGCGAATGCCCACAAAACTCTTACGCCTGGTAAAAGCAGGTATAAGGCCGCCTTTTACCGGCGTAAGGGTTTAAATCAATTTTTTAAATGATTTAAACATTCAAAAACCTTTAAAATTAGTTTAGGTTATTTTTGGCCCCTTTAAAAATGTTTAAATTTATTTTTCAAAAAATTACATTTTTGTTTTAAATGTTTAGTTAAATTGCACTTTAAATAATTTTTAACACGTGATCATTTATTTTTATTTAAGTGGGGTGAAAGTGTGTTTTTTGGGTGATTCCTATACAGCTTATGGGGATTCCATACGTAAATGGAATCCCCATAAGCATAATGGGAATCCCCTTTTGTGATTGGTTGGGTCGGCCCACTTGATCTCAGGATGCTTGCGAACTGCCTGCACACCTGGAATACACGGGCCTTTACGCAGGCGTATGCCTGCAGGCCCAGGACCGCAAGAGTTCGAAGGTACGGAGGCACCAGGCAGGTGCGTACAATTCTTGCAGATCAGAGGCATTCGCCCGCGGGAAGCCGCCAACCACAATTTCCAGCCCAAGATGTGTAAGTCACTGTAGTAAGCTACAATTCATAGAATCATAGAAATTTACAGCACGGAAGGAGGCCATTCGGCCCATCATGTCCGCGCCGGTCGAAAAAGAGCTATCCCGCGTGCCAGCTCTTGGTCTGTAGCCTTGTAGGTTATGGCACTTCAAGTGCATATCCAAGTTATTTTTGAAAATGGTGAGAGTTTCTGTCTTTACCACCCTTTCAGGCAGTGAGTTTCTGACCCCCACAACCCTCTGGGTGAAAAAATTCCCCTCAAATCCCCTCTAAACCTCCTACCTTTTACTTTAAATCTGTGACCCCTGGTTGTTGACCCCTCTGCCAAGGGAAACAGTTCCTTCCTATCCTCTCTATCTAGGCCCCTCATAATTTTATATGCCTCAATTATGCCTCCCCTCAGCCTCCTTTGTTCCAAAGAAAAAAACCCCAGCCTATCCAATCTTTCCTCATAGCTAAAATTCTCCAGTTCAGGCAACATCCTCGTAAATCTCCTTTGTATCCTCTCTAGCGCAATCACATTTTTCCTGTAATGTGGTGACCAGAACTGCACGCAGTACTCTAGCTGAGGCCTAACTAGTGTTTTATACATGTAATACCCACTGGAAATGTTATGTACGCTAAGTATGGTTATCAATCTTTAACTTAGACACTGTATTATCATTGTTATAAATCCCTGGGTTAAAGTTGCCCATGTGAAGGTACGGCAAGAACTTTTAAGGACACAATGTGACTAAGAGCATACTTTCCATAATTCTGCACCAGTATCAACTGTTGCAGACAGTGAGGCTGCGCAGTCTCCAGGCAGAAACCCCAGGAGGAAGGGGTGGAGTCGGGTTTTTCGAGCGGGAAGAAAAGGAGCGACTGGAAGAGAAGAGGGCAGGAGCTCTGAAAAGAGGGCTCAGGAGGCAAATGGCTGCCGCATCCCGTCCCGGGCTTCCAAACTCGGCCGCCGCCCTTCGTATTAGTAGCTCTGCATCCAGAACTCAAAGTGGGATTCAGTGATCGTGAAGAGAATTCAACGAAGGGGTTCGGAGTCGTAAGTCTTGCAGACATTATACATACCATGAGCTCCAACTTAAGCGCGCCAATGAAAGAGTGCACTCGAATTTGGACACAGGGACAGATTCTCCTTTGAATCCATATAAATGGAGAATGTATGTTTATTATGTCTAGATTCATTCTAATGTATACAAATGTCTAATTTAGGTCATTGACCCGTAATCTTCTTATACTGTCTGACGTTAAAACTATAAAGTAAGATAATTAGAATTAAGCCATTGTAGTAGTGATCTCCTTACTGGACTATAGAATACTGTCTACAACAGAGACCACATCTCACATATATCTAGAGAACCGTGAAGGGGTTACATACAGTTCAAGCATAACCTCCCTGCTCTTATAGTCTATGCCTTGGCTATTAAAGGCAAGTATCCCGTATGCCTTCTTAACCGCCTTATCTACCTGTCCTGTTACCTTCAGGGATCTGTGGACCAAGGTCCCTCTGTTCCTCTGCACTTATCAGTGTCCTACCATTTATTGTGTATTCCCTTGCCTTGTTAGCCCTCCCCAAATGCATTACCTCGCACTTGTCCGGATTGAATTCCATTTGCCACTGTTCTGCTCACCTGACCAGTCCATTGATAGCTTCCTGCAGTCTGCAGCTTTCTTCTTCATTATCCACCGCACAGCCAATATTTGTATCGTCTGCAAACTTCTTAATCATACCCCCTACATTTAAGTCTAAATCATTGATATAATCACAAAAAGCAAGGGACCTAGTGCTGAGCCCTGCAGAACCCCACTAGAAACAGCCTTCCAGTCACACAAACACCCATCGACCATGACCCTTTGCTTCCTACTTCTGAGCCAATATTGGATCCAACTTGCCACTTTGCCTTGGATCCCATGGGCTTTTACTTTCGTGACCAGTCTGCCATGTGAGACCTTATCAAAAGCCTTGCTAAAATCCATATCAAACGCACAACCCTCATCGACCCTCCTTGTTACCTCCTCAAAAAATTCAATCAAGTTAGTCAGACACGGCCTCCCCTTAACAAATCCATGCTGACTGTCCTTGATTAATCCATGTCTTTCTAAATGAAGATTTATCCTGTCCCTCAGAATTTTTTCAAATAATTTTCCCACCACCGAGGTTAGGCTGACGGGCCTGCAATTACACGGTCTATCCCTTCCTCCCTTTTTAAACAGTGGTACAACATTAGCGGTCCTCCAGTCCTCCGGCACCACACCTGTAGCCAGAGAGGATTGGAAAATGATGGTCAGAGCCTCTGCTATTTCCTCTCTTGCTTCTCTTAACAGCCTGGGATACATTTCATCCAGGCCTGGGGATTTATCCACTTTCGAAGATGCTAAGCCCCTTAATACTTAGTCTCTCACTATGTTTATTTCATCTAATATTTCACACTCCTCCCCCCTGATTGCAATGTCTGCATCATCTCTCTCTTTTGTGAAACTAGATGCAAAGTGTTCATTTAGGACCATACCCACATCTTCTGCCTCCATACACAGATTACCTTTATGGTCTCTAACAGGCCCTACTCTTTCTTTAGTTATCCTCTTGCGCTTAATGTATTTATAAAACATCTTTGGGTTTTCCTTGATTTTACTTGCCAATATTTTTTCATGCTCTCTCTTTGCTTTCCTAATTTCCTTTTTAATTTCACCCCTGCACTTTCTATACTCCTCTAGGCTTTCTGTGGTATTGAGCACTCGGTATCTGTCATATGCCTCCCTTTTTTACTTTATCCTACCCTGTTTGCCACTTGACATCCAGGGGACTCTAGATTTGTTAGTCCCACCCTTTTTCTTTAAGGGAACATACTTGCACTGAACCCTCACTATCTCCTCCTTGAATGCCTCCCACTGCTCTGACATTGATTTACCTTCATGTAGCTGCTTCCAGTCCATTTTGTCTAAATCACATCTCAGCTTAGTAAAATTGGCTTTTCCCCAGTTGAGAACTTTTATTCCCGGACTATCTATGTCCTTTTCCACAACTACCCTAAATCTAACTGAATTATGAACACTACCCCCAAAATGCTTTCCCACTGATACCCCCTTGCAGCTGCCCAGCTTCATTCCCTAAAACTAAATCCAGAACTGCCCCCTCCCTTGTTAGGCTTGCCACGTACTAGCTAAAAAAATTCTCCTGAATGTATTTTAGGAATTCTACACCCTCTATACCCTTCACACTAATTTTATCCCAGTTAATAATAGGCTAGTTGAAATCCCCTACTATTATTGCCCTATAGCTTTTGCATTTCTCAGAAATGTGCCTACATACTTGGGGGGGAAAATTCAGCTGGTTTGCACCTCCCGTTAGTGCCTTAAGAGGGCGCTAATGGGACACAAAGCAACTAGCACCCGGGAGCGGCGATATCTGCGCCTCTCGCGAAATTGACGGGACATTTTGCGGCGGCGCTAAACAATACCACCCGATCTCCTGCGCACGCAGATCTTGACGTCATTCGAGAGTGCAACGCCCTTGTGACGCACGGGGACGGAAATTGAGTGGCACCCCCCTCCTTTCCGCCTGGCGCAACCAGCGACAGGTAGACTGGAACGCTTCCCAGTCGCTGGGCGCTATTTAAAGGGGGCCTCTTCCTGGCTTTTGTGTGGTAGCCATTTTTGCACCACTCATTCTGAGAGAGAGAGAGAGATTTTGAGAGAGACAAAGAGAGAAAGAGAGACTTCTGCATTGAGTCAACGCTGTCTGAAGTAGTTTTGGCTTCTGACCATAACTTTGCAGGTACTTTGGTTTTTGATCTTCATAACTTTGATTGCCTAGATACTATGGGGGCTGCAATGGATTGGGACGTCGTCCTTGTCCATCACATTCAGAGGGCACAGAGACGCAGAGAGAGAGTGGCAATCATGGCCAGATGGGGGAGGGCCAACAGGCCTCTGTACAGGAGACCTTACCCTCCCAGGGTTTTTCGCCAACAGTTCTTCTACATTAATATGTCTGAGGAGCAGCGTTTGCGAAGGCTGCGCTTCAGCAAGGAGGTGGTCACTGAGCTCTGCCACCTGCTTCAGCCAGATCTGCAGCCTCAACTGAGGAGCAGGACGTCTCTGTCAGTGGCAGTGAAGATAACAGTGGCTCTCAACTTTTATGCCACCAGCTCATTTCAATCAGCTACTGGGGACATCGCCAATATTTCCCAGTTCGCGGTGCATTGCTGCATCCATCAGGTCACAAATGCCCTCTTTAAAAAGAGACGAGAGTACATCTCTTTTCCCATGGCCCCGGACAAGCAGCATGAACGTGCAATGGGCTTTGCGATGATAGCGGGCTTCCCCGTAGTGCAGGGCGCCATTGACTGCACGGATGTGGCTTTGCGTGCGCCGCAAGAGAATGCCGAGGATTTCCGCAACCAAAAGGGCTTCCATTCCTTAAATGTTCAGTTGGTCTGTGACCACAGACAGCAGATACTCACTGTCAATGCCCACTTTCCTGGCAGCAGCCACGATGCCATCATCCTGTGCCAGACTTCTGTGGCAGGCCTTTTCCAGGCACCGCATCACCCAGGTGGTTGGCTTCTCGGGGACAAGTGATCTCCTCTGAGCACCTGGCTGATGTCACCGCTCTGTACGCCCAACACCCCTGCTGAGCTGCGATACAATGAGAGCCATCAAGCTACCAGGAACATCGTTGAGCACAGAATCGGCGTGCTCAAGCAACAGTTCCGCTGTCTGTACCATTCTGGAGGAGCCCTTCAGTACTTGCCTGAGCAAGTCTCCCACTTCGTTGTTGTGTTCTGCATGCTGCATAACCTTGCAATCCTCAGTACCCAGCCAATGCCACCAGGCATTGGAGCACCAGCAGAGGAGGAGGAAGATGAGGAGGATGATCATCAGCAGCACCAAGGCAGGAGGGAGGCACACAATGTACAAAGTGGAAGGACCGTCCATCAAAGGCTCATAGCAAGTCGCTTCTAGGCCCCTTCTGAGGGAATGGCTTCTGCCATTCAAACAACCTGAATGAAACCATCCCGCAACCCCTAAGCCAGTCAAGGCAGCAATGATTGCAAAGACCAAACATGTACATTTATTTTACAAACTCTGTGTGTCTCATTTCCGCAGGACAAACTAATAGAAAGAAACACAAAAAAAAAACAGTCATTAACATAACTGGCTCTCACAACCTGGAGACAATGTCCAAAACAGTTTAAAAAATGTGACCACGAACCTCGGCCTTAAATAAAACAATGAACAACATTTCGTCACACCTACTTTTTTCCCATCGAGGGTGACCTGCTTCCCTTGCGAAATTCCCCCTTTCCCACCCTGCAGCTCCTCCGTAATGGGACCCCAGTGGCTGGAGCAAGGCTGGTGGAAGGCAGCTGATTGTCACAACTCGAGACTGCAGATGCCCTTGAAGGATGGCCTCGACCAGCTCTGGGCCAGGAGGGCCTGGCTGCAGACTGCTCCAACTCTGCATGGGCAGCAGCAGTCTGTCCTACAGGCGGTGGCAAGTGCAGTGGAGAAGTGACAGTGGTGGCAGCAGGAATGCTGTCATCTTGAGAGAGGACAGCACCTCCCTGCTCGACCGACACACTGGCACACCCATGGGGCAGCACGTCAGCATCTGGAGCAATCTGCTGGAGCGCAGATTGCTGGCCTGCTGTGGCACGGTGAGAGCGCTGGGGAAATGTGTCCGAACCAGCGATGATGGCAGCAGTCAGAACTCGCGTGGCCTCAATCTGCGTCGGCATGAGAGCAGCGAGTGACTGCATTGCAGCACTAAGCATTTGCGTGGCAGCCGCCTGTGCTACAGCGAAGTGCTCCACACTCCTTGCCAGTGATTCATAGAAACATAGAAGATAGGAGCAGGAGTGGGACATTCGGCCCCTCGAGCCTGCTCCGCCATTCAATGTGATCATGGCTGATCATCCAAATTCAGTACCCTGCCCCTGCTTTCTCCCCATACCCTTTGATCCCTTTAGCCTTAAGAAATATATTCAACTCCTTCTTGAATATATTTAATGAATTGGCCTCTACTGCCTTGTGTGGTAGAGAATTCCACAGGTTCACCACTCTCTGGGTGAAGAAATTCCTCCTCATTTCTGTCCTAAATTTCTTACCCCTTATCCTTAGACTGTGACCCCTGGTTCTGGACTCCCCGACCATCGGGAACATCCTTCCTGCATCTAGTCTGTCTAGTCCTGTTAGAATTTTATAAGTTTCAATGAGATCCCCTCTCATTCTTCTAAACTCCAGCGAGTACAAGCCCAATCGACCCAATCTCTCCTCATACGTCATTCCTGCCATCCCAGGTATCAGCCTGGTGAATCTTCGCTGCAATTCTTCTATGGCAAGAACATCCTTCCTCAGATAAGGCGACCAAAACTGCACACAATACACGAGATGTGGTCTCACCAAGGCCCTGTACAACTGCAGCAAGACATCCTTTTTCCTGTACTCAAATCCTCTCGCTATGAAGGCCAACATACCATTTGCCTTCTTAACCGCCTACTGCACCTGCATGCTTACCTTCAGCGACTGGTGCACAAGGACACCCAGGTCTCGTTGCACTTCCCCTTCTCCCAATCTATTGCCATTCAGATAATTATCTGTCTTCTTGTTTTTGCGACCAAAGTGGATAACCTCGCATTTATCCACGTTATATTGCACCTGCCATGCTTCTGCCCAATCACCCAACCTGTCCAAATCATACTGGAGTTTCTCGGCAATCCTTCTCACAGTGCACAAGCCCACCCAGCTTTGTGTCGCCTGCAAACTTGGAGATATTACATCTAGTTCCCTCGTCCAGATCATTAATATATATTGTGAATAGCTGGGGTCCAAGGATCGATCCCTGCGGTACTCCACTAGTCACTGCCTGCCACTCGGAAAAAGAGCCATTTATTGCAATTCTTTGCTTTCTGTCTGCCAACCAGTTCCCTATCCAAGTCAATACCTTGCCCCCAATCCCATGTGCCTTAACTTTACACGCTAATCTCTTATGCTGGACCTTATCGAAAGCCTTTTGAAAGTCCAAGTACACCACATCCACTGGTTCTCCCTTATCTATTTTACCAGTTACATCCTCAAAAAATTCCAGTAGATTAGTCAAGCACGATTTACCTTTTGTAAATTCATGTTAACTTTGTCCGATCCGGTCACTGTTTTCCAAGTGCTCTGCTATTACATCTTTTATAATGGACTCGAGCATTTTCCCCACTATCGATGTCAGGCTTACCAGTCTATAATTCCCCGTTTCCTCTCTACCACTCTTTTTGAACAGTGGGGTAACATTAGCTACCCGCCAATCCATGGGTACTGTTCCAGAGTCTATCGAATTTTGGAAGATGACCAGCAACGCATCCACTATTTCTAGGGCCACTTCCTTAAGTACCCTAGGATGTAGATTACCAGGCCCTGGGGATTTATCGGCCTTCAGTCCCGTCAATTTCTCCAACGCCATTTCCCTACAAATACTGATTTCTATCAGTTCCTCACCTTCATTAGACCCTATGTTCCCCAGCATCTCTGGGAGGTTATTTGTGTCCTCCTTTGTGAAGACAGAACCAAAGTATGTATTTAATTAGTCAGCCATTTCTTTGTTCCCCATTATAAATTCCCCTGATTCTGACTGCAAGGGACCTACGCTTGACTTCACCAATCTTTTTCTCTTCACATATCTATAAAAGATTTTACAGTCAGTTTTTATGTTCCCTGCAAGCTTACTCTCATACTCTATTTTCCCCCTCTTAATTAATCCCTTTGTCCTCCTTTGTTGAATCCTAAACTGCTCCCAATCCTCAGGTTTACCCCTTTTTCTGACCAATTTATATGTCCTCTCCTTGGATCTTATGCTATCTCTAATTTCCCTTGTTAGCCACAGTTGAGTGACCTTTTTTGTTTTATTTTTATGCCAAACTGGGATGAACAAATTCTGTGGTTCATCCATGCGATCTTTCAATGTTTGCCATTGCCTATCCACCATCAACCCTTTGAGTGACATTCCCTAATCAATCCTACCCAACTCATGCCTCATACCATCGTAGTTTCCTTTATTTTAATTCAGGACCCTAGTCTCTGAGTGAACTACTGCACTCTCCATCTTAATGAAGAATTCTATCATATTATGATCGTTCCGACGCAAGGTGCCTCACACAACAAAATTGCTGATTAATTCTTTCTCATTACATAATACCCAGCCTAAGATGGCCTGATCTCTAGTTGGTTCCTCGACATATTGGTCCAGGAAACCATCCCGTATACACTCCAGGAATTCCTCCTCCACAGTATTGTTACTAATTTGGTTAGCCCAATCTATATGTAGATTAAAGTCACCCATGATAACTGCCATGCCCTTATTGCATGCTTCTCTAATTTCCCTTTTAATGCCATCCCCGACCTCCGCATTACTGTTTGGAGGTCTATATACCACTCCCACTAACGTTGTCTGCCCCTTGGTATTTCTCAGTTCTACCCATACAGATTCCACATCATCAGAGCTAATATCCTTCCTTACAATTGTGTTAATCCGCTCTTTAATCAGCAATGCTAGCCCACCTCCTTTTCCTTTTTGCCTATCTTTCCTGAATATTGAATACCCCTGGATGTTGAGTTCCCAGCCTTGGCCACCCTGGAGCCATGTTTCCGTAATCCCAATCATATCATATTTGTTTACCTCTATTTGCGCAGCTAATTCATCCATCTTATTACGAATGCTCCTCGCATTAAGACACAAAGGGGGAGAAATTCAGTAGGTTGCGCCACCCGTTAACGCCTTAAGAGGGCGCTAAGTGGGTTGCAAGCCAACTGGCGCCCGGGCGCGGCACTGCCCATGCCTCCTGCTAAATTCCGCAGGACGTTAGTGATGGCGCTAACCGTTAGCGCTGCGCCGCTGCCGATGATGTCATCGGTGTGCGCAGCGCCCTGCTGATGCCCCGGCCGCGATATTTGGCAGCGTCCCCTGATTTACCGCGGGACGCTATGTCCGAACGGTTCAGGGGGGCCTACCTGCGGCCGGGGTGGCACAAATTAAAGGCGAGGTGCTGGGCGGCCATTTTTGTTGTTGGCCGCCTGCCAGCACCTGCCTGTGCTCCTGTCCCCAGCCTCCTGAACCCCCCCCCACCGCAGAGTGCCGGCTGCGGTCCAAGAGCCCGGCACTTCTCCTCGGTGCCGGGCTCTTTTGCCTGCACTCCCGATCCTCGGGGGCCCAGTTGGGCCCCAGATTGCGCTCAACAAGGCCCCTCCCATTTAAAAAGAGGAGGAAGGCCTGCACTATCGCATTGTGACGTGCCGCAGCGTGTGGCGCTGCGGCACGTAGTGCCACGATATTCACTCGCAGCGCCCCAAGAGGGATGCGGGGTTCCTCCAGTAGCGCCGCGTTTCCCTTTGGGGCGCAACAGCTAAATATCCGGTGCGCGGGCGCGAATGTTTCCGGGGCGCTACTTTTAGCAACCTGGCGAGGCTGGCGCCCCAAACGGGGCTATGCTCAATTTCTCCCCCAAAGCCTTCAGGCTTGTTTTTCTAACGCTCTCAGATCTTTTAGAATTATTATTTACTGTGGCCATGTTTGATTTAAACCCTTGATTTCTCTGTCTGCCACTTTTGCTTTTCTCCTTCCTGTTTTTTGCTTTTATCCTTTTTCCCCCTTCCTCTGTCTCCCCGCTCAGGTTCCCAACCCCCTGCCATTTTAGTTTAAACCCTCCCCCAGAGCACTAGCAAACACTCCCCCTAGGACATCGGTCCCGGCCCTGCCCAGGTGCAAACCGTCCATTTTGTACTGGTCCCACCTCCCCAGAACCGGTTCCAGTGTCCCAGGAATTTGAATCCCTCCCCCTTGCACCATTCCTCTAGCCACATATTCATCTGAAATAGCCTTCTATTTCTACTCTGACTAGCACGGGGCACTGGTAGCAATCCTCAGATTACTACCTTTGAGGTCCTATTTTTTAATTTACCTCCTAAATCCCTATATTCAGCTTTTAGGACCACATCCTGTTTTTTACCTATATCGTTGGTACCTATACGCACCACGACAACTGGCTGTTCACCCTCCCTTTCCAAAATGTTCTGCAGCCGCTGTGAGACATCCTTGACCCTTGCACCAGGGAGGCAACACACCATCCTGGAGTCTCGTTTGCGGCCGCAGAAACGCCTATCTATTCCCCTTACAATAGAATCCCCTATCACTATAGCTCTCCCACACTTTTTCCTCCCGTCCTGTGCAGCAGAACCACCCCTGGTGCCAGGAAGTTGGCTGCTGCTGCCTTCCCCTGGTAAGCCATCCCCCCATCAGTATCCAAAGTGGTATATCTGTTTGTGAGGGGGATGGCCACAGGGGACCCCTGCACTACCTGCCTGCGCCTAGTACTCTGCCTGTTGGTCACCGATTCCCTTTCTGCCTGTGCAACCTTTGCCTGCGGTGTGACCAACTGCTTAAACATGATATCCATGACATCCTCAGCATTGCGAATGCTCCAGTATGTATCCAATCGCAGCTCCAGCGCCGCAATGTGGTCTGCCAGTAGTTGCAGCTGGATACACTTCCTGCACACATGGTTGTCAGGGACACAGGAAGTGTCCTTGAGTTCCCACATAGCGCAGGAGGAGCATTCCACAGGGCCGAGCTCTCCTGTCATGGCTTACCCTTTAATTAATTCAAAATAAATTAAATCAAATCAATCCCACCAATTACCCTGCAGTTAAATGATATATTTAAGGGCCTTGGTTTACAAACAGTCCCCGCTACACCACAGACAGCTTAGAAACTATAAACCACAGAATTTAAGTTTAAAAAAGAGAGAAATACTCACCAACCAATCACTTACCTGCTTTCTGGTTGATGCACTATCAATTACTACAAAAGACTGGGAGTTAAGTGAGTAACAAACAGGCTTTTATTACCAAAGAACAGAGCATGCCTCTCGTGGTTGCCTGGTATCCAAAAGGGCAGGGGGCTGCCGAGCAGTCACCTTTATACCCGGCCATGTGGGTGGAGCCAGGGGCGGAGTCAGCTGAGGCATGCACAGACAAGTACAACAATGTGCAAGAGTGAACAACAGTGAACAACAATACTAACACAGTGAACAACAATACTAACAACAGTGGTTTACCACACTGGTGACATCAGACTTCGATTACTTTTTACTTCTTTCTCTCTCTCTGAGATTGGTAAACCTACCTGGTCTCTGCCATTGCTTTATAGCCTCACCGCCGCCGCCGAGTTTCCCACTGCTGCTCTGAGGCCTACCTGGTCTCTGCCATTGCTTTATAGCCTCACCGCCGCCGCCGAGTTTCCCACTGCTGCTCTGAGGCCTACCTGGTCTCTGCCACTGCTTTATAGCCTCGCCGCCGCCGCCGAGTTTCCCGCCACCGCTCTGAGGCCTACCTGGTCTCTGCCGCTGTTTTATAGCCTCTGGCCATAAAGTGAGTTTGAGATGGAGGGATGGAGAGGTTTTGAAAAAAAGGCACTCACCCTGACGACCCGAGTGAGGTCCTTGAACTTTTTCCTACATTGGAGATGGGTTCTTGGCACCATGCTGCTTGAGGTGACTCTCTGAGCCACCTCCCTCCACACTCTTATGTACTCGCGTGGCAAAGGCATCCTGCCACTCTCTGGGTACAGAATGGATCTTCTGCGCTCCACCCTGCGAACCAGAGCCTCCAAAGCCCGCTCGCAGAAGCGCTGTGCTCGCTCCTTGGCCCTCTCCATAGTGTTTGGCTGCAAGATTTAGCCACAGGTCTGCCCAGGCCGAGATTCAAGGCTGCAATGAGCAGGGTGTGGCTGCAGAGCAAGATCGACCCTCCCCTTTAAGAACTGGCCGGCGCCAGTGTGTCTGTGTTCAATCGCTAACTGGCAGCACCTGCACTGCGCCCGCCCTCTGAGGTATCGCCTCACACCTCGGCCTTAGCGCCTTAAGAGAGGTGTGTAGCGCCTGATTTAGTGCTCCAATCACCTCCAGGGGCAATAAAAACCAAGTTTGCTATCGGAGGCGATAATTAGCGCTAGGCGCTAAACTTTTCGCATGGCCGCTAATGGTGCCCCAAACAGGGCTATACCGAATTTCTCCCCCTTGCTCTTCTATCTCACTCTGACTGTTTGGGGGTCTGTAATACACTCCCAGCAGTGTGATTGCACTTTTTTTATTCTTCAGTTCAACCCATGTGGCCGCATTTGATGATCCTTCTAACATGTCCTCCCTCCTCACAGCTGCAATTATTTCTTTAATCAATACTGTGACCACCCCCCTCCTTTTTTATCCCCATCTCTATCTCATCTGAAAACTCTGTAACCAGGAATGTTGAGCTGCCATTCCTGCCCTTCTTTCAGGTATGTTTCGGTAATAGCTGTAATATCATACACCCACATGTCTATCTGTGCCCTCAGCTCATCTGCCTTATTCCCTATACTCCTTGCATTGAAGTATATACCATTTGGCACTGCCAAACTCCCTTGGTGACTATTTTCCAGCCTTTGTTTCCTCTGTCTTCCAGACTTGCTTACTATTTTTCTGCGCTCCAATTCCAGCTTTGCTTCTCTCCCTTCTGAAACGACTCTTAGGTTCCCATCCCCCTGCCAAGCTAGTTTAAACCCTCCCTAACAGCACTAGCAAACCCCCCTGTGAGGATATTGGTCCCGGCCCTGTTGAGGTGCAACCCATCCAGCTTGTACTGGTCCCACCTCCCCCAGAAACAGTCCCAGTGCCTCAGGAATCTAAAACCCTCCCTCCTGCACCAACTCTCCAGCCAGACATTCATCTGCTCTATCCTCTTATTCCTTTTCTCACTAGTACGTGGCACCGGGAGTAATCCGGAGATTACTACCTTTGAGGTCCTTCTTTTTAATCTCTTTCCTAGCTCCCTAAAATCTGCCTGCAGGACCTCATCCCTCTTTCTTCCTATGTCATTGGTGCTGATATGGACCACGACCTCTGGCTGTTCATTCTCCCCCCTCAGAATGTCCTGCAGCCGCTCAGTGACATCCTTGACCCTGGCACCAGGGAGGCAACATACCATCCTGGAGTCACGTCTGCAGCCGCAGAAATGCCTGTCTGTTCCCCTAACTATCGAATCTCCTACCACTATTGCTCTTCCACTCTTCTTCCTCCCGCCCCCCGTGCAGCTGAACCACCCGTGGTCTCGTGGACTTGGCTCTGGCTACACTCCCCAGAGGAATCATCGCCCCCACCAGTACTCAACAGAATACTGGTTGGAGAGCAAGATGCACTCAGGGGACCCCTGCACTACCTGCCTGGTGGTCCTCTTCTGTTTGGTGGTCATCCATTCCCTCTCTGCCTGCACACTCTTAAGCTGCGGGGTGACCACCTCCTGAAACGTGCTCTCCGCGAAGTTCTCAGCCTTGCAGATGCACTGTAGTGACTCCAGCTGCCGCTCAAGCTCTGAAACCCGAAGCTCGAGTTGCTGCAGTTGGCGACACTTCCCGCACACGTGGTCGTCCAGGCCACGAGAAATGTCCAGGATATCCCACATGGCATAGGATGTGCAATTCACGGGACTGAGCTGCCCTGCCATGCCTCAATATAATATACTATGTACTACCTTGACCGAAATAAACTTAAAAACTTAACAAAAAGCACTCACCAGCTACTCACCAGTCAGCTCTCTCCCCTATTAATAGGCTATGAACTACTTAGCAGAAATACACTTAAAACTTAACAAAAAACTTAATAGAAAATACCCACCAGCTACTCACCAATCAGTTCCCTTGTGCCGACGTCACTTCTGAATTCTGACGTCACTCCTGTGTTGAGTTCCTCTCTCCAACTCTGTGCCTCTCGCAGGTCCGCCACTCAGCTCCGGTCCCAGGCCTCCTCTCCACGCTCCTTTTATCCTCCTCTCACCGACTCTGTGCCTCTCACAGGTGCGCTGCTCAGCTCTGCTCAGCAATTGCCCTGAAATATATGACAAAGCTTAGGATATTTGGGCCCACCCGTTTGCACCGCAATCCTGGGGGGAAAAAAAGCAGCCACGCTCTAATGCCCGCCTCTGGCACAGGACTTGGTGAATGCCATTTTGGTGACCTTGACCACTGGTCTGAGGTCATGGAGCTTCTTTGGGCACTGGAGCCAGGTCGTGGGGGGGCGACACTGCTGGCAGTGACGGCCTCGGTGATGTGGTCCCACGTCGTTCTTTCTGGAGGGCCTCCTGGCCCCTGTGGGTAGAGGACCTCTCTTGCAGTGTTGACCCCCTGCACAAAGCTGGAGTGCTGCGTGCGAAACCCAGGGTTCCCCTTCCCTGGCTTGCTAAGCCATTTATGTTAATGCTGAAGTACTTTTCTTTTTTTTTTAGGTGCGGAAGACAATTCAGCTTTATGAGTTGAAGACTCCCATTTGGGAATTCTTTTTAATGTAAATTTTTTTTCAGAAGGCAGTTGAGCTGTAAGGGCTAAAAACTGCCTATATGTAAATGATTTGGATATTTTTCAATTGAGAAGGCAGTTCCTTTTTAAAATAACTGCCTTGCTTTAAGAGAAGGCTTTACTTGCTGCAATGACACTACAGCCATGTTACATTGGCCCTCATGCTGGGACTACCATCACGAAAACAGCCTTGCACGGTAAGTTAATGCTGGCCTAATGTTAATTAGCAACCAGCACCAGTATCTCGGTCCAGCCAGTGCCATTCATTTCAGCGGACTTTAACTCTGCGCCCGCAGTGGCACCAGCAGAATTTTAGCGGTCTCGAATTTCTAGGCCAAAGGTTCTGTGAATACTGCAGGTTATGACTGCACTTAGTGGCTGAATACTACATTCCAGCATGCTATATGCTTTGTTAATAATACTGAACTGTGACAAAACTGTGATGAGTCATAATATTATGACGTGAGCCTCAGAATTCTCCCTGTACCTCAGCTGCCAGTAGCGCATCATTTTATTACATGTCTTATCGAAAGCCAAAATATATTTAGCTGAGCACATTTCCAATTAGTAATGCCTAGAAATATCAGCCAGTCTGCCAAGAAATCAGATACAGTTTCAACAATGTCACATTTGGTTCTAATCGCTGCCACCATTCTATTTTCCTCTAACTATTCCATCAGCTTTTTAACAATCAAAAGAAACACTGTAGCAGTAGAGGAGCACTATCTGTGAATTATTTGCTATTTCAATACCAAGTCACACACAGTGGATTCATAGAAACATAGAACATAGAAAAATAGAAGCAGGTGTAGGCCATTCGGCCCTTCGAGCCTGCTCCGCCATTCAATATGATCATGGCTGATCCTCTATCTCAATACTATATTCCCACTCTCTCCCCATACCCCTTGATGCCTTTTGTGTCCAGAATGTCACAGTTACCCTGCTGCCAGACCACCACCTTGTGTGAAGGTGGTGCAGTCAAAGAGGAGTAAGATTCAGTAGCTCTGCATTGTCATTTTCATGCTATATGTATGGTAAATATTTGGTTCAACAATTATAGTAAAACAACAGCCTCTTTGATAAAAGGATGCTGTAGATTCTTAGCAATGCTGAGGGTACATCACCAAATGTAAACACACTAAAATTAGAGAGGGTTGAATATGAAGCTCTTATTCCTCTATGTATAAACTATTAATAAGGAATTCACTTAAAGTTGAAGCCTAATGTATTTTTAAAATTTTCTTGTTGTGGATGCAATCCGGAGTCATTTAGCACCACTTGACTTTTTTTTTTAAAGAACTACTTAATTTTACATTCACAACTATTTTTAGTACTGCAATTTTGCTAATTTACAGAGAAAGTTCATAATTGTTGTATGATGTGTATGTCGAATATAAAGCTCAGCTTGTTCAGTTGCCACATTTCTTTTACTGCCGGTTTTATTACCAAGGCAACTTGCTTGTAAAGCATTTTATAGCTTTGAGACACTGTTCACATTGAGAATCGATACAAGCCCTTTGTTGTGGATCATGTTCAGGTATTTTGAAAAGAGACTTTTACTTCTAATAAACCCTTCTTGCACACATCCAGTTATCTTGCATGTCAGATTACAGCCAATTTGTATTACAACTCGAGAAAATACAGATTTACCTATCATTAGCCAACTAAAGTGAGATCCATTCTCCAGTCACTTAACTGATTTAAGCTTCAAAGTGGTATCAATGTATTGAGAACAAAAAAGACGTGTGTACTGTCAGCACAAAAATTTAGATTGAGCGATAGCAATTTGAAGATATAAAAAAAAAGGTATTACAAGGCATAGTAAAAGCATCACTGCCCAGGCTTTGAAGCCTTGAGATTACTGATAGCTGCTTTGGCAATATGAAGGATTTTGATTCGCTTTTTATATACAGGTCTCTTGCTGATTCTCAAACTGGGGCCAAATTGTTATTAATGGCAGCTGTCTTATCTATATATATGTGTATGCAGGATGACTCATGCTGGTCATGCTAAGCTTCCTATTGAAACCCTTGTGTCCAATTTTTCAGATGTTTGTGATTAACAAGGCCACACAAATATATAAATAGTATATGGAGCCTGTCACAGCAAGTTTGACTGCAATAAGTTTTAGAATAAACTAAGGAAATTGTCATCGAGGTATAGTACACGCCAACCTATTTTGACGAGCAATTCTACGAGACTTCAAATGGGAGTCAGCAACACAATGATCAATACAATTTAAATCCTCCGTAAAAGGCACTGAAATTATTCAGTAAAAAACTGACCTTAGTCAGTTGTGTTTGTACAACAAATTCTCAGTTGATAATTAAGTAAACCAATCATTCGCCAATAAAAACAGAAAATGCTCAGCAGGTCAGGTAGCATCTGCGGAGAGAGAAACAGAGTTAACGGGCTCGATTTTCATTGAGCCGTGGAGTCAGGCTTGGAGGCATGCAGGGGGTTAATATCACAAAAACTGGCGGGCGGGACCCCCCCACCCAGCCTGGTTCCCGACTCCGAGCAATTTTAACTGAGGCGTGTCTGATGGTCCCGACTCTGCCCCGCATCTAACAGGCGGGACTGGTCTTTAAGGCCCTTAATTACTACTAAATGGCCTCTATAATCCTATTTTAACAGGTCCTTGCAACTTTAACCCTTTTCCCACGTAAAACACGCCTGGTGGGAATCACGAATGTGAAACCTGGCGGGAGCACTATTGGATTGCTGACTATCAACTGCAGGTCAACCATTAAAGAGGAGATTTGATCAGCCATCATTTGCAGGTGGCAGGACTTAGTGGTCTCAGGCCTGGGGCAACTTTTGAAGGCTTAACCACACCTGTGGAAGGTTGGATCCTCACACCCATCTCCAGTGTGGCCTCCTGGGAAACCCCTCTCGCCACTTTCACTCAGTGCTTCCTCAACAGAGGCATATACCAGAAACATGGGAGCCATTTATTTCCTACCCATCTGGGCATTAGAGGAGCTCGAGCACCAGCCGCGGCAGCAGCAGAACCAGGAACAATGGCAGCACCAGCAACAGCAGCAGCAGCAGGAGCGCCAGGCTGCTGCTCACCCACTTGAGGCTGCACAGGCCAGATGGGGCCAGTGCCTGGAAGCCTGTTGGCGCAGGAGATTCCCCCCAAACAGGGTCTACAGACGCAGGGTCACCCATCTCAACATGTCGGAGCAGCAGTGCCAAAGGCGGCTCCGACTTTCACGAGAGGTAGTGACTGACATCTGCGCAATGCTACAGCAAGACCTGCTGCCCAGAGGACCAGGTGGACAAGCATTACCAGTGGCCGTCAAAGTCACCACCGCACTCAACTTTTTTGCCTCAGGCTCATTCCAGGGATCAGCAGCAGACATCAGCGGCATCTCCCAGGCGGCCGCACACACTTGCATCACGCAGGTAACCGATGCCCTCTTTGCCCTTGCGCACAATTACATCCATTTCACCAAGGATCGAGCAAGTGTCACGGCGCGAGCGGTTGGATTAGCTCATCTGGCAGGCTTTCCAAGGGTGCAGGGCGTCGTTGACTGCACACATGTGGCCCTTAGGGCACCCCATCGCAATCCAGGTATTTTTGTCAACCGCTTCCACTCACTCAACGTTCAGCTGGTGTGTGACCACAAGAAGGAGATTTTGCATGTTTGTGCCATGTACCCTGGCAGTTGCCATGTCTCCTTCATACTGCGCCAGTCTCGTGTGCCTCCCCTATTCAGTCCACCAGACCAACTTAACGGATGGCTACTTGGAGACAAGGGCTATCCCCTGAGGACATGGCTGATGACGCCATTGAGGAGGCCAGCCAAAGAAGCTGAGAAGCACTTCAACTCCAGCCACATTTCCACCAGATCCATTATCGAACAAACCATCAGTTTGCTGAAGATGCACTTCAGATGCCTGGATAGATCAGGTGGAGCCCCGCAGTACTCAGCAGCCAGGGTCTCCAGAATCATCGTGGTTTGCTGTGCACTTCACAACATGACACAACGTCGTGGCTTGCAGATTCCTGAGGACCAAGTGGCTCCTCACATATCCTCCTCAGATGAGGAGGAGAAGGAGGAGGAGGAGGGCGAAAACGAACTTCCTGCAGAGGCCCATCAACCAGTGGCAGCATTACACGAGAACATTGCTGCCCGGGATGCAAGGAATGCACTCATCCTGGCCAGATTTGCTTAGCCTAGTCAATCAAACACTTTTACCTTGCAGCTTCTTAATTGAGCATCGACAATGGCCAAGACCCTGCGGATTCCTAGCTATTTGACCAGCATACTGACAATTGCAAGTAATCCTAAGCCCTCAATGTGAAAGTCCCATTCGGGAAATGACACACGCCACAACTACAGCAGTAGCCATCAGATTTTTTATTAACATTATTAATCTGATGGCTTTTTCTAACAATACATCAAATTTCACCCAAGTGACTACCCTTGTGACCACTTGTGCTTATTCTTCCTCTTATGCGTGCTCCTACGTAGTGTTTCCCCTGTGGCTGCAGCAGATGTGGAGGCCCCTTGCTCATTTTCCTGCTGCTCCTGTCTCAACACCTTTGGTGGGCATCCTCTGGGGTGGCAAGCCTGTGAGGGCTCGTCAACAGTCTGCTGCTCCTGTGGCAGTGCAGGAGTTGAGACATCTATCTCACTTGTGTGTGGACTCCGGTGGGGCTCTGACCGAGGGCTCTGCGGCATTGGAAGTGTGAGCGCTTGGCGAGGAGCCCCCACTTTGTTGAGGTCTGCCACCAACCTCCCTCTCATGGGTCAGCTCCCACTCCGCGCCTGCAAGTGGCTGGAGAGCACCTTGCTGCACATCAGGGGGCCATGGGGACCCGTATCAGCAATGGCAGTCCTACTCAGAAGGACTTCCATGAAGGTCTGGTTTCTATGTTCAATAGTTGCCCATCGCTCCTCAAGAGATGTCATTCTATTCTGAACAATGACCATGTTTTCCATACCCTGGCGACTAAGCTCCTCCATGGCCATAGCCCTCCTCTCCTCTACCATAGCCATTCTCTCCTGTACTGTAGCCAGTCTTACCACGGAGGTAGCAATCGTTTCCACGGAGGTAGCCTTCCTTTCCGTGTTGATGCATTAATGCGCCAATGACTCCACAGAGGCTCTGCTCATGTTCGCTATGGACTCCTCCATTCGCTCCACACTCGCAGCGACCTTAGTGACAAAACCTGCCAGAGACTCCTGCATCTGTTCCTGGAGTTCCAGCACTGCTGATCTTATGGATGGACCCAGAGGCTGAGGGTCGACATGCAACTGAGCCGAGCTGGCAGAGTCCTGCGCCCTCCGACTAGGACTCTCCACTGCTGTCCCTGTCTCCACAATCTGCTGATGCTCACTTGTGAGCTGTGATACACCAGGTGACAACACTACTCTATGTCCCGAAGGTCCCACCGAGGTGTGAGTGTCTGCGCTGGTGCTGGGTGCGCTGAATTCTGCTGACGCTGCGCCCTCAGAGGTTGCAGCTTCCTCTGAGGAGTCTGGCTGCTCAGCCTCTTCTTCCTGGCAAGGGGGGACGGATGCTTGTGATGGTCCTGTGGGGGAATAAAGGAAAGAGTCAGAGATGTGATGCAAAGCCTACATGCACATAGCTTTTTGCAGATGCTCATAAGCGCATCTGTTACAGCTTCACAATCATTATCAGCGACTCATGCAATGTCAAAGAGCGAGATGGGAACTTTCCTGTCACCAGCTTGCTGTGCTGCACCCGTCTGTCCGTCCTCCACGCGCAAATCATCCTCAATGCTGATGATTTCCAGGGCGGCCTCCTCCCAGGGGGTCAGGTGGGCTATTGAGGGTGGCCCTCCTCCTGTCCTGGCTCGCTCTCTTCTGTTGTGAGCTCTCTTTTCCTGCAATGAGGGAGACAAGTGGAGCTTGAGTGAGAATGGAGGAGTGAGTGCAGAGATTGCATAGCATAGATACTTAGAAGGAGACAAAGATGGAGTGAGGTTGCAAGACCAAGGGCCCTCCCTGTGTGTTGTCAGCTGTGTTCAAAGCATCAGAGTGATAGGGAGTGTGAGGGCTGCATGGTGGAATAGTTATGTGAATGTGAGCATAGAGAGAGAGGGAATGGGTAAGGGTGCATGGATTTCAGTGTCAAGTGGAATGTGGAGGAAGAGATTGCTAAAGCTGAGTGCTGGTGAGGAGAGGCAATGGGGATCAGATTGAGGGTGATGTGAAATTCATACTCACTTTTCCAGTGCGCTGAAGGTCAAGAAATCTTTTCCTGCACTGTATCCAGGTTCGCCGTGTGACTCCCAAGGAGTTGACCTCCTCAGCCACCTGCATCCACACAGCCTTGGTCTGAGTGGGAGGCCTCTTCCTCCCTGATGAAGGGAAGAACACCTCCCTGTGGCTCCTAGCCCCATCCACCAATGCCTGCAGTGCCTCCTCATCAAAACGAGGAGCTGCTCTTGCCCTCCCGCTTGTCACCTTTCCTGCAGGTCCCTCTGACACCAAATGGAGGAAGCTTGGAAGCCTGCAGAAGAAGCAAGGCTTGCTGTGGACCTTAAATGCAGCAGCAATGATGACATCATCGGAGGGGACTTTCAGTCATGAAAAACCCCTTTGCAAAGGCTTCCCACACGTTGGAAATCAATTGGCCAATTGAGTTAAAATTGCATCAATCTCCCACATCCATTTAGATTTGTGTGGGGAACACGAAATTCGGATAACACGACAACAGCCCGCACCTGAGTTAAAATCGAGCCCAACATTTCAGGTCAATGACACTTTGTCAGAACTGGAAAAAGTTGGAGATGGAACAGGTTTTTAAGCAAGTGTAGGGGCAGGGAGAGGAGGGAGGGGAGGAAAGAACAAAAGGGAAAGTCTGTGATAGAGTGGAAGGCAGGAGAGATTAAGAGACAAAAGGGATGATGGTAATGGGACAAGTTAAGAAACAAAAGATGACTCTAGATGAAGTGTAAATTGTAATGGCAGAATGATTGACAGCTGCCATGTGAGAGAGAGAGAAAAAATGAAAAAAAGATAGGGGCAGAGTTTATGGTCTGAAATTGTTGAACTCGCTGTTGAGTCCAGAATGCTGTAAAGTGCCTAATCAAAAGATGAGGTGCTGTTCCTCGAGCTTACGTTGAGCTTCATTGGAACAGTGTAAGAGGCCGAGGACGGAGCGGTCAGAGTGGGAGCGGAGCGTAGAATTAAAGGGACAGGCGACCGGAAGCTCGGGGTCGCCCTTACGGACTGAACGGAAGTGTTAGAGTCATAGGCCTAGAAATTCAGTGGGCTGTGCCACCCGTTAGCGCTTTAAGAGGGCGCTAAGTGGGTCGGAAGCCACTGGCCACGCCTCCCGCTAAATTCAGTGGGACACTAGTGGCGGCGCTAGCCGTTAGTGCTGCATCGCTACCGATGACATCATCGGTGTGCGCAGCGCCCCGCTGATGCCCTGGCCGCGATATTAGGAAGCGCCCCCTGATTTACCGCTGGACGCTATGTGCGAACGGTTCAGGGGGGCCTACCTGCGACGGTAGAGGCGCAAATGAAAAGGAGAGGTGCGGGGCGGCCATTTTTGTTGCTGGCCGCCTGCCAACACCTCTCTGTGCTGCCGTCCCCAGCCTCCTAACCCCTCCCCCCCCCCCCCCCGCGGAGTGTCGGCTGCGTTCCAAGAGCCTGGCACATCTCCTCGGTGCCGGGCTCTTTTGCCAGCACTCGCGATCCTCGGGGGCCCAGCCGGGCCCCAGATCGCGCAGAACAAGGCCCCTCCCCTTTAAGTAGGGGAGGAAGGCCTGCAGTACTGCAGCGCAACGTGCCGCAGCGTGTGGCACTGCGGCACGTTGCGCTACGATATTCAGTCGCAGCACCCCAAGAGGGATGCAGGGCGCCTCCAGTAGCGCTGCGCTTCCCTCTGGGGCGCTCCAACTGAATTTCCGGCGGGCGGCCGCGAATGCTTCCGGGGCGCTACTGGTGCCCAAACGGGGCTATAGTGAATTTCTAGGCCATAGAATCATAGAGTTATACAGCACAGAAAGAGGCCCTTTGGCCCATTGTGTCTGCGCCGGCCATCAAGCCCTGTCTATTCTAATCCTATTTTCCAGCACTTGGTCTGTAGCCTTGTATGCTATGGCGTTACAAGTGCTCATCTAAATGCTTCTTGAATGTTGTGAGGGTTCCTGCCTCTACCATCCTTTCAGGCAATGAGTTCCAGATTCCAACCACCCTCTGGGTGAAAAAGTTTTTACTCAAATCCCCTCTAAACCTTCTGGCCCTTACCTTGAAACTATGCCCCCTGGTTAATGACTCCTCTACTAAGGGGTAAAGTTCCTTTCTATCTACCCTATCTATGCCCCTCATAATTTTGTTCACCTCAATCAGGTCCCCCCTCAGCCTTCTCTTCTCTAAGGAAAACAACCCCAGCCTGTCCAGTCTCTCTTCATAGCTGAAGCACTCCAGCCCAGGTAACATCCTGTTGAATCTCCTCTGCACCCTCTCCAATGCAATTACATCCTTCCTATAGTGTGGTGACCAGAACTGCACACAGTATTCCAGCTGTGGCCTAACTAGTGTTTTGTGCAGCTCCATCATAACCTCCCTGCTCTTATATTCTGTGCCTCGGCTAATGAAGGCAAGTATCCCATATGCCTTTTTAACCACATTATCTACCTGTCCTGCTGCCTTCAGGGATCTATGTACATGCACACCAAGGTCTCTCTGATCCTCTGTCCTTCCTAGGGTCCTACCATTCATTGTGTACTCCTTTGCCTTGTTAGTCCTCCCAAAATGCATCACCTCACACTTTTCAGGGTTAAATTCCATTTGCCACTGCTCTGCCCATCTGACCAACCCGTCTATATCGTCCTGTAGCCTGAGGCTTCCCTCCTCGCTATTTACCACTCCACCAATTTTCGTGTCATCTGTGAACTTACTGATCATACCTCCTACATTTATATCTAAATAATTAATGTACACTACAAACAGCAAGGGACCCAGCACCGATCCCTGCCGTACACCACTAGACACAGGCTTCCAGTCACAAAAACAACCTTCGACCATCATTCTCTGCCTCCTGCCACAAAGCCAATTTTGGATCCAATGTGCCAAATTACCCTGGATCCCATGGGCTCTTAACTTCTTGACCAATCTCCCATGCAGGACTTTGTCAAAAGCCTTACTGAAATCCATGTACACTACATAAACTGCACTACCCTCATCCATACACCTAGTCACCCCCTCAAAAAATTCAATCAAATTGGTTAGACATGATCTCCCCCTGAAAAAGCCATGTTGACTATCCTTGATTAATCTTTGCATCTCCAAGTGGAGACTAATGCTGTCCCTCAGAATTTTTTCCAATAATTTCCCTACCACTGATGTTAGGCTCACTGGCCTCTAATTCCCTGGTTTATCCCTACTACTCTTCTTGAATAATGGTACTACGTTAGCTGTCCTCCAGTCCTCTGGCACCTCCCCTGTGGCCAGAGAGGTTCTGAAAATTTGTGTCAGAGCCCCTGCAATCTCCTCCCTTGCCTCACACAGCAGCCTGGGACACATCTCATCTGGGCCTGGGGATTTATCCACTTTTAAGCCCGCTAAAACCATTAGTTCCTCCTCCCTCTCAATGCTAATTTGTTCAAGTATATCACAATCCCCCTGCCTGATTTATTTGCCTACATCGTCCTTCTCCATAGTGAACACAAATGCAAAATATTCATTTAAAACCTCACCTCCAACTTCTGGCTCTACACACAGATTGCCACTTTGGTCCCTAATGGGCCCTACTCATTCCCTGGTTATCCTCTTGCCCTTAATATACTTATAAAACACCTTGGGATTTTCCTTCATTTTGCCCGCCAGTGTTTTTTCATGCCCCCTCTTCCCTCTCCTAATTTCTTTTTTAAGTAACCCCTGCACTTTCTATACTCCTCTAGGGCTTCCACTGTTTTTAGTCCTTTGTATCTGCCAAAAGCCTCCCTTTTTGCCCTAATCAATTCTTGTAGATCCCTTGACATCCAGGGTTCCCTGGACTTGTTAGTCCCACCCTTGACCTTTACGGGAACATGTTGGCGCTGTAGTCTCTCTATTTCCTTTCTGAATGACTCCCACTGCTCTGATGTGGATTTTCCTACAAGTAGCTGATCCCAGTCCACTTTGGCCAGATCCTGCCATATCATATTAAAATCGGCCTTCCCCCAATTTAGAACCTTTATTTCCGGTCCAACTTTGTCCTTTTCCAAGACTACCTTAAATCTCACCGAATTATGGTCACTGTCACCAAAATCCTCTCTTACTGACACTTCAGCCGCTTGCCTGGCTACATTCCCTAGAATTAGATCCAGTACCGCCCCCTCTCTTGTAGGACTTTCTACATGCTGGCTCAAAAAGCTCTCCTGGATGCATTTTAAGAATTCCACCCCCTCTAAGCCTTTCACACTCTGACTATCCCAGTTAATATTGGGGAAGTTGAAATCCCCTACAATTATTACCCTATTATTTCTACACTTCTCTGAGGTTTGCCTACATATCTGTTCCTCTTTCTCCCCCTGACTGTTTGGGGCCGATAGTGCACTCCCAGCAAAGCGCTTGCCCCCTTTTTGTTTTAAGTTCTACCCAAATGGCCTCATTAAAGGAACCTGCTAAGATATCAACCCTCCTTACTGCAGTAATTGACTCCTTGATTAATATTGCAACACCCCCTTCTCTTTTACAACCCCCTCTGTCTCACCTGAAGATTCTATACCCTGGAATATTGAGTTGCCAGTCCTGCCCCTCCCTCAACCATGTCTCTGTGATAGCAACAATATCATACTCTCATGTGTTCATCAATACCTTCAATTCATCTGCCTTACTTGCAAGACTCCTTGCATTAAAATAAATGCCATCCAGCCTTGCCATACTCCCTTGTGCCATTACATATTTGCTCTGCCTTCCAGACTGACTTGTTTTTTCCTCTATATTTGGCTATGCATCATCCCCTACAATAGCTCCACTCTGTATCCCATCCCCCTGCCAAGTTAGTTTAACCCCCCCCCCGCCAACAGCACTAGCAAACCTCTTGTTGGTCCTGTTCCAGTTCAGATGCAACCCGTCCGACTTGTACAAGTCCCACCTTCCCCAGAAACAGACCTAGTGATCCAGGAAACTGAAGCCCTCCCTCCTGCACCAACTCTTTAGCCCCGCATTCATCTGCTCTATCCTCCTATTCCTATACTCACTAGCACGTGGCACAGGGAGTAACCCAGAGATTACAACCTTTGAGGTCCTGCTTTTTAATCTGCTACCTAGCTCCCCAAATACTTGTTGCAGGACCTCATCCCTCTTTCTACCTATGTCGTTGGTACCAATGTGAACCACGACCTCTGACTGTTCGCCCTCCCCCTTCAGAATGCCCTGCAGCCGTTCAGTGACATCCTTGACCCTGGCACCAGGAAGGCAACATACCATCCTAGAGTCATGTCTGCGGCCGCAGAAACGCCTGTCTGCAACCCTCACTATTGAGTCTCCTACCACTATTGCCCTTCCACTCTTACTCCTCCCCCCTTGTGCAGCTGAGCCATGCACAGTGCTGTGAACTTGGCTCTGGCTGCACTCCCCAGAGCAACCGTCAATTTCACCATTTTCCAATGCAGAAAAATGGTTGTTGAGTGAGATGCACTCTGGGGCATTCCTGATTACCTGCCTTCCCCCCTTCTTCTGACTGGTGGTCTCCCATTCCCTCTCTAACTGCACTTTCTTAAGCTACGGGGTGTCCACATCTAAAAATGTGCTATCCACGTAAGTCTCAGCCTCGCGGATACACCGCAGTGCCTCCAGCTAATGCACGAGCTCCGAAAACCGGATCTCAAGTTGACCAAACCGTTGGCACTTACTGCACATGTGGTCATCCTGACTGCAAAGAGCGTCTAGAAATTCTCACATGCTGCAGGCCGTGCAACGCACGGGACTGAGGCCCCCTGTCATACTTTTAATTAAAAAACTTTTACCTCAAATTTAAACTCTCGAATTCTCACTCTCCCGAACTACCTTAACTAGGGACTACCTTAAAAGAATTAGACTTAAAATTGAAGAAAAATAAAGCACTCACCCACTACTCACCAAGCAGCTTCTTCCTCTGCACTGGCGTCATTTAGGAACACGTATACCTTTTAATCTACACCAAGGCACTTAAATTTAGACACTCAAGTTTGGAAAAAAGCGAGAAATAGAGAAATACTCACCAACCAATCACTTACCTGCTTTCTGGAGACGTCACACTTCGATTACTTTTTACTTCTTTACACTCACCGGTCCTTTGTAGCCGTTCGCCTGGGCTCCTGCTGTTGTTTACTGTCGCCAAAATCTCGCACTCTCCTGGGCTCCCGCTGCTGTTCACTGCTGCCGAAGTCTCGCGCTCTCCTGGGCTCCCGCTGCTGTTTACTGCCGCCGAAGTCTCGCACTCTCCTGGGCTCCCGCTGTTGTTTACTGTCGCCAAAGTCTCGCACTCTCCTGGGCTCCCGCTGCTGTTTACTGCTGCCGAAGTCTCGCGCTCTCTTGGGCTCCTGCTGCTGTTTACTGCTGCCGAAGCCTTGCGCTCTCTTGGGCTCCCGCTGCTGTTTACTGCTGCCGAAGTCTCGCACTCTCCTGGGCTCCCGCTGCTGTTTACTGCCGCCAAATTCTTGCGCTCTCTTGGGCTCCCGCTGCTGTTGTTTACTGCCGCCGAAGTCTCGCGCTCTCCTGGGCTCCCGCTGCTGTTTACTGCCGCCGAAGTCTTGCGCTCTCTTGGGCTCCCGCTGCTGTTTACTGCTGCCGAAGTCTTGCGCTCTCTTGGGCTCCCGCTGCTGTTGTTTACTGCCGCCGAAGTCTCGCACTCTCCTGGGCTACCGCTGCTGTTCACTGCCGCCGAAGTCTTGCGCTCTCCTGGGCTCCTGCTGCTGTTCACTGCTGCCGAAGTCTCGCACTCTCCTGGGCTCCCGCTGCTGTTTACTACCGCCGAATTCTCGCACTCTCCTGGGCTCCCGCTGCTGTTGTTCACTGCCGCCGAAGTCTCGCACTCTCTTGGGCTCCTGCTGTTGTTCACTGCTGCCGAAGTCTCGCGCTCTCCTGGGCTCCTGCTGTTGTTCACTGCTGCCGAAGTCTCGCACTCTCCTGGGCTCCTGCTGTTGTTCACTGCCGCCGAAATCTCGCGCTCTCTTGGGCTCCCGCTGTTGTTCACTGCCGCCGAAGTCTCGCACTCTCCTGGGCTCCTGCTGTTGTTCACTGCCACCGAAGTCTCGCA
The DNA here is from genome assembly GCF_052327205.1 of Somniosus microcephalus. NCBI lineage: Eukaryota > Metazoa > Chordata > Chondrichthyes > Squaliformes > Somniosidae > Somniosus > Somniosus microcephalus. Next base: position 102,295,618 of record NC_140993.1, on the reverse strand, counting down.
CTCTCCTGGGCTCCTGCTGTCGTTCACTGCCGCCGAAGTCTCGCGCTCTCCTGGGCTCCCGCTGCTGTTCACTGCCACTGAAGTCTCGCACTCTCCTGGGCTCCTGCTGTTGTTTACTGCTGCCGAGGTCTCGCACTCTCCTGGGCTCCTGCTGTTGTTTACTGCCGCCGAAGTCTCGCGCTCTCTTGGGCTCCCGCTGTTGTTTACTGCCACCGAAGTCTCGCACTCTCCTGGGCTCCTGCTGTTGTTTACTGCCGCCGAAGTCTCGCGCTCTCTTGGGCTCCTGCTGTTGTTTACTGCCACTGAAGTCTCGCACTCTCCTGGGCTCCCGCTGTTGTTTACTGCCACCGAAGTCTCGCACTCTCCTGGGCTCCCACTGTTGTTTACTGCCGCCGAAGTCTCGCACTCTCCTGGGCTCCCACTGTTGTTTACTGCCACTGAAGCCTCGCACTCTCCTGGGCTCCCGCTGTTGTTTACTGCCACCGAAGTCTCGCAGTCTCCTGGGCTCCTGCTGTTGTTTACTGCCGCCGAAGTCTCGCACTCTCCTGGGCTCCTGCTGTTGTTCACTGCCGCCGAAGTCTTGCGCTCTCTTGGGCTCCCGCTGCTGTTTACTGTCGCCGAAGTCTCGCACTCTCCTGGGCTCTGTATTGATTTCTTTGTGGGTTCAATGACGAGACATTTATGAAAGAGAATGTCTTTTAATCTAAAGTTTGTTCAACTCTGGTTAACAGCCTTACAGGAGACACCATGCTAGTAATCCATCTAAAACGAAACTAAAACTAAACTGCTTGTCTCTGTCACATGTCCTCTGCTGGTCAGGCATAAGTAATCAATCAGGCAAATATGCTGGTAAGGCATCACAATCAAACAGGCAAATACCATCACTATTTGCTGATATCATTACATCTCCCTTTCTTAAAACAAAAGTATTTTACTTTTAACTAACAACATGTTTTCTTTGTATTAATCTGCATTTTAACTGTAACACTTAATGAACTTACATTATCATTATCATGATCAAGGTTTTTTAACCTTGCTTTGTGTGTTCAAATGAAATATGTAAATACACTAGAACTTGAAGAAAGAATAAGATACCATTACTTCCTTCTATAACAATAGTCCTTAAATTTGCTGAATGAGTCTCTCAGGAGGCTTCACATGTCTTGAGGATTTTCTGATTGATTGTCCTTGAATCTGAGTTGTTGCCTCAGATGATGGTTTCTCAGCTGTGTGATCAGGTTGTTCAACAGTATCAGTCTTTTGACCTGCTGTGTGATCAGGTTGTTCAACAGTATCAGTCTTTTGACCTGCTGTGGCTGGTCCCATGAGAAGATCCCGACGATTTCTTCTCAGAACAGCACCCTCATCTGTCTGAATGGTGTATGATCTTGGTTGAACTTCACTCAGGACAGTTCCCTTCTGAGTCCATATGTTTGTTTTGTCTTTGAACCTTACTTGGTCACCAGTGTGGAGTTCAGGTAGGTTTTGTGTTCCTCTGTCATAGTAGTACTTTTGCTTTTCTTTCTGTTGTTCTTTGAACTTCCTCACTTTCTCCCCCTCTTTTGTTTTCAGGAGGCTCTCCGGTATGGGTAGGTTTGACCTTAGCAGACGTCCCATAAGGAGTTGGGCTGGTGACATACCACACTCGAGCGGCGTTGTGCGGTATACAAGCATGCTCTGGTAGAAGTCAGTTCCACTGTCTTTTGCCTTGTACATCAGTCTTTTCACTGTCTGGACCGATTTTTCCACTAATCCTTTGGACTGTGGAAAGTGAGGACTTGACGTTGTGTGGACAAAGTCCCACTCTTTGGCAAAGTGTCGGAAACTTGCATTGTAAAACTGGGGTCCGTTGTCTGTGAAGACCTCGCTTGCCACGCCATGTCTGGAGAATATGGCTTTCATACATCTTATCACAGCATCTGCAGTGGTGGTGTACAGTCTACAAACCTCTGGATACAGGGAGTAATAGTCTGTGACTACAAGATAGTCCTTCCCTTGACATACGAATAGGTCAGCGCCTACCTTCTGGTAAGGTCTGTCTGGCGCTGGGTGTGGCTTTAGTGGTTCTACCGGATTGCTTGCTCGATATTTCAGGCATATTGTGCAGTTTGACACCTCATTTGTCACATCTTGGTTGATTCGTGGCCAGTACATCACCTCTCGTGCGCTTTTCTTGCACTTTTCGATTCCCAGATGTCCTCCATGGATCCTTTTTAGCATCTCTTTTCTCAGACTCTTTGGGATAACTATTTTACTTCCTTTGTAGGTGATGTCTTCGACCACTGATAGTTCCGCCCTGCAGTTCCAGTACTCTGCCATGTCAGGTGAGCAGTCTTGCTTCATGTTGGGCCATCCATCCAAGATGCTTTTCCTCAGTCGTCTCATTGTTTCATCTTTGTTTGTCTCAGTCTTTATGAGCTCCATTTTTGCATCTGCTATGAACAGTGCACTTGTGATCATGTCCACGTAGGCATTCACTTTTTCATCCATTTTGGTGTTTGCGGGCTCACTTGGGTCAACAGCTCTGGACAACGTGTCTGCTGTATACATCAGCTTACCCAGTGTGTACGCAACATTCAGTGTATAGCGTTGCAGCCTGATCATCATTCTTTGTATTCTAAGCGGACAGCTATTTAGTGGCTTTTGGAACAATGCAATCAAGGGCTTATGGTCAGTCTCTACACTGATTGCTTGTCCTGACACAAACTGGTGAAATCTTTCACAGGCGTATGTGATGCTGAGCAGCTCCTTTTCTATTTGAGCATATCGCGTCTCCGCGTCTGTCATTGAGCGCGATGCATATGCAATAGGTTGCCAGTAGTCATATTTTTGCAGAAGAACGGCACCGAGCCCACTCTGTGATGCATCTGATGATATCTTGATGGGTCTCACTGGGTCATAAAACCTCAGAACTGGTTCCTCTGTGAGCAGTTTCTTTAGATCACTCCATGACTTCTCATGCTCATGATTCCATTCCCATTCTATGTTCTTTTCAGTTAGCCTTCTCAGTGGCGCCATCTTTTCTGAGAGGTTGGATATGAATTTACCTATGTAATTGATCATTCCATTAAACCTCTGCACGCCCTTTTTGCATTGTGGCTTTGGCATATTCTCAATGGCGGACACCTTTCTGGGATCTGGTCTGATGCCCTCACTGCTAAGGATATCTCCCACGAATGTCAGTTCTGTCACCCCGAGCTGGCATTTCTCTCTATTCAGCTTCAGGTTTGTTTTCCTTGTTGCTTCTAGCACTTTTTTCAGTCTCTCGTCATGCTCAGTTCTCGTGGTTCCCCATACTATGATGTCATCCATTGATGTATCAACTCCCTCCAGGTGCTCATAGATCATATGGATAGTTTTGTGATACACTTCAGGAGCTGAGGCAATGCCAAATGGTAACCTTAGGAATCTGTATCTGCCAAATGGACTGTTGAACGTGCACAGTCTTGAACTTGCCTTGTCCAATTTCATCTGCCAAAATCCTGATGATGCATCTAACTTGCTGAAATCCTTTGCATTTGCAAACTGTGCCATGATTTCCTCACGTGTAGGAAGCTTGAAGCGCTCTCTCTTTATTGCTCTGTTTAGATCTCTTGGATCCAGGCAAATTCTGAGCTTTCCATTCTTTTTGTCCACAACGACGAGGGAACTCACCGACTCAGCTGACTCATCTATCTTCTGAATCACGTTCAGGCTTTCCATCCTGTCCAACTCTGCCTTCAGTTGCTTTTGAAGAGCAAACGGAACTTTTCTGCATGGATGTATGACCGTTGGCATACTTTTATCTACTCTGATCGTGTGTTCTCCTGGAAGGCAGCCTAGACCCTGAAATAGGTCGTTGTACTCTTTCATGAGTTCATCATAGACTGTCTCTCCTTCGCTTTCCATAATGAGGACTCTCTTTACCAGGTTCAGCCTCTCACAGGCTATTAAACCTAGTATGACTTGCACATCCTTTGGCACCACGATTAATGCTAGCGTGTGCTCTCTGTCCTTGTGTGTCACTTTGACAATGCATCTTCCTTTCACTGGTATATCAGTACCTGAGTATCCTGTCACTTTCACTTTTATTCCATGTATCTTTGGTCTGGGTCTAATTTTCTTAAAATCAGTCTCTGATATCACATTAACTTGTGCTCCAGTATCCAATTTAAATGGAATATGTATGTCATTCACTTTTAGTGTCAACATCCAGTCTTTTTTTTCTTTTTTGTTTTCAGACACAACATCTACATAGAACTCCTCTATCTCGCTTTCATCTACTGTATGGACCTTGCTTTGTTGCGCTTGGTTCTTACAGCAACGGGCATAATGGTTGTTTTTGTTGCAACTATTGCATGTTTTACCATATGCTGGACACTTTTTTGGTTTATGCTGTGTACCGCATCGACTACATGACTTTCGATTGCCCCTTTCATTTTCGTTCGCTGGCCACGCCTCTTTTTTCACATTGGCGCTCTTTTTGTTAAACGGTTTGTATCCGTTCATTCTCACTGCATCCACGTTGCAGCTACTGTCACTGAACAGCTCCTTTGCCTGCGACTTCACAGTCTCTGTAGCCCTACACAGTGCTATGGCTTTCCCCAGGTCTAGATTTTGCTCTCTTAGCAGTCTTTCCCTTAGACCATTATCTGGAATGCCACACACCAGTCTGTCTTTTATCAGCGAGTCTGTCAGTCCCCCAAATTCACATGTTTTGCTTCGGTTTCTCAGTTCAGTCTCATACTGATCAATAGTCTCACCCGTTTTCTGTACACATGTGAAAAATCTGTGACTCTCAAATGTCACGTTACGTTTAGGTATGCAGTAGGCCTCAAACTGTTCCATTATTTTATCTAGCTTCATTTTGTCTCCATCAGCAGCGAATGTGAAGTTATTATACACCTCCAGCGCTTCATCACCCACGACATGTAAGAACACTGACGCTTTCATGTTATCACTTTTCTCGTCAGCTCCGATTGCTGAGAAATACAACTCCAAACGTTGTTTGAACCTTCTTCAACTTTCAGCCACATTACCTGTCAACTGAAGCTTCGCCGGTGGGTGTAAACCTTCCATTTTTTCACTTCGTTAGCTATTCTCCAATGGTAAGTAACGATGTTCTCTTTTGGCTTGCTAATATGTGGAGAGCTGATATAACTTCAGATTTTTCCTCTTCACCTCTTGGATCCCACTTCTGACACCATGTATTGATTTCTTTGTGGGTTCAATGACGAGACATTTATGAAAGAGAATGTCTTTTAATCTAAAGTTTGTTCAACTCTGGTTAACAGCCTTACAGGAGGCACCATGCTAGTAATCCATCTAAAATGAAACTAAAACTAAACTGCTTGTCTCTGTCACATGCCCTCTGCTGGTCAGGCATAAGTAATCAATCAGGCAAATATGCTGGTAAGGCATCATAATCAAACAGGCAAATACCATCACTATTTGCTGATATCATTACAGTCTCCCGTTGCTGTTCACTGCCGCCGAAGTCTTGCGCTCTCCTGGGCTCCCGCTGCTGTTTACTGCTGCCGAAGTCTCGCGCTCTTTTGGGCTCCCGCTGCTGTTTACTGCCGCCGAAGTCTCGCACTCTCCTGGGCTCCTGCTGTTGTTCACTGCCTCCGAAGTCTTGCGCTCTCCTGGGCTCCCGCTGCTGTTTACTGCTGCCGAAGTCTCGCACTCTCCTCGGCTCCTGTTTACTGCTGCTGAAGTCTCACACTCTCCTGGGCTCCCGCTGCTGTTTACTGCTGCCGAAGTCTCGCACTCTCCTCGGCTCCTGCTGCTGTTTACTGCTGCCGAAGTCTCGCGCTCTCCTCGGCTCCCGCTGCTGTTTACTGCCGCTAAAGCCTTGTGCTTGTTGTGTATGTACCTTTAAGGGAAGAACTGGTTTTAGACTGCAGTACCGGCAGTGACCACCCCTGTATAAAAGGCCCTAGCAGGCTTCTGTATTTCAGTCTGACATTGCCCTCCTGTTCAGTAAAGTACCTGTTAAACTGTTCTCCCGAAGTCCATGTATTATTGAGGCGCGGACTTTACAGTGGCGATGAGTAAGTTCGAACTCACCTGCAGTGTGGCTTCATCTCACGGGGATCTCGCTCTGAGAGGAGGTTTCTTGGAGGTCGTAGTCTGAGCAACGGGCGTCGACCGCGGGCAACCGCCCAAAGAATTCATCGGTGTTTGAAGAATTGCGGGAGAGACTGTGGAGAGCTGTGCTTGGCTCCCCAGTTAAGGTGTTCCAGCAAATCGTGCTGGTAGCAGGTAGTGCGCTGACCCTTCCGGACTGCGGCGGGCTCAAGCTCGATCGAGCGGCTCTACAAAATGGGCCGCGCAGCGTCGCCGGGAAAAGAAAACAAGAGAGAGAGGGTGGAGCGCACAGGGCGCGGTCGGTGCTCAAGAACTGGCAGCGGAGAGAAAATAAACGGGGGGAAGGAAAGCGAGACGCGCCAAAGCCGTGGGTCGCCACCATTACCCCGTAGAACACTAGGAGCACTGTGGCAGCAAGGGGAGGAAGGAAAAGTGCGGGAGGCGCCATTTTATCCCATTGGGGAAGAAGGAAAAGCATGGGAGGCGCCATTTTATTCCATTGGGGAAGATGAAAAAGCGCAGGAGGCGCCATTTTAAATTACCAAAGATGCTGAAAAGTGGCAGTATCACTGCTTTCGACAACGAGGTAGAAGACTGGACCACATATGTGGAAAGAGTTGAAGTGTACTGCAAGGCAAATGAGGTGGCCGATGGAAAGAGGGCGTCGGTATTATTGAATTTGATGGGCGCGAGTACGTACGGCCTATTGCGTAATTTAATTACCCCAGCTAAACCAATGGAGAAAAGTTTTGAGGAGATTGTTAATATCTTACAGGAACACCTAAACCCTACACCGCTGCTGATAGCAGGAAGATTCAAGTTCCATAAAAGAAACCAGCACAAAGATGAGAGCAATGCTGACTATCTTACAGAACTACGCAAGTTATCGAAGCACTGTCAGTTTGGAGCAGGACTGGCAGACACCTTACGGGATAAGTTTGTCTGCGGGCTCCAGAGTGAAGGAACCCAGAAATGACTACTTTCAAAAAAGGACCTGACGCTAGAACAGGCTTTCAGCGTGGCAGTATCCTACGAAGCAGCAGCACGGGGAGCTGCGGAAACATAACAGAAACCACAAGAATACAGCGCTAACGAAATGGCGTATGGAGCAGAAAAGTGCTATTGCTGCGGCAGAACAACCCATGAGCAGAAGGACTGCTGGTTTAAGGACAAAGTATGCAGGCAATGTGGAAAAATGGGACATATAGCAAGAGTCTGCAGGTCGGGAAAGAAAAACCAACACTACAAGAACTACTAAGGAACAGTACAGGAAAGTAAAGAAACTGACAGACAGTAATTCGGAAGATCAGGAGAGTGATAAGGACTCCGGGAGCAGGAGACTAAGTTGTCTAAAGTTACACAACGTGATCGCAAAGGAGGATCACCGAACCATTTGGGTCACCCTCATGATAGCAGGGTCCCCAGTAAAGATGGAATTGGACACAGGATCAGCCCTAACTGTCATGAATCGACGAGACTATGAACGGCTGTTCTCACACATACCCTTAAAGGACACATCCATTGTATTGAAGACATACACGGTGTTAACCCCTCGCTTCTGTGAGGAGGATCTACCCCTAACTTGGGGGATCAATGTTCGCTGCTTTAGGAGACTCAACACGCCGGTCAGTCTATTGTCACTTTCTCAGTAATACACAAAGTCAGAAACTGTAAAATAAGTAAAGTTTTATTCCGGTCACCGGTACTGGACTTCACTCTGAGATACCCTTTGTGTTTGCCCACAAGGAAGCATCCTCTAGAGTGTGCCCTTAGACTCACGGGGCTACAATATTTATACATTTTCATAAATTGCAAGTTATCATGAGAATACAGAAAACTAGGCGATCACATGCTGCACAAGTCATTTGTTTCTTTTTACAGAGTTCTTTTTAAAATTCACTTTTGCTTTCAACAAAATTCGGCCATGAGACTGTCTCCAACAGTTATCTAAACATTCTGTTCCTGTCCTTTCTTATCTATGTGTACTGCATTCCCACAGTCCTGCATCAGTTTTTTACATTTCAACTATTCACTGCATGTCAAGTAGTCCATCATGCTTTGCAAATCATTGGTAAGGCAGTATGGGATTAATCCAGCTTAACAATGGGGCAAAAGTTCTACCCCAGAGGAAAAATAAGGGTGCCAGTTAAATATAATGGCAAGGAAACACAGAAACTATATATGTATATACTACGAGATGGAGGACCACCATTATTGGGATGTGAATGGATCCGAAAAATACAATTGGATTGGCATTCCATTCTGGCGCTAACTGTGACTGACAAAAAGGATGATGATGTCGCACCTGGACGTCTGTCACAAATTCTATCTGACGCGGAAGAGGTGCTCCAACAAGGACTTGGGACTCTAAAAGGAGTAAAGGCAACCATAAAGATTGAGGATAATGCAAACCCAAATTTTTTTAAGGCCAGACCGGTGCCATACGCGATCCACCCAGCCATTGAAGCTGAACTGGAGAGTCTGGAGCGTTCGGGTGTGCTGTCCAAGGTGGACTGGAGCGAGTGGGCCACACCCATCGTTCCTGTAATGAAGAAAGTATTGAGCAGCACGCCTGGGGAGCCAAAGAAGGTTCGCATCTGTGGGGACTTCAAGGTGACTGTGAACCCAGTCCTGCACACAGTACAGTATCCACTTCCGCGGATAGAAGATATTTTCGCCTCACTATCTGGAGGGAAACGTTTTACAAAGATTGATCTGGCCCAAGCGTATCTACAAATGGAGGTGGAAGAAGCATCTAGAAAATACCTCACAATAAACACTCACAAAGGCCTTTACCAGTACAATCGACTGGTGTTCGGGGTAGCATCGGCCCCGGCTATTTGGCAGAGAGCGATGGAACAAGTCCTGCAAGGGATCCCGGGGACTCCGTGTTATTTGGACGACATCCTGGTTACGGGCGAAAATGACAGTGAACACCTTGCCAACCTGGAGCAGGTGCTCACGAGATTACAGGAATGTGGGCTACGAGCCAACCGCCCCAAATGCGAGTTCTTCAGGAGACAAATCTCGTATTGTGGCCACATGATTGATGAGGTAGGGTTGCATAAGTCGCCGGACAAGATTGAGGCTGTAGTCAAGGCTCCAGCACCGGAAAATGTGTCGCAACTGAGGTCGTTCCTCGGGTTGGTGAACTACTACCATAAGTTCTTGCCGAATTTATCTACAATTCTGCACCCACTGAACGCCCTGCTGCAAACTGGAGTGACATGGAAATGGAATGATGAGTGTAAGCGTGCCTTTCAGGAATGTAAATGCCTAATCACTTCAAAAGAAGTATTGGCCCAGTACAACCCAACACTACCGATTCGGTTGGCATGCGATGCGTCACCCTACGGCATTGGAGCGGTGCTGTCACACAAATTCCTTGACGGTTCAGAGAGGCCAGTAGCTTTTGCGTCGCGCTCGCTAACCTCAGCCGAGCATAACTACGCCCAGATTGACAGGGAGGCCCTCAGCCTGGTGTGGGGGGTGAAGAAGTTCAATCACTATCTGCACGGGCAGAAATTCACCCTACTGACTGACCATCAGCCCCTGGTCTCCATTTTTAACCCAAAGAAGGGCGTTCCGGTGATGACGGCGCAACGGCTGCAAAGATGGTCACTTTTTCTAGGGGCACATCAGTACGACATAGAGTACAAGGGTACGAAACAGCATGGAAACGCTGATGGGCTGCCGCGCCTACCGTTGCCTACGGTAGAAGAAACACCTGCAGTGGACCCTGTTGAGATATTCCATGTGACCATAGTCGAATGTTTGCCTGTTACAAACTCGAGTGTAGAGAAGGAAACCCGAAATGACCCGACACTCTCTCGGGTCTATGATTTGACGGTGAAGGGATGGCCAGCATATGGTGACTCACTGTTGCCAGCATTCTCGCCAAGGAGAGAACAGCTGTCAGTGTGCTGGGGAACATTGATGTGTGGATCCCGAGTGGTAATTCCACCCAAGTTGAGAGATAGAGTGCTCAATTAGCTTCATGAGGGTCATCTGGGAGGGTAAAAATGAAGAGCCTAGCCAGGGCATTTGTGTGGTGGCCGGGACTCGATAAAGAAATCGAGGATATGACCAAGAGATGCACAGGATACCAGAAGGTCCAAAACGCTCCACCACAGGCCCCGCTACATCCATGGGAGTGGCCTTCATCTCCATGGCAACGGGTACACATTGATTTTGCTGGTCCATTTATGGACTCAATGTTTCTAATCGCTGTAGACGCCCATTCGAAATGGCCAGAGGTCATTAAAATGTCCTCCACCACCACGGAGAAAACTATTGCAGTCCTAAGGACCATCTTCGCCAGGAATGGGTTGCCAGAACAGATTTGCTCCGACAATGGGCCACAGTTTGTGTCTGAGGATTTCCGGAGGTTCCTGAAGAATAATGGGGTGAAACATTACACATCTGCCCCATATCATCCAGCCACAAATGGATTGGCTGAGAGGTTTGTTCAGACCTTTAAAAAGGCCATAAAGGCAATGTATAATGACGACATACCACGACAACACAAGGTGGATAGTTTCTTGTTTGCTTACCGGAATGCGACACATGCAGTAACCAACCAAGCTCCAGCCGTACTGTTCTTCAACCGAAGGCTAAGATGTCGCCTGGATTTGCTCAAACCAAACATAAGATGAGATGTTGAGGATAAGCAATTCCAGCACTTAAATGAGAAGCCAACCCGGAGCTTCAAGGTAGGGCAACCAGTCTTGGCCCGCGACTACCGAACAGAAAAATGGCAGCCAGGAACGATATGCACACAGCAGGGACCACTAATGTACACAGTGGATGTTGGAGAGAGCATTGTGAGGTGCCATGCTGACCAGATTCTAGAGTCACAGGAACAAGCCAAACCTGTACCACGAGAAGGTGCACCTGGTAATCAACCCGAAGTACAGATTGCGTCTACCTCAGGAGCAGTGGTATTGGAAGCTGACGGACCAACCAATGACAATGAACCAGAATCAGCTCCGCTACAAGAACAGGATACTGGAGAAAGGCGCTATCCAGTCAGGATCAGGAAGCCTCCTCAAAGACTGAACTTATAAATGATTATTTCAGTTGATGTGTATAATATCCAGAAAGTTGTAATAAGTTATTATTTAGTTGTTAAATGAATGTTATGTACTGTTTATCTAAAAGGGGAGGAATTGTTGTGTATGTACCTTTAAGGGAAGAACTGGTTTTAGACTGCAGTACCGGCAGTGACCACCCCTGTATAAAAGGCCCTAGCAGGCTTCTGTATTTCAGTCTGACGTTGCCCTCCTGTTCAGTAAAGTACCTGTTAAACTGTTCTCCCGAAGTCCGTGTATTATTGAGGCGCGGACTTTACAGTGCTCTCCTCGGTTCCCGCTGCTGTTCACTGCCGCCAAAGTCTCGTGCTCTCCTGGGCTCCCGCTGCTGTTTACTGCCTCTGAAGTCTCGTGTTCTCCTGGGCTCCCGCTGTTGTTCACTGCCGCCGAAGTCTCTCACTCTCCTGGGCTCCCGCTGCTGTTCACTGCTGCCGAAGTCTCACGCTCTCCTGGGCTCCCGCTGTTGTTCACTGCCGCCAAAGTCTCGCACTCTCCTGGGCTCCCGCTGCTGTTCACTGCCGCCAAAGTCTCACGCTCTCCTGGGCTCCCGCTGTTGTTCACTGCTGCCGAAGTCTCACGCTCTCCTGGGCTCCCGCTGTTGTTCACTGCCGCCAAAGTCTCGCACTCTCCTGGGCTCCCGCTGCTGTTCACTGCCGCCAAAGTCTCGCACTCTCCTGGGCTCCCGCTGCTGTTCACTGCCGCCAAAGTCTCACGCTCTCCTGGGCTCCCGCTGTTGTTCACTGCTGCCGAAGTCTCACGCTCTCCTGGGCTCCCGCTGTTGTTCACTGCCGCCAAAGTCTCGCACTCTCCTGGGCTCCCGCTGCTGTTCACTGCCACCAAACTCTCGCACTCTCCTGGGCTCCCGCTGCTGTTCACTGCCGCCAAACTCTCGCACTCTCCTGGGCTCCCGCTGCTGTTTACTGCCGCCGAAGTCTCGTGCTCTCCTGGGCTCCCGCTGCTGTTCACTGCCGCTGAAGTCTCGCGCTCTCCTGGGCTCCTGCTGCTGTTCACTGCTGCTGAAGTCTTGCGCTCTCCTGGGCTCCTGCTGCTGTTCACTGCCGCCGAAGTCTCGTGCTCTCCTGGGCTCCCGCTGCTGTTCACTGCCGCCGAAGTCTCGTGCTCTCCTGGGCTCCTGCTGCTGTTTACTGCCGCCGAAGTCTCATGTTCTCCTCGGCTCCCGCTGCTGTTCACTGCCGCCGAAGTCTTGCGCTCTCCTCAGCTCCCGCTGCTGTTTATTGCTGCCGAATTCTCGCGCTCTCCTGGGCTCCCGCTGCTGTTCACTGCCGCTGAAGTCTCGCGCTCTCCTGGGCTCCCGCTGTTGTTCAATGCCGCCGAAGTTTGCGACCGGTCACAGCGATATCAATGCCTCCCAATAAATTCGTCGTGAGTTTTGCGGTGGTAAGATGTTGCGTCCCGACCTCCTGTGCCCGGAGATCGTGACTTCATTGCCGTGTGCAGCACCCTGGATGAAAAATTCCTTCTCGCCCCCTGCTTGTGCGCCTGCCATTAACAACAACAGGTAGGGGAGGTCAGATGCCCCCTGGAGGAGCGCTATTTAAAGGCGTCCACATCCGGTTTAGTTTTCATTGGCCAACAATGCTGCGTTGTTAGTTTCACAAAGGCAAAGATGCCTTTTGAGCGATTTCAGCGTTTTGCATTTTAATGAGTGTTCTGGCACACAAAGATTCTTCAGTTTCACTGAAGGGAGATTTGAAAGTGCAACATTTGGATCCTTCCATGGGTCTGTACTGGCACTGGACCTCACCCTCCAGCATCAATGTCTGAGGCAACTGAGGCACTGAGAAAGAGTGCAAAATGTGACCAGAGGCAGGACGGCCAACAGGGCTCTCAACAGAAGGCCTTACCCACCCAGGGTATTCCGGCAGCAGTTCTCTTACATGAAGCTCACTGAGGACCAGTGTGTTAGAAGGCTCTGCTTCACCAAGGAGGTGGTCACAGAGCTCTGCCACCTCCTGCAGCCAGACCTCGAGCCTCAGATCAGGACCACCACGGCTCTCTCAGTGGCAGCCAAGGTCACCGTCACCCTCAATTTTTACGCCAGCGGATCATTCCTGTTTGCGACAGGCGACATCTCCAACATCTCCCAGTTTGCCGTCCATTGCTCCATCTGCCAGGTCATAGATGCTATGTACAAAAGGAGAAGCCACTGCATTTCATTCCCCATGACCAGAGAGAAGCAACGTGAGCATGAATTTGGCTTTGCCAGGATAGCGGGCTCTCCCATGGTTTAGAGCACCATTGATTGCACCCATGTCACTTTGCGGGCACCTCATAACAATCCTGAGTTATTCCGTAACTGCAAAGGCTACACACGGCAAATCCTGACCGTCAATGCCCTTTATCCTGGCAGCTCTATTCCAGCCACCACATCAAGCTTGCAGCTGGCTGCTGGAAGACTAGGGCTATCCGCTCTCCATCTGGCTCATGACTCCCCTCCGCAACCCTAACACTCCTGCCCAGAACTCATACAATGAGAGCCATGCTGCCACCAGGAACATCATTGAGAAGACCATCAGAGTGCTGAAGCAATGGTTCCGCTGCCTTGACCGCTTGGATGGAGCCCTCCAGTACTTGGCTGAGCGGGTGTCACCTTCTGTCGTGGTCTGCTGCATGCTGCACAACTTGGCCATTATGAGGGCACAGCCATTGCCACCAGGCATAGCATCACCACCTCAGGAGGAGGAGGATGAGGAGGACGAAGAGAAGCAGGAGGAATAGGCGGACGAACAGCAGCGACGGAGAAGGCAGCCACTTAATCGGCGTTCTGCAAGGTCAGTCTGTGACCGCCTCATCAGACTTTGTTTCCAGTGACTTTGAGTCCTCTTTCTGGTTGCTGAGCACGTCGCCATCATTCCATCACTTTGTGATTCCACACCACACCCCAAAACCGGAATGAGACACAGCACCAAATCTGCAACATTCCAGTAATAACTTTATCAAAAACCATTAACCACATATATACAACAACAATATTGACTAATTACCCTTGTGCAAACCCTTGCCTCCCCTTTTTACAGTCCCCTTTCCTAATCTAGAGCTCCTACGTAGTGCCTCCTCAGTGGATACAGCAGGGTGGGTGAAAGGCTGCTGAGTGTCGATGCCAGAGACCATAGATGGCCTTGCAGGACGCCCTCGACCAGCCCAGATCCTGGAAGGCCCGGCTGTAAACTGTACCACCTCAGGCTGGGCGGCGGCAGTCTGGGCTGGCTGGATGACAAGGGCAATGGCGGAATGGCAGTGGTGGGAGCAGGAATGCTGTCATCCTGAGAGAGGACAGTAGGTTCCTGCTCCACTGACCCACTCGCACTCCCCCGGGGCAGCACCTCAGCATCCCTAGCAATCTGTTGGAGCACAGATTGCTGGCCTGGTGCGACACCGAGATCCCCAGTTGACTGTAATTCGATGCCACCAGGATTGACTGCATTACAGCACTAAGATGTTGCATTGCTTCCGTCTGTGCTGCACTGGAAGCTGCCACATCACCCATGACATGCATCATGAGGTCTGGATCCGCGCGGTCTCTCTGGGAATCCACCATCCTCTGCAGAGTGGAAATGATGGGCTCCATGGTGTGTGCAGAGCTCTGTGCAACATTAGAGGTGGACTCCTCCATGCTCCTTACTATTGCTCTCGGGCACCCTTGCCATTGCACCTATCATCTCGGTGTGCATGGCCATCACCCTTCTTGTGAACGCCTCACCATCGAAGTCCTCATCTGAGTCCTGTGCAGCAAAACTCGACCTCCAGGGAGCTGGCTCCCGAGCTACCCTTTCCCCCTGGCCTTGCTGCAGCCTGCTCGTCCCTGGTGCATCACCCAGTGCAGACCCCTCTACTAAACTTGCCTCTAACGATCGCGTCGTGCCAGTATCTGAGGTGGTGCCTGCGGGTGAGAGATGCAGTGATACGGTGCTTTGCTCTGCCTCCTCTTCTCCTTCCTCACTCTCTGTGGGGGATTCAGGGATAGGCTGGGCATCTGGTTGCTGATTATCTGAAAGCATAATGGCAGAAGACTCGCGTTAATGTGAGGGCAGGGGGGCAGGAATGGAGCAAGGAATGCAGACATTCTTAGGAGGCGGAAAGTGAGAAAGGTTTGTGGTGTGAGGGGGAATTGTGATGAGAGAAGGAGAGGGTCTGAAGATACCGTTTTTGCCCCCAGCAGGGTCGATGTCACCGATGGCTGAAGGGATAATTACTAGTCCTAGCTCCTTTAGGGCTACCCCGGATCAGGCATATTGCTCAGATGTTCACTTTCAACTAAAGTTTGAGGTAGCCGAATCCTTAGGACGTTTAATTGGGTCTAAATGTCTTGACTATCTCTCCCTAAAGGAAAGGAACAACCTGAAAATGTTACCGTCCTCCAGATAGCACTTTTAATAAGTTTAGCTAGACTGTAACGTTCCAGATATTATGAGGGTCCGGAAAATTCCCCCAGAATTCTGCAACTCCTCACCAGAGTGTACAAAAATTGAGTTTGCGAGTTTGATATAAAAGTCTTATGTGAGACAATTCTAAAAATATATAGATTTATTGAAGAACCGACATGCAGTTTACAGTTGGTGAGGCAATTGTAACATTAACAGTTCCAAAAAGAGAAAGCTTACAATCCTATTATCAGAGAACCTTACTCTCAAATCTTAACTTTGCTACAGTTTTACAGTTCTTAAAGTTCTATTCAAGATATCCACCAAAATCAAATACCTTTGATTCCCCGAGGTACAAAGAGTCAGAAACTTACAGAGCCGCCTCTGAAGCTGAGAATCACTTTGCCCCTTTAAAGCGAGTCTGTTATCCCATTTGATAGTTCAATATTTATACCCTTTTCCAGTGGTATTTCCTTTAAGGTTTTCTGCTGATGTAAGCTAATTATCTCTAGTCATTTTTCTGCTGACCCCTGCAATTCTTACAGTCAGCTCAGCTGGTAGCATTACAGGATTATGGGGGAGAAATTCAGTATAGCCCTGTTTGGGGCGCCATTAGTGGCCGTGTGCAAAGTTTAGTGCCTGGCGCTAATTATCGCCTTCGACGGCAAACTTTGCTTTTATCGCCCCTGGAGTTGATTGGAGCACTAAATCAGGTGCTTCACACCTGTCTTAAGGCGCAAAGGCCAAGGAGCGAGGCGCTATCTCACAGCGTAGCGAAGCTCATGTGATGTCAGTCAGCAATGGAACACAGGCACACTGGTACCGTCCAATTCTTAAAGGGGAGTTCTGATGAATGGTCATCGACCTGAAACATTAACTCTGTTTCTCTCTTCACAGATGCTGCTTGCCCTGCTGAGTTTCTCCTGCATTTTCTGTTTTTATCTTAAAGGGGAAGGTTGATCTTGCTCTCCATCCACATCCTGCTCATTGCAGCCTTGAATCTCGACCTGAATCTCAGCCTGGAGAGACCTGTACATCAAATCTGCTGGAAAGAACAATGGAGAGAACCAGGGAAAGAGCTCAGTGCAGCCCCCACAGTCTCTTCTAAATCGATACAAGGAAGGGCAAATCGAAATCAACCTGCAAAGTGCTGCTCAGTACCCAAAACTCGTTCACACAGCATTGAATCTCTCCAGAAGTCTCTCTCTCTCTCTCAGAATACGTGGTGCAAAAATGTCACCGACAAAAAAAGGCAGGAAGCGGTCGCCTTTAAATAGCGCTCCCGTAGTCCCTTTCTGACAGCATAACGCTCCCCTCAACCTGTCGTTGCTAGCTGCAGGTGGTAAGGCAGGGGGCGCCACTCAATTTCCAGCCCGGGGTGCTAACGGGGCGTTGTGCACTTGACTTACGTCACAATCTGTAGTGTTTAGCGCCGCCACAAAATGTCTAGTTAATTTTGCGAGCAGTGCAAACATCGCTGCGCCCGGGCGCTAGTTACTTTGTGCCCCATTAGCGCCCTCTTAAGGTGCTAATGGGAGGCGCAAACAACTGAATTTTTCCCCCATGTCTCTTCTCTAGGTGTTCTAAGTTTACCATAAAAAACGGTGTTACGGCAGGTGTGTTTTTTACTTGATGTCATTTTTACGAAGGCAGATGTTTGTTACTTTTATGTGCTTCTTTACGAAGTGTAAATTAGAACACCTTATCCATTGTTTCATTCTGAAAGGTTCAGCCTGCCGGAGCCTTTAACCTTCTGTTTCAATAAGGTTATTGATTCAGTGTCAACAACTTATCTTATCTCTATAGCCAGAATGCTATCACAGGTTTTCCATCGTTCGGTTTCTAGATTTCCAGACCCAGTTTGTCATGTTTTAATAAGGCCAGAATTCTTTCAAAAGATAGTGGCCTAGAAATTGGCCTAAGGCGCCCAAGTGGCGCAAAGTTCGCTTGTGCACTGGAAGTTGCGCCGCAATTGCCGCATTAGCGATCGCCGCAAATTCAGTTGAAGTGCCCCTAGAGGGAGACGGGGCGCGGCTCGAGGTGCTCCGCGTCCCTCTTAGGGTGCTGAAACTGAATATCGCAGCGCAACGTGCCACAGCGCCACGTGCTACGGCACGGCACGGCATGCTGCGGTACTGCAGGCCTTCCTCCCACTGTTAAGGGGGAGGGGCCTGCAACAGCGCGATCCCCAATCGCGAGTGCCGGCAAAGGAGCCCGGCACCAAGGAGACGTGCCGGGCTCTTGGGAAACAGCTGGCAATGCCGCGGGAGGGGGGCTTAGGAGGCCGGGGACGGAGGAGCTGGCAGGCGGCCGCCGAAAAAGGCGGCTGCCTCGCACCTCTACATTAACTTGCGCCGCTGCCAGCACAGTAAAGCCCCATGAACCGGGCACGTGTAGCGCCGTTCGCTACCAAATATCGCGAACGGGGCGCAAATGGGGCGCTGCGCACACCGATGACATCATCGGTGGCAGTGCAGCGCAAATGGCTAATGCCACCATTAGCGCCCCTGCTGAATATCGCGGGAGGCGCAGCCAGTGGCCCTACAGCCACTGACTGCCTCTTTAGGCGCTAAGAGGTGGCGCTACTCACCCAATTTTTCCCCCAGTGTATTTTTCTGAATAGATTATATGGCTTATCCCTTCACACGGCCACGCTGCCCACACCACCTGCTGCCCAATGAGTCGCAGCACTCGCTCCTCCAGGTCTGAGAACTGCTGGAGCTGCACTTCACCCCCACCTGTTCTCTGCTGCTTCCTCCTATTGTGGGCCATCTTGACCTGCAAGAGAAACAAATACATTTCAGTCAGAATCCAGCTATGTGTTTGGGAGATATGCCTGCCGCTGTTGAATAACAGTGATTGTAGTCAAGGCGTGAGATGTGGACGTGAGTTTGAGTAGGTGAAGATGTTTGGTGGGTAAGTGGTGGTGGTGTGGTTGTTTGCGCAGTGTGCACAGACTGAGTTTCAGATGCTGGTATGTAGGAGCTGTTGAAACATGTACTCGGTCGTTGAATTTCTTGCGGCACTGTGTCAGGCTGCGTTCCACCACACTACTGGCTGAGACCTCCTGGGCCACTTCCCTCCACATTGCCCTGAACACCTGAGGTGATGGCCTCCTTCCAGTGGCTGGGAACAGCATTGCCCTCCTTTGCTCCACTCCAGCCACCAATGCTTCCAATGCCACGTCTGTGAACCGACGAGCACTCTCCCTGGGAGTGGGAACAGCCGTAGCCATCAGGAGAGTCACTTGCTTGCAGGTTACCTCAAAGCCAGCAATGATGAAAATGAGCATCTGTACAATGATGCAACTTCCCCTTTAAGAGCCGGAAGGAGGACGCTGTGATATGGCGTGAAACGGGGATGGTATGGTATGACGGGAGTGTGGTGAGCTACGGGGTTCTGGGGTTTCATTCATGTGAATCGGAGTTTGATGAGCCCATTTGGAAGGCCGATTGTCTCGCTGCCTCCATCCTCCCTCCTGTGCCACTGCCCTCCCTCCTGTGCCACCACCCTCCCTCCTGTGCCTCCGCCCTCACTCCTGTGCCACTGCCCTCCCTCCTGTGCCACCACCCTCCCTCCTGTGCCACCACCCTCCCTCCTGTGCCTCCTCATCAACGTCGTCTTCTTCCTCCTCTTCATCGTCTTTGTTGTCGTCATCTTCCTCCTCTTCCCTGTCGCTCTCGTCCTCCTCCTCCTGCTGAGGTGGTCCCATGATCCCTGGTGGCAAGGGCTGTGCCCTCATGATGGCCAAGTCATGCAGCAGACCACCACGAAATAGGACACCTGCTCAGCTGAGTACTGGAGAGCGCCTCCCGAGCGGTTAAGGCCGCGGAACCATTGCTTCAGTAGGCCGATGGTGTGCTTGATGATGTTCCTGATGGCAGCATAGCTCTCATTATATGAGTGCTGGGCATGAGTGTTGGGGTTGCAGAGGGGAGTCATGAGCCAGGTGGCGAGCGGATAGCCCTTGTCTCTGAGCAGCCAGGTGCGAGCTTGATGTGGTGGCTGGAAGAGTGCTGGCACACCGGTCTGGCACAGGATGAAGGCATTCTGGCTGCTGCCAGGATAGCGTGCATTCACATTGAGGATTCGCTGTCTGTGGTCGCACAGCAACTGCGCATTATGTGAGTGGTAGTTTTGGTGGTTACGGAAGATCTCAGGATTGTTATGCAGTGCCTCCAAAGCCACCTGGGTGCAGTCGATGGCTCCCTGCACCATGGGGAATCCCACTATCCTGGCAAAGCCACATACACGCTCATCCTGTTTCTTTCTCATGATCGGAAAGCCAATATAGTCCCTTCTCATGGTGAAGAGAGACTCAGTGACATGTCGGATACTGCGATGGATGGAGAACTGTGAGATGTTAGCTATGCCTCCTGCTGCAGACTGGAAGGATCCGTTGGCAAAGAAATTGAGGGCCACGGTGACCTTAACTGTTACTGGGAGAACTGTGGTCACCCTGTTCTGAGGCTGGTGGTCTGGTTGCAGGAGGTGGCAGAGTTCTGTGACCACCTCCTTGACGAAGCGAAGTCTCCTAATACACTTCTCCTCTCTTAATTGAAAGTAGGAGAAGTGATGTCGGAAGACCCTAGGAGGTTAAGGCCTCATGTTGAGAGCCCTGATGGCCCTCCTCCTCCCTCTGTGCACATTTTCCCGTCTTTCTCGCTCCCTCCGCCATAGATCCTGGAGGGCAAGGTCAACTGCCAGTTCAGCACCCATGACTTTTAGCAAGTGTTGTAGTTTGAAGAGCCTCAAAAATAACAAGTGTGTTTTGTACTTGCCAGAAGACACCTTGATATCAAATAACCTTGAAATAACTAAATATAACTTACAATTGCAGTTACAGGAATTAGCACACAACCACTCAAACTACAAAACCCTGTCAGATGCAAGTGATTGGTGAGGATCCCTTTAAATATCATCGCTGGAGTCAGCTTCCTGCTGCTGCACGCCACCTCAACCGGCTGTTGCTTTCTCCAGCTAGTAACCTCAATGGCTGTTGGGAGATCGGGTGTCAAGTGAGCGTTGCACACTCACTGAAGTCATGATCTCCATGATTGCGATGGCCTCGACGTTCGAGTTTAGCGGCAACACTTTTGGCAAGATGGATATGGCATGTGCCGCTGGAACTCCACTTAACTATTCTTCGTCTTTTCTCATCTGTAATGCTCAATCAAGTGATAAGTGAAAGATATGTGATTAATGTACATCAAAAATTAAAGTAAGAATAAAAGAGGAACATATGAATATAGAAACAGGAGTAGGCCATTCAGCTGCTTGAGCCTGTTCCACCATTCATGGGAATGGTAGCATAGTGGTAATGTCACTGGGCTAGTAATCCAGAGGCCTGGACTTAATGATCCAGAGACATGAGTTCACATCCCACCATAGCAGCTGGGGAAATTAAATTCAGTTAATTAAATAAATCTAGAATAAAAAGCTAGTTGCAGTAATGGTAACCATGAAACTATTGGATTGTTGTAAAAACCCATCTGGTTCACTAATGTTCTTCAGGAAAGGAGATCTGCTGGCCTATATGTGACTCCAGACCCACACCAATGTGGTTGACTCTTAACTGCCCTCTAAAATGGCCTAGCAAGTCACTCAGTTGTAAGGTACTGCTACGGAACAAAATAATAAGAATAACCACCCAGCATCGACCTCAGCACTGGCTACACACCCAGCCCAGTTGACCTTGCAAAGTCCTCCTCACCAACATCTGGGGACTTGTGCCAAAATTGAGAGGGCTGTCCCACAGACTAGTCAAGCAACAGACTGATGTAGTCATACTCACAGAATCATACCTTTCAGCCAATGTCCCAAACTCCTCCATCACCATACCTGGGTATGTCCTGTCCCACCAGCAGGACAGACCCACCAGGGGTGATGGCACAGTGGTTTACAGTTAGGAAGGAGTGGCCCTGGGAGTCCTCAAAATTGACTCTGAACCCCATGAATTCGCATGGCTTCAGGCCAAGCATGGGCAAGGAAACCTCCTGCTGATTACCACCTACTGCCCTTCCTCAGCTTATGAATCAGCACTCCTGTATGTTTGTGGTAAACCACTGTTGTTCACTTCACTGTTGTCCATTGTTGTACCTCTCTGTGCATGCCTCAGCTGGCTCCGCCCCTGGCTCCACCCATATGCCCTGGTATAAAGGCGGCTGCTCTGCAGTTCCCCAGGCATTCAGGACCGGTCGACCACTAGAGGCATGCCTTCGTTCTTTAGCTAATCAAAAATGACAAGATTTTGAAGTGGAGAATTGAACTTTCCACCTACAATTACGATATCTTGTACCGGCCCAGGAAACTCAATGAGCCCCCGGATGCTCTATCGCGTGGCACCTGCGCCAACGCACAGGTTGATAGACTGCGGGCCCTCCACAATGACCTCTGCCACCCGGGGGTCACCAGGTTCTTCCATTTCATCAAGGCCCGCAACCTGCCTTACTCCATTGAGGAGGTCAGGACCATGACCAGGAACTGCCAAGTCTGCGCTGAGTGCAAACTGCACTTTTATAGACCAGACAGGGCTCACCTGATAAAAGCCACTCGCCCCTTCGAGCGCCTGAGCGTTGATTTTAAAGGGCCTCTCCCCTCCTCCGACCGCAATGTGTACTTCCTCAACATTATTGATGAGTACTCCTGTTTCCCGTTCGCCATCCCCTGCCCGGACATGACCAGTGCCACGGTCATTAAATGTCTGAGCGACCTCTTCACCCTGTTCGGTTTCCCCAGCTATATCCATAGCGACCGGGGCTCATCGTTTATGAGCGACGAACTCCGTCAGTACCTGCTCGCTAGGGGTATTGCCACAAGCAGGACCACCAGTTACAACCCCCGGGGGAACGGACAGGTGGAAAGAGAGAATGCGACAGTTTGGAAGGCCGCCCTGCTAGCCTTAAAGTCTAGGGGCTTTCCGACCTCCCGCTGGCAGGATGTGCTCCCCAATGCGCTCCACTCTATTCGGTCACTGCTCTGCACTGCCACTAACTCCACCCCTCATGAGAAAATGTTTGTCTTCCCAAGGAAGTCCACATCGGGGACATCGCTACCGCCATGGCTGACGTCCCCAGGGCCGGTCCTACTGAGAAGACACGTGAGGACCCATAAAATGGACCCCCTGGTCGAGAGGGTCGACCTCCTCCACGCCAACCCCCAGTATGCTTACATTGCGTACCCAGACGGGCGGGAGGACACAGTCTCCATACGAGACCTCGCACCCTCGGGGGCCCCTGAAACCAACATCACCGCCACCCACAATGTACCGGCGGCAACGGACCCATACCTAACCCCTGTAGATGGCACGCCGTGGCCCCGTGACCTGCCATTGATCACCAACCAACTCAACACCCAGGAGGACGACACGCCAGTGCTCAGGCCCACGCGGGACTCGGCGTCGGAAGCTGCACCACCTCAGCCGTCACCACGACGATCACGATGGCATACAAGACCCCCAGAAAGACTTAATTATACGAACTTTTAATACACTTCACCCCGTCGGACTCATTTTTTAAGCAAGGGGTGAATGTGGTAAACCACTGTTGTTCACTTCACTGTTGTTCACTGTTGTTCACTTCACTGTTGTTCACTCTTGCCCATTGTTGTACCTGTCTGTGCATGCCTCAGCTGGCTCCGCCCCTGGCTCCACCCATATGCCCTGGTATAAAGGCAGCTGCTCTGCCGTTCCCCAGGCATTCAGGACCGGTCGACCACTAGAGGCATGCCTTCATTCTTTAGCTAATAAAAGCCTGTTTGTTACTCTCTTAACTTCCAGTCTTTCTCAGTAGTTGATAGCGCATCAATGTTGAAACACTGAGAGTAGCAAGGGCACAGAATGTACTCTGCATAGGGGACTTCAATGTCCATCACCAAGAGTGGCTTGGTAGCACCACTACTGGCCGAGTCCTGAAGGACATGTCTGCGACAGGTGGTGAGTGAACCAACACGAGGGAAAAACCTACTTGACCTCGTCCTCACCAATCTACCTCTAGCAGATGCAGCAGTGACCATCGCACAGTCATTGTGGAGACGAAGACCTGTCATCACACTGAGGACACCCTCCATCGTGTGGTGTGACACTACCACCATGCTTAACTGAACAGATCTAGCAGTTCAAAACTGAGCATCCATGAGGCGCTGTGGGCCATCAGCAGCAGCAGAATTGTATTCCACAACAATCTGTAACCTCATGGCCCGGCATATCCCTCACTCTACCATTACCACCAAGCCAGGGGACCAACCCTGGTTCAACAAGGAGTGCAGAAGAGCATGCCAGGAGCAGCACCAGGCATACCTAAAAATGAGGTGCCAGCTTGGGGAAGCTGCAACACAGGACTACATGCATGCTAAAAAGCAGAAGCAGCATGCTATAGACAGGGCTAAGCAATCCCATAATCAACGGATCAGATCAAAACATTGAAGTCCTGCCCCATCCAGTCATAAATGGTGGTGGACCATTAAACAACTAACGGGAGGAGGAAGCTGCAAGAATATCCCATCCTCATTGATGGTGGAGCCCAGCACGTGAGTGCAAAAGCCAAGGCTGAAGCGGTTGCAACCAACTTCAGCCAGGAGTGCCGAGTGGATGATCCATATTGGGCTACTCCTGAGGTCCCCACCATCACAGAAGCCAGTCTTCAGCCAATTCGATTCACTCCACCTGATACAGGAAACTTTCAATTAACCGGAACGCTCTATCCACCGGCAAAATTCAGGAGTCAGTTCAGGTAACTTTTTTTACTTTTAGTTACTTTTTTTAATTGATTTGTTGCTGTGCAAGGGTGTAGCTGAAGCTGTTGCTAAGCTACAGAGATGCTTGCAACTTGTGCCAATTGTTTTGAAGCAACAGGGTTTGTTGCTTTATACGGAGGTCTGAGCTCCGTATCTTTTACTATAGCATTCGGTTATCCGGAATTGTTGATGAACTGGCAACACGTCGGTCCCGTCCGTGACGGAAACCAGAAAGTTTCCTGCATCAAGAAATGGCTGAGTGCACTGGATACAGCAAAGGCTATGGGCCCTGACAACATCCCGGCTATCGTGCTGAAGACTTGTGCTCCAGAACTAGCCAAGCTGTTCCAGTACAGCTACAACACTGGCATCTATCCAACAATGTGGAAAACTGCCCAGGTATGTCCTGTCCACAAAAAGCAGGACAAATCCAACCTGGCCAATTGCCGCCCCATCAGTCTACTCTCAATCATCAGTAAAGTGATGGAAGGTGTCATCGACAGTGCTATCAAGCGGCACTTACTCACCAATAACCTGCTTACGGATGCCATGTTTGGGTTCCGCCAAGACTACTCAGCTCCCAACCTCATTACAGCCTTGGTCCGAACATGGACAAAGGAGCTGAATTCCAGAGGTGAGGTGAGAGTGACTGCCCTTGACATCAAGGAAGAATTTGACCTAGTCTGGCATCAAGGAGGCATAGCAAAACTGAAGTCAATGGGAATCAGGGGGAAAATGCTCCACTGGTTGGAGTCATACCTAGCACAAAGGAAGATGGTTGTGGTGGTTGAAGATCAATCATCACAACCCCAGGACATTGCTGCAGGAGTTCATCAGGGCAGTGTCCTAGGCCAACCATCTTCAGCTGCTTCATCAATGACCTTCCCTCCAACATAAGATCAGAAATGGGGATGTTCGCTGATGACTGCACAGTGTTCAGCGCCATTCGCAACTTCTCAGATAATGAAGCAGTCCATGCCTGCATGCAACAAGACCTGGACGACGTTCAGGCTTGGGCTGATAAGTGGCAGGTAACATTCGCACCACACAAGTGCTAGGCAATGACTATTTCCAACAAGCGACAATCTAACCACCTCTCCTTGACATTCAATGGCATTACCATCGCTGAATCCCATAATATCAATATCCTGGGGGGTCACCAATAACCAGAAACTTAACTGGACCAGCCATATAAATACTATGGCAACAAGAGCAGGTCAGAGGCTAGGTATTCTGCGGCGAGTGTCTCACCTCCTGACTCCCCAAAGCCTTTCCACCATCTACAAGGCATAAGTAAGGAGTGTGATGGAATACTCTCCTGGATGAGTGCAGCTTCAACAACACTCAAGAAGCTCGACACCATCCAGGACAAAGCAGCCCACTTGATTGGCACCCCATCCACCACCTTAAACATTCACTCCCTCCACCACCAGCGTACCGTGACTGCAGTGTGTACCATCTACAAGATGCACTGCAGCAACTCACCAAGGCTTCTTCGGCAGCACCTCCCACACCCATGACCTCTTCCACCTAGAAGGATAAGGGCAGCAGGTGTCTGGGAACACCACCACCTCCAAGTTTCCCTCCAAGTCACACACCATCCTGACTTCGAAGTATATCGCCGATCCTTCATCGTCGCTGAGTGCGGTTTCAACAGAGTGCTGCGAGTTGGGTGAGTTGGAGTTAGGTGAGGAGTGGAAGGAGGAGCTACCTTGCTTCGCCTTTGTTTTTCCTAACTTTTCACCCAGTAGGAAGAGGCCGGTGTCGGGAGCAGCAGGAGAGTACAGTGAGTATTTAAACTCACTTTCATAGGCTTTTTCTCGAAGGCCAGTCAATCTCGCAGACCGGCGGCGGTGTTCCAGAGCCACGCCACGATTCAAAAAGTGACACGAGCAACAGGAAGCAGCTGATTGGGTGAGTACAGCCAGGTGAGTATTTATATTACTCTATAGTTTGACAGTTAAGGTTAATAGTTTATAAAGTTTAGAGGGTCTTAATTTTTGTGGTTATACTTTCTAAGGTCTCTGTTGTGTATCGGGGAGTGCTAGTAACCAAGGGCCATTGAGTATATCATTTAATTGTAGTGTAATTGGTGGTATTGATTTAATTTAATTTAATTTAAATTAATTGAAGGGTAAGTCATGACAGCACAGCTCGGCCCCATGGCATGCTCCTCCTGCACTATGTCGGAAATCAGGGACACTTCCTGTGTCCCTGACGACCATGTGTGCGGGAAGTGTAACCAGCTGCAGCTACTGGCACACCGCATTGCGGCGCTGGAGCTGCGAATGGATACATACTGGAGCATTCGCAATGCTGAGGGTGTCATGGATATCACGTTTAATGAGTTGGTCACACCGCAGGTACAGGCTGCACAGGCAGGAAGGGAATGGGTGACCGCCAGGCAGAGTAGAAAGTGCAGGCAGATAGTGCAGGGGTCCCCTGTGGCCATCCCCCTCTCAAACAGATACACCAAATTGGATATTGTTGAGGGAGATGGCTTATCGGGGGAAGGCAGCAGCAGCCAACTTCCTGGCACGATGGGTGGTTCTGCTGCACAGGACAGGAGGAAAAAGAGCGGGAGGGCTATAGTGATGGAGGATTCTATTGTAAGGAGAATAGATAGGCATTTCTGCGGCCGCAAACAAGACTCCAGGATGGTATGTTGCCTCCCTGGTGCAAGGGTCAAGGATGTCTCAGAGCAGCTGCAGGGCATTCTGGAGGGGGACGGTGAACAGCCAGTTGTCGTGGTGCATATAGGTACCAATGATATAGGTAAAAACCGGGATGAGGTCCTAAAAGCTGAATATAGGGAGTTAGGAGGTAAATTAAAAAATAGCACCTCAAAGGTAGTAATCTCAGGATTGCTACCAGTGCCACGTGCTAGTCAGAGTAGAAATAGAAGGATATTTCAGATGAATACGTGGCTAGGGGAATGGTGCAAGGGGGAGGGATTCAAATTCCTGGGACCTTGGACCAGGTTCTGGGGGAGGTGGGACCAGTGCAAACTGGACGGTTTGCACCTGGGCAGGACCGGGACCGATGTCCTAGGGGGAGTGTTTGCTAGTGCTGTGGGGGAGGGTTTAACTAAAATGGAAGTGGGCTGGGAACCTGTGCAGGGAGACAGAGGTAAAGGAAGCAAGGATAGAAGCAAAAGACAGGAAGGAGAAAAGCAAAAGTGGCACTCAGAGAAATCAAGGGTTTAAATCAAACATGGCCACAGTAAATAATAATTCTAAAAGGTCTAAGAGTGTTAAAAAAAAACAAGCCTGAAGGCTTTGTATCTTATTGTGAGGAGCATTCGTAATAAGGTGGCTGAATTAGCTGCACATATAGATGTAAACGGATTTGATATAATTGGGATTATGGAGACATGGTTCCAGGGTGACCAAGGCTGGGAATTCAACATCCAGGGGTATTCAATATTCAGGAAAGACAAGCAAAAAGGAAAATGAGGTGGGGTAGCATTGCTGGTTAAAGAGGAGGTTAACACAATAGTAAGGAAGGATATTAGCTCTGATGATGTGGAATCTGTATGGGTAGAGCTGAGAAATACCAAGGGACAGAAAATGTTAGTGGGAGTTATATACATACCCCCAAACAGTAATGCTGAGGTTGGGGATGGCATTAAACGGGAAATTAGAGACGCGTGCAATAAGGGCACAGCAGTTATCATGGGTGACTTTAATCTACATATAGATTGGGCTAAGCAAATTAGTAACAATACTGTGGAGGAGGAATTCCTGGAGTGTATACGGGATGGTTTCCTGGACCAATATGTGGAGGAAACAACTAGAGATCAGGCCATCTTAGACTGGGTATTATGTAATGAGAAAGGATTAATTAGCAATCTTGTTGTGCGAAGCCCCTTGGGGCAGAGCGACCATAATATGATAGAATTCTTCATTAAGATGGAGAGTGAAATATTTGACTCAGAGACTAGGGTCCTGAACTTAAATAAAGGAAACTACGATGGTATGAGGCACGAGTTGGCTAGAATGGATTGGGAATGTTACTTAAAGGATTGACGGCGGATAGGCAATGGCAAACATTTAAAGATCGCATGGATGAACTACAGAATTTGTTCATCCCTGTTTGGCATAAAAATAAAACAAAAAAGGTGACTCAACCGTGGCTAACAAGGGAAATTGGGGATAGCATAAGATGCAAAGAGAGGACATATACATTGGCCAGAAAAAGCTACAAACCTGAGGATTGGGAGTAGTTTAGGATTCAGCAAAGGAGGGCAAAGGGATTAATTAAGAGGTGGAAAATAGAATATGAGATAGGCTTGTAGGGAACATAAAAACTGATTTTAAATGCTTCTATAGATATGTGAAGAGAAAAAGATTGGTGAAGTCAACCATAAGTCCCTTGCAGTCAGAATCAGGGGAATTTATAATGGGGAACAAAGAAATGGAACACCAATTAAATACATATTTTGGTTCTGTCTTCGCAAAGGAGGACACAAATAACCTCCCAGATATGTTGGGGAACATAGGGACTAATGAGAGGGAGGAACTGAATGAAATCAGTATTTGTAGGGAAATGGTGTTAGGGAAATTGACGGGATTGAAGGACAATAAATCCCCAGTGCCTGATAATCTACATCCTAGGGTACTTAAGGAAGTGGCCCTAGAAATAGTAGATGCATTGCTGGTCATTTTCCAAAATTCTATAGACTCTGGAACAGTTCCCATGGATTGGAGGTTAGCTAATGTAACCCCACTATTTAAAAAAGGTGGTCGAGAGAAAAGGGGAATTATAGACTGGTAAGCCTGACATCGGTAGTGGGGAAAATGTTAGAGTCCATTATAAAAGATGTAATAGCAGAGCACTTGGAAAACAGTGATAGGATCGGACAAAGTCAACATGGATTTACAAAAGGTAAATCGTGCTTGACTAATCTACTGGGATTTTTTGAGGATGTAACTGGTAGAATAGATAAGGGAGAACCAGTGGATGTGGTGTACTTGGACTTTCAGAAGGCTTTTGATAAGGTCCCGCATAAGAGATTAGCGTATAAAGTTAAAGCACATGGGATTGGGGGGTAAGGTACTGACTTGGATAGAGAACTGGTTGACAGACAGGAAGCAAAGAGTTGGAATAAACGGGTCCTTTTCCGAGTGGCAGGCAGTGACTAGTGGGGTACCGCAGGGATCGGTGCTAGGACCCCAGCTATTCACAATATTAATGATCTAGACGAGGGAACTAGATGTAATATCTCTAAGTTTGCAGACGACACAAAGCTGGGTGGGCGTGTGTGCTGTGAGGAGGATGCCGAGAAGCTCCAGTATGATTTGGACAGGTTGGGTGATTGGGCAAATTCATGGCAGATGCAGTATAATGTGGATGAATGCGAGGTTATCCACTTTGGTGGGAAAAACAGGAATGCAGATTATTATCTGAATGGCAATAGATTGAGAGAAGGGGAAGTGCAACGAGACCTGGGCGTCCATGTGCACCAGTCGCTGAAGGTAAACATGCAGGTTCAGCAGGCGGTTAAGAAGGCAAATGGTATGTTGGCCTTCATAGCGAGAGGATTCGAGTACAGGAGCAAGGATGCCTTGCTGCAGTTGTACAGGTCCTTGATGAGACCACACCTTGTGTATTGTGTGCAGTTTTGGTCGCCTTATCTGAGGAAGGATGTTCTTGCCATGGAGGGAGTGCAGCGAAGATTCACCAGGCTGATACCTGGGATGGAAGAATGAGGTATGAGGAGAGATTGGGTTGATTGGGCTTATATTCGCTGGAGTTTAGAAGAATGAGAGGGGATCTCATTGAAACTTATAAAATTCTAACAGGACTAGACAGACTAGATGCAGGAAGGATGTTCCCGATGGCGGGGGAGTCCAGAACCAGGGGTCACAGTCTAAAGATAAGGGGTAAGCCATTTAGGACAGAGATGAGGAGGAATTTCTTCACCCAGAGAGTGGTGAACCTGTGGTGTTCTCTACAACAAAAGGCAGTTGAGGCCAATTCATTAAATATATTCAGTTGGATATATTTCTTATGGCTAAAGTGATCAAGGGATATGGGGAGAAAGCAGGGACAGGGTACTGAATTTGGATGATCAGCCATGATCTCATTAAATGGCGGAGCAGGCTCGATGGGCTGAATGGCCTACTCCTGCTCCTATCTTCCATGTTTTTATGTTTCTATGTTGCTGGGTCAAAATCCTGGAACTCCCTACCTAACACCACTGTGGGAGTACCATCACCACACGGACTGCAGCGGTTCAAGGAGGCGGCTCACCACCACCTTCTCAAGGGCAACTAGGGATGGGCAATAAATTCTGGCCTTGCCAGTGACACCCAGATCCCATAAAAAAAAATATTAGATCACGGCTGATCTGTATCTTAACTCCATCTACCTGCCTTGGTTCTGTAACCCTTAATACCCTTGTCTAATAAAAATCTATCAATCTGAGTTTTGAAATTTTCAATCAACCTAGCCTCAACAGCTTTTTCGGGAAGAGAGTTCCAGATTTCTGTTACCCTTTATGTGAAGAAGTGCTTCCTGACATCACCCCGAATGGCCTCCATAATCCTGGAAGTCCATTGTCAACATGGTTTTTATTGTACAGATCAGAAACTCCTTACCAAATGTGAAAACACAACTTCCACATTCAGTTTGCTGCTGGGCTCTCGGTGCATTCCTTTCAGTGGTGATAAAATATGAATGGTTTTAGCACTGTGGTTTTAGCACTGTGATGTTCAAATAGAAGATCACACTATTTAATTTCTTCAGTTGGTGTGATATTGAAACGACTGTGCTGAACTTCCACTCTGATGCATTATTGAAATTAGAAAGCAGTATTTCTATTTCTCTCATTTTCATGAGAACACAGGGAAACACTTTCCTGGCACTGGGTTGCCATGGCATAGCAAATATTGGAAAATTGTGCTGATCAGAACAGCAGCGCTGGCCCTGGATGTGCAAACCTGGAGAGCGTGATGTCAGTTGGCGTGCAATGCCGACTTAATGCCCGCTCTGCGAACTTGGACCTTTGCGCTGAGTTTAGCGCTGGATCCTAAGCTTGCTCTGAAAAGCCAGTGTGCAGCAGACTGACAGAGACATTGTCAGCGCTTCTTATAGGGACACATACATCTTTCCGTTAAGTTTGCATTTAAGCTTTTGGACAGGATGTTTTATATTCTATTGACGTAGTGGCTTTGTGCAATAGATGTTAAAAGTTTTTAAAGTGTGCAGGGAGTGCTGCTGGATGCTTGCAAGGCTTTGGATGGTAAAGGAAGGCCTCTGAGAAGTCAGGAAAATGCTGAAAATACTCAACAGGTCAGGCAGCATCTGTGGAGAGTGAAACAGAGTTAACGTTTCAGGTTGAGATGCTGCCTGACCTGCTGAGTATTTCCAGCATTTTCTGCTTTTATTTCAGATTTCCAGCATCCGCTTGCAGAGGGAAGAGGAAGATGTAAAAGAGGAAGAAGCAGAAGAGGTGGAAGCAGAAGAGGAAGAAGCAGAAGGAAGGATGCAACCCAGACAGCCCATTTCTGGTTGGGATATCTGGGATGGAATCATTGGCTTGCGGTACCAGTGAACACAACCCCAATTCCCCTTTCAACATTTGTCCCATACCTTACCTTCCCTCTGTTACTGACCATCACAGCATCCTCTTGGCCACAATGCTTGAATAAAAGCCACCACAAAGCAAACTTTACAATCCATCTATCTATCCAATATGACCTCAAGAAATCAACTAATCATCCAATGCATTCCTTTAGTGACTGTCTTGTGTGTGCCTTTGCCTATCCTACTGATGTCACACAGTGCTCCCCAAGTGCCCGCAGCATGGCTGGTGGAAAGCTACTGACTTTCAGTAGAGGACACTACAAATGGCCTTGCTGGTCAACCTTGAGGATCTGGTGGCTGGGAGTGTGAAATCGGGCGATGGTGTTTCTTCTTCTTCTCTCTCCTCTCCCTCTTCTTGGTCATTCACTTACTGGGTAGGCTGCATTTCCTGGTTGCATGAAATGATCAAGGCACAAGGCTGATGGGAGGGTGGGAAAGCAAGAGGTGCTTGCGAGAAGGAGGATAAGGTATGAGGATACCAGCACCTTTTATCCTTTCAGCCCCGCCACTGGCCAAGGGCTCAGCCATGCCCCTGCCAAGAAGGGCCAGCACTATCTCTTCCAAGGTGATGAGATGAAGCTAGGAATGGGAGGTGTGCCTCGTATTTGGTACAAATTGTCAGTAGGTGAATAAATGGGGGGGGGGGTGCAAGTCGTGCGTTGAGTAGTGTGCGAGGCTAGTTGTGCAGTTGGTAGGGTGTGGCTCTTGAAGATGCATTCACTGACCTTGATCACTGGTCTGAGGTCATGAAGTTTCTTTGGGCACTGGAGTCAGATCGTGGGGTCAACACTGCTGGCAGTGACAGCCTCGGTGATGTGGTCCCACATCCTTCTTTCTGGGAGCCTCCTGGCCCCTGTGCATAGAGGACCTCTCATGCAGTGTTGACCCCCTGCACAAAGCTGGAGTGCTGTGTGCAAGACTCTGGTTGCCCCTTGCCTGGCTTGTTAAAATGACAGCCTTGCTTTAAGAGTGGGCTGTTCTTGCTGCAATGACACTACAGCCATGCTACATTGGGCGTCCTGCTGAGACTACTGCCAGGAAAACCAACCTTGCACAGTAAGTTTAGCGCTGTGCTAATGTTAATTAGCATGTGGCACCAATATACTGGTGCTGCCAGCGCCATTAATTTTGGCGGCCAGTAACTGCGGCCCACAGTGCCACCGGCAGGTTTCCAGCGCTCTAGAATTTCTAGGCCGTTAAGCGTTCGCATGCTAGCATCCCACAGTTTAATTTCAGAGCTAGCGTGGGCTGGCAGCCGCCCACAGTAGGGCTGTAGAGCTGGGAGGTGCATTCCTGCTGCTCCCAGCTTCATATGAAGGTAAGTTTTTTTTTTAATGTATCTTTTTGTTGGCAGTCTCCAATGGTGCCTTTAAGGATTCCTGGTTAGGCTGCTGAGGGACCTAAAACTGAAGCAGAGGATGCACAGCACTTGCTCCGTTCAGTGTGAACCAGTTTTGCGGATCGGCCCTGAAAGAGGCGTTAGGCCCCTTGCATATATTAACAAGGAGCCTAACAGCTGTTTTAGCCACCAGGGATGTCTGACTAACATCTGACGCCCCCAGTATGCAGGTTGAATGTATTTCTGGTGTCATTAGGGCACGGAAAATAACACGGTGAAATTGATGCCAAATGCCCCCAAGCGGGTCCAATTTCTAAGCCAATACATTTAGAATAAGAAATTATACAATTAAACTATTAACTGAAATATTGCCTTTCCAGTGTAAAACAAATGATTCATTAATTCTATTTAACATTCAAAAACTGCATATGAATTAAAGTAAGCAACACACAGAAGTGATTGATTTTATTATCATTTTTACTGGGGTCTTAAAAGGACTTAGCGTTGAGGGGCATCTATTTATCTGCCTATTGCTGCATCTGTAATTTCACTGAATTGCTTGTGTATTAAATAATTAATTGGCTTCAAAGCTTGCCTCAGTTTAGCTAATGCAAAATAAAAATCTCAGATTTGTTGCTGATTTCTTAGCTACATCTGCCATGATGTTTCAATTCTCTGTAAAGTAGTGCTGCAGCAGTCCTGGAAGAAGAGATACTTAACAACACAATAAAATGTGACAATGCATCAAAAATAGTGATTGATTAAAGCACATGTATCTACGTTGGTGATCTGATTGGGTGTGAGAGACAGCCGAGGGTGAAATTCAACTTCGGCAGGGGTGTATAACAGGCGTTAGCAGATCGGTCGTCCATTGTACACCCCATCAAGGGAAAGAAAGTTTGGCTGGATGTATAACGGGTGGCGGATTCGTTACCCTCCGTTTTATGCCCCCGCCAAAGTTTAATTTTACCCCAGCTAAGCTTTTTTTGGGTATATCGCTGGACGGTGCTGAAAGAGTGTAATTAGAGACCTTGGCATAGAAAATCGATGGCTCTGCGCCCGTTTTTCAGGCACAAAATGGACGCTTTAGCATCCAAAATAGCAGGCGAGGTACACACGCGTTCATTGTGGAAGTGAACTACATGCCATATTGGTGAAGGCAGTAAAAGAGGTGCCCGCCTTAGACCTTTACATAAGCAAGTACGGTGCCTAATGCCTGTTTGAGGCCCCTTCTGCAAAAATGGGCTTCCCTGAACGTAGCCAGTGCTGGACCAGCTGCGGTTAGGAAAAATTGGTGTACATACAGCCTAACCAGCAGTCCTTAAAGCGACTGCTGCAGGCGCCACCAAAAATGTAAGTTTTTTAAAACGTACTTAACTGAATGTGGAGCCGGGAGATGCAGGAGTGCTCCTCCTGACGTCATTGCAGTGCGGAAGGCCATCACCGGGCCCCGCTCAGTCTCCTTCTAGTCGCTCCCCTCACTCTCCCAATTAGCCCCCTCCCTTCCTATTACTAACCCCCTCTCCCAAACGCTAACCCCCCTCTCCCAGAACCTAGCTGAGGGCTGCTGCTGGTGACGCAGCTCGGAATTGAATTCCTCTTTGCTGGCAAGCTGCCTGTTGTTGCCCAGTAGGCGTCTGTAAGTTGCCGACCTCATGCAAATGAAGCCCGAGGTCCAATATCGGGTGTGCCTCCGACCTACCCGTTCCAGTGTAGGAATGACTGTCCAGTTCGCACTGGTTTGCGAATTTTCTGTGCCCTCAAGTTAAGAGAAAGAGAAAAAGATAATGAGCAGTAGAGGCAGATAGAAGATAAAACTTGCATTTAAATGGTACTTTATCACTTTTTTCAGAAATGTCCCAAAGTGTTGCACATACAATGAATTATTTTTTAGTGCAGTTATTGTTGTTTTGTGGATAAATGCAATAGCCATCTTGCACATAGCAAGATCCCATAAACAACAGTAAGCTGAATGATCATTTAGTCCATTCTTGCTGGTGTTGGTTGAATTGAGTGAGAATATTGGCTGGGACATCTTCTTGCTTTTCTTTGAATACTGCTTTGGAATCTTTAACATCCACCTGAACCAGCACACAGGGTCTCAGCTTAACGTCTCATCTGCAGGATGGCACCTCTAACAATACAGCACCCCTGCAGTACTTCACTGATGTAATAGCCTGGATTATGTGTTGACTGCTAGAGTGGGACTTAATCCACAACCCATAGATAAGTGGTTAGCTACATCTTCTAAATCTAAAACCAAAGTGGATATTTAAAATATCTGGGCCCATATTCTCATCTTTAATGCAATTTTGTGTTTAAAACCCAAAATTGTGATATGCAACAGTAAGAGTGCATTTTTCTTTTGGTTTCCCTTATGTCAGGATCCTACATCATTCGTGCAATGTGCCCAGCATGAAGCTACAAATCAGGATGCGCCTGCAATGAAGATCATTTTCACACTTCAAGCATCTAACAAGATGCCTCACTGGGAAAATCACAGAATGTCTCCAATTCATGTGGAATATGGAAATCACCTATGCAAAGCAATATCTAGCTGCAGTCTGTGGAAAATTAATTTCAACAACCAAGATCTGGATATTCTTGTGGGCAACAATCTGGAAAAGGAAGATGACAGTTTGGGGTTTGTAGGGGGTTTCTCTTGCTCGTTCTGGTCTCCTACCAGGCTTCGTGCAATAATTACCCTTGAGTGCTTCGACCCACTCTTCCCTACGGTTCTAGACCTTGGACTTAGGTGCAGGGAACTGTAGTGCAGAGAAAAACTCAATAGACCAGGTTGAATAGCACGAAATGGATGCTTTTATTATTAAACAGTTTGCAGCATTATAAAATACATGTCATAAGCACAGATTAAAGTAACTACAAGCATGCACATATCTATAAACTTAACTCTATGGAAATGGGAAACACACGGCACATCGTAAAAGGGGAAACACATTACGATTACCCTTAACCCCCTCCCCTAGACCTAAACTAAGTTTCAACTTGAGGAACTCGGGATCATGCTCACCACTTTCAGATTCGCGAAAAGGGGGTTCGCAGCCTTTTGGCACAGCTTTCCGTCGTCACGTGGATTTGGAAACTTCTGGCGCAGCTTGTTTTTCTTACGCGATGAAGCAGCAGATACAGCCTTGATGAGCGCTCGCCACGGATGAATCCGTTAAACCTGTGTTACCTTTACTGAAAGGCTGCCGAAGAACTGGATGCACCTTGGAGACTCTGCTACCGATGTGATGTTGTAGAAATGGATGCACATGGAAGGTCCGTTACCGAATGGGATGTTGAGGCACTGGAGTGCTAGGCCCGGAGTGTCCTTTTCTCCGGCCTGGATTGTCATTTTTCCCGAGGGTGTCTTCTCCTTCGGCCTGGGTCGTCGATGATCTCCCGACAAAGGTACCCGGGCCACCCTCCTTCGTCTTCCCGTCGTGGCCGAGCCTTGTTTGGCCGAAGAGTCCGTCCCGAAGCGTTCTCAAAAGAGACGTCCTGAATCGAATCATAACTACTGAATCGTGTTCCCGAAGCGTGAATCTGAAGCGAAGCGTCCTGATGGACCTTTCAATCCACAGTTATACCTTTTTGGGACAGTCTTATCTCCCGCCAAATCATAGTCCAGTCTTTGTAATATTTTTGGCGGGCAGAAATCTCGGCAGGGGCACTTTGTCTTTGTAACGGGAGCTGGTGATAGCTTAACTGGCCTTCCTGGGCCGATAATGTCTTTTTCTTTGTCACCGTAACTCGGTTCGTATATTGATCGGTCTGGAGATTGCCCTTGATGGCTGTTAAACGGTTTTCCTTTGTACAGTAAATGGGTTTAAGTGTTCATTCAATTGTCCGCCCATTTCTTGATGGGCCTCATCCTGTTACCCAAAACTGTCCTGTACTTAGAATCTAATTAGTATGTATGCTCAGTTCCATGAGTTTCGGTTTCCCGATACTGGCTTTCGCGGGCTTACTGTCCTCAATCCACAAGCCTGTCTGGCTTGCAGTAACAGAAATCAAATGGTCCCAGAAACTGATCACGAGGTCCGGCGACCATTTTGTATGCCCTTTTATCAAAGGTTTTTCTGTACAAGCTTCTTTTGGTCAATAAACTGTCTTATTAACCCTATTTTCTTGCGTGATTAATTACTGAAAATTTCGAATCTTACAGGTTGAGGTTAATCTACAGCTAAATTCTGCAGGCACATGGCATGGGTAGAGATCTGGGATCAGTTCAGTGCAGGAGCTCAGATCCAAAGGTTCTGGGAGCTTATTTTTAACAGGTTGAAGGTCAGCAAGTTATCACCGAGATAACTGTAAAGATAGCCTGATGCAAGCTCATGCAAGAAAGTATGCATAATATTGAAATCACCTGCATTAATGTATAATGATGTTCTCTTTCTAGAACAAGATGACACAAATTTTAAGGGGGAGGAAAGGCATAAAAGAGGGTTCTAGCAACTAGACAAATACTCATGGCTATAACAGGGATGGTGTCAGTTGAAGAAGTTCCACTCCCAAGTGGTAGTGAACAGCCGAACATGTGGTATTTGACCAAATGGATTCAATTTCCTCTGAGCTAAAGAATATGTAATTATGTAACTTTAACTTTAACTTTGGACTCTTTTATCTTGTCTCCTTGATGTCCTCTGTTTATGACCAGGACATGTTTCTCTAAGCTCCACTATGCCTATGTAACCTGTTCATTCGCTGTGCATTTTGGCTGCCCATTACTTCTAGCTCCTATTTTTTTCTTCTTTTGACCTCTCTCAGACCCTTATCTCTTGTCTCCTCTCCTTCCTGCCACCCTGTCATGCCACCTTTCATATCTCCTCTCTTGGGTATTTTGTCCCCCCCCCTTGCTAATCCCAACCCATAATTAGTGTTCTGCCTTCCTACTCTCCAGCTACCATCTAGGCTTGAGTCCCCCTGGAATTCACTGCCTAAAACCCACCACCTCATCTTCCCTTGCCTTCCCTTTGCCCATTAAAACCCTATTCTTTGACCAAGCATTTGGTCATCCCTTCTAATATCCCCTTCTTTGAGTTGGCATCTACTTATTTCTGAATGTGCCTCTGTGAAGTGCCTTGGGACATTTGTCCACATTAAAGGTAGCATATAAGTACAAGTTGTTGTTTCTTATACTTACTATAGTGTACAACTGTTCAACTTGTATCACTAGGATAGAAGGACAATGTTCACCTGTCAGGTTGATGATTATTTATAAATAAGCACAGAAGAAGGAAATCTGCCAAGACATGTCACCAGGCCTGGATGGCCTGTACTCCAGAATACTGAGGAAGGTTCATGATGAAAGCAGAGGTACAAACCATCATTTTTCAAAATTCTTCGGAAACAGGAATGTTCTCAAAGAACTGTGGGTTGGGGGGGGGGTGGGGGATGTTGCACTCCTGTTAAAAAAAGGGGGGGAAATTATTGACCAGTTAGACTCACTATAGTGTATGAAATCTGTTAGAGAAAAATAGACTTGCATTTATAAAATGGCATTCATTTTCTCAAGTCATCTCAAAGTGCTTCACTGCCTCAATGACTAGAAAAGAAACACTTTTGAAGAGTAGTCACTGTTATTTTGTTGGCAAATTCAACAACCAATTTGCACACAGCAACGTCTCACAAACAGTAATGAGATGATGATTAGAGAATATAATAAGGGATTACAGTAACACTTGGAAGGTATGGGTTAATCAAGGGCAGTCAATGTAGATTTGTAAAGGACAGGTCATGGTTGACTAATTAAATCAAATTCTTTGACAAAATTACTGACCACGGGCATACAGTGAATGTGATGTATTTGAACTTTCAAAAAGTGCCTGGTAAAGTACCACATAAGAGACTTGTTGCAAAGACTAAGGCTTATGGTATTATAGGTAAAGTAGTGGCATGAATAGAGGGATGGTGGAAGGATGGATAGCAGAGAGTAGAAGTAAATGGATGTTTCTTGGATTGACAAGCTGTAGCTAGTGGTGTGCCCCCGGAATCTTGTTGGGACCTCTCTTGAGAGAGATCTGGGGTACACAGATCTTTAAAAGCAGAATTGCTGGTAGGAAAACAATAAAAGGGGCAAATGGGGTTCTGAGTTTAAATAGAGGCATTAAATACAAAAGCGAGGAAGTGATGATGAACCTGTACAAAAAATTGGCTAGGTTACAGGTGAAGTGCTATGTGCAGTTTTTGGGGTCAATTTTACTCAGGTGCGGGGAATTGTCGGGTTCCCCGAATTTGGTGTTTCCCACACGAATCTAAATGGGTCTGTGAGATTGATGCAATTTTAACTCAATTGGCCAATTGATTTCCAATGTGTGGGAACCCTTGGCAATTGAGTATTTCCAGTCAGAAAGTCGCAGAATATGGCGTCATCATTGCTGCTGCTTTTTAGGTCCACAGCAAGCCTTGCATCTTCTGCAGGCTTCCAAACTTTACCATTAGGATGGCATGGGAGCCTGCAGGAGCAATGGCCAGTGGGAGGGCAAGAGCTGCCCCAAAATTTGATGAGGCTTCACTCCAGGCATTGCTGGATGGTGCTAGGGCCCACAGGGAGGTCCTGTTCCCTTCGTCAGGGAGGAAGAGGCCTCCCAGTCAGACCAAGGCTATGTGGCTACAGATGGCTGGGGAAGTCAACTCCTTGGGGCTCACACGGCGCACCTGGATGCAGTGCAGGAAAAGATTCCATGACCTTCTGTGCACTGGAAAAGTAAGTATGAAGTTTCCATCACCCTCAATCTGATCCCCATTGCCTTTCCTCACCAGCACTCAGCTTTAGCAATCTTTTCCTCCACATCACACTTGACACTCACATCCATGCACCCTTAGCCATTCCCTCTCTCTCTATGCTCACATTCACATAACTATTCGACCATGCAGCCCTAACACTCCCTCTCACTCTGATGCTTTGAACACAACTGACAACACACAGGGAGGGCCCTTGGTCTTGCAACCTCACTCCATCTTTGTCTCCTTCTAAGTATCTATGCTATGCAATCTCTGCACTCACTCCTTCATTCTCACTCAACCTCCACTTGTCTCCCTCATTGCAGGAAAAGAGAGCTCACAACAGAAGAGAGCGAGCCAGGACAGGAGGAGGGCCACCCTCATTAGCCCAGCTCACCCCCTGGGAGGAAGCAGTCCTGGAGATTGTCGGGGCTGACAGAGATGCGGAAGTTGGGGAAGGAGAGACAGGTGCATCCCCGCAAGCTGGTGACTGAATAGTTTTTCATCTCTCTCATTGGCATTGCATCAGTCGATGATAATGATTCTGAAGCTACATCATATGGACTTATGATCATCTGCAAAATGCAATGTGCATGTAACCTTGGCATCACATCTCTAACTTTCTCCTTGACACCCCCACAGGACCATCGAGAGCCCCGGTCCCCAGTGTGCAGGAGGAAGAGCCTGAGATGCCAGACTCCTCAGGGGAATCTGCAACCTCTGCGGGTGCAGCGTCAGCAGAAATAAGCGCACCCAGCACCAGTGCAGACACTCACACCTCGGTGGGTCCTTCGGGACATAGAGTAGTTTTGTCACCTGGTGTATCACAGCTCACAAGTGAGCATTAGCAGATTGTGGAGACAGGGACAGCAGTGGAGAGTCCTCGTCAGAGGGCGCAGGATTCTGCCAGCTCGGCTCAGCTGCATGTCCACCCTCTGCCTCTGGGTCCATCCATAAGATCAGAGGTGATGGAACTCCATGCACAGATGCAGGAGTCTCTGGCAGGTTTTGTCTCCAGGGTCGCTGCGAGTGTGGAGCGAATGGAGGAGTCCATAGCGAACATGAGCAGAGCCTTTGTGGAGTCAGTGGCACATGAATGCATCAACAGAGAAAGGATGACTACCTCCGTGGAAATGATTGCTGCCTCTGTGGTAAGAATGGCTGCCGTAGAGGAGAGGAGAGGAGGGTAGAGGAGAGGAGGGCTAGGGTAGAGGAGAGGAGGGCTAGGGTAGAGGAGAGGAGGGCTATGGCCATGGAGGAGGTTAGTCGCCAGGGTATGGAAATCATGGTGAGTGTTCAGAATAGAATGACATCTCTTGAGGAGCGATGGGCATCTATTTAACAGAGAAACCAGACCTTCATGGAAGTCCTTCTGAGTAGGACTGCCATTGCAGATACGGGTCCCCATGGCCCCCCTGATGTGCAGCAAGGTGTTCTCAAGCCACTTGCAAGCACTGAGGGGGACCTGACCCATGAGAGGGAGGTTGGTGGCAGACCTCAAGGAAGTGGGGGCTCCTCTCCAAGCGCTCACACTTCCATGCCACTGCCGAGCCCTCGGTCAGAGCCCCGCTGGAGTCCACACCCAACTGAGATAGACGTCTCAACTCCTGCACAGCCGCAGGAGCAGCAGACTGCTGACGAGCCCTCACAGGCTCGCCACCCCAGACGACGCCCACCAAAGGTGTCGAGACAGGAGCAGCAGGAAAGTGAGCAAGGGGCCTCCACATCTGCTGCAGCCACAGGGGAACCACTACGTAGGAGCATGCGTAAGAGGAAAATAAAGCACAAATAGTCACAAGGGTAGTCACTTGGGTGAAAAGTCTTGTAAATATTTTTTGTAAAAATGCCATCAGTTGTTTGTTTTGCATAAAAATTCTGATGGCAACTGCTGCAGTTCTGGCGTGTGTCATTTCGCGAATGGGGCTTTCACATTGAGGGCTTAGGATTACTTGCAGTTGTCAGGGTGCTGGTCAAATAGCTCGGAATCCGCAGGGTTTGGCCATTGTCGATGCTCAGGTAAGAAGCTGTGAGGCAAAAGAGTTTGATTTACTAGGCTAAGCAAATCTGGCCAGGATGAGTGCGTTCCTTGCATCCTGGGCAGCAATGTTCTCGCGTAATGCTGCCGCTGGTTGATGGGCCTCTGCAGGATGCTCGTTTTCGCCCTCCTCCTCCTCCTCCTCCTCCTCCTCATCATCATCATCTGAGGAGTGTATGTGAGGAGCCACTTGGTCCTCAGGAATCTGCAAGCCACAACGCTGTGCCATGTTGTGAAGTGCACAGCAAACCACGATGATTCTGGAGAC
Source organism: Somniosus microcephalus (assembly GCF_052327205.1). Lineage (NCBI taxonomy): Eukaryota > Metazoa > Chordata > Chondrichthyes > Squaliformes > Somniosidae > Somniosus > Somniosus microcephalus. The sequence goes on along the minus strand of NC_140993.1, from coordinate 102,253,383 downwards.
CCTGGCTGCTGTGTACTGTAGGGCTCCACCTGATCTATCCAGGCATCTGAAGCGCATCTTCAGCAAGCCAATGGTTTGCTCAATTATGGATCTGGTGGAAATATGGCTGGAGTTGTAGCGCTCCTCATCTTCGTTGGCTGGCCTCCTCAACGGCGTCATTAGTCAAGTCCTCAGGGGCTAGCCCTTGTCTCCAAGTAGCCATCCGTGAAGTTGATCTGGTGGCCTAAATAGCGGAAGCACACTAGACTGGCGCAGTATGAAGGAGTCATGGCAACTGCCAGGGTACTTGGCACAAAAATGCAAAATCTCCTTCTTGTGGTCACACACCAGCTGAACGTTAAGGGAGTGGAAGCCCTTGCGGTTGACAAAAATACCTGGATTGCAATGGGATGCCCTAAGGGCCACATGTGTGCAGTCAATGCGCCCTGCATCCTTGGAAAGTCTGCCAGATGAGCTAATCCAAACGCTCGCGCCGTCACATTTGCGCCATCCCTGGTGAACTGGATGTGATTGCGCGCGAGGGCAAAGAGGGCATCGGTTACCTGTGTGATGCACGTGTGTGCGGCCGACTGGGAGATGCTGCTGATGTCTGCTGATGATCCCTGGAATGAGCCTGAGGCCAAAAATTTGAGTGCGGTGGTGACTTTGATGGCCACTGGTAAGGGCTGTCCACCTGGTCCTCTGGGCAGCAGGCCTTGCTGTATCATTGCGCAGATGTCAGTCACTAACTGTCGCGAAAGTCAGAGCCGCCTTTGGCACTGCTGCTCAGTCATGTTGAGGTAGCTGACCCTGTGTCTGTAGACCCTGTTTGGGGGTATCTCCTGGGCCGACGGGCTTCCATGCACTGGCTCCCTCTGGCCTGTGCTGCCTCAGGTGGGTGAGCAGCAGCCTGTCGCTCCTGCTGCTGCTGCTGCTCCTGGTGCTGCTGTTGTTCCTGGTTCTGCTGCTGCCACGCCTGGTGCTGAAGGTCCTCTAATGCCAAGAAGGGAAGGAAAAAAAGGTCTCCCATGCTTCTGGTAGATGCCTCAGTTGAGGAAGCGCTGAGTGAGGGTGGCGAGAGGAGTTTCGCAGGAGGTCACACTGGAGAAGTGTGTGAGGCTCCAACCTTGCACAGGTGTGGTTAAGCCTGGTAAAAGTTGCCCCAGATCTGAGACAACAAAGTCCTGCCACCTGCAAATGTTGACTGATCAAATCTTCTCTTTAATGGTTGACCTGCAGCTGATAGTCAGCAAGCCAATAGTGCTCCCGCCAGGTTTCACAGGCGTGATCCCCACCAGGTGTGTTTTACGTGGGAAAAGGGTTAAACAGGCAAGGGCCTGTAAAAATGGGATTATAAAGGCCAATTAGTGCTGTTTAAGGGCCCTAAAGACCAGTCCCGCCTGTTGCAGTTGGGACTGATTCGGGACCATCAGACACACCTGGGTTAAAATGGCTAGGTGTCAGGAACCAGGTGGGGGGGGTCCCGACCCCCAGGTTTTGCGATTTTAACCCCCCACACGCCTCAAAGCCCGCCTGACGGCTGAGTTAAAATTGAGCCCTTTATATCCAGATCTATTATGCAAAGGATATTGGAAGCATGAAAAAGATATAAGTTAAATTAAATAGGATGATACCGGAGATGAGAGGATATAGTTATGATGAGAAACTTGGAAAACACAGGCTGTACTGACAGGAGTAGAGAAAGTTACACAGACATCAAATGAAGGTGGTCAAAACGTTGAAAGCATTTGAGAGGATCAACAGTGAAGGTTATTTCTGCTGGTTAGTAGTCAGTAACATAGAGTGTATAAATCTAAGATTAATACTTGAAGCATTAAGGGGAGGAGAAAATATTTATTTTATGCAGAGTTATTAGAATATGGAGTGGTATGGCTGGAATCAAACAACATGATGTTGCTGAGCTTGAGCACAGAGCTAGGAGAATGCAAATGGAGTGTATCACAAGTAGAGGAGGAATTTGGTGAGCGCAGGAATCGGTGGAGAGCAGAAATTCACTGGTAGGTATCAGGTAAGTTAGGTAACTAATCATCAGATTGGAATTTAGCTTTGTCTTGTAACATAAAAGAAACTGCATGGTCAGTGCAGTTAGCAGTTAATAGCTATCAGCTGTAAGTGGTTGCTTGTGTAGGCGGTAAAAGCAGTGAGTTCAAAGCTGATTAAGCAGCTGTAGATTGTTTGACTCAAAAGGTATATATTAGGCATTAGTTTGAAAAATCACAGAGCTTGAGCACAGAGCACGGGGGACGCAAAAGGAGTGGATCACAAGCAGTAGTGGAGGAATTTGGTGAGCGCAGGAATCGGTGGAGAGGAGGAAGGTGGGTGGGACGTCTAACTGAAAAGGAGGAGTGGAGCCACAGAAACCAAGGGGGAAAAATTCAGTTGCTTTGCGCCTCCTGTTAGTGCCCTAAGAGGGCGCTAATGGGGCGCAAATCAACTAGCGCCCGGACGCGACGATGTTTGCGCCGCTCGTGAAATTGACCAGACATTTTGCGGTGGCACTAAACACTACCACCACAATTGCCTGTGCCCGCAGATCGTGATGTCAGTCGAGCGCCCCGGACCAGATATTGAGTGGCGCCCATGCTTTACCGCTTGCCACTAGCAACGACAGGTAGAGGGGAGCGTTTTGCAATCGGGAAGGGACTGGGGGAGTGCTATTTAAAGGTGACCACTTCCTGCCTTTTTTTGTCGGCGACATTTTTGCACCATGCATTCAGAGAGAGAGAGACTTCTGGAGAGATTCAACGCTGTGTGAAGGAGTTTTGGGTACTGAGCAGCACTTTGCAGGTTCATTTTGATTTGACCTTTCTTTCATCGATTTAGAAGAGACTATGGGGGCTGTACTCTGAGCTCTTTCCCTGGGCCCCTCCATTGTTCTTTCTAGCAAATTTGATGTACAGGCCTGTACAGGCCTCTCCAGGCCAAGATTCAAGGCTGCAATGAGCAGGGTGTGGATGGAGAGCAGGATCGACCCTCCACTTTAAGAACTGGCTGGCGCCAGTGTGTCTGTGTTCCATTGCTGACTGACATCACATGAGCTTCGCCAGAACTCTGAGGTAGCGCCTCGCTCCTTGGCGTTAGCACCTTAAGAGAGGTGTGTAATGCCTGATTTAGTGCTCCAATCACCTCCAGGGGCAATAGAAGCCAAGTTTGCAGTCAGAGGCGATAATTAGCGCCAGGCGCTAAACTTTACGCCCGGCTGATAATTGTGCCCCAAACGGGGCGATATCGAATTTCTCTCCCAAGGTCTCTGTTAGATCCATGGTTCAGTGGATAAATAATTACACGGATGCTGTACATAAACAAATAACAGGTCTTTACTGGAGGAGGGTAATCTCTAGACTGGGGTACAGAGGCATGCGCACAGCTTATATACCGGTGTGGCCACTGCCGGTACTACAGTATACAGGAGCTGTAAAAAGTAGTTCTGACTTAAAGCACATACACTACAATTCCTCCCTTATTAGATTAATAATACCCCCTTAATATTCAAATAACAATTACATTTTTACATGTACATTCAATAACAAAAGCCCATTTATAGATTCAGTCTTTGGGGCGGCTTCCTGACCCTTTCGGGATAGCGCCTTTCCGGAGGTTCTTGTTCTTGGTGCAGAGGTGATTCTGACCCCCTTTCATCGGGTAGTTCATCGGGTTCCACTGCTACTGGGTCTGAAGTAGATGCTACCGGTATGTCGGGTTCATCCCCAGGTACTCGAGACATGGGTTGACGCATTCCTGTGATGCTAAGATCTGATCGACGTGGCGTCTCACAATGTTCTCCCCAACATCCATTGTGTACATTAATGGCCCCTGCCTTGTACATATCGTTCCGGGTTGCCACTTCTCTGTTCGATAGTCCCGGGCCAAGACTGGTTGCCCTACATTGAAGCTCCTTGTCGGCTTCCCGTTGATGTGCTGGAATTGTTTGCCCTCAACATTTCTTCGCACATTTGGTCTGAGCAAGTCCAGATGAGATCTCAACCTTCGGTTAAAGAACATCATGGCCAGGGTCTGGTTGGTAACTGCATGTGTCGCGCTTCGGTAGGCTAATAAGAAATTGTCCATCTTATGCTGTAGTGGAATTTCCTCGTCGCACATGGCCTTTATCGCCTTCTTAAAGGTTTGGACGAACCTCTCAGCCAATCCATTGGTGGCTGGATGATACGGGGCGGATGTGTAATGCCTTACCCCATTCCTTTTCATGAATTTTTGGAACTCGTCGGACACAAACTGTGGTCCATTATCAGAGCAGATCTGCTCTGGCAAACCGTTTCTGGCAAATATGGTCCGTAGGACTGCAATCGTTTTCTCTGTAGTGGTTGAAGACATCTTTATCACCTCAGGCCACTTTGAATGAGCATCCACTGCTATTAAGAACATTGAGTCCATGAATGGACCAGCGAAATCAATGTGCACCCGTTGCCATGGAGAGGAGGGCCACTCCCATGGGTGTAGAGGGGCATGTGGTGGTGCATTTTGGACCTTCTGGCATCCTAAGCAGCTCTTAGTTAGGACTTCGATTTGTTGATCGATTCCCGGCCACCACACATAAGCCCTAGCTAGGCTTTTCATTTTCACTCCCCCCAGATGACCTTCATGTAGCTCATTTAGCACTCTCTCCCTTAACTTGGGTGGAATCACCACTCTGGATCCACACATCACTGTCCCCTAGCATACTGACAGCTGTTCTCTTCTGGATGAGAATGCTGGCAACAGTGAGTCGCCATGTGTTGGCCATCCCCTCACCGTCAATTCATATACCCGTGACAGCGTCGGATCATTGCGGGTCTCCTTCTCTATATCCGCGTTTGTTACTGGCAATCGTTCAATTATCGACGAATAAAATATCTCGATAGGGTCCACTGCTGGTGCTTCCGCCACAGTAGGCAGTGGCAGGCGCGATAGCCCATCAGCGTTCCCATGCTGTCTCGTGCCCTTATTCTCTATTTCATATTGGTTCGCCCCTAGAAAAAGGGACCATCTTTGTAGCCGTTGCGCAGCCATCACCGGAACGCCCTTCTTAGGATTAAAGATGGAGACAAGTGGTTGGTGGTCAGTCAGCAAGGTGAACTTCTGTCCATGCAGATAGTGGTTGATTTTTTTTACTCCCCATACTAGGCTGAGGGCCTGCCTGTCAATCTGGGCGTAGTTGCGCTCGGCTGAAGTTAGTGACCGAGACGCAAAGGCTACTGGCCTCTCCAACCCGTCTGGGAATTTGTGCGACAGCACCGCTCCAATGCCGTAGGGTGATGCATCACATGCCAAACGAATTGGTAGTGCTGGGTTGAAATGGGCCAACACCACTTTTGATGTGATCACTTCTTTACACTTCTGGAAAGCTCGTCTACGTTCAGCATCCCACTTCCATGGTACCCCTGTTTGCAGTAGGGTGTTCAGCGGGTGTAATACCGTAGACAAATTTGGTAAGAACTTGTGGTAATAGTTTACCAGCCCGAGGAACGACCTCAGTTGTGACACATTCACCGGTGCTGGAGCCTTGACGACTGCCTCAATCTTGTCAGGGGACTTATGTAACCCCTCTTCATCGATGATGTGGCCACAATACGAGATCTGTTTCTGGAAAAACTTGCACTTGTAGCGATTAGCTCGTAGCCCATATTCCTTTAATCTGGCGAGCACCTTCTCCAAGTTAGCGAGGTGATCACCGTCATTTTCGCCCGTGACCAAGATGTCGTCCAAATAACACTGGGTCCCTGGAATCCCTTGCAGGACCTGATCCATCGCCCTTTGCCAGATAGCCGGAGCCGAGGCTACTCCAAACACCAGCCGGTTGTATTGATAGAGACCTTTATGGGTGTTGATCGTAAGGTAATGTTTCGAAGCTTCTTCTACTTCCATTTGCAAGTACGCCTGGGTTAGATCAATTTTGGTGAAGCGTTTACCACCAGATAGCGAGGCGAAAATATCCTCAATTCGTGGAAGCGGATATTGCACCGTGTGAAGGACTGGGTTCACTGTCACCTTAAAATCCCCACAGATGCGGACCTTCTTTGGTTCCCCAGGCATATTACTCAACGACCTCTTCATTACAGGAACGATGGGTGTAGCCCACTCGCTCCAGTCCACTTTGGACAGTACTCCTGAACGTTCCAACCCTTCCAGCTCTGCTTCAACCGCTGGTCTGATCGCATAAGGCACTGGTCTGGCCTTCAGAAACTTTGGGCTTGCATTATCCTCTATGTTAATTGTTGCTGTTATTCCTTTTAGTGTTTCTAGTCCCTCCTGGAACACTTCTTTTGCGTCAGTTAGCATTTTTGACAGTCGTCCAGGTGTGACGTCGTCATCCTTTTTGGCCTCCACCTTCAGTGCCTGTATGGAATGCCAATCTAAATGTATCTTCCGGATCCATTCACATCCTAGCAGTGGTGGTCCTCCATTTGGCAACACATATATATCCATTTTAGGTATTTCCTGACCTTTATATGTCACTTTCACCCTTATTTTTCCTTTGGGGTAGACTTTTTGCCCCGTATACGTCTTCAAGACAATCTCTGTAGCTTTCAAGGGTATGTGTGAAAATAGCCGCTTGTAGTCTCTTTGATTTATGACTGTTAGAGCTGACCCTGTGTCCAATTCCATTTCCACTTGGACTCCGTCTATCTTGAGTGTAACCCAGATAGTCTGGTGATCCTCCATTTCGGTTACATTATGTAGTTTCAGACAACCCAGCTCCTTGCTTCCGGAGTCTGTGTCACTTTTCTGTTCGTCTGAACCACTGTCCATCACCTGGTGTACCTTTTTGTACTTCTCCTGTGGAGATTTCTTACTGTTGGTTTTCTTCCCAGACCTGCAGACTCTTGCTATGTGTCCTGCTTTCCCACACTGTCTGCACACTTGGTCCTTGAACCAACAATCTTTCTGGTCATGTGTTGTTCTGCCACAGCGATAGCACTTCCCTGTTCCATAGGTCATTTTGTTGGTGCCATATTCTTGCGGTCTCCGTTGTATCTCTGCAGCGCCCCTTGCAGCTGCTTCGTGTGATACTGCCATACTGAAAGCTTTGTCCTGCGTAAGGTCCTTTTCTGATAGAAGCCGTTTCTGGGTTCCTTCACTTTGTAGCCCACACACAAACTTATCCCTTAACGTGTCTGCTAGTCCCGCTCCAAACTGGCAGTATTTTGATAGCTTGCGCAGTTCCGTTAGGTACTCAGCATTGCTTTCGTCTTTGTGTTGGTTCCTTTTATGGAACTTAAATCGTTCTGCTATCAGCAGCGGTGTGCGGTTCAAGTGGTCCTGTAGGATTTCTACTGTGCTTTCAAAATTCTTGTTTACCGGCTTCTCTGGGGTTATTAGATTTCGCAGTAACCCATAAGTTTTTGCACCCATGGAATTTAACAGAACCAGTGCTTTATTAGCATCTGGCACTTCATTCGCCCTGCAGTACACCTCAATACGTTCCACATATGTCGCCCAATCTTCGACTTCATTGTCGAACGTAGAGGTACTGCCACTCTTCGGCATCCTTGGTTGTGCGTTAACTATCACCAATGGCGCCTCCTGCGCTTCCCCTTCTTCTCCGCTGGCACAAAATGGCGTCTCCCGCGCTTTCCTTCCTTCCCGCGCTCGCCCGTCTTCTCTGCTGTGGCTTTGCAAATTGGCGTCTCCCGCGCTCTTCCTTCTTCTCTGCGGCTCAATGGCGCCTCCCGCGCTCTCCCTGCTTCTCCGCGGCTCAATGGCGTCTCCCGCACTCTCCCTGCTTCTCCGCGGCTCCATGGCGTCTCCCCTTGCTTCGCCCCGCGGACCCTGATCAGCCCGTGATCCCTGGCTGTGCTCTGCGCGTTCTTCTCTTGATATTTGTCGATGCCGCTCAGTCTAGAACCCGACTGTTTCTTACCCTCTCTCTCTCCGGTTTGCAGTATTTTTCCTCGACGCCGCTCGGTGATCAACCCCCGGCTGCGCCCTGCTCTCTTCACCCACTTTCTTACCCCATTGACGCTGCTCGGCTCTCTCTCTCTGCCGTCGGTCGGCTCCAGCCGCCGCTGCTCGGGAATGGTCTGCTCTGGACCTGTCGGCGGTCTCTTACTGCTCGTTGTGGCTGGGGAACCAAGCCCGGCTCTCCACAGCCTCCCCAGCGAAGTTGGATCTCTGCCTGACTGCTGGGCGGTTGCTCGCGGTCGACGCCCGTGTTCCTGGACTCGACTATTTTTTTTTTGTTTTGTTTTATGTTGCAGGTAGATTCGCATCGACACTCGTCACCACTGTTAGATCCGTGGTTCAGTGGATAAATAATTACACGGATGCTGTACATAAACAAATAACAGGTCTTTACTGGAGGAGGGCAATCTCTAGACTGGGGTACAGAGGCATGCGCACAGCTTATATACCGGTGTGGTCACTGCCGGTACTACAGTATACAGGAGCTGTAAAATGTAGTTCTGACTTAAAGCACATACACTACAGTCTCCAAGTTATTAAACACGAGAGTGGACCTGTGGGAGAGTGAGAGGAGCCGCCGCAGTGAAAGATAGGCCCGAGAGTGCGAGCATCGGGGAGTGAGGTAAGTGACATCCGCGCAAGGGAAGGAGCTGATTGGTGAGTAACTGGTGATTTTCTTTTTAAGTCCTAAGTTTATTTCTGTTAAGTTACTTAATAGTCTATTAAGTAGAGGCATGGCAGGGCACCTCAGTCCCGTGGAATGCACATCTTGTGCCATGTGGGAACTCCAGGATACTTCCCGTGTCCTGGACAACCACATGTGCAGGAAGTGGTTAGCTGGAGGAGCTCGAGCTCCTGGTTTCGGAGCTTGAGCAGCAGCTGGCATCACTGCGGTGCATCTGTGAGGCTGAGAGCTACGTGGATAGCATGTTTCAGGAGGTGGTCATCCTGCAGCATAAGAGTGTACAGGCAAAGAGGGAATGGGTGACCATCAGACAGAAAAGGAGGACCAGGCAGGTAGTGCAGGAGTCCCCTGAGTGCATCTCACTCTCTAACTGAACAGTGGTAAGAGCTATAGTTCCTCTGGGGTGTACAGTCAGAGCCAAGTCTACGGCACCATGGGTGGCTCATCTGAACAGGAGGGGAGGAAGATAGGGAAAGCAATAGTGATAGGAGATTCGATAGGGGAACAGATAGTCATTTCTTTGGCTGCAGACGTGATTCCAGGATGGTATGTTGCCTCCTTGGTGTCAGCGTCAAAGATGTCACAGAACATTCTGAGGTGGGGAGAGTGAACAGCCAGAGGTCGTGGTCCATATCGGTATCCATGACATAGGTAGAAAGAGGGATGAGGTCCTGCAGGCAGATTTTAGGGAGTGAGGAAAGACATTAAAAAGCAGTACCTCAAATGTAGTAAGCTTCAGATTACTCCCGGTGCATTGAGCTACTGATTATAGAAATAGGAGGATAGAGCAGGTGAATGCGTGGCTGGAGAGATGGTGTAGGAGAGAGGGCTTTCAATTCCTGGGACATTGGGACCAGTTCTGGGGGAGGTGGGATCTGTACAGGCTGGTCGGATTGCACCTCAACAGAGCCGGGACCAATGCCCTGGCAGGGGGTTGCTGGTGCTGTTGGGAAGGGTTTAAACTAATTTGTCAGGGGGGTGGGCACCAGGATGTAGAATTAGAAAGGAGAAACAAGGTGCACAAAGGATTGGGAGAGAAAGATAGTAAGAAAAATATGGTATTAAGTGGGGTCAGACGAAGAGAGAATACAAGAAGGTCTAAGATAGGTTTACAGTGCATGTGTGTGTGAATGCACGAAGTGTGGCAAATAAAGTTGGTGAGCTGCAGGTGCAAATATTCCTGGATATAAGGTGTTCAGGAAAGCTAGGGAAGGAAAGAAAGGAGGTGCGGTGGCAGTATTGATTATGGAGAATATTAGTGCTAGAGAGAGAGTATGTCCTGGCGGGGTCAAGGACAGAATCTATTTGGTTAAAGTTCAGAATTAATAGAGGTGCCATTACACTACTATAGGTCGCCAACTAGTGGAAAAGATATAGAGGAGCAAATTTTCAGGGAAATTACAGAGTGGCGCAAGAACTAGAGCAGTGATAATGGGGGACTTCAGCTATCCTAATATAGACTGGGATAGTAAAGGGCAGAGAGGAGGAAGAATTTCTGAAGTGTGTTCAGGAGAACTTTCTTGATCAGTATGTTTCTGGCCCAACAAGGAAGGAGGCATTGCTGGTTCTGGGGAATGAGATGGGTCAAGTAGAGCAAGTGTCAGTAGGGGAACATTTAGGGAACAGTGATCATAGTATCATAAGGTTTAGATTAGCTATGGAAAAGGACAGGGAGCAATCTAGAGTAAAATACTTAATTAGAGCATGGCCAATTTCAGTGGGTTGAGAATAGATCTAGCCTGAGTAAATTGGAATCAATGATTGGCAGGCAAAACTGTAATCGAACAATGGGCTGCCTTTAAAGAAGATTTGGTTTGGGTACAGTCGAGGTACATTCCATTGAGAAGGAAACGTAGGGCAACCAAAGTCAGAGGTCTCTAGATGATGAAAGAGATAGAGTAAGATGAAGCAGAAACAAGTGAGAATCAGGCTGAATATAGAAAGTTCAGAGGGGAAGTGAAAAATGAAATAAGAGGGGCAAAGAGAGAGTATGAGAATAGATTGGCAGCTAAAATAAAAGGGAATCCAAAAGTCTTCTATAGGCATATAAATAGTAAATGGGTAATAAAAGAAGTAGGGCCGATTAGGGAGCAAAATGGAGACCTACGCATGGAGGCAGAGGGCATGGCTGAGGTACTAAATGAGTACTTTGCATCTGTCTTTACCAAGGAATGTAAGAAGTCACACAACACCAGGTTATAGTCCAACAGTTTTATTTGAAATCACAAGCTTTCGAAGCGCTGCTCCTTCATCAGGTGAAGTGAAGAGATGCATAAAGACACAGCTTATATAGTCAGAGAATAATGCCAGATGATTACAGGTAACCTTTCTAACTGCCATTTATCACACCTCGGAAGAAGATGCTGCCAAAGTCATAGTGAAAGAGGAGGTAGTTGAGATACTGGATGGGACAAAAATTAATAGAGGAGATACTAGAAAGGCTGTCTATACTTAAAGTAGATAAGTTACCAGGATCGGATGGGATGCATCCTAGGATGCTGAGGGAAGTAAAGGTGGAAATTGCAGAGGTACTAGCCATAATCTTCCAATCCTACTTGGATACGGGGATTGTGCCAGAGGACTGAAGGATTGCAAATGTTACACCCTTGTTCAAAAAAAGGATGTACGGATAAACCCAGCAACTACAGGCCAGTCAGTTTAACCTCAGTAGTGGAGAAGCTTTCAGAAATGACAATCCGGGATAAAATTAAGTCACTTGGAAAAGTGTGGATTAATTAATGAAAACCAGCACGGATTTGTTAAAGGCAAATCATGTTTAACAAACTTGCTTGAGTTTTTTGATGAGGTAACAGAGGGTTGAAGAGGATAATATGGTTGATGTGGTGTACATGGACTTCCAAAAGGCATTTGATAAAGTGCCACATAATAGGCTTGCCAGCAAAGTTGAAGCCCATGGAATAAAAGGGACAGTGGCAGCATGGATACAAAATTGGCTAAGTGACAGGAAACAGAGAGTAGTGGTGAACGGTTGTTTATCGGACTGGAGAACAGTATACAGTGGTGTTCCCCAGTGGGCGGTACTGAGACCACTGCTTTTCTTGATATATATTAATGACTTCGACTTGGCTGTACAGGGCACAATTTCAAAATTTGCAGATGACACAAAACTTGGAAGTAAAGTGAATAGTGAAGAGGATGGTGATAGACTTCAAGAGGACATAAACAGGCTGGTGGAATGGGCAGACACGTAGCAGATGAAATTTAATGAACAAAAATGTGAAGTGATACATTTTGGTAGGAAGGACGAGGAGAGGCAATATAAACTAAAGGGTACAATTCTAAAGTGGGTGCATGAACAGAGAGACCTGGGGGTATATGTGCACAAATCTTTAAAGGTGACAGGGTAGGTTGAGAAAGTGGTTGAAAAAGCATACGGGATCCTGGGCTTCATTAATAGAGACTATGGGCTGGATTTTGTCAATGGGGACTTGATGGAGGTGGGACACCCACTTTTTGGGTTGTAGTCCCGCCTCCATCGACTTGTGGCCAACCCACGCTATTTTCCCTTAATTGACCTTGTTAAGCCCGCCCAGCGGGCTCAGCAGGCCAATTAAGGGACACCTGGTTACTGGTGATGTCAGTGATTGACATTTCATCTGTCAAGAGCTTTTGACAGATGAAAAATTAGCATTTGACAGCTCTGTGAAGCTGTCAAACACTGACAATCTGTCTTCTAACTTGCGTCCTTCTACTCAGACTCAGTTAAAGGGCTCTCCAGATCAGAAAGCAGAATGCTGCAAATTTTGACATTTCAGCGGCCATTCTGCTTTCTGTGCCGGTGAACTCCCGAGAACTGAAGGAAGGAAGCCTGCAGGAGAAAGTAAAGGTAAGTAAAACTTATTAAAACACTTTACACTTAACTCACACACTTACCTCTGCACACATGCACCCATCACTCACCTGCACAACAGACATCTCGACCCCTCCAACCCCTTCAGACCGACGGTCCACCTCGCTAACTTGGTGTAGTTCGGAGCTGTCAGGAAGCCACTTCAAGGCTAAAAATAGGGATTAGGCAAAAAACTGCCTGTTAACTACCTGTTAACAGGCAGTTAATTGGCACTAATCCCCTTCCCACCTCGGGGAGGCAGCTCCCAGCACAGGTCGGGTCCCCGCCGCCTGGGACATTGGCACGGAGGCAGGTTGGGGGCGGGATGGGTTCGTGCCCCCGATTCTGCAATTTACCCGCCTCCACGGGGCTTGGAAATTCGAGCCCATAGAGTACAAAAGCAAGGAAGTTATGATGAACCTTTATAAAACACTGGTTCGGCCTCAACTGGAGTATTGTGTCCAATTCTGAGCACCACACTTTAGGAAGGATGTGAAGGCCTTAGAGAGGGTGCAGAAAAGATTTACTACAATGGTTCCGGGGATGAGGGACTTCAGTTACGTGGATAGACTAGAGAAGCTGGGGTTGATCTCCTTAGAGCAGAGGAGATTTGATAGGTGCTCAAAATCATGAGGAGTCTAGACAGAGTAAAGATAAACTGTTCTCATTGGCGGAAGGTTTGAGAACCATAGGACACAGATTTAAGGTGATTGGCAGAAGAACCAAAGGCGACATGAGGAAAAACTTTTTTACGCAGCGAGTGGTTAGGATCTGGAATGCACTGCCTTAAAGGGTAGTGGAGGCAAATTCAATCCTGGCTTTTAAAAGAGAATTGGTAAGTACCTGAAGGGAAAAAATTGCAGGGCTGCAGAGAAAGGGCGGGGGAGTGGGACTAGCTGAAGTGTTCTTGCAGAGAGCCGGCACAGGCTCGATGGGCCAAATGGCCTCCTTCTGTGCTGTAACCATTCTTTGATTCTATGCTATTTCTCAGATTAGCTGCACATAAAAGGTCTCCAGTCAAGGTTCTCAGAGGCCTACTTTATTTGCACAGAAGAAGCAGGGCGAGGCTGCTCAGGCAGTTGCACAAAATGTTCTTCCCAGGACTTCGGTCATGAGATGAGGGCCACCTCAATTCCAAGTGCTTCTTGTACCAGTGCAGCAGCCAACCACCTCTCGTGATACTCAGCTGGCACCTAGAGACAGCACTAAAATAGATAATAGTAACGCATGTCTAGGCACCCAGGAGAAACATGCTGAGAAGCAGTAGGTTTGAGCACTTGTAAAATAAATATGTTGTACTTTGATTTGGCCCTGTTGTTTGATGAGCTCACGATCTGATCAAGAGGATGTCTCTCTTTTGTCAATGGGGATCAGAAGGACAGATGTTTGTGTGGAAATAGTAGAGTTTGCAGGAAGTTTATGGAGATGTGGAGATGGACTGTTGCTAACTGTATCACTTTAATCCAAGAAGCATGGTCTCCCCATAAATATTCCTGGCAGCCATCATGGTGAAGTCTTCCAAGTTCTGAGTTCTAGGTTTCTCAGCTCATCTACATCTGGGCTTGCCTCCTCTTGGCATTCCATTTCCAGTTCTTTCTGAATAGTTGAGTTGTAAATAGTTGAGTTGTAAAGAGCACAGCGTGCTATCAGACGTTAGAGGCCAGGGTGGGAGCATATGGCAATGCCCTTCTGATCTATCCAGGCAGTGAAACCTTGCCTTCAGGACCCCTCTATGCCTCTCAATGTCCAGTCTGTGGGATACATGGGCCTTATTGGAGTTGGTGAGTTTGGCAGTTGAAGTTAGGTGGTAAGCCATGGAACCAAGATGTACTCTTTGTCTCCCAGAAGCCATCCTGATGCTTTGTTTTCTTCTCTAAGTAGAGCTGAGAGGCTAGCGTTCCTCATGACTAGCACATTGTGACAACTCCATAAAAATCTGGCCTTGGCTTGCAGGATTCATTGTAGCTAGTTACAGACAATTTGAACATCTTTTTCTATTCAGGAAATTCAGTGGCTTCACGGTAGACCGTAGTGCAATCTGGGTGGCATCTATTGGTCCCTGAAGTCTGGGGAGTCCCAACAACATGATAGAACTAAATGGCCTTGTATTGCTGCTGCCTAGGAGTCATGCCAAAATTATCCACCTTTCCTGAAAATGGTATCAGTGACCAGGATTATGGAGGCTCAAATGGCTGCCTGGTTGATGTTGCAAAAATTGCCATTTGCAACTTGTAAGGTGCCAGTGGCATAAAAGTTCAGAGCAGTGCTGACTTAAACAGCCATGGACAGAGCTGTTCTCTTACTTTATCAGGACTGCAGCGGCGGCAGACCTGCAAGAGGCACAGAGCCAGCAAGAGGAGGATAAAAAGAGCGCGGAGAGGAGGCCTGGGACCGGAGTTGAGCGGCAGACCTGCGAGAGGCACAGAGTCAGTGAGAGGAGGATAAAAAGAGCACGGAGAGGAGGCCTGGGGCCGGAGCTGAGCGGCGGACCTGCGAGAGGCACAGAGTCAGCGAGAGGAGAGAGATAAGTAAAAAGTAATCGAAGTGTGACATCACCAGAAAGCAGGTAAGCTATTGGTTGGTGAGTATTTCTCTCTTTTTTCCAAATTTAAATTTTGTGGTTTATAGTTTCTAGGGTCTCTGTTGTGTAGCGGGGACTACTGGTAAACAAGGGCCCTTGAGTATATTATTTAATTGTAGTGTAATTGGTGGGATTGATTTGATTTAATTTAATTTGAATTAGTTAAAGGGTAAGTCATGGCAGTACAGCTCGGCACTGAGGTATGCTCCTCCTGCACTATGTGGGAAATCAGAGACATGTCCTGTGTCCCTGATGACATTGTGTGTGGGAAGTGTATCCAGCTGCAGCTACTGGCAGACCGCATTGCAGCACTGGAGCTGTGAATGGATACATACTGGAGCATTCATGATGCTGAGCATGTCGTGGATATCACATTTAATGAGTTGGTCACACCGCAGGTAAAGGCTGCACAGGCAGGAAGGGAATGGGTGACCGCCAGGCAGAGCAGTAGGCGCAGGCAGGTAGTGAAGGGGTCCCCTGTGGCCATCCCCCTCTCAAACAGATATACCAATTTGGATATTGTTGAGGGAGATGGATTATCGGGGATGACAGCAGCAGCCAACTTCCTGGCAACATGGGTGGTTCTGCTGCACAGGATGGGAGGAAAAAGAGTGGGAGAGCTATAGTAATAGGGGATTCTATTGTAAGGGGAAGAGATAGGCATTCCTGCGGCCGCAAACGAGACTCCAGGATGGTATGTTGCCTCCCTGGTGCAAGGGTCAAGGATGTCTCAGAGCGGCTGCAGAGCATTTTGGAAGGGGAGGGTGAACAGCCAGTTGTTGTTGTGCATATAAGTACCAACGATATAGGTAAAAACTGGGATGAGGTCCTAAAAGCTGAATATAGCGAGTTAGGAGGTAAATTAAAAAATAAGTCCTCAAAGGTAGTAATCTCAGGATTGCTACTAGTGCCACGTGCTAGTCAGAGTACAACTAGAAGGATATCTCGGATGAATACGTGGCTAGAAGAATGGTACAACGGGGAGGGATTCAAATTCCTGGGACATTGGAACTGGTTCTGGGGGAGGTGGGACCAGTACAAACTGGACGGTTTGCACCTGGGCAGGACCGCGACAGATGTCCTAGGGGAAGTGTTTGCTAGTGCTGTGGGGAAGGGTTTAAACTAAAATGAAAGTGGGTTGGGAACCTGTGCAGGGAGACAGAGGAAAGGGAAACAAGGATAGAAGCAAAAGACAGGAAGGAGAAAAGCAAAAGCAGCAGTCAGAGAAATCAAGGGTTTAAATCAAACATGGCCACAGTAAATAATAATTCTAAAAGGTCTAAGAGTGTGAAAAAAACAAGCCTGAAGGCTTTGTGTCTTAATGCGAGGAGCAGTCATAATAAGGTGGATGAATTAGCTGCGCAAATAGATGTAAACAGATATGATATGATTGGGATTATGGAAACATGGCTTCAGGGTGACCAAGGCTGGGAACTCAACATCCAATGGTATTCAATATTCAGGAAAGACAGGCAAAAAGGAAAAGGAGGTGGGGCAGCATTGCTGGTTAAAGAGATTAACACAATTGTAAGGAAGGATATTAGCTCTGATGATGTGGAATCTGTATGGGTAGAGCTGAGAAATTCCAAGGGGCAGAAAATGTTAGTGGGAGTTGTATACAGACCTCCAAACAGTAATGTTGAGGTTGGGGATGGCATTAAACGGGAAATTAGAGATGCGTGCAATAAGGGCACAGCAGTTATCATGGGTGACTTTAATCTACATATAGATTGGGCTAACCAAATTAGTAACAATACTGTGGAGGAGGAATTCCTGGAGTGTATACGGGATGGTTTCCTGGACCAATATGTCGAGGAAACAACTAGAGATCAGGTCATCTTAGACTGGGTATCATGTAATGAAAAAGGAATAATTAGCAATCTTGTTGTGCGAGGCCCCTTGGAGAGGAGCGATCATAATATGATATAATTCTTCATTAAGATGGAGAGTGAAGTAGTTGACTCAGAGACTAGGGTCCTGAGTTTAAATAAAGGAAGCTACGATGGTATGAGGCGCGAGTTGGGTAGGATTGATTGGGGAATGTTACTGAAAGGGTTGACAGTGGATAGGCAATTGCAAACATTTGAAGATCGCATGGATGAACTACAGAATTTGTTCATCCCTGTTTGGCATAAAAATAAAATAAAAAAGGTTACTCAACCGTGGCTAACAAGGGAAATTAGGGATAGCATAAAATCCAAGGAGAGGACATATAAATTGGCTAGAAAAAGCAGTAACCCTGAGGATTGGGAGCAGCTTAGAATTCAGCAAATGATGACAAAGGGATTAATTAAGAGGGGGGAAATAGAGTATGAGAGTAAGCTTTCAGGGAACATAAAAACTGACTGTTAAAACTTCTATAGATATGTGAAGATTAAAAGATTGGTGAAGTCAAGCATAGGTCCCTTGCAGTCAGAATCAGGGGAATTTATAATGGGGAACAAAGAAATGGCAGACCAATTAAATATATACTTTGGCTCTGTCTTCACAAAGGAGGACACAAATAACCTCCCAGAGATGTCGGGGAACATAGGGTCTAATGAGTGGGAGGAACTGAATGAAATCAGTATTTGTAGGGAAATGGTGTTAGGGAAATTGACGGGATTGAAGGCTGATAAATCCCCAGGGCCTGATAATTTACATCCTTAGGTACTTAAGGAAGTGGCCCTCGAAAAAGTTAATGCATTGCTGGTCATCTTCCAAAATTCTATAGATTCTGGAACAGTAACCATGGATTGGAGGGTAGCTAATGTTACCCCACTATTCATAAAAGGTGGTAGTGAGAAAACTGGGATCTATAGACTGGTAAGCCTGACATCGGTAGTGGGGAAAATGCTAGAGTCCATTATAAAAGATGTAATAGGAGAGCACTTGGAAAATAGTGACAGGATCGGACAAACTCAACATGGATTTACAAAAGGTAAATTGTGCTTGACTAATCTACTGGAATTTTTTGAGGATGTAACTGATAGAATAGATAAGGGAGAACCAGTGGATGTGGTGTATTTGGATTTTCAGAAGGCTTTCAATAAGCTCCCGCATAAGAGATTAGCATGTAATGTTAAGGCACATGGGATTGGGGGCAAGGTACTGACTTGGATAGAGATCTGGTTGGCAGACAGGAAGCAAAGAGTTGGAATAAATGGGTCATTTTCCGAGTGGCAAGCAGTGACTAGTGGGGTACTGCAGGGATCGGTCCAACAACCCCAGCTATTCACAATGTATATTAATGATCTCGATGAGGGAACTAGATGTAATATCTGCAAGTTTGCAGACAACACAAAGCTGGGTGTGCATGTGTGCTGTGAGGCGGATGCCGAGAAACTCCAGTATGATTTGGACAGGCTGGGTGATTGGGCAGATGCATGGCAGATGCAGTATAATGTGGATAACTGTGAGGTTATCCACTTTGGTGGCAAAAACAGGAAGGCAGATTATCATCTGAATGGCAATAGATTGGGAGAAGGGGAAGTGCAATGTGACCTGGGTGCCCTTGTGCACCAGTCGCTGAAGGTAAGCATGCAGGTGCAGCAGGCAGTTAAGAAGGCAAATGGTATGTTGGCCTTCGTAGTGAGAGGGTTCGAGTACATGAACAAGGATGTCTTGCTGCAGTTGTACAGGGCCTTGGTGCGACCACATCTTGTGTATTGTGTGCAGTTTTGGTCGCCTTATCTGAGGAAGGATGTTCTTGCCATGGAGGAAGTGCAACGAAGATTCACCAGACTGATACCTGGGATGGCAGAAATGACGTATGAGGAGAGATTGGGTCGATTGGGCTTATACTCACTGGAGTTTAGAAGAAAGAGAGGGGATCTCATTGAAACTTATAAAATTCTAACAGGACTAGACAGACTAGATGCACGAAGGATGTTCCCGATGGCGGGGGATACCAGAACTAGGGGTCGCAGTCTAAGGATAAGGGGTAAGCCATTTAGGACAGAGATGAGGAGGAATTTCTTTACCCAGAGAGTGGTGAACCTGTGGAATTCTCTGCCACAGAAGGCAGTTGAAGCCAATTCATTAAATATATTCAAGAAGGAGTTAGATATATTTCTTAAGGCTCAAGGGATATGGGGAGAAGGCAAGGACAGGGTACTGAGTTTGGATGATGAGCCATGATCGCATTGAAAGGCGGAGCAGGCTCAAGGGGCCGAATGGCCTAATCCTGCTCTTACCTTCTATGTTTCTATGCAAACCTTCATGCAGAAGGTGGCATTGCTCATCCAGAGCTTTCTTAGTGAAGTGAAGGTTTAACAGCAGAGCTCCTTACTCCGTCCCTCCTAGATCTGAAGGCCCTATAGTGTCTGTGTCTGGCAGTTGGTCCCATGCTCCTTTACATAGAAACATAGAAGATAGGAGCAGGAGTAGGCCATTCGGCCCCTCGAGCCTGCTCCGCCATTCGTTGAGATCATGGCTGATCATCCAAACTCAGTACCCCGTACCTGCCTTCTCCCCATATCCCTTGATACCTTTAGCTCTAAGAAATATATCTAACTCCTTCTTGAATATATTTAAAGACTTGGCCTCAACCGCCTTCTGTGGTGGAGAATTCCACAGGTTCACCACTCTCTGGGTGAAGAAATTCTTCCTCATCTCTGTCCTAAATGGCTTACCCCTTATCCTTAGACTATGACCCCTGGTTCTGGACTCTCCGACCATCAGGAACATTCTACCTGCATCCCGTTTGCCCAGACCTGTCAGATTTTTATAAGTTTCGATGAGATCCCCTCTCATTCTTCTAAACTCCAGCGAGTATAGCCCAATCGACCCAATCTCTCCTCATACGTCATTCCTGCCATCCCAGGGATCAGCCTTGTGAATCTTTGCTGAACTCCTTCCATGGCAAGAACATCCTTCCTCAGATAAGGTGACCAAAACTGCACACAGTACTCAAGGTGTGGTCTCACCAAGGCCCTGTACAACTACAGCAGGACATCCTTGCTCCTGTACTCAAACCCTTTTGCTATGAAGGCCAACATACCATTTGCCTTCTTCACCGCCTGCTGCACCTGCATGCTTACCTTCAGCGACTGGTGCACAAGGACACCCAGGTCTCGTTGCACTTCCCCTTCTCCCAATCTATTGCCATTCAGATAATAGCCTGCCTTTCTGTTTTTGACACCAAAGTGGATAACCTCGCATTTATCCACATTATATTGCATCTGCCACGCTTCTGCCCAATCACCCAACCTGTCCAAATCATCCTGGAGTTTCTCGGTATCCTCCTCGCAGCACACACACCCACCCAGCTTTGTGTCGTCTGCAAACTTGGAGATATTACATCTAGTTCCCTTATCTAGATCATGAATGTATATTGTGAATAGCTGGGGTCCAAGGACCGATCCCTGCGGTACCCCACTAGTCACTGCCTGCCACTCGGAAAACGACCCGTTAATTCCTACTCTCTGCTTTCTGTCCGCCAACCAGTTCTCTATCCAAGTCAATACCTTGCCCCCAATCCCATGTGCCTTAACTTTACACGCTAATCTCTTATGCGGGACCTTATCGAAAGCCTTTTGAAAGTCCAAATACACCACATCTACTGGTTCTCCCTTATCTATTTTACCAGTTACATCCTCAAAAAATTCCAGTAGATTAGTCAAGCACGATTTACCTTTTGTAAATCCATGTTGACTTTGTCCGATCCTGTCACTGTTTTCCAAGTGCTCAGCTATTACATCCTTGATAATGGTCTCTAGCATTTTCCCCACTACCGATGTCAGGCTTACCGGTCTGTAATTCCCCGCTTTCTCTCTACCACCCTTTTTGAATAGTGGGGTAACATTAGCTACCCTCCAATCCATGGGTACAGTTCCAGATTCCAGCGAATTTTGGAAGATGATCAGCAATGCATCTACTATTTCTAGGGCCACTTCCTTAAGTACCCTAGGATGTAGATTATCAGGCCCTGGGGATTTATCGGCCTTCAATCCCATCAATTTCCCCAACACCATTTCCCTACAAATACTGATTTCTTTCAGTTCCTCCCTCTCATCAGACCCTATGCTCTCCAACATCTCTGGGAGGTTATTTGTGTCCTCCTTTGTGAAGACAGAACCAAAATATACATTTAATTGGTCTGCCATTTCTTTGTTCCCCATTATAACTTCCCCTGCTTCTGACTGCAAGGGACCTACACTTGATTTCACTAATCTTTTTCTCTTCACATATCTATAAAAGCTCTTACAGTCAGTTTTTATGTTCCCTGCAAGCTTACTTTCATATTCTATTTTCCCCTTCTTAATTAATCCGTTTGTCCTCCTTTGTTGAATCCTAAACTGCTCCCAATCCTCAGGGTTACTGCTTTTTCTGGCCAATTTATATGCCCTCTCCTTGGATCTTATGCTATCCCTAATTTCCCTTGTTAGCCATGGTTGAGTCACCTTTTTTGTTTTATTCTTATCCCAAACTGGGATGAACAACTTCTGTAGTTCATCCATGTGGTCTTTGAATGTTTGTCATTGCCTATCCACCGTCAACCCTTTGAGTGACATTCCCAATTCGCACCTCATACCATCGTAGTTTCATTTATTTAAATTCAGGATCCTAGTCTCTGAGTCAACTACTTCATTCTCCATCCTAATGAAGAATTCTATCATATTATGATCGCTCTGACCCAAGGGGCCTCGTACAACAAGATTGCTAATTAATCCTCTCTCATTACATAATACCCAGTCTAAGATGGCCTGATCTCTGGTTGGTTCCTCAACATATTGTTCCAGAAAACCATCCCGTAAACATTCTAGGAATTCCTCCTCCACAGTATTTTTACTAATTTGGTTAGCCCAATCTATATGTAAATTAAAGTCATCCATGATGACTGCTGTGCCCTTATTGCACGCATCTCTAATTTCCCATTTAATGCCATCCCCAACCTCCGTATTACTGTTTGGAGGTCTATATACCACTCCCACTAATGTTTTCTGCCCCTTGATATTTCTCAGTTCTACCCATACAGATTCCGCATCATCAGAGTTAATATCCTTCCTTTCAATTGTGTTAATCCCTTCTTTAACCAGCAATGCTACCCCACCTCCCTTTCTTTTTTGCCTATCCTTCCTAAATATTGAATGCCCCTGGATGTTGAGTTCCCAGCCTTGGCCATCCTGGAGCCATGTTTCTTTAATCCCAATCAAATCATATTCGTTTACCTCTATTTGCTCAGCTAATTCATCCACCTGGTTCCGAATGCTTCTTGCATTAAGACACAAAGCCTTCAGGCTTGTTTTTTTAACGCTCTCAGACCTACATGAATTATTATTTACTGTGACCATGTTTGATTTAAACCGTTGAGTTCTTTGCCTTCTAATTTTGTTTTTCTCCTTCCTGTCTTTTGCTTCTTTCCTTGTTTCCCTTTCATCTGTCTCCCTGCTCAGGTTCCCAACCCCCTGCCACTTTAGTTTAAACCCTCCCCAACAGCACTAGCAAACACTCCCCCTGGGACATCGGTCCCGGCCCTGCCCAGGTGCAAACCGTCCCGTTTGTACTGGTCCCACCTCTCCTAGAACCGGTTCCAATGTCCAAGGAATTTGAATCCCTCCCCCTTGCACCATTCCTCTAGCCATGTATTCATTTGAAATATCCTCCTAGTTCTACTCTGACTAGCACGTGGTACTGGTAGCAATCCTGAGATTACGACCTTTGAGGTGCTATTTTTTAATTTACCTCCTAACTCCCTATATTCTGCTTTTAGGACCTCATCCCGTTTTTTACCTATATCGTTGGTGCCTATGTGCACCACGACAACTGGCTGTTCGCCCTCCCCCTCCAAAATGTTCTGCAGGCTCTCCAAGACATCCTTGACCCTTGCACCAGGGAGGCAACACACCATCCTGGAGTCTCGATTGCGGCTGCAAAAACGCCTATCTATTCCCCTTACAATTGAGTCCCCTATTACTATAGCTCTTCCACTCTTTTTCCTCCCAGCCTGTGCAGCAGAGCCACCCATGGTGCCAGGAAGTTGGCTGCTGCTGCCTTCCCCTGATGAGTCATCCCCCCCAACAGTATTTAAAGTGGTATATCTGTTGGAGAGGGGGATGGCCGCAGGGGATTCCTGCACTACCTGCCTGCGCCTCCTACTCTGCCTGCTGGTCACCCATTCCCTTCCTGCCTGTACACCCTTTACCTACGGTGTGACCAACTCGCTATATGTGATATTCACGATGTCCTCAGCATCGCGAATGCTCCAAAATGAATCCATCCGCAGCTCCAGTGCTGCAATGCGGTCTGTCAGTAGCTGCAGCTGGACACACTTCCCGCACACATGGTCGTCAGGGACGCAGGAAGCGTCCCTGATTTCCCACATAGAGCAGGAGGAGCACACTACGGGGCTGGGCTGTCCTGCCATGACTTACCCTTTAACTAATTAATTGGTCTCCTTAGCACTCTTCTGTCCTACTCCTCCTTCTCCTCTGCCATTAAAATAGCAAAAAAAGGGTATTTCACTGAGAAACGAATGCTGCTCAATAGTATCATTTACTGTGGGTCGGGGTTGAAAATGTGCTTGTGACCAATGAGTCTCTTATTCAGGCAGTTTGAAGTGCACGTCAACAGCTCTCCAGATCAAAAGAAAAATGGGCACATGTTTTCCAGGCGGTTAGCACCTTTCCATGGATCACCTCCACTCAACAGGTCTGCTCACAACCTGGTTCTGCCTCATTTACTTCCTAATAAATGACAACAATTTCAATTCTGTATAATCGGGGCAGAACTTGTGCGGAGGAATTTTCACCTCCCACCAAAGTCAGAATTTTTAAGCAAAAGGAAAAATGGGTGTAACATTGGCAGAAATGGCTTTCACCCAAAAATTCAACCCTCAATCACGCTGCACCAGCATTATACTCCTATCTCACCAAAGCCAGTGCAAATTTTCAGCCCCATTCTCTTTCCCTGGGACAGGACACACCCAGATGGAAATAAGTGCAGATTGAGCTAAATTCACATTCTGCAAAAGATCCAAAATTGGCTCAGTTCAAAACCATTCTGGGAGGGTTGCTTAACCTTGTGAACATGTTGTTGGTATTTTTTTCAAACATTAAGAAATCTAAGGCAATCAATAGTTTTAGCTTCCAAAGAAGTCAGAAATGCATAGCCTCTATAAATAAATAAATGATGTTATTTAGCATTGTGAACTTACTTGTTATGTTAGTTATGGAATGTCATTGCTGATGTAGAAAACATACCTGTGTGATCACCATAAATAAACTTAAAAAAAAAAATCAAATTAGATGCTGTTGTAGTACAATCCCTGAAGTTGAACAGAATCAATGTATTTTAGGAACGCAGGTTCCTAACTAAAAGACTGAGTTCTACTCAGGCGATCAAACAAAACGAACTTTAATGAAACAAACAGGTTTTAACAAGAAACTGCAGGATAACATCGAATGTAGATCTGCTCTCTCTGGAGGCTCCACGAGGACTGCCCCTGCAGTCCCGTGACTGACGTCATGACGTCATCACGTTTTCCCGCCAGTGGGAAATCACGTGATGAATGGCGTGACATCATCACGTTTTAGCCGCGCTGTTAAAGTAACCACGCTCTGTACAGTTAAACAGCATAAATAAAAATACAGGCTCAGGCTGTAGCTAACATGTTGTTAAAGGAATTATATACAAACGATCTGAGTCCTTTGGTGGCTCTGCCACAAGCGCCCCCCCAGAATTGTCTTTAACAGCAAAAGTGAGGTGTCGAGGAGGCCTGACAAGTCTGTCTGAGCGACTTCGGTAACCCTGCAGAGGAAGCTGATGGATGGTGGTCGAGCTGGCGGGCGGTTGTGGTTGAGCTGGCGCGGTGAGTGTGGTCGAGCTGGCGGGCGGCTGTGGTTGATCTGGCACGGCGGCTGCGGGTGGTCGGCCACGTTTCGGCGGCTGAGTGATGACGACTGGGCGGTCCAGGTCCAAGTGAGCCGGCTTCAACCGGTCCACCAAAATGTGATCTGGCTTTCCTCTGATGTCGACCGAAAAGGATTTGTCTCCTGATTCGATGACGCAGAAAGGACCAGTGCAAGGGGCTTGAGCGGATCCTGGTGAGCATCGTGTCAGATAAATACTTACTCGGCATTCTTCAGCTCCGCTGGCACATGGGAGCTCTGTAGGCCGTGATTTGAGGTAGACACCGGAGCGAAGCATCTGGCCGCTTCCTGGTGGCTGACGAGTTGCTGGGAGGTGGACCACGGCTCTGTGGGAGAAGGGAGGAAATCCCCTGGTACTCGGAGCGGCTGGCCATAAACGAGTTCTGCCGAGGACGATTGCAGGTCTTCTTTGGGCGCCGTACGAAGACCCAAAAGGACCCATGGGAGTCTGTCCACCCATCCCGCACCTTGAAGACTGGCTCGTAAGGCGGCTTTAAGTGACCTGTGGAATCGCTCGCACAGGCCGTTCGCCTGTGGATGATAGGCGGTGGTGCGATGAAGCTTGATGCCGAGCCCCTGAGCTACAGCATTCCAGAGCTCCGAGGAAAATTGTGGCCCACGATCGGAGGAGATGTCCGCCGGTACCCCGAAACGAGCAACCCAACAGGAGATGAAAGCTCTCGCGGCGTCTGCCGAAGTGGTGGAAACCAAAGGAATTACCTCTGGCCACCTAGTGGTGCGGTCCACCATGGTGAGGAGATGCGTATAACCATGGGAAGGTGAAAGTGGCCCCACAAGGTCCACATGCCCGTGGTCGAAACGACGCTCCGGAACAGCGAACGTAGCCACCGGAGCTTTTACATGACGCTGGATCTTGGCCTTCTGGAAGACCACGCAGGTGTTGGCCCAGTCACGGACATCGAGGTGCATACCTTTCCAGACGAACTTCGCCGACATTAGCCGTTGTGAAGCCTTCATACCAGGGTGCGACAACCTGTGTATGGCGTCAAACACCTTCCGGAGCCATGCGACTGGGATGATAGGTCGGGGAACGCCCATGGAGACGTCGCAAAGGAGCGTGGTGCCTGCGGCCTGGAAACTGACGTCGGTCGCTTGGAAACTAGAGGGGACGGTTCTGTATGATTGGACCTCTGGGTCCGAGGCCTGATCCACGGCCATGAGGGCGTAGTCAATCCCAAGGTGAACCACATGGACCGTCGCTTGGGAGAGGCAATCCGCTACCAGGTTGCCTTTACCAGACACATGTTGAAGGTCCGTGGTAATTTCAGAAATAAACATCAGGTGACGTTGTTGCCGAGCTGACCATGGTTCGGTGGTCTTGGCCATGGCGAATGTTAGAGGCTTGTGGTCGACAAAAGCCGTGAAGGGACGTCCTTCTAATAAGAACCGGAAATGGCGGATGGCTAGAAAAAGGGCCAGCAACTCCCGATCGAAGGTGCTGTATTTTCTTTCATTTCTCCGTAGTTGATGGCTGAAAAACGCCAGCAGTTGCCACGTGCCATTCACCCACTGCTCCGGCACTGCGCCGATGGCGTAGTCTGACGCGTCTGTGGTAAGGGCGATGGTGGCACCTGGAAGTGGGTGCGTCAGCATGGTTGCGTTGGCCAAAGTGCTCTTGGTGTTGATGAATGCCTGGTCCATCTCGGCCGTCAAACTGATTGGATCCTTACCGGACTTGCCCTTGAGGGCCCCGTACAAAGGCTGCATAAGCTGAGCCGCCTTAGGGACGAATCGGTGATAGAAATTGACCACTCCAGGAACTCTTGCAGGGCCTTGACGTTTGGCGGGCACGGGAAAGAGGTAACAGCTTCCACCTTCATCAGTAAGGGGACGGCGCCGTCTGATGCTATGCGGTGTCCCAAGAAATCGATCCGCTGCAGGCCGAACTGGCACTTGGCCGGGTTGATGATCAAACCGTGCTGACTGAGGCATGTAAAGAGGGTACGCAAATGGCAGATGTGCTCTTCCTTGCTAGCGCTGGCAATGAGAATGTCGTCGAGGTAGACAAAGATGAAGTTTAGGTCTCAGAGCACGGAGTCCATCAAGCGCTGGAAAGCCTGTGCCGCGTTCTTCATGCCAAACGGCATCCGCAGGAACTCAAAAAGGCCGAAAGGGGTGATGACTGCTGTTTTCGGGACATCTTGCGGGTGCACGGGAAGCTGGTGATACCCCCGGACGAGGTCGACTTCAGAAAAAATAGAATTTCCCGCCAAATGGTCTGAGAAATCTTGAATATGCGGGATCGGGTACCGATCAGGAGTAGTGGCGTCGTTCAGGCGTCGGTAGTCACCGCATGGCCGCCAGCCGCCGCCCGGTTTCGGAACAATGTGGAGAGGCAAAGACCAGGGACTATTCGACTGGCGAATAATCCCCAGCCGCTCCATCATGTCGAACTCCGCTTTTGCAGCCGCGAGCTTGCCGGGTTCAAGCCTTCTAGCCTGTGCATAAACCAGGGAGCCAGTAGTGGTGATATGATGTTCAACACCATGCTTCGTGGCCGAGGAGGAGAAAGTGGGCCTGGTCAGCTCCGGGAACTCTCCGAGGCGCCAAGTGAAGTCATCCGGAGAAGGGAACGCGTAGGCGATAGAGCGCGCCACGGTGGTACCGTGGTGGCATGGAATCGAGTGGAAGGTGGCCACGTTGGCGAACTGGGCTTCAGCCTGGATAAACCATGTGGCTGGTTGTTGCTCCCAGAACTGTGGCAGTTTCAGAGTCATGGCGTTCGTGTCCATGCTGAAGATCTTCTGCGAAAACCGTTCACGAAAGTCGGGGTCACCAATGTAGGAACGCGGGTTCCTAACTAAAAGACTGAGTTCTACTCAGGCGATCAAACAAAATGAACTTTAATGAAACAAACAGGTTTTAACAAGAAACTGCAGGATAACATTGAATGTAGGTCTGCTCTCTCTGGAGGCTCCATGAGGACTGCCCCTGCCGTCCCGTGGCTGATGTCATGACGTCATCACGTTTTCCCGCCAGTGGGGAATCACGTGATAAAAGATAGGAGCAGGCTCAAAGGGCCGAATGGCCTACTCCTGCTCCTATCTTCCATGTATCACGTTTTAGCCGCGCTGTTAATAAAGTAACCACGCTCTGTACAGTTAAACAGCATAAATAAAGATACAGACTCAGGCTATAGCTAACATGTTGTTAAAGGAATTATATACAAACGATCTGAGTCCTTTGGTGGCTCCGCCACAGTATTAAATTTTAAGATATATGATCTGCTAATAAGCTTAGTTGCAGGAAGTGTATTATAAGAAAGTAATGAATCACCACTAACTGTAACAACAGAGGCACATATTTGTCTTTGTACATGAATTTGTACACGAATTTTAATGTAAGAGTAGAATCAGACTGGGAGTAAGCCTGGTAGGATGAAGATTTTTTCAGTTTGTATGGATACATGGAGTTGTGCTCCCATCCTAAAATCTGTTCTAAGTAATTAGCGGGGGAAAAAATTGTTCATTATGGACAATCAAGGATGTTAAAGGTCGATCAGCAGAATTGCCAGGAGAAGGAGGAAATATAAATGGAAACTCAGAACTCCTTTAGTAAACTGAACAAAGGGCAAGATTTCATAATATTACCATTGCATTGACAGAAATGAATTGTTTCCTATCTCCATGCAGGAGAAGAGATCAGCCCAAGAGCTCAGAGGGGACTGGAGGTGGACAACATGCAGAAGAAACTAACCCAGGTATAGGATCTAGCATCACCGAAGCCAGTCTTCAGCCAATTTGATTAACTCCACGTGATATCAAGAAACGGCTGCACGCACGGGATACAGCAAAGGCTATGGGCCCTGACAACATCCCGGCTATCGTGCTGAAGACTTGTGCTCCAGAATTAGCTGTGCCTCTAGCCAAGCTGTTCCAGTACAGCTAAACACCAGCAGCTATCTGACAATGTGGAAAACTGCCCAGGTATGTCCTGTCCACAAAAAGCAGGACAAATCCAATCCTGCCAATGACTGCCCCATCAGTCTACTCTCACTCATCAGCGAAGTGATGGAAGGTGTCATCGACAGTGCTATCAAGCAGCACTTACTCACCGATAACCTGCTCACTTATGCCCAGTTTGGGTTCCGCCAAGACCGCTCAGCTCCTGACCTCATTACGGTCTTGGTCCAAACATGGACAAAGGTGCTGAATTCCAGAGGTGAGGTGAGAGTGACTGCCCTTGACATCAAGGCAGCATTTCACCGAGTGTGGCATCAAGGAGCCCTAGTAAAACTGAAGTCAATGGGAATCAGGGGAAAAACGCTCCACTGGCTGGAGTCATACCTAGCACAAAGGAAGATGGTTGTGGTGATTGAAGGTCAATCATCACAGCCCCAGGACATTGCTGCAGGAGTTCCTCAGGGCAGTGTCCTTAGCCCAACCATCTTCAGCTGCTTCATCAATGAACTTCCCTCCAACATAAGGTTAGAAATGGTGATATTCGCTGATGGCTGCACAGTGTTCAGCGCCATTCACAACTCCTCAGATAATGAAGCAGTCCATGCCCGCATGCAACAATACCTGGATGACGTTCATGCTTGGTCTGACAAGTGGCAGGTAACATTCACGCCACAGAAGTGCCAGGCAATGATTATCTCCAACAAGCAAGAGTCTAACCACCTCCCCTTGACATTCAACGGCATTACCATCGCCGAATCCCCCACCATCAACATGCTGGGGGTCACCATTGACCAGAAACTTAACTGGACCAGCGACATAAATACTGTGGCAACAAGAGCAGGTCAGAGGCTGGGTATTCTGCGGCGAGTGTCTCACCTCTTGACTCCCCAAAGCCTTTCCACCATCTACAAGGCACAAGTAAGGAGTGTGATGGAATACTCTCCACTTGCCTGGATGAGTGCAGCTGCAATAACACAAGAAGCTCGACACCATCCATGACAAAGCAGCCCGTTTGATTGGCACCCCATCCACCACCTTAAACATTCACTCCCTCCACCACCGGCGTACCGTGGCTCTAGTGTGTACCATCTACAAGATGCACTGCAGCAACTCGCCAAGGCATCTTCGGCAGCACATCCCAAACACGCGACCTCTTCCACCTAGAAGGACAAGGGCAGCAGGCGCATAGGAACACCACCACCTTCAAGTTCCCCTCCAAGTCACACACCATCCTGACTTAGAAGTATATCGCCGATCCTTCATCGTCACTGGGTCAAAATCCTGGAACTCCCTACCTGACAGCACTGTGGGAGTACCTTCACCATATGGACTGCAGCGGTTCAAGAAGGCAGCTCACCACCACCTTCTCAAGGGCAACTAGGGATGGGTGATAAATGCTGGCCTTGCCAGTGACGCCTATATCCCATAAGTGAATATACTTTTTAAAAAGTACAAAAAGCTATCTGGGAATGATGGTGGATCAGTGTATAATAAGATTCAGGCTCAGCAGAAGGCTGTGACTAAATTATGCCACCTGGTCCATGGCAACTTGCAAGGACAGTTAACTATCCACATATTAGGAGCAGTCAAGGTTATCACTTTCCTCAAATTCTATGTTAAAGGCTAATTCCAGGCACCCACAGGGGACATCACAGGAGTTAGCCTCCATTTTGCTGTGGCCCCTGCACCTAGGCTTTGTCAGGTGCAAAGCAGCCAAAGTACACTTCATGTCCTTCATCTCCATATTAAAACAGGATGATTTCACTTTATTACATTGAGCTATTGTAAATGGCACTTGCCTTAATTTCCATAATCTGTCTTATGCC
The DNA here is from genome assembly GCF_052327205.1 of Somniosus microcephalus. Lineage (NCBI taxonomy): Eukaryota > Metazoa > Chordata > Chondrichthyes > Squaliformes > Somniosidae > Somniosus > Somniosus microcephalus. The sequence goes on along the minus strand of NC_140993.1, from coordinate 102,222,768 downwards.
AATATTTATATAGTAATATTCTTTCCATACCTTAGTGCATTTTTCAGGTGTTAAACTTCTTCCAGACATCCTTCTACCTTCTCACAGTAGCTGACTCAGGTTCACATGCTCTTCAGCAGATTGCCATGCTTTTTCTTTCCACAGTATGCTGTGCTGCAGAAGCCCCTTTCTCCATGATGCAATGCAGTAGGGACTCCATGACCTGGTCAGTGAAACAGGCTTTTCATATTTTATCCTGAGCAAAAACTGAAATGTTGTGTGCACCTCATACTGGATGAATCATAGAATCATACAGCACAGAAGGAGACCATTTGGACAATCGTGCCTGCTCTTTCCCCATAGCCCTGCAATTTTTTTCCTTTTCAGCTGTGTCTCAGTTAGCACACTCTCCTCTGAGTCAGAAGGTTGTGGGTTCAAGTCCCACTCCAGGGACTTGAGCACATAAAGCTAGGCTGACACTCCAGTGCAGTGCTGAGGGAGTGCTGCACTGTTGGAGGTGCCGTCTTTCGGATGAGACGGTAAACCGAGGCCCCGTCTGCCCTCTCAGGTGGATGTAAAAGATCCCATGGCACTATTTCCCTCAACCAATGTAACAAAAAACAGATTATCTGGTCATTATCACATTGCTGTTTGTGGGACCTGGCTGTGCACAAATTGGCTGTTGCGTTTCCTACATTATAACAGTGACTCCACTTCAAAAGTACTTCATTGACTGTAAAGTGCTTTGCGACGTCCAGTGGTCATGAAAGGCGCTATATAAATGCAAGTCTTTCTTTCTTTCAAGTATATATCCAATTCCCTTTTGAAAGTTACTACAGAATCTGCTTCCACCACCCTTTCAGGCAGTGCATCCCAATTACTTTAAATCTGTGTCCTCGGGTTACTGGCCTTCTTGCCAGTGGAAACAGTTCTCTTTATTTACTCTATCAAAACCCTTAATAATGAATACATTTAAAAAATAATTTATTCCAATTAACTGGCTCATTAGTTGCTTGAGAAGCCTGGATATTCAGCTGAGCGTCTCCTGATCTCCTACCGTAACTTCGGCAGAACCCCAGGTATATAGCATAGATGGCTGTTTTTAACCATTTACACCATTGAAGCCGCTTCTCTGAGTTCCACTGAACTCCCACCCAAAGTTACAATGGGTGATTGAGCATCTCAAGGACAACGTTTTTACAGGCGTAGTCACATTGGCTGGTTTTCTGTCAGTAATGAAAATCTGCAAAAAAAAAACCAGATCGATAATTTTAGGGCGCTAACGGGGCGCAAAGCAACTAGCGCACAGCGCCGCCAACGCCTCCCACAAAATTCAGCGGGAGGTTAGCACCCAGCGGCGCTGTGCCGCCGGCAATGATGTCATCGCAGTGCCCCGGCCGCGATCTTCAGTGTCGCCCCCTGACTCACCACCGGACGCTATGACCGATGGGGTCAGGGGTACCTACCTGCGGCCGGGGTGGCACTAATTAAAGGCGAGGTGCCGGGCGGCCATTTTTGTTGCTGGCCGCCTGCCAGCACCTGCCCCTGTTGCCATCCCTGGCCTCCTCTGCCGCCCCCCTGCGGAGTACCGGCTGCGCTCCGTGAGCCCGGCACTTCTCTTGAGTGCCGGGCTCCTTTGCCAGCACTCTGATCCCTGGTGCCAGCTGGGCCCCGGGTCACGCTGTGCAAGGCCCCTCCCTCATAGTGCCCCAAGAGGGAGGTGGGCTGCTTCTAGTAGCGCTCCGCTTCCCCCTTGGGGCGCTACCGATGAATTTTGGCTTTGGGGGGTACTCATTTTTTCGGGGTGCTAAAAGTAGCACTCCGGCGAAGTTAGCACCCCAAAGGGGGCGTGACTCAATTTTTCCCTCTAAAGGTATTATGGGGTCAGTATGCTTCCTCCGAGTATCCCATTAGCGTCTGTTTCCAGGGCATTCCATTGAGCAAATATGGGCAGAGACCCTGAAAGCTGTAGAGAGCAATATGGATTTTCAAAGGGCTAGTAGGCAGGCATTAAAAACTCTCACTTGAAGCAGGTGGTAGGTTTGTGATCTCCCGTCTCTTTTTCTTTACTTTCTAAAGTTAGAGAAAATAACGTCCATTGTAGCTGGGGATCCAGGAAATGATCAGCACAGGTAAGTAAATATAAAGGACTACAAAGAAACTTCTTTTTGGCCTGTTTTTCTTTTTATGTCCTCATGGCACATTGATTCTCATCAGCCTTTATTCCAGTTTGCTTATTTACTTCTTTTCACTGTCATGTTATTGGCATCTATGGGTTTCCCAATGGAAATCCACCAATGTAAGTTGCAGAGAAGAAGAGGCGGGTCCCAAATGAGATGGCAGGTGGGTCACCCACTAATCTTATTTAAATTAAGTAATCACTCCCTGACACTTTGACAGCTCAGAACCAGAGGTCATGGGTAGACACATTCCCAGCTCTTACATCAGGATATCAGGCCCGCGGGTTTTCCGGTCCCATGTGCTCCCCATACTTGCCCCCGTCTGCACCTGGATCTGTGACTAAATATGCAAATAGCTGACCCAAGATTTTTGAGTGCTAACACATTGGCCCGGAATTTACGATCCGTAAATGTGTCGTAAGTGCTGTGAATGGCCCCACGAGTTCCAGGTTCCCGCATGCGATGCGCATGCATGAAAGCCCGGAATTACGATCTGTCAAGTTTCTCCCTGACAGATCATACCAATTCACTGTAAATTCACATTCACTGGCGCAGAGTTGGGCTATACTGCCCAACAAATACCCACAAAACACGTAAGGGTTAAAATAAATGTTCAAATAATTTTCTTTTAATGATTTAAACATTCACTTACATTTAAAATTAGTTTAGATTATTTTTGTCCTGTTCAAAATTGGTTAAATTTATTCAAAAGAAATTAAATTTTAATTGTTAATTAAGTGGTATTTTAATTAATTTTGAATCTGTGATCATTTATTTTTATTTCTATTTCAGTGTTGTGAAATTTTAGTTACATTATTAGGTGATTTCTATTAGTATGCTTATGGGGATTCTGTACATAAATGGAATCCCCATAAGCATCATGGGCATCCCTCTTTGTCATTGGTTGGTCTGGCCCATGTGATCCCATGCCAAGATGGAGCAGTCTACAGCCGGGCCTTCTAGGTCCAGAGTTGCTCGAGGTCATCCTACAATGCCATTTGACGTCTCCCCCACAGAAACTTAGCAGCCTTCCACCCTGCTGCAGTCACTGGGGGAGCACTTCGTAGGAGCACTAGAGCAGGAAAGGGCACCCAAAAGACAGGCACTAAGAGATTGCACAAAGGTGATTAGTTGAGATAGTATGTGTGTGTGGCGGAGCCACCAGGGGGACTCTGATCTAATGTACATAATTATCTTTAACAAATTATTAGCTACAGAATGAATCTGTATCTTTGTTCATATCATTGCATGTACATAGCGCGGTCCCTTTAAGAATGAGACCAAATGCGATGATGTCATCACGTTGATCACGTGATCCTCCAGCAGCAGGAAAATGTGATGACGTCATGACGTCGAGCCGCCCTAACCAGTCCTCGTGGAGCCAGCAAAGAGTACAGACATGTAATGTAGTTCTCCTGTGTTTTCGTTTTAAACTCTGTTGATTAGTATTAAACATCGTTTGTTTGATAGACTGACTCGACCTCAGTCCTTTAGTTAGGAATCGAGCCATTCCTACAGTGGTGACCCCGAATTTTCGTGAACAATTTTCGCGGAAGAAGCGAAGCGCGACGAAACATGGATGCGAACTCCATGGCTTTGAAGCTCCCACAGTTTTGTGAACAACAGGCGGCCTCCTGGTTCGTCCAAGCAGAGGCACAATTCGATCTCCGAAACATCGTTGCGGATCAGACCCGTTACCTTTACGTGGTCTCCGCACTCGACAGCTCCACGGCCTCACGGATCATCAGCCTGCTCGAAAACCCCCCGGTTGACAGCAAGTATAATACTCTTAAAGCGCGGTTAATACAGGTCTTCGGACTCACGAAGGTGGAGCATGCCCGCCGGCTACTCGCTTTGCCTGGGCTTGGCGATTCCAAGCCATCTGAGTTAATGAGCCAGATGCTCACGCTCCTTGGCTCAGAACCACAATGTTTCCTCTTTCGGAAGTTATTCCTGAGTCAACTACCCGAGCAGGTTCAGGCTGCCCTCGCCAGATCGGAAGCCACAGATTGTGCAGCACTTGCTGCAGAAGCAGATACGATTTATGCGGTCACGCAGCAATCCTGCGCCACCACGAGGCACCCCTCCCCCGCGAACGCCGCCCCGATGCCTCCATCCCCCGGCTTGTGTTTTTACCACGCCCACTTCGGCGCGAAAGCCAGAGGCTGCCGCCCTCCCTGCAGTTTCGCGCCTAAAAAAAAACCGACATCAACACCAGCAGCAACTCCAGAACATGAGGACCGAGTCTGAGGGACGTTCCGCGGCCGCGATGGTGATTGAAAATTCCGGGATGCTCCTCTACATTACAGATTCCCTTTCAAGCTGGCGCTTTTTATGCGACACCGGGGCGCAGTGTAGCATCCTTCCTGCCTCAGCACTCAATATTCAGTTTGGGATGCACGGCCCCTCCCTCGTGGCAGCTAATGGCGGGGCCATTTGTTCCTTTGGCAAACGGCGGGTCCAGGTGTGCGTCGACGGGCAACGGTTTCAGTGGGAATTTATTACATCCAAGGTTTCGCAAGCCATCCTCGGCACGGATTTCTTATGCGCCAACAGCTTCTTGGTGGCTGTAAGAAATCGTCGATTGGTCAACGCGGCCACCTTCCACTCCATCCCTTGCTTCTGCAGTTCTGCAACGTCGCACACTGTCTCCTGCACGTTGCCCTCGCCGGACGAGTTCACTCGCCTATTAGTTCACCCGGAGCTGACCAAGCCCACTTTCTCCTCCTCGGCCACTAAGCATGGTGTCGAACACCACATTACTACGACTGGCTCTCCAGTTTACGCACGAGCTCAGCGCCTGGAACCCGGCAAGCTCGCAGCTGCGAAGGCAGAGTTTGCCACGATGGAACAGCTGGGGATTATTCACCGGTCGAATAGTCCCTGGTCCTCGCCTCTCCACATCGTCCCGAAACCCGGCGGTGGATGGCGGCCATGCGGGGACTACCGACGCCTTAATGACGCCACTACTCCTGATCGGTACCCGATCCCGCATATACAGGATTTCTCCGCCCATTTGGCAGGAAACTCAATCTGCTCCAAGGTCGACCTCGTCCGCGGCTACCAGCAAGTTCCTGTACACCCGCAGGACGTCCAGAAAATGGCTGTCATCACTCCCTTTGGACTGTTCGAGTTTCTACGGATGCCATTTGGGCTCAAGAACGCCGCGCAGGCTTTTCAACGACTAACGGACTCCGTCCTGAAGGATCTTCCCTTTTTATTTGTCTACATTGACGACACCCTGATAGCCAGCTCTACCAAAGAGGAACACGTCTGCCATCTCCGCACCCTCTTTCGGCGCCTCAGCCAACATGGCCTCATAATCAACCCGGCCAAGTGTCAGTTCGGCCTACAACAGATTGACTTCTTGGGCCACCGCATTACTTCGGAGGGCGCAATTCCACTGCAGTCAAAGGTAGAAGCAATTACGGCATTCCCAAGGCTGCAGTCCACCAAGGCTCTTCAAGAATTCCTGGGCATGGTGAATTTCTACCACCGCTTTGTGCCCAAGGCAGCACGACTCATGCAGCCCCTCTACAAGGCCCTCAAAGGCAAGGCCGGAAAGGATACAATAGCCTGGACGGTTGAAATGGACAACGCTTTCGACAACACAAAAACCACTCTAGCCAATGCAACTATGTTGGCGCACCCTCTGCCAGGTGCCACCATCGCCCTTACCACTGACGCTTCTGACTATGCCATAGGCGCTGTGCAGGAACAGTGGGTCAACGGGACATGGCAACCACTGGCATTTTTCAGCCGCCAACTCCGGCGCAACGAACGCAAATACAGCACTTTCGACCGGGAGTTGCTGGCGCTGTTCCTGGCCATCCGCCATTTCCATTTTTTGTTAGAAGGACGTCCCTTCACTGCATTTGTAGATCACAAACCACTGACCTTCGCCATGGCCAAGACCACCGAACCGTGGTCGGCTCAACAGCAGCGACAGCTAACTTTCATTTCAGAATTCACGACAGACGTCCAACACGTAGCTAGCAAGGACAACTTGGTAGCTGATTGCCTTTCTCGTGCGACCGTATGGGCGGTCCAGCTGGGCATCGATTATGCACTCATGGCTACCGATCAGGCATCCAACCCTGAAACACAGGCGTATCGCACCGACACCTCTAGCCTCCAACCGACCGATGTGCAATTCCACGCTGCAGGCACCTCGTTACTCTGCGATGTCTCCATGGAAGATCCCCGCCCGATCGTTCCAGTCACCTGGCGCCGCAAAGTTTTCGATGCCATACATGGGCTTTCGCATCCTGGCGTGAAGGCATCTCAAAAGTTTATGTCGGCTAAGTTCGTCTGGAGAGGAATGCGTAAGGATATCCACGATAGCAAAATACTGCAGATGTTGGAAATCCGAAATAACAACAGAAAATGCTGGAAAAACTCAGCAAGTCAGGCAACATCCGTGGAGAGAAATTTGAGTTGACGTTTCGGGTTTGACCCTTCTTCAAAACTGGAGAGAAAAGGAACTAGATCGAAGGCAGGGCTGCGATCGGACAAAAGAATAAAAGAACCAAAAGAAGTAAAAGAGATTAGAAGCTAGACGAGATGGTAATAGGCTGTGATTAGGTGTAAAGTGTACTGGCAGGGCAAAAGATAGCTGCCAGGTGTGAGAGAGAAACAAAAGGAAAGGGGGGGGGGAAAGGAAAGGAGTGGAAAAATATAAGTGAAAATGAAATAGGGGCCGAGGTTATGATCTGAAATTGTTGAACTCGATATTGAGACCGGAAGGCTGCAGACTGCCTAATCGGAAGATGAGGTGCTGTTCCTCGAGTTTACGTTGAGCTTCCGTGGAACAGTACAAGAGGCCAAGGACGGTGAGGTCCGAGTGGGAATGGAGCGGTGAATTGAAATGACAGGCGACCGGAAGCTCGGGGTCACCCTTACGGACTGAACGGAGGTGTTCCGCAAAGCGGTCACCCAACCTGCGTTTGGTCTCCCCAATGTAGAGGAGACCGCATCGTGAGCAGCGAATACAGTATACTAGATTGCGAGAAGTACAAGTAAATCGCTGTTTCACCTGGAAGGGGTGTTTGGGGCCCTGGACAGTGGGGAGGGGGGAGGTATAGGGGCAGGTGTTACATCTCCTCCGCTTGCACGGGAAGGTGCCAGGCGAAGGGGAAGGGCTGTTTGGGGTGATAGAGGAGTGGACTAGGGTGTCTCGGAGAGAGCGGTCCCTGCGGAATGCTGAAAGGGGAGGGGAGGGGAAGATACGTTTGGTGGTGGGATCACTTTGGAGGTAGCGGAAATGCCGGAGGATGATCCGTTGAATGTGGAGGCTGGTGGGGTGAAAGGTGAGGACAAGGGGAACCCTATCGTGGTTCCGGGAGGGAGGGGCAGGGGTGAGGGCAGAGGTGCGGGAGATAGAACTGACACGGTCGAGGGCAGTGTCAACCACGGTAGAGGGGAATCCTCGGTTGTGGAAAAAGGAAGACATGTCTGAAGCACTGGTGTGGAAGGTGGCATCGTCGGAGCAGATACGGCGGAGGCGGAGAAACTGGGAGAATGGAATAGAGTCCTTACAGGAAGCGGGGTGGGAGGAAGTGTAGTCCAGGTAGCTGTGGGAGTCAGTGGGTTTGTAGTAAATATTGGTCGATAACCTATCCCCAGGGATGGAGACGGAGAAGTCGAGGAAGGGAAGGGAAGAGTCAGAGATGGACCATGTGAAGGTGAGGGAAGGGTGGAAATTGGAGGCAAAGTGAATGAAATTGTCAAGTTCGGGGCGAGAGCAGGAAACGGCACCGATACAGTCATCAATGTATCGGAAAAAGAGGTGAGGGAGGGGACCCGAGTAGGACTGGAACAAAGATTGTTCCACATAGCCCACGAAAAGGCAGGCATAGCTCGGACCCATGCGGGTACCCATGGCAACACCTTTGATTTGGAGGAAATGAGTGGAGTTAAAGGAGAAGTTGTTCAATGTGAGAACAACCTCATAGTTCCCCAACCCCGCACAGCCCGCTTCTACCTCCTTCCCAAGATCCACAAACAGGACTGCCCTGGTAGACCCATCGTTTCAGCCTGTTCTTGCCCTATGGAACTTATCTCTTCCTATCTTGACTCTATCTTTTCTCCCCTTGTCCAGTCTCTTCCCACCTACATCCGCGACTCTTCGGACGCCCTCCGCCACTTTAACAGTTTCCAGTTTCCTGGCCCCAACCGCTTCCTTTTCACCATGGACGTACAATCCCTCTACACCTCCATCCCCCACCCGGATGGCCTGAGGGCACTCCGCTTCTTCCTCGAACAGAGGCCCGACCAGTCCCCATCCACCACGACCCTCCTCCGCCTGGCTGAACTTGTTCTCACATTGAACAACTTCTCCTTTAACTCCACTCATTTCCTCCAAATCAAAGGTGTTGCCATGGGTACCCGCATGGGTCCTAGCTATGCCTGCCTTTTCGTGGGCTATGTGGAACAATCTTTGTTCCAGTCCTACTCGGGTCCCCTCCCTCACCTCTTTTTCCGATACATTGATGACTGTATCGGTGCCGTTTCCTGCTCTCGCCCCGAACTTGACAATTTCATTCACTTTGCCTCCAATTTCCACCCTTCCCTCACCTTCACATAGATACATAGATACATAGAAGATAGGAGCAGGAGTAGGCCATTCGGCCCTTCGTGCCTGCTCCGCCATTCGATGAGATCATGGCTGATCCTTTAATTCAGTATCCCGTCCCCGCCTTCTCTCCGTAACCCTTAACCCCTTTTGCCCGTAGAAATATATCTAATTCCCTCTTAAATATATTTAATGAGCTGGCGTACACTGCCCTCTGTGGCAATGAGTTCCACAGGTTCACCACTCTCTGAGTGAAGAAATTCCCCCTCATCTCTGTCCTAAATGGTTTAGCCCTTATCCTTAAATTATGTCCTCTAGTTCTGTTCTCACCCGCCAAGGGAAACATTCCTTCTGCATCCAGTCTGTCTAGACCTGTCAGAATTTTATACACTTCTATGAGGTCCCCTCTCAATCTTCTAAACTCCAGTGTGTACATCCCTAAACTACATAGTCTCTCCTCATAGGTCATTCCCGCCATTCCTGGTATCAGCCTGGTGAATCGCCGCTGCACCCCCTCCATGGCAAGAACATCCTTCCTCAGATGAGGCGACCAAAACTGTACACAGTACTCGAGGTGTGGTCTCACCAGTGCCCTGTACAGCTGCAGCAAGGTATCCCTGTTCCTGTATTCTAACCCTTTTGCTATGAAGGCCAGCATTCCGTTTGCCTTCTTGACCGCCTGTTGCACCTGCATGCTCGCCTTCAGTGACTGGTGTACAAGAACACCCAGGTCTCTCTGTACTTCCCCCTCTCCCAATCTATTGCCATTTAAATAATAATTTGCCCTCCCGTTCCTGCACCCAAGGTGGATAACTTCGCACTTGTCCACATTATAGTGCATCTGCCATTTATCCGCCCAATCGCCCAGTCTGTCCAAATCGCTCTGGAGCTTCCTGGTCTCTTCCTCTGAGCCCACCCCCCCTCCTAGTTTAGTGTCGTCTGCAAATTTGGAAATGCTGCATCCGACTCCCTGATCCAGGTCATTAATGTAAATTGTGAACAGCTGGGGGCCCAGGACAGATCCCTGTGGTACCCCACTTGTTACTGCCTGCCATTCAGAAAATGAGCCGTTTATTCCAACTCTCTGTTTTCTATCTGACAGCCAGTTCCCTATCCACGCCAAAACTTTCCCCTTTATCCCATGAGCCTCAATTTTCCATGCTAATCTTTTATGTGGGACCTTATCGAAGGCCTTTTGGAAGTGGACATGGTCCATCTCTGACTCTTCCCTTCCCTTCCTCGACTTCTCCGTCTCCATCTCTGGGGATAGGTTATCGACCAATATTTACTACAAGCCCACTGACTCCCACAGCTACCTGGACTACACTTCCTCCCACCCCGCTTCCTGTAAGGACTCTATTCCATTCTCCCAGTTTCTCCGCCTCCGCCGTATCTGCTCCGACGATGCCACCTTCCACACCAGTGCTTCAGACATGTCTTCCTTTTTCCACAACCGAGGATTCCCCTCTACCGTGGTTGACACTGCCCTCGACCGTGTCAGTTCTATCTCCCGCACCTCTGCCCTCACCCCTGCCCCTCCCTCCCGGAACCACGATAGGGTTCCCCTTGTCCTCACCTTTCACCCCACCAGCCTCCACATTCAACGGATCATCCTCCGGCATTTCCGCTACCTCCAAAGTGATCCCACCACCAAACGTATCTTCCCCTCCCCTCCCCTTTCAGCATTCCGCAGGGACCGCTCTCTCCGAGACACCCTAGTCCACTCCTCTATCACCCCAAACAGCCCTTCCCCTTCGCCTGGCACCTTCCCGTGCAAGCGGAGGAGATGTAACACCTGCCCCTATACCTCCCCCCTCCCCACTGTCCAGGGCCCCAAACACCCCTTCCAGGTGAAACAGCGATTTACTTGTACTTCTCGCAATCTAGTATACTGTATTCGCTGCTCACGATGCGGTCTCCTCTACATTGGGGAGGCCAAACGCAGGTTGGGTGACCGCTTTGCGGAACACCTTCGTTCAGTCCGTAAGGGTGACCCCGAGCTTCCGGTCGCCTGTCATTTCAATTCACCGCTCCATTCCCACTCGGACCTCACCGTCCTTGGCCTCTTGTACTGTTCCACGGAAGCTCAACGTAAACTCGAGGAACAGCACCTCATCTTCCGATTAGGCAGTCTGCAGCCTTCCGGTCTCAATATCGAGTTCAACAATTTCAGATCATAACCTCGGCCCCTATTTCATTTTCACTTATATTTTTCCACTCCTTTCCTTTCCCCCCCCCCTTTCCTTTTGTTTCTCTCTCACACCTGGCAGCTATCTTTTGCCCTGCCAGTACACTTTACACCTAATCACAGCCTATTACCATCTCGTCTAGCTTCTAATCTCTTTTACTTCTTTTGGTTCTTTTATTCTTTTGTCCGATCGCAGCCCTGCCTTCGATCTAGTTCCTTTTCTCTCCAGTTTTGAAGAAGGGTCAAACCCGAAACGTCAACTCAAATTTCTCTCCACGGATGTTGCCTGACTTGCTGAGTTTTTCCAGCATTTTCTGTTGTTATTTAGGATATCCACGACTGGGCTAACACCTGCGTCGTCTGTCAAACATCTAAGGTGCAACGTCACGTTAAGGCTCCATTGGCCACGTTCGCAGTACCAGAACGTCGATTCGACCATGTCAACGTGGACCTCGTCGGGCCGCTTCCACCGTCGCAGGGGTTCACACACATCCTCACCATGGTCGATCGTACTACTAGATGGCCAGAGGCAGATCCTCTGGTGTCTACTACGTCCGCTGATGTCGCCAGAGCGTTCCTCTCCTCATGGGTCGCACGTTTCGGCATTCCGGCGGATATTTCTTCAGACCGCGGTCCACAATTCTCTTCCGAGCTCTGGAACGCTGTGACCCAGGGTCTCGGCACCAAGCTTCACCGCACCACGGCCTATCACCCGCAAGCAAACTGTGCGAACGTTTCCACAGATCGTTAAAGGCATCGCTGAGGGCCAGCCTCCAAGGCGCCGGATGGGTGGATAAGCTTCCGTGGGTCATGTTGGGTCTCCGCACGGCACCCAAAGAGGACCTGCAATCGTCCGCCGCGGAGCTCGTGTATGGCCAGCCACTCCGCGTACCGGGAGATTTCCTGCCGCTTCCAATTGAGCCGTGGTCCGCAGCCGAATAATTCAGCAGCCACCGGGAAACAGCCAGGGCTTTTGCGCCTATCCCAACTTCGCATCACGGCCTTTCATCTTCACACGTACCAGCGGAGCTAAAGAATGCTGAATTTGTATTCATTCGTCATGATGCCCATAGGGATCCGCTCAAGGCCCCTTACAGAGACCCTTTTCGCGTACTGGAGAGAGGCGACAAGAGTTTCTCTGTAGACATCGGTGGTAAACCCGACCACATATCTGTAGTGTATGTAACTGTTCTACCTTTAAGAGAACTATTGTATGTAACCGTCCACCTTTAAGAGAACTATTTTAGGGGTGGCACTACTTTATCTTGGCTGCTGTATACTGTAATACCGACGGTGACCACACCGGTATATAAGTGCTGTGTCAGGATTTATTGGGCAGATTCGCCCTGACCTTCGAATAGTAAAGTCCTGTTAAAGTTACTCTTGTAGTCTGTGTATTAATTCGCCATAATACCTACAGACTTTACAGTGGCGATGAGTTCGATCTTACCCTGCGGCAACAATACTTCCGAAGCAGTTAACGAGCGTCGAGAAGAGGCACCCGCCCTCGTCGTTCTGCTGAGAGAAAACTCGAGCCTGCAGAGCAAGGAAGAAGGAAGAATTCAGACACGAAGCATTCCATCAGCAACAGGCACTGATTGTCCCTTCTGCCACGGTGGTGAGTGAGCCGATCAGCACGAGAAGCAAGTTGGCCACGGCGACTGTGAGTAAAGGGAAAATAAAATAAAAAAATAAACGGAGGATAAGGGCGGTGAACTCAGCCGCAGCCGGGGAGGAAAGCACTGGACTGCGAGAGGGCTGGGAGGCGCGATTGGAGTGAAAAAGGCCGGGCAGCGACCGAGGCCACGAAGCGCTGCGACCGGGATCGTAAGGCGCGGGAAGATATAAAAATAAATAAATCGCGGAGAACTCAGCCGCAGCCGGGGAGGAAAGCACCGGACTGCGAGAGGGCTGGGAGGCGCGATTGGAAGCCGCTGAGGGAGAGACAGAGCCCGAGCGAGCGGGAGAGACAGAGCCCGAGCGAGGGAGACTGAGCGAGATCCAGCCCAGCGGCTGAAACTGTTCGCCGTCAACGGGTTGTACCCAGCACCGGTTGCCCTGCCGAGAAAAGGGAACAAGGAACGCACTGAAGCCGACGCGCAGGCTGCGAACCCCGAAAGCCAGCGGTCGTCGCCCGAGGGAAAAGCTTACCCCTCCCGCCAGGGGAAGAAATGCGGGAAGCCGCCAGTAGGCGGGGAAGAAGACAGGAGCGGGAAACCGCCATTTTGAAAGTGGGCGGGGAAAGAAGACAAGCGCGGGAAACCGCCATTTTGAAAAAAAAAGTTAAAGAAATATTTCATTGTTGTTTCTCAGGAAGAGTGTGAAGATGCCTAAGCATAGTAACATCAACGGTTTCGATTCCGATGTGGAAGATTGGGCCACGTATGTAGAACGCATCGAGATATATTGTAAGGTCAATAAGATAGCAAATTATGACAAAGCTCTAACCTTACTAAACTCAATGGGTGCGAAGACATACGGGTTATTGAAGCATCTTCTATCACCAGCTAAACCGGCGGATCAGTCTTACGCTAATATTGTTGCTGTCCTGAAGGATCATTTTAACCCCGCACCGCTGATGTTAGCGGAACGATCAAAATTTTACGTGAGAACGCAACGAAAAGAGGAAAGCAACACGGAGTACCTGGTTGAACTGCGTAGGCTAGCAAAATACTGTCAGTTTGGGGTAAATCTGACAGAGGCACTGAGAGACAAGTTCGTGTGCGGGATGTCGAAGGAACACAAAAACGACTGCTCGAAGAGAACGATCTTACACTTGATAAGGCTGTCCTTATTGCAGCATCGCACGAAGCCGCAGCGAGAGGCACGGCAGAAATGCAGCGGAAGACAGCGGTACTCAGTGTGGATCAAATGACTTCGGGTACAACTAAATGTTATCGTTGTGGGAAGACAGCACACGACCAGAACCAATGCTGGTTTAAAAACCAGGAATGTAGAAAATGTGGCAAGCTTGGTCACATAGCTAAGGTATGCCGGTCAGGAAAGAAGACCAGCAATAATAAGTCACCGCAGAAGAAGTACAGAAAGGTACATAAGGTGACTGGGAAGAGTCCAGATGAACAGAATTCGGACTCAGACTCCAACAGCAAGGAACTGGGTAGTCTGAGGATTCACAATGTGAGTAAAGAAGCTGACCGACAAACTATCTGGGTCACACTACAGATTGCAAAAGTCCAAGTGAAGATGGAAGTGGACACCGGATCGGCATTGACGGTCATGAATAAGCAAGATTACAAAAAGTTATTCAAACATATTCCCCTACGGGATACGGAGATAGTATTGCAGACATACACGGGGCACAAAGTATACCCCATCGGAAAGATAGAAGTCAAGGTGAGATACAAGGACAAAGATCACCAAGGGATGGACATGTATGTGCTGCCCAAGGGAGGTCCACCACTTCTGGGACGGGAGTGGATCAGGAAAATAAAGATAGACTGGCATTCACTAAACACAATGACGGTAGATTCCGGAAAGGAAGATGTCAAACCTGAACGGTTGTCCAGAATATTGGATGAAGCTAAAGAGCTATTCCAGCAAGGACTGGGAACACTGAGAGGAATCAAAGCAAAAATCAAGATTGCAGAACATGCAAGCCCAAAATTTTTCAAAGCCAGATCGGTACCTTACGCGATACAACCTGCTGTGGAGGCAGAACTGAAAGAGCTTGAACGTTCAGGGTTACTGTCTAAGGTGGACTGGAGTGAGTGGGCCACGCCCATTGTTCCCGTCATGAAGTCTTCATCAAGTAACAAGCCAGGGGGACCGGGAAAGGTCCGCATCTGCGGAGACTTCAAGATCACAGTTAATCCGGTGCTTCACACGGTACAATACCCGCTTCCGCGGATTGAGGATATCTTTGCTTCATTGTCTGGCGGAAAACACTTCACCAAGATAGACCTGGCACAAGCATACTTACAAATGGAAGTCGAGGAAGAGTCGCGCCAGTATCTCACAATCAACACGCACAGAGGCTTGTATCGTTATAATAGACTGGTTTTTGGAGTAGCTTCGGCTCCAGCAATTTGGCAGAGGGCCATGGAGCAGGTCTTACAGGGTATTCCAAGCACGCAGTGTTACTTGGACGATATCCTGATTACGGGAGAAGACGAGGAGGAACACCTCACAAATTTGAAACTGGTGCTCACCAGGTTGAAGGAATATGGCCTTCGAGTTAATCGCCAGAAATGTGAGTTCTTCCAGAAACGGATCTCGTACTGTGGTCATGTCATTGACCAAGAGGGGCTGCACAAGTCACCTGACAAGATAGAAGCTGTCGTGAAGGCCCCCGCTCCGGAAAATGTATCACAGTTGAGATCGTTTCTGGGGTTGATTAATTATTACCACAAGTTTCTGCCAAATCTATCCACGGTGCTGCATCCGCTGAATGCTCTGTTGCGGAAAGAAGTACCATGGAAGTGGAGCGAGGACTGTAAGAAGGCCTTTCGCAGAAGCAAGGCGTTGATTACCTCTGAGGAAGTGTTGGCTCATTTCAACCCAACGCTGCCTCTTCGTCTAGCTTGTGATGCTTCCCCTTATAGAATTGGAGCAGTACTTTCACACAAGTTACCAAATGGCTCAGAAAGGCCAGTCGCATTTGCGTCCCGATCATTGACCTCCGCTGAGCGAAATTATGCTCAGATAGATAGGGAGGCCCTCAGCCTTGTGTGGGGAGTAAAGAAATTCAATCATTACCTGCAAGGCAAGAAGTTCACATTACTGACAGACCACCAGCCGTTGGTGTCCATATTCAACCCTAACAAGGCCGTTTCCACTATGACAGCGCAAAGGCTACAGAGGTGGTCCGTGTTACTTGGGGCACACCAATATGACATCGAATACAAAAGGTCCAAACAGCATGGAAATGCTGATGGGTTATCGCGCCTACCGTTGCCAGTAGTAGAAGAGGCGGCTACAGTGGACCCGGTAGAGATGTTCCACTCATCCATAGTGGAATGTCTACCAGTAACAAATTCGATGATCGAAAAAGAAACAAGAAATGACCCGACTCTCTCACGAGTCTACGATTTAACAGTGGAGGGATGGCCAGCACATAGCGAACCAACGCTGTCCGCATTTTCGCACAGAAGAGAACAGCTGTCAGTGTGCCGAGGAACCTTGATGTGTGGATCTAGAGTGGTGATTCCACCCAAACTTCAGCATAAGGTGCTAAAGGAGCTTCATGAGGGGCATCTGGGTGGAGTGAAAATGAAGAACCTAGCAAGAGCGTTTGTGTGGTGGCCAGGTATTGACGGAGACATCGAAGAAATAACCAAGAGCTGTCTAGGATGCCAGAAGGTCCAAAACGCGCCACCACAAGCTCCTCTGCATCCATGGGAGTGGCCCTCATCTCCTTGGCAAAGGGTACACATCAACTTTGCTGGTCCATTTATGGACTCAATGTTTCTAATCGCGGTGGATGCACACTCTAAATGGCCGGAGGTAATAAAGATGTCCTCCACCACCACGGAAAAAACCATCACAGTATTAAGGACCATATTTGCCAGGAATGGGCTGCCGGAACAGATCTGTTCTGATAATGGACCGCAATTTGTGTCCGAAGAATTCAGGAAGTTCTTAAAAAGGAATGGGATCAAGCACTACACGTCAGCCCCATACCATCCCGCCACCAATGGATTAGCTGAAAGGTTTGTCCAGACCTTCAAGAAGGCCATAAAGGCCATGGGTAATGAAGACATCAACCTACAACATAAGGTAGATAACTTCTTGTTGGCGTACAGGAATGCAACACATGCGGTCACAAACCAAACTCCCGCCATGATGTTCTTCAATAGAAGACTAAGATGCCGGCTGGATTTGATTAAGCCAAACGTCAGAAGGGACGTAGAGAACCGGCAATTTCAGGGCATGAATGAAAGGCCAACTAGATCCTTTCAGATAGGTCAACAAGTTTTGGCCCGGGACTACCGTACCGAGAAATGGCAGCCTGGAACTATTGGGAAAAGGCTATGGCCGCTGATGTATACCGTGGACATTGATGACAGCATAATAAGGCGCCATGTTGACCAGATCATAGGGTCATCCACAAAGGACCAACCTACTCCACAACCTTACACGGCTAATGTTGAAGCAGAGATACCCAGAGCACCTACCTCCGATCTGGTAATACTGGAATCAGATGAACCTGACACTGTCCTTCAAGCCGAATCGACCTTGCCAGAAGAACCTACTACCCCGCCGAAAACTACTACACCACCGAGGCGTTATCCGGACAGAGTCAGGAAGCCTCCAGAGAGACTGAATCTGTGAACTGTTTTGCATAAGTTGTATATATGTTATGATGTTATGTTAATGGGGAATAAGTATGTTGTAAGCTAAAAAGGGAGGATTGTAGTGTATGTAACTGTTCTACCTTTAAGAGAACTATTGTATGTAACCGTCCACCTTTAAGAGAACTATTTTAGGTGTGGCACTACTTTATCTTGGCTGCTGTATACTGTAATACCGACGGTGACCACACCGATATATAAGTGCTGTGTCAGGATATATTGGGCAGATTCGCCCTGACCTTCGAATAGTAAAGTCCTGTTAAAGTTACTCTTGTAGTCTGTGTATTAATTCGCCATAATACCTACAGACTTTACAATATCCATTGACCGTCTCAAACTGGCACACCTGGACATCGACCGGCCAGTAGAGACTGCGCAGCCACCACGAAGTGGTCAACCTCCCATTGCA
This sequence comes from Somniosus microcephalus, assembly GCF_052327205.1. Classification (NCBI taxonomy): domain Eukaryota; kingdom Metazoa; phylum Chordata; class Chondrichthyes; order Squaliformes; family Somniosidae; genus Somniosus; species Somniosus microcephalus. Next base: position 102,205,127 of record NC_140993.1, on the reverse strand, counting down.
TCCATGCCAGACCGAAGGCTTCCATCCGCTAGCCCGTCCGCTGTTCAACAACGTCCACTCCAAGAATACAGGAGTCGCTCTGACAGGCTTGTCAGACCTCCTAGTCGATTGACTTTTACTGTTAAAGACAATTCTGGGGGGGCGCATGTGGCGGAGCCACCAGGGGGACTCTGATCTAATGTACATAATTATCTTTAACAAATTATTAGCTACAGAATGAATCTGTATCTTTGTTCATATCATTGCATGTACATAGCGCGGTCCCTTTAAGAATGAGACCAAACGCGATGACGTCATCACGTTGATCACGTGATCCTCCAGCGGTGGGAAAACGTGATGACATCATGACGTCAGGCTGGGGAGCCGCCCTAGCCAGTCCTCATGGAGCCAGCAAAGAGTACAGACCTGTAATGTAGTTCTCCTGTGTTTTCATTTTAAACTCTGTTGATTAGTATTAAACATCGTTTGTTTGATAGACTGACTCGACCTCAGTCCTTTAGTTAGGAATCTAGCCATTCCTACATGTGAATTGATTCCTGATGAATTTAATAATTTTGTTTTGGAATCTTAGTTTTGTGGTGGCATTCATTTCAGCTTTGTGCCCAGGAGGACACTAATATTCCATAACAGAGCAATGGTATGATGGGGATGTAATTGATTGGAATGTGGGGAGCAATGGGGATCTGGGGTTTCAAGGCATTCACGGACAGCCCATTCTGAAAGGGGATTTGCAGCCTGCCTCCTCCCTTCCTCCTCATCTGCCTTTTCCTACTCCTCTTCCTCCTCAACATCCTCCTCCTCTTCTTCCTCTTGTTCTTCCTCCTCTCCTTCACCCTCTTTCATGAGGTGGTCCCACCCTCATGATGGCCAAGTTGTCAAGCATGCAGCAGATCACCATGAAATGGGACACCCACTCCGCCAAGTACTGGAGGACTCCTCCCGAACGGTCAAGGCAGTGGAGCGGTTGCTTCAGTAGATCGATGGTCTGCTCGATGATGCTCCTGGTGGAAGCATGGCTCTCATTATATGAGTGCTGGGCATTATATGAATGGTGGGATTGTAGAGGGGAGTCATCAGCCAGGTGCAGAGCAGATAGCCCTTGTCTCCAAGCAGCCACCCTTGGGTTTGATGTGGTGGCTGAAAGATTGCGGGCACACCAGACTGATGCAGGATGAAGGCTTTCTGACAGCTGCCAGGATAGCTGACATTGACCACCTGGAAGTGCTGGGCGTGGTCACAGAACAACTGCACCTTAAGTGAGTGGTAGCCTTTGCGTTACAGAAGATCTCAGGATTGTTTTGCGGTGCCCACAAAGCCACGTGGGTGATGTAAGAAAAGTACTAGGCACTTGGTCAGAGTACTAAACAAGGCTTTAATTGACTGTTTCACAACATGGAAGTCTAGTTATCCTTCACTAGTTCCTGTTTACAAAATGTCCCTGAGCAAGCTGGGCCCGTACCCGAGTATTTATACTCTCCCTGGACACCACCACCAGCAGGCCGCCCAGTATATTTCATAAGTCATTTCTACATGAATGGCACGATTTATGTCATTCTTCCCGCCTGAAAGATTGTAAGTCCGGCGGCTTCTTTCTACCGAATTAGTCAGATTAAGAATAGACGCAGTCGTTTGGATCTCCATCGGTGGCTGGAAGGCACGTCTCCTCGAACCGTGTTTTGGTCCCTGGGTCGCTTAGTTCATAACAGCGGGCTGGCAGAGTCTGTGTCGCTTTGATCGACCTGAGGGGGACTGGGGAGATCGTGGCTTTGAGTGCGTTTGGATACCTGTTGGTGGCCGGAAGGCACGTCTCCTTGGACCGTGTTTTGGCCCCTGGGTTGCTTAGTTCATACCAGTGGGCTGGCAGAGTCCGTGTCACCTTGATCAACCTGAGGAGGACTAGGGAGATTGTGGCTCCGGGTGCGGGCCCCCACAGGCACAGAGCTGGCTTCACCCTGTCCAGTAGTCGATGACTGACCAGCGTCCTGGCTTCCGGTGGCCATCCCGCGGGGAGCGCTCTGTTCCCCGGGTTGATCCGGTGAAATAGCTGGCAGATCCCTTGACGTCCTGGGTAGGGCATCATCCTCAGAGGAACGCAGGGTATCGGCATCATTGAAACAGGTCCCACCATCGAGTGGGACCAGTTGGGCAGGGAGCCAGATCCCGAAGTGACACTGCGGATTCCCGGCCATCAGGGTACCGCACGTATGCGTACGTGGGATTGACATCCGTCAGTTCCACTTCGTCGATGAGGGGATCACTCTTTGAGGATCGGACGAATCTTCGGAGCAGCACGGGGCCAGGAGCTGCCAACCATGATGGTAGGGATGTCCCATGAGTGGAGTGACGCTGGAACCTGAAGAATCGTTCGGGAGGAGAAGCGTTGGTGGATGTAGAAAGAAGTGACCTGATGGAATGCAAAGCATCAGGGAGCATAGTTTCCCACTGCTGGTCTGATAAGTTGTGTGACCTCAGTGCAAGACGAACAGTGTTCCAAATGATAGCGTTGTATCTCTCAACCTGTCCGTTTCCAATAGGATGATACGGTGTCAATCTACTTGTGGTGATTCCCCGTTGGGAAAGATAACTTTTGAGTTCGCTTGACATGAAGGAGGGACCCTGATCAGAGTGGATGAAATTGGCCGTACCGCAAAGGGAAAAGACCTGATCGAGGCATTTGATCACTGCGGAAGTAAGCATATTGGGACAGGGGAAAGCAAAGGGAAAGCATGAATATTCATCCACCATAGTAAGCAAGTAGGTGTTTTGTGTTGAGGAAGGCAGTGGCCTCTTAAAGTCAATGCTGAGTCGATGCATAGGCTGTGTAGCATGTATGAGTGAGCCATCCGATGGATGGAAGAATTGTGCTTGTAATTCTGCGCAAATTCTACAAGTGGAGCATGTTCTTCTCACATCTTCCGTAGAAAATGGGAGATTTTTAGATCGCACAAAGTGTAACATACGGGTAACGCCAGGATGGCATAAGTCAGTATGAAGATCCACAAGAGTCGAAGTTGACATGGAAGAGCAGAATGCACGCATGAGGGTATCCGGGGCCACATTCTCTTTGCCGGGTCGATAATGTATGGTGTAGCTAAAGATGGCCAATTCCATCCTCCAGAGCTGTATTTTGTTATTCTTGATATTAGTGCATTTCCGGTTATCCAACATAAAGGCCATGGAGCGCTGATCGGTTATAAGCGTGAAATGGCGACGAGCGAGAAAATGACTCCATTTACGTACTGCTTCGATGATAGCCGTAGCCTCCTTCTCGACAGGAGGATAATGGAGCTCACTACCCTGCAAAGTTCTGGACAGAAATGCAACGGGTCGACCACCTTGATTCAAGGTAGCCGAGATCACCACATCCGATGCATTGCACTCAACCGTGAAAGGGAGATTTTCATCAACTGAATGAAGCGTGGCTTTTTCCAGTTGTTGCTTGAGGAGGTCGAAAGCTGAAATAGCCGTTGCCTTCAACGAAAATGACTTTGTGGGAAGCAGGGACTGGATCTTGTCGGAAAAGTGGGATATCCACTTCGCATAATAGGCGAACATGCCGAGGGCCCGACGAAGAGAGCTGAGATTCGTAGGAGGAAGGAGCTCCTGAAGTGGATGAAGTCGCTCCAGATCCGGTTTGATGACACCATTGCCCACCAAGGATGTTGCCTGATGGTACTGATTTCACAGATTTGGACTCATTTAAGGTTAAGTTGTGACGACAGAGAACATCAAGAAATTTCTGGAGGTTGGCATCATGCTCCTTCTGGTCATGACCAGCAATGGTGATATTATCCAGATATGGAAAAGTGTCTGTTAAGTTCTCCTGTTTGACTAGGCTATCCATTGCCCATTGAAAGACGGCCACCCCATTGGTGACCCCAAATGGAAGGCAACAAAACTGGTAAAACCGACCATTGGCCTCAAAGGCCGTATACTTTTTGTCAGAGTCCTTTAATGGTACTTGATGGTATGCGCTCTTTAAGTCAAAAGTTGAAAATACCTTGTAGTTGGCAAGGTTATTGACCATGTCATTGATGCATGGTAATGGGTAGGCACCCAGGTCGGTATACTGGTTAATAGTTTGCGAGTAATCGATGCAAAGACGTTTCTTGTGTTGCTTCAGAGGATTTTTAACAACGGCGACTTGAGCCCGCCAGGAAGATGAACGTGGCTCAATGATACCGTCAGCTAGAAGGCGAGAGATCTCTGCCTCGATAAAGGATAGATCATCTTGGCTGAAACATCATGATTTAGTGACTATGGGCTTACATCGGAGGGAAAGATTGGCAAACAAGGAGGGCTCGTCGAGCGAAGCCGCCGAAAACGCACAAAACAGTACTTTGGAAATAGTAAGCTCAGGTTTTGACCCTCCAAACTCAAAAGTGAGTCTTTTGTGTTGTTTCTGGAAATCCTGTCCCTGGAGCACATCACTGCATACGTTTTTGAGCACCCCGAGCCAGGTGGATGAATACGTGCGGCCATTGAGAATAAGGTTGACAAGACAAAAGCCGGAAGAGTTGGTGGTCAGTGTCGTCAGAGCCATTGCAATTTCCCTGTCCGAGGGGTAAATACGTAGTTTTAACTTACTGACAGCCCACTCACTGATGAAGCTGTCAGAGCTGCATGAGTCGATTAGTGCACTCAAAATGTGTCCACTTACCGAAACCTTCGTGGCTGCATGGGTCAGGCTTTGGGGAAAAACAGCTGCGATGGGAGGAGGAGTAGTTTTACCCTTGACAGTTTAACCTTAGTAGTGGCTCTTGGGGCGGAGCAGTTTTATAGATAGCAGCTGCAAAACTAACAGGGGCTCTTGACCAGTATATCTTAGAAAAAAGTACCCTTTCTTACTAACACAGGCTCTTGACTGGCATACCTTAGAAAAGTGACCTTTCTTACTGCAATGACTGCAGGCTGCATTACGAGCAGGACAAAACTTCCTATAGTGGAATGCTCCTCCACAGAAGAAACACTTCCTTCCAGATTGCCAAGATGCCGCTAGGGCAGGGGTCGTCAACAGTGAGGGCTTCTAGGTTAGGGTCGTCATCGGCTAGGATAGAGTAGTCATCAGTAGAGTCACCAAAAGTGATAGCAGCAGTCCGTGCACGTGGTAAAAGATAGGCATCTGCATTTTTTTTGCTAAGTCCAGAGAACATGCCTGGTCATAGGCAGCTGCATTTTTTTTGCTAAGTCCAGAGAACATGCCTGGTCATAGGCAGCTTGTAACTTGAGGGTTTTATTCTCCAACAGATGCTGGCATATGAAAGGAGACGCAATTCCGTTAATAAAGGAATCACAAATTAACTCCTCCTGATACTGCTCAGCTGAGACAGCTTTGAGATTGCAATCCTTGCTGAGCCTGCAAAGCTTTTGAAGGAATTTGTCAAGTGATACCCTGGGTTGTTGTCGAGTTGTGGCCGGTAGATGCTGAGCAAAAATTTTGTTTGGGGCCTTAACATATAGTTGCTGTAGTATTTGGATAGTGGAGTCATAGTCTACACAGTCTTCAATATATCAAACACATGAGGGGATACATAATTTGCAAGTATCTCTAACTTATCAGGAACATTCTCACCACATACCCTGAGGAAGTTGCTGAAGGTACGATACCAGTATTTCCATACCTTAGCCGTTGTAGGTGAATTCGGGTCCAGGTCAAGATGGGTGGGTCGGAGTAGTTTCTCCATGATGGATTGATAACTACCTCTGGTTCCCTTCTACCATTTGAGTCATAGCCATCTGTTCCCAAAACCACTCAGAGCGTGGAGCAGCAAACAGTCAATTAAATTGACGTAAGAAAACTACTAGGCACTTGGTCAGAGTATTAAACAAGGATTTAATCAACTGTTTCACATCATAGAAGTCTAGTTATCCTTCACTAGTTCCTGTTTACAAAATGTTCCTGAGCAAGCTGGGCCCGTGCCTGAGTATTTATACTCTCCCTGGACAGCGCCACCAGCAGGCCGCCCAGTATATTTCATAAGTCATTTCTACATGAATGGAACGATTTATGTCAGTGGGTGCAGTCGATGGTGCCCTGCACCATGGGAAATCCCACTATCCTGGCCAAGCCACATGCGTGCTCCTCATGCTTCTGTCTGCTCAGAGAGAAGAAAAGTTAGTTCCTTCTCCTGGTGTACAGAGCATCCATGACCTCCTGGATGCAGCAATGGATGGCGAACTGGGAGATGTTAGCTTTGTCTTCTGCTACAGACTGGAAGGATCTGCTGGTGAAGAAATTGAAGGCCATGGTGACCTTGAGGGCTTTTAGGAGAGCCATGGTCACACTGCTCTCAGGCTGCAGGTCTGATTGCAGGAGCTGACAGAGTTCTGTGACCACCTCCTTGCTGAAGTGGAGTCTCCTAATTCACTGCTCCTCACTTAAGTGGATATAAGAGAAGTGCTCTTGGAAGACCCTAGGTGGATAAGGCCACCTGTTGAGAGCTCTCCTGGCCCTCCTCCTCCTTCCTCTGCATGCATCTTGTCCTCTTCTTCTCTGCCTCCGCTCCCTCTCCCGAAGATACTTGAGTGCAAGGGGGACTGCCAGGAGAGCCTCCCATGACTGTGAGTAAGTGTAGTGAGCAGAAGCCTTTAAATAAGAATGAAGGCATTCTCCACTTACCCCAACACTCCCCATTTCCTTAAAACCTTGAAAGAAGTTAATAAAGCTGCTGGTGTTGCAGAAAGTTGCACAGAGCCAGTCAAACTGAAGAAACATGTCAGCTGCAAGTTGTTGCTGATGATCCCTTTAAATAACGCTGCTGGAACCTCCTTCCTGCTTGTCAACGCTTGCTCAGCTGGTTGCAGTTAAGATATGCCTGTAATTGGAGCAGCGAAGTTAAAAACAGCAGATCGGGCGCCAAGTGAGTGGTGCACACTCAGTGACGCCATGATCTGCATAATCTCCATAATTTTTCCGAGCATGGACATCGGCAGTGCTGCTGCCCTGCTGAAAATGGCAGCCGCTGTTAGACCATTTCCCCCCAAAATCAGGCAGTAATGGCCGGTGCTAAACCCCCCAAATTTTTAGTCCTGAAAGTGTTCTGGAATAGGAATTTTGCAGAAGGGCATTACTTAATTGTGAAAAATTATTAACCTGTCTTGTTGCAAGCATCAAATCCCACAGGACAGATTTTTTTTTATTGAAAAGAGAATCAGCTTGCTCGGTGTTCCAGGGTATGAGTGTATATTGTTTGTAGAGAATAAAGTTCCAAACGTACACCAATTTGATTTGAAATAGAAACCTTTTTCTTCAATGCAGCTGATTGCTTTGCTTGCTTGTAGAATACATATCCTTGAAGGATTTAGCTCAGATAAAATTATACTGAAATTTTGGGCAGTTATGGTGGTGATAAAATTAAAAATAAAATAAAATTTAAAGTAACTGCTACAGTTTGCACTTTTCCCTGCATTATTTCTTCTTCTGCCCACAGTTAAAAGGCAGTTTCTATGTGAAGACTAAATCCTTTGAGCCAAAATTTGTATCTTTATTCACCCTGTTGGGATTTTACCTTTTTTTTGATGGTCCATACCTGTTCTTTTATTTACTTCCCATCTTTATTCAAAGCGCTATTGGGCATTTTGTTTTTTTATTTGTTTCTTGCCAATTGTTTTTTTCAAAGTCCAAGTTCTCAGTTCTGTTTTTTCCTTTTATTCACTGATTCTATTTTTCTGCACTTCTACCTCCTGCCCGCCCCCTGACCCCAGAGATCATAAAGAACCATGATGAGACCTTTCCACCACCTGATCTGACCCAACAGACCCCCAAGATGGCCTTCCCTTTACCGGACCTGACCCCAGAGATGGCCTTTCACCCGCCCCCCCACCCCTGAATTAGTCCCACAGACATTATGGTGGCCTCTCTCACTACCTGCCTAATTTCAAATCAACATGGCCTATACCCTGCAATTCACAAGTGATGTTTCTGGGCCTAACTACGAACCATCTTTTGATGGGCGGGTGCAGGATTCCCTAAATGACTTCCTCATGACTTTGCTACTTGAACCAATCTCAGTTTAAATAACAGGGGCCTTCCCCAAAGTTATGGAAAAGTAATTTAAGGAATCCCACTCCCACACTTCAAATGTTACTTCTGACTTAAAGCCAAGAAGAAAGCTTTTGAAGTGTGAGGGCAGAATTCCCTTAACATCTTCCTTACAACTCTGCGGAAGATCCTTTTATTTAAACTGCAGTAGTAACAAGGGATTCCCAAAACTGAAGGAGGAAGGGGATGGAAGGCTTACAGCTTTCTTTCTCCTTCACTCCTGTTCTGCAGTCACCCTACCAGTCCGGAGTGCATGTCCATTCCCTCCTCCTGTCTTCTTCCTACCGCGTTCCACCCTGAGTGCCCATGTCATCCTGCCCCTCACCCTTTCCCACTTCCTCTTACCACCTCCCGCCTCAAGTTCCCATGTCTCTTCCTGTTCCCACTTCCTATTCTCCTATTATAACCCTGAACATCCATTCCTTCAAAATATTGGGCACTCCCTCCTCCCACATTCCAATCCCACACTCAACCTCCATCACTTCTTGCATGCTCCTACTATTCTTTGTTGCTCCCACCTTATATGCCAATACCTTCCCACCGCTCCCTCCTAACATCTCCCACTCTGAACACACAAACTTTGCCCCTCCTGCTCTCTCCTTGTACCTTTTCTAGCTCCTATCCTAACCAGCTGTACTTTCTCACCACGCCATTCACACCTACAGCCTCTCACCTCAAGTAACCGTACCTTCCCCATCCTTATCATCTTTTGCTGCTCCTATCACCTTTTGCTGCTTGTGACCTTAATGCCTAGCCTTCCACATTGCAGAAATTTCAGACTCCAACAGTGCCCTCCAGGATTACCAAAACTAGCTGGAACCCCAATAATATCTAAATCCAGAAACCGTCCCATTACTATCAAACCTTATGAAACCTCCTTCATGCACTCCACACTATTACCATGCACCTGCTACCTATTTGGTACTGCGAACATCGTCCTAGCATCTTTCCGTGTATCCTAAGCTTTAAAAAAGGTAATCAATAAAAATTAAAGGAACATATAGTTATAATCAAAGTTACGCATTTACGTGTTTCATTGAAAAATGGTCAATTTCTGTATTTCATTCCCAAAACACTGCTCTAAGTCTCCGCATACCATACAATTCAGTCCCTGTAAAACAATAGCACTGGCAATACATTATGTGTTACATGGCATAGCTCCCACGTTATAGACAGCATATCCCTGACTCCTCATAAGCAATGCCATGAGACATCCGATAGTAATATTGCGAAAATGGTGGGGCCAAAAAACCGCAGTCCACTGCCCAACATAGTATGGTGTTATAGGTACTGGTGACCTCCACCCTGACCTCGTTGGAGAATCTGGGATCAGGGCAGGGTTATTTAATATGAATACTGCCAGCAGGTGTCACACCTCAGCTGTTCATTGGCTCACAGAGATGACAATGATCTTGCCCACTTCCTCTGACATCAGAAGCCATGTTTGGTGGACAGATGTTCAGGCCACTCCAGACCCCTGTGCAAATTGGAAGGCTGCAGTCTTCAAGGTGGCGACCTGGCAATTCCAGGTCCTTCCCCAATTTTGGACTTCGCTGGGCCTTCTTTGCGCTACTTTCACCATGGATCTGCTATTTCTGGCTGAGGATTTTGGCCTTAGTCTATCTTGTGCACATTTTCTGTCAGTAACACTTATTTATGTTACACTTCTCCTTCACTTCTCCATCACACTTCAAATATCACATTTACATTTCTGTATCAGTCATCTGGCACAGGAGCCAAAATATCTGTAACCTTTGAGTGATCTCAGCAAACACACTTCGAAAAAAGAGATAAACGCCCAGGTTATGACCTGCAGTCTGAAGAGTATGTGAAATCAAAACTGGGGTTGAAGGCCATTGGGGGTAAGTTGAAATGAAAGCAGCTGGTTTGAGGCAAAGGATAAGGTTGGATGTCATGGGGCAAAGAAAATTTACACGAGGTGGCTGAAATCAAGGAGAAAGCTTGAAATATCAATGAGAAAAGGGAGAAAATAAGAATGGGTGAGCTGGGGCTGGAGGCCAGCAAGTGGGCAGAGATAAAAGAGGAAGACAGAACATTAAAGCAGTACGTTGTGGCACAGGGCAGTGAACAGACTGAAATGAAAGAGTTGTGAGCTATAAGAGTGGGTGGAAATCGAAACCACAGGAGGGCAGCAGGCAAGTAGGTCATTAAAATTGTAAAGAGAGTAGGCACGGGCTGGGGGCAGTAAAACCAAGGTGGGCAGGCTGGGAATGGAGGCTTGTGGGGCATACTGAAAAGTAGGATAAAAACAAGAGATGAGGAAATAAAATAATGCTATGTATACTGAGACATTTTAAATACCTTACATTACCTTATAAATCACTGGATAGGCCTGAGCTGGAGTATTGTGGCCAATTCTGGGCACCACACTTTAGGCAGGATGTCAAGGTCTTGGAGAAGGTGCAGAGGAGATTTACTAGAATGGTACCAGGGATGAGGGAATTCAGTTATGTGGAGAGACTGGAGAAGCTGGGATTGTTCTCCTTGGATCAGAGAAGGTTAAGGGGAGATTTAATAGACATGTTCAAAATTATGAGGGGTTTGAGAGAATAAATAAGGAGAAACTGTTTCCACTGGCAGGAGGGTTGGTAATAGAGGACACATATTTAAGGTAATTTGCAAAATAATCTGAGTTGTTAATATCTAGAATGCACTGCCTGAAAGCAGATTTAATAGTAACTTTCAAAAGTGAATTTGTTAAATAACTGAAAAGGAAAGATTTATAGGGCTATGGGGACAGAGCATGGGAGTGGGATTAATTGGATAGCTCTTTCAAAGAGCCGGCACAGGCACGATGGGCTGAATGGCCTCCATCTGTGTTATGATTCTATGATGCTATCATAAAAATGGAGAAAATTGAAGATGAAGGCTTTTTGGCACCCACGGAGCTATGCCCCAGAGAAAGGATGTGCAGGCAGTCTGGAGGGAGGTGGCACTGACAGTCAATGCAATCCAAAGAACAGCTGTTCAGCATCATAAACATTTTAATAACCTTAACAGATTGGCCAAAGTAAGTGAAGGCATGAGTGCCCATGCAGATTCTGAGATACTGACTCATCTCCACATTATCCAGGACCACAAAGAATAAAAGAAGAAATGAATGAAACCCTTGGTAGGCACAAGAGACAGCAAACATCTGCCTCAGGGTATATCTACTCTCCTAGCATTCAACTGTTCCCTATCACATTTCCAGCAATTTTTAAGAGAAATAAAGACTAGTGCATTGCCTGCACCTGAAAGCATGTTCACAATGGAATATCTTGCGGACACATGGCTGAAAAGACATTCTCAGTTAGCCTGTAGCATCTCTAAATCTTTGTATTCTTTGCAAAGGAGAAACCTATATGCAACTAGATAAAGGATTCGCCCCCTCAGTAAGCTTGAGAAAGAAGCTTTACAACTCCTAGGCAGGTAACCGGGAAGGCTGTGGGAGATGGAAAAGTTGGAATAGAGCTGTCAGTTTCAGCTTGGTAATGGCATAGAGCCTTCCAGAATTGAGGTTTTGCTATTGTAAGGGGTGGTGTGTGTGGTCAGCTTCACCTTTGACTCCCTGAGCGGTTCGAATCGCTCCCATTCCCTTGGTTCTAGACTTTGGACTTATTTGGGGGTTGCCATAAAATTGCAACAGACACCTGAGTTGGTCAAAAGAATTGAGAATTTTATTTTGAGACAGGAAAATATACAATACAATAAATCTTATATGCTAAAAGGGGAACACTTCAGAATATGCGAGGGAGAATTACAATAGACAAAAATACCTTACCCTCTGTGGTGATTATTCCTTGATTAGTAAAAGTATTGTGATTCGTTGTTTGTTAACTGCCTTGGGATATGTGTTGTAATCTCATTGGTAGTTGATGATCACGTGATGTGTTGTGGCTACCTTAAATTCAGTCCTTTTCTAGCTTAGTTGGGACTGGATGTGGAAAGATTTTAAAGTTAATAAAGCCTAGCTTTGGAAGGCAAATCTATTCTTTATTTCAATTTATTAACTTTATGTTAGAATGGAGCGATATCTTCAACCAGAACGATTCAAGGCTGACCCCAATTCTGCTGGAGTGGATGATAAATGGAAATATTGGTATTGTACATTTAAAAACTTTTTGGGCATGTTGGATCAAGAGGCTCTAAATAAGCTGAATATGCTGATCAACTACATTGACCCGGATGTATATAAATATATTTTGCACTGTAAAACTTATGAAGAGGCTATTTCTACATTGGAAAAGATTTTTGTTAAACCAAAGAATGAGGTATTTGCACGTCATCTTCTATCTGCCCGTAGGCAGCAGGTGGGAGAATCTTTGGATACTTATTTACAAGCACTTCGGTGCCTTAGTGTTGACTGTAATTATAAGGCTGTGACGGCTGAAGAATATAAGGACGAATCGGTACGGGATGCTTTTATTAATGGATTACTGTCTAGATCAATTCGTCAGCGGTTGTTAGAAAATAAGACTCTGAATCTTAAAAGTGCTTTTGAGCAAGCTTCTACATTGGATGTGGCTCAGAGAAGTTCGGATTCTTATGCTCCTTTTAATCGGCCTGCTACTATGGTTTCGGCAGTTTCGGATGAAAAGTAATTATGTGGACTTAATGGGAGTGGTTTACTAGATTTTGAAACAGTTTCTACTTCGGCGGCCGTTGCCTCTAGGATTCAGAAGTGTTATTTTTGTGGGAATATCCGGCGCCCTCGTCTGAAGTGTCCTGCTCGGGAGGCTGTGTGTAGTAAATGCGGCAAGAGAGGTCATTATGCACGTGTGTGCAAATCATCAGGTTCAATTACCTTCCCTTCTCCTGGTGTGGGAGGGTCTTCCTCCACTACCTCTTCTGTGACTATTCAGCCTTTAGATAGGGCGTTTATTGCATCAATTTCTGCTGCATTTGCTCATGGCCTAAACAAAGCTATAGTTACGGCTCAAGTTAATGGGTTGGAAGTGAAGGCCCTTATAGATACGGGCAGTACTGAGAGTTTTATAAGTCTTCAGTTTGCGAAGGAGAAGCATTTGAAAATTTCGCCTGTTACGTATCAGGTGTGTATGGCTCAGACGACCCTTACTTCACAAATAGCTGGTTGTTGCTTTGTGAAAATGGTTCTTCTAGGTAATACGTATACTGATGTACGCCTATCTGTTTTGCCTAATCTCTGTGCGGATATTTTGATTGGACATGATGTGCTTCAGTTACACGAGTCTCTTAGTCTTTCATTTGGAGGGACTAAGCCATCTTTATCTATTTGTGGATTAACCTCTTTATCTATTCCTCCATTATCACTTTTTTCCAATTTGATGTCGGATTGTAAGCCAATTGCTACCAAGTCAAGAAGATATAGTAGTCAGGATAGAGAATTTATTAATTCTGAAGTTCAACGTCTCTTATTGGAAGGAATCATTGAACCTAGTTGTTCGCCTTGGCGAGCACAGGTAGTTGTCATGACTAATGAGAGACACAAGAAACGAATGGTGATAGACTATTCCCAAACTATTAATAGGTATACTCAATTAGACGTGTACCCTTTGCCTAAGATTGATGAGCTTATCAATAAAGTATCTCAGTATAAAGTTTTTAGCACTATTGATTTAAAGAGTGCTTATCATCAGATTCCTATTGTTAAGAAGGATCAACCATATACAGCCTTTGAGGCTGGTGGAAAGCTGTATCAGTTTTGCCGAATACCATTTGGTGTTACTAATGGTGTTGCTTGTTTTCAACGGGCAATGGATGCTTTTATAAGTGATAACTCCCTCTCAGACACCTTTTCATACTTAGATGACATCACAGTGTGTGGCAAATCAAGGGTGGAGCATGATTCTAATTTAAAAAGATTCCTTCAAGCTGTGGAAAAAGTTGGTTTAACTTTTAACAAAGAGAAATATATCTTTTCGACTACTGAGGTAAATCTATTGGGGTATATTATTTTGGGAAATAAGATTAAACCAGATCCAGAATGTCTGCGACCATTGATCGATTTACCTTGTCCTACTAATTCTAAGGCTTTGCAACGAGTTGTTGGACTGTTTTCTTATTATTCTAATTGGATTGCAAATTTTTCACAGAAGATCCGGCCTCTTATTCGGGTTACGACATATCCTCTATCATGGGAGGCCAGGACATGTTTTGAGAATTTAAAAAAGGATATTTTAGGAGCAGTTGTGCATTCCATTGATGAGCAGGTTCCCTTTGTGATTGAGACGGATGCTTCGGATTTTGCAATTGGGGCTACTTTGAACCAAAATGGAAGACCTGTGGCCTTTTTCTCACGTACTTTGAATAATAGTGAACAAAGACATTCCTCAATAGAAAAAGAGGCATACGCAATAGTAGAAGCATTGCGTAAATGGAGACATTATTTATCGGGGCGACATTTCACGTTGGTAACTGATCAAAAATCTGTGTCCTTTATGTTTGATGTTAAACATTTTGGAAAGATTAAAAATGATAAAATAATGAGATGGAGGATTGAGTTGGCATGTTACCATTTTGACATAGTTTATCGTCCGGGGAAGGATAATGTTGCTGCTGATGCACTGTCGAGGGCTTATTGTTCTGTGATTCACGGAGATACGCTTATTAATCTTCACAATGTCATCCTGGGGTTACGAGGATGATACACTTTGTACGCAGTAAGAACTTGCCTTTTTCAGTTGAAGACGTCAAGCGGATGACTTCATCATGTTCTATCTGTGCTCGGTGTAAACCGAATTTCTTTAAGCCTCAACGAGCTCATCTTATAAAGGCTACTTCTCCTTTTGAACGTTTGAGTGTTGATTTTAAGGGACCTCTTCCTTCAACTACTCAAAACCGATATATATTTACTGTTGTGGACGAGTTTTCAAGGTTCCCTTTTGCTTTTCCTTGTGCAGATGTATCCGCTGCTACAGTTATTAAATGTTTGACTCAACTTTTTGTCATCTTTGGGATGCCTGCGTATATCCATTCGGATCAGGGAAGTTCTTTTATGTCTTCCCAGTTGATGGAATACCTTCAGAGTCGGGGAATTTCTACTAGTAGAACTACCCCGTATAATCCCCAGGGTAATGGACAGTGTGAACGATACAATGGGGTGATCTGGAAGGCAGTTATGTTGGCGTTGACATCCCGGAACCTTAAGAATACACAGTGGGAAATGGTGCTGCCTGATGCCCTGCATTCCATTAGATCATTGCTTTCAACGGCTACTAATGTGACCCCCCATGAAAGGCTCTTTAACTATCCGCGGAGATCTACTACGGGATATTCGGTACCTTCATGGCTTACTATGCAGGGACCTGTGTTGCTTCGACGTCATGTTAGATTGTCAAAATATGACCCCTTGGTGGAGGAGGTGGAGCTGTTGGAGGCAAATTCCCAATATGCTCATATTCGATTCCAAGATGGGAAAGAAAGTACTGTTTCAATTAAAGACTTGGCTCCTTGTGGGGGCCAGCCCTCTTCTGAGAATATTAATAATGGTTATGATTCGGATAATGTGGATGCTGTTACAGATACTACGAATATTTCCAACCCGATTGCAGATAATCATACTTCTATTAGTCAGCCTTTGATAGATGTTTATGACCGTCCTAGTTCATCTTCTGATGGGATTTCTAATCCGGAAACCGTTGAGAATCGGGATATGGATAGCCTTCCTGTTGAAGATATTTCTGTGCCTTCTGGCGTGGGAGGGCAAGGAATTTCACCAAGGTTAAGAAGGTCGACACGAACAAGATATCCGGTCGACCGATTGAAAATGGACTTTTAAATTGATAGTAATGTTTTAAAAATTGTTGAAATATTATAGTATATTGTTTTAGTTGAGAGATACTTAATACTTATGCGTAATGTTATTATTTGTTGTTGTTCATTTAGTATTGTGTTATGTAAATAGTTTTATTCTCGTGCATAGTTTAGTTGTAAATAATTAATTGTAAATTGTAAAAGTTATTAGGTTGGAGTATATTTTAAAAGGAAGGGTGAATGTGGTGATTATTCCTTGATTAGTAAAAGTATTGTGATTCGTTGTTTGTTAACTGCCTTGGGATATGTGTTGTAATCTCATTGGTAGTTGATGATCACATGATGTGTTGTGGCTACCTTAAATTCAGTCCTTTTCTAGCTTAGTTGGGACTGGATGTGGAAAGATATGTTGCTGATTTTAAAGTTAATAAAGCCTAGCTTTGGAAGGCAAATCTATTCTTTATTTCACCCTCCCAATCCCACTATCCTAACTAGGCTGAATTCCAGAGGACCAGGAAATGCTCACCAAACGACTTTCTTGACAGATTGTAGAGGTTTGCGATTTCAGGGTTCTCTTTAGTTATGGCGGTTGGGGCCTGCCGTACCCCGGATGTGGTGGAAGACTGCACCTACGTTGGGTTTTCAGTCTTCACCTGTCCGCTGATGCGGTTGGATGCATAGTTAGATTTATCGGGTAAGTACCCAATTTTCTTTGGTTAGGTATAGTTTTTAGAGTCTTTTGTGTCAAATCTTACCCAGGGGTAAGTCAGACTAGCTTGTAGAATGGAAACAAACTTGTGAATTTTCGACCTTTTGTTGGTTGGTTTCTGGTTGGTCGCGGTGGCCCAATATTACCTAGCTGGTGGTAATATTGTTCGTTTTTGGTTTCTTGAGGCCTTTGGTTGCCGCGATTTCCTTTTCATTCCATTTTGTTCTTCTTTCCTCAAGTCTCCGATCCTCCAACTGAGTACAGTGATGATGATATCTTTTTCTGAACCGTACTTTCTCTCTCCTGTACTGAACTTGAACCTTCTTGAGCTGTGTCCTCAACTGACTCTCTCAACTCGAACGCAATGTGATCTGTTTCACTGAACAGGCAGGCCTCAATTCTACTGTTTTGAGGCCTGGCTTATCTGAGCACCAAATCTCCTCTGGTACTTTGTTAATTTTGGCGGGTTCGTTAATTTTAATATGTTTAAATTCTCATCGAGTTTTGGGAATGGTCCCATCTATTTTTAATTGGCCTTTAACTGGTATCGGGATTACTTTGAAATCAGTTTAAAATGTGCAAAGTGTTTTGGAAATCTTTCTGAGTGGTTTTAAACTGTTGATTGATTGTTTTCTCCTGCTGGGGCCAGGTTCTCTTTAGTTGACAGTTGGCATGTATTGTATTATTCATGTACTTGGTGGCCCTGTGAGTTTCGGCGGGAACAGTCTTTTCCGTGGACTTATTGTCTTTATGTAGAATGACTGGGATGGCCCAGAACATTCTCAGACAATCTGGCCCCTTCAATACCCAAACTGCCTGTCCCACTGTGTCCAACCCATTCCTTTTGTTGCAGCTTTTCCACACGTCTGAACATGCCTTTTAAACTAGCCAAATCTTCCTGGGGTTTTGATTTTAGGTCCCCTTTGGCCCAATATTATTTCAAACAGTCCAATATCTCTTCTTTCTTACTTTGGGGGAATCTGTATAAATTTGCGAGCCTGACACTATCTCCTGCGTTAGGTCAGTCACTTCTTCTGATTCACAAGTAAGAGAGCAACTTCCTGAAACAAATGTCCCATGTGTCCCTCACAAGTGCTGAAAGCTTACAGAAAGAAACAAGTGGACTGATATCTTCAGAGGGACCCTTCCTCCACTTGATTCTCACATGCACCAGCCCAGATACTTCTACTAAGGACAAGGGTGTTAGTGAGGCAGAGGAGGTATGACTTGATGAATCACAGAGCACCAGAGAGAAGGAACTGGGAGGGAATGATTAAGAAACAGCCATCTTTTCTTGAAGGGGGCAGAAATGGTTATCTTTGGCTGAGGACCAAGATCTCAGGGATTCAGGGGTGAAATTCGATAGCACTCCTTGATGGGAGATATGCCCACGCCCATTCAAGGACTTCAGGTAGCATGTCAACTTTGTGCTGCCTGCTAATTATAATGAATGAATGCACAGCCTAGAGTTGAACGTGCTGCTGACAGGCTGTGTGCACTGTAGGGGCCGACGTTCATGTTGTTAGAGTGAGGCTAGCTTTACTTAAAGCTAGCCTGCTCATCTGGAAGGTAGTCTGCACCTCTTAAAGGTGAGCTACCTTCTGCTGATGAAAAATGGTAAAAGTGCTTCAGCACTAACCCAAATAGCTCAACAGGCCAAGGAAAGGGCACCTAGGGTCTTGGACGCAGCACTCGAGCTTTGTGCAGGAGGTCAATGCTGGAAGAGAGGTCATCTACAGGGGGCCAGGATGGCCTCCAGAAAGAAACAATGTAGGACTAGATCGCCAAGGCAGTCACTGCCAGCAGTGCTGCCCCTAAGACCTGGCACCAATGCCCAAAAAAGTTTCATGGCATCAGACCAGTGGTCAAGGTCAGTGAATGCATCTTCAAAAGCCGTCTCCTACCAACTGCACCACTAGCCTCACACACTGCTCAATGCATGACCGCCCCCCCCCCAACACTCACCTACCAACAATCTCTACCAAACACGAGGCACATCTCACATTCCTAGCTTCATTTCACCCCCTTGGAGGAGACGGCGCTGGCCATTCTTGGCAGGGGCAATGCTGAGCCCATGGCCATATCCTCATACATTATCCTCCTTCACACATCCCAATTCCCCCTTATCTCACAATCTCTTCTGATTTACAAGCTGCACATGGTGTAAGAACGCACCTCTTGCTTTAGCGCCCTCCCCTCACCACAACCCTACCCTTGTGCCTTCCACATTTCAGACATCCAATAAATTCAGCCTCCCCAGCCAGTGGGTCAACAAGAAGAGGGAGAGGAGAGTGAAGAAAAGAAAAATAAATACCATCACTCAATTTCACACTCCCAGCCATCAGCTCCTCGAGGTCATCCTGCAAGGCCATCTGCAGTGTCATCCACCAGACATGCAGCAGCCATTGGCATAGCACAGTGTAAGAGCACTAGGATAGGCAGTCACTAAGGGAATGCACAAGGGTGATTTTTGATTTCTTGATGTCAAATTGATGGATAGATGTATAAAGTTGGATTGGAAAGTTTGCTTTGTGTTGCTTTTATTTCAGCATTATGGGCAAGAGGACGCTGTGATGGTCAGTAACAGAGGGAAGGTAAGGTGTGGGACTAATGTTGAAAGGGGAATTGGGGTTGTGGTCACTGGTACCGCAGGCAGATGATTCAATCATGGATATCCTGGCCAGAAAGGGGTGTCTGGGTTGCCTCCTTCCATCTTCTTCCTGCTCCTCCTCCTCCCTCTGTGAGCAGTTTGTCCCCTTTGCTGCCTCTGCTCCATCTCCATGCCATGCTGCCGCCCAAGGGGGACTGCAACTAGAGCCCCCAGGTCAGTGCTGCGGGAGTCTCAGAGAGGCGGCGGGAATCTCGGTGGCAGCGGCGAGTATTTAAAGCGCGGCGGAGACCAGGTAGGCCTCAGTGCGGCGGGAGTCTCGGAGCGGCAGTGGGTATTTAAAGCGCGGCGGAGACCAAGTAGGCCTCAATGCGGCGGGAATCTCGGCGGCGGCGGCGAGTATTTAAAGCGCGGCAGACACCAGGTAGGTTTACTAATCTCCAATCTCAGAGAGAGGGGGGGAAGTAAAAAGTAATCGAAGTGTGACATCACCAGAAAGCAGGTAAGTGATTGGTCGGTGAGTATTTCTCTCTTTTTAAACTTTAACTCTGTGGTTTATAGTTTCTAAAGTGTCTGTGGTGTAGCGGGGACTGTTTGTAAACCAGGGCCCTTAAATATACCATTTAACTGTAGTGTAATTGGTGGGGTTGATTTGATTTAATTTAGTTGCAATTAATTAAAGGGTAAGTCATGGCAGGACAGCCCGGTGCCGTGGTATGCTCCTCCTGCGCTATGTGGGAACACAGGGACACTTCCTGTGTCCCTGACAACTATGTGTGCAGGAAGTGTGTCCAGCTGCAGCTACTGGCAGATCGCATTGCGGCACTGGAGCTGCGATTGGATACATACTGGACCATTCGCGAGGCTGAGGACGTTGTGGATATCATGTTTGATCAGTTGGTCACACCGCAGGCAAAGGTTGGACAGGCAGAAAGGGAATGGGTGACCAACAGACAGAGTACTAGGCATAGGCAGGTAGTGCAGGGGTCCCCTGTGGACATCCCCCTCTCAGATACACCACTTTGAGTACTGTTGGGGGGGATGGCTTATCAGAGGAAGGCAGCAGCAGCCATCTTCCTGGCACTAGGGGTGGCTCTGCTGCACAGGACAGGAGGAAAAAGAGGGGTAGAGCTATAGTAATAGGGGATTCTATTGTAAGGGGAATAGATAGGCTTTCTGTGGCCGCAAACAAGACTCCAGGTTGGTGTGTTGCCTCCCTGGTGCAAGGGTCAAGGATGTCTCAGAGCGGCTGCAGAACATCTTAGAAGGGAAGGGTGAACAGCCAGTTATCGTGGTGCATATAGGTACCAAAGATATAGGTAAAAAATGGGATGAGGTCCTAAAAGCTGAATATCGGGAGTTAGGAGGTAAATTTAAAAATAGGACCACAAAGGTAGTAATCTCAGGATTGCTATCAGTGCCACGTGCTAGTCAGAGTAGAAATAGAAGGATATTTCAGATGAATATATGGCTAGAGGAATGGTGCGAGGGGGGAGGGATTCAAATTCCTGGGACATTGGAATCGGTTCTGGGGGAGGTGGGACCAGTTCAAACCGGATGGTTTGCACCTGGGCAGGGCCGGGACCGATGTCCTAGGGGGAGTGTTTGCTAGTGCTGTTGGGGATGGTTTAAACTAAAATGGCAGGGGGTTGGGAACCTGAGCAGGGGGACAGAGGAAAGGGAAACAAGGATAAAAGTAAAAGATAGGAAGGAGAAAAACAAAAGTGGCAGTCAGAGAAATCAACGGTTTAAATCAAACATGGCCACATTAAATAATAATTCTAATACATCTAAGAGCGTTAAAAAAACAAGCCTGAATGCTTTGTGTCTTAATGCGAGGAGCATTCATAATAAGGTGGATGAATTAGCTGCGCAATTAGAGGTAAACAAATATGATTTGATTGGGATTACGGAAACATGGCTCAAGGGTGGCCAAGGCTGGGAACTCAACATCCAGGGGTATTCAATACTCAGGAAAGATAGGCAAAAAGGAAAGGGAGGTGGGGTAGCATTGCTGGTTAAAGAAGGAATTAACACATTTGCAAGGAAGGATATTAGCTCTGATGATGTGGTATTTGTATGGGTAGAACTGAGAAATACCAAGGGGCAGAAAACGTTAATGGGAGTGGTATATAGACCTCCAAACAGTAATGCGGAGGTTGGGGATAGCATTAAAAGGGAAATTAGAGAAGCGTGCAATAAGAGCACAGCAGTCATCATGGGTGACTTTAATCTACATATAGATTGGGCTAACCAAATTAGTAACAATACTGTGGAGGAGGAATTCCTGGAGTGGTTTACTGCACCAATATGTCGAGGAACCAACCAGCAATCAGGCCATCTTAGACTGGGTAATATGTAATGAGAAAGGATTAATTAGCAATCTTGTTGTACGAGGCCCCTTGGGTCGGAGCGATCATAATATGATCAAATTCTTCATTAAGATGGAGAATGAACTGGTTGACTCAGAGTCTAAGGTCCTGAATTTAAATAAAGGAAACTACGATGGTCTAAGGCGCAAGTTGGGTAGGATTGATTGGGGAATGTCACTCAAAGGGTTGATGGTGGATAGGAAATGGCAAATATACAAAGACCGCATGGATGAACTACAGAATTTGTACATCCCAGTTCGGCATAAAAATAAAACAAAAAAGTGACTCACCCGTGGCTAACAAGGGAAATTAGAGACAGCATAAGATCCAAGGAGAGGACATATAAATTGGCCAGAAAAAGCAGTAAACCTGAGGATTGGGAGCAGTTTAGGATTCAACAAAGGAGGACAAAGGGATTAATTAAGAAACGGAAAATAGAATATGAGAGTAAGCTTGCAGGTAACATAAAAACTGACTGTAAAAGCTTGTATAGATATGTGAAGAGAAAAAGATTGGTGAAGTCAAGCATAGGTCCCTTGCAGTCAGAATCAGGGGAATTTATAATGGGGAACGAAGAAATGGCAGACCAATTAAATACATATTTTGGTTCTGTCTTCACAAAGGAGGACACAAATAACCTCCCAGAGATGTCGGGGAACATAGGGTCTGATGAAAGGGAGGAACTGAAAGAAATCAGTATTTGTAGGGAAATGGTGTTTGGGAAATTGATGGGATTGAAGGCCGATAAATCCCCAGGGCCTGATAATCTACATCCTAGGGTACTTAAGGAAGTGGGCCTAGAAATAGTAGATGCATTGCTGATCATCTTCCAACATTCAATGGAATCTGGAGCAGTACCCATGGATTGGAGGGTAGCTAATGTTACCCCACTATTCAAAAAAGGTGGTGGAGAGAAAACGGGGAATTACAGACCGGTAAGCCTGATATCGGTAGTGGGGAAAATGCTAGAGTCCATTATAAAAGATGTAATAGCAGAGCACTTGGAAAACACTGACAGGATCGGACAAAGTCAACATGGATTTACGAAAGGTAAATCGTGCTTGACTAATCTACTGGAATTTTTTGAGGATGTAACTAATAAAATAGATAAGGGAGAACCAGTGGATGTGGTGTATTTGGACTTTCAGAAGGCTTTCGATAAGGTCCCACATAAGAGATTAACGTGTAAAGTTAAGGCACATGGGATTGGGGGCAAGGTATTGACTTGGATAGAGAACTGGTTGGCAGATAGAAAGCAAAGAGTTGGAATAAACGGGTCTTTTTCCAAGTGGCAGGCAGTGACTAGTGGGGTACTGCAGGGATCGGTCCTTGGACCCCAGCTATTCACAATATTAATGATCTAGACAAGGGAACTAGATGTAATATCTCCAAATTTGCAGATGACACAAAGCTGGGTGGGCGTGTGTGCTGTGAGGCGGATGCCGAGAAACTCCAGTATGATTTGGACAGGTTGGGTGATTGGGCAGAAGCATGGCAGATGCAATATAACGTGGATAAATGTGAGGTTATCCACTTTGGTGGCAAAAACAAGAAGACAGATTATTATCTGAATGGCAATGGATTGGAAGAAGGGGAGGTGCAACGAGACCTGGGTGTCCTTGTGCAACAGTCGCTGAAGGTAAGCATGCAGGTGCAGCAGGCGGTTAAGAAGGCAAATGGTATGTTGGCCTTCGTAGCGAGGGGGTTTGAGTACAGTAACAAGGATGTCTTGCTGCAGTTGTACAGGGCCTTGGTGAGACCACATCTTGAGTATTGAGTGCAGTTTTGGTTGCCTTATCTGAGGAAGAATGTTCTTGCCATGGAAGGAGTTCAGCGAAGATTCACCAGGCTGATACTTTGGATGGCAGGAATGACGTATGAGGAGAGAGTGGGATGATTGGCCTTGTACTCGATGGAGTTTAGAAGAATGAGAGGGGATCTCATTGAAACTTATAAAATTCTGACAGGACTGGACAGACTAGATGCAGGAAGGATGTTCCCGATGGTCGGGGAGTCCAGAACCAGGGGTCACAGTCTAAGGATAAGGGCTAGGCCATTTAGGACAGAAATGAGGGGAAATTTCTTCACCCAGAGAGTGGTGAACCTGTGGAATTCTCTACCACAGAAGGCAGTAGAGGCCAATACATTAAATATATTCAAGAAGGAGTTGGATATATTTCTTAAAGCTAAAGGGATCAAGGGGTATGGGAAGAAAGCAGGGACCGGGTACTGAATTTGGATGATCAGCCATGATCGCATTGAATGGCGGAGTAGGCTCGAGGGACCGAACGGCGTACTCCTGCTCCCATCTTCTATGTTTCTATGTTTCTATGGGAGCAAATGGTGTTCTCAGAGGCCATCCTTTAAGAGCCAAAGCCTTGCAAATGTCCAGCTGCACTCCCTTCACATTTTAACAACTTTTTAATTGTATTACCCCAAGCCGCTACTCCAATAAACTGTAATGAATCCAGTACAAAAGCAAAAATCTAAACGTACCTGAAAGTTGCGTGTGTCGCTTTCAGAAGCGCTGGTAGGGAGTCCATCACACTGTTGCATGCATGTTCTGCCACGCGTGGTTTGGAGTGGGCGTTAAAAGGAGCAGCGATGTCCAAAATACCAGATCGTGCGTCAGTTCAGCGTTGCATACCGATTAACGTCACGATCTCACTCATTTCCATATCTGGAGTGAACACAGGCAACAGCAGCGCTGCCGACCTTCTCAAAATGGCGGCCGCCGCATTCCTGGCCTTAACAGCCGGCACAAATGGGTCGAATTTTACGGTCACAGTCTTTAAAATATCTATGATTTGGGAGAATAGATGTCACGTGTAGGCAGCAGGGAAAATCTCTTCTCATGTGGTGCAGATTTTTTTTTGTTCATGTGATCTGGGCACCTCTGGCAAAGCCAGCATTTATTGCCCATCGCTAATTTCCTCGAAGGTGGTGGTGAACCACCTTCTTGAACCGCTGTAGTCCGTGAGGTGAAGGAACTGC
This sequence comes from Somniosus microcephalus, assembly GCF_052327205.1. NCBI lineage: Eukaryota > Metazoa > Chordata > Chondrichthyes > Squaliformes > Somniosidae > Somniosus > Somniosus microcephalus. The sequence goes on along the minus strand of NC_140993.1, from coordinate 102,180,666 downwards.
CACAGTGCTGTTAGGGAAGGAGTTCCAGGATTTTGACCCAGCGACAATGAAGGAACGACGATATACTTCCAAGTCAGGATGGTGTGTGACTTGGAGGAGAACTTGCAGGTGGTGGTGTTCCCATGCACCTGCTGCCCTTGTCCTTCTAGGTGGTAGAGATCGCGGGTTTGGGAGGTGCTGCTGAAGGAGCCTTGCTGAGTTGCTGCAGTGCATCTTGTAGATGGTACACACTGCAGCCACGGTACGCCGTTGGTGGAGGGAGTGAATGTGTGAGGTAGTGGATGGGGTGCCAATCAAGCGGGCTGCTTTGTCCTGGATGGTGTCGAGCTTCTTGAGTGTTGTTGCAGCTGCACTCATCCAGGCAAGTGGAGAGTATTCCATCATACTCCTTACTTGTGCCTTGTAGATGGTGGAAAGGCTTTGCGGAGCCAGGAGGTGAGACACTCACCGCAGAATACCCAGCCTCTGACCTGCTCTTGTTGCCACAGTATTTATGTTGCTGGTCCAGTTAAGTTTCTGGTCAATGGTGACCCCCAGAATGTTGATGGTGGGGGTTTCGGTGATGGTAATGCCGTTAAATATCAAGGGCCGGTGGTTAGACTCTCACTTGTTGGAGATAGTCGTTGCCTTGCACTTGTGTGGCACGAATGTTATCTGCCACTTATCAGCCCAAGCCTGAATGTTGTCCAGGTCTTGTTGCTTGCGGTCATGGAATGCTTCATTACCTGAGGAGTTGTGAATGGCGCGGAACACTGTGCAGTCATCAGCGAACATCCCCATTTTTTACCTTATGATGGAGAGAAGGTCATTGATGAAGCAGCTGAAGATGGTTGGGCCTAGGACACTGCCCTGAGGAACTCCTGCAGCGATGTCCTGGTGCTGTGATGATTGACCACCAACCACCATGACCATCTTCCTTTGTGTTAGGTATGACTTAAGCCAGTGGAGAGTTTTCCTCCCAATTCCCTTTGACTTCAGTTTTACTAGGGCTCCTTGACGCCACACTCGGTCAACTAATGCCTTGATGTCAAGGGCAGTCACTATCACCTCACCTCTGGAATTCAGCTCCTTTGTCCATGTTTGAACCAAGGCTGTAATAAGGTCTGGAGCTGAGTGTCCCTGGCGGAACCCAAACTGGGCATCAGTGAGCAGATTTTTAGTGAGTAAGTGCCACTTGATAGCACTGTCGACGACACCTTCCATCACTTTGCTGATGATTGAGAGTAGACTGATAGGGCAGTAAATGGCTGGGTTGGATTTGCCCTGCTTTTTGTGGATAGGACATACCTGGGCAGTTTTCCACACTGTCGGATAGATGCCAACGAATCCCCTGATGCCCTTTCACGAATGACATGCGCCAGCGCGCATATCGATAGGCTTCAGACCCTCCACGACCAGCTCTGCCACCCCGGAGTCACCAGACTCTACCATTTCATTAAGGCCCGCAACCTGACCTACTCCATCGAGGAGGTCAGGACCATGACCAGGAACTGCCAGACCTGTGCGGAGTGCAAACCGCACTTCTATAGGCCGGACCGAGCAAGCCTGATCAAGGCCACCCGCCCCTTCGAGCGCCTGAGCATCGACTTTAAGGGGCCCCTCCCGTCCTCTGACCGTAATGTGTACTTCCTCAACATCGTTGATGAGTACTCCCGTTTCCCCTTTGCCTTCCCCTGCCCCGACATGACCAGTAGCACGGTCATTAAGTGCCTGAATGCCCTCTTCGCCTTGTTCGGGTTCCCGAACTATATACACAGCGACCGGGGCTCCTCCTTCATGAGCGAGGAACTCCGGCAATTCCTCCTAGAGAGAGGTATTGCAGCAAGCAGGACCACCAGCTACAACCCCAGAGGTAACGGTCAGGTGGAAAGAGAGAACGCGACGGTATGGAAGGCCGTCCTCTTAGCCTTAAAGTCTAAGGGCCTCCCAACCTCCCGCTGGCAAGAAGTCCTCCCGACAGCGCTGCACTCCATCCGGTCATTACTTTGCACGGCCACTAACACCACCCCCCATGAACGAATGTTCGTTTTCCCCAGGAAGTCGACTACGGGAACCACTCTACCAACCTGGCTGACCGCCCCGGGGCCGGTCTGGCTGCGGAAACACGTGAGGACCCATAAAACGGACCCCCTGGTCGAGAGGGTGAACCTCCTGCACGCCAACCCCCAGTACGCCTACGTGGCGTACCCAGACGGGCGGGAGGACACTGTCTCCCTACGAGACCTCGCACCCTCAGCCGATCCGGAAACACCGCCACCACCCCCCCCAACCTCAGTCCAGGTAGACGGCATGCCGGAACCCCACGAGCCCTCGCCGACCACGCAAACACCAGCATCAACACCGGATAAGGCACGAGCACCGGATAAGGCAACACCACCGCTGCGGCGATCGGAGAGGCTTACGAAGCCTCCGGACAGACTGACCTACCAGAATTGGTAGTACACTTCACCCCGCCGGACTTAATTCTAAACAAGGGGTGAATGTGGTAAACCACGTTCACTATCGTATCACTGTTAGTAGTTAGCACTGTTCACCACTGTTCGTTATAACTGTATCACTGACCACTATTGTATCACGGTACGAGGTCGCCTCTTGCCACACTGCTATACCTGGGATGACCACTGCCGACTCCGCCTTGGCTCCACCCACCAGGCCAGGTATAAAGGTGAGCGACTGGCTGGTATTCCTCCTGCTTGGATCGGATCACCCACGAGAGTGGGCTGTTATTTAGTCAATAAAAACCTTTAGTCACCTTCGTAACTCTTCGCCTTTTATTGGAGGAATTGATAGGTATATCATACAGAAGGTAAGTACTGTAGAAAATATAGGGACAGAGTGATCTCCTGGAAGAATTTCGATCGCCTAGATGGGTCGGAGAGGAATTTCCCAGATTTTTTCTCCCAAATTGGCCATTGGGTCTTTATCTGGTTTTTCGCCTCTCCCGGGAGATCACATGGGTTCGGGTGGATGCAGAGTGATAGAAGATTTGAGGTTAGGATCAGATCAGCCATGATCTTATTGAATGGTGGAGCAGGCTCGAGGGGCCGATTGGCCTACTCCTGCTCCTATTTCTTATGTTCTTATGTTCTTATGTTCTTATTTTTCCGTGCTGTTTTTTGCCCATCTGTAGGATTTTTTAATGTTGTACAGCTTACTGGGCTGTGTTTCTGTGTTGGTTGTTTCTGTCCTTTTAAGATACGCGGTAATTTGGCTGTGGTCTGACAGTGTTGTTTGTGGTTTGACTGTGAATGCTCTGAAAGAGGATGGGTCCAGATCCGTAATCATATAGTCTACGGTGCTGAAGCCAAGAGGTGAGCAATAGGTGGGTCTTCTTAGGGAGTCTCCCATGAACCTACCATTGACAATGTACAGACCCAGGCTTCGACAGAGCTGCAGGAGCTGTTTTCCGTTAGCATTTGTCTGTTTGTCGCAGTTGTGCCTGTGTGAATGAAAAGGGAGATCAAAGTGGTTATTCCCAAATATGTAATTATTCCCCTGATTACTGGTGAAGTCTGGTTCTTCGCCAGTTCTTGAGCTGAGGTCACCACAGATCAACACGTTCCCCTGGGCCTGGAATTGGTTAATCTCCCTCTCAATGTTGGAGAAGGTGTCCTTTTTGAAGTACGGGGATTCTATCGGGGGGATATAGAGCGCGCAAATGAAAACATCTTGCATGCTAGAGATGATGCCCCTCTTAATCTTGAGCCATAAGTGGTTTTTGCCCTTTTTTATAAATTTAATGTAATTCCTAAGCTCTGCTTTAAACCAAATCAGTATGCCTCCAGAGTCTCTGCCCTGGGTTACTCCTGGCAGTTTATTGGAGGGGACCACCAGCTCTGTGTACCCATGGGGACAGCCAGTGTGCCCTTCTCCTCTACACCAGGTTTCCTGCAAAAAGATAATATCCAGATCTTTAATTTCATCCTGGAGCTCTGGGGTTCTACTCTTCATGCCAAGCACAGAAGAGCGTAGACCTTGGATATTCCAGGTTGAGATATATAAGGATTTCATGCTAAGATTGATCTTTTACTGTGATAGGTTAAAATATGATAGTGATATGTGTTTGTCATGTTTAAATGAGGAAAAAAGAACATTTCAAGTGTCTATAATTGCTGAGAATAATTGGTTGCAACTTTTTCTAACAACTGGTCCTTATGTTTCCTGATCCATAAGGCGGGAGTAGATGCTGCTGAGCGTCTGCATTGTGTCTCTTAATGGATTGTCTCTGCCTGTAGTATTGCGTACGTCCTGAGCACCTCTCCCTCTGCCTGGCTGGGGGTGGTCCTGCTCCCCTGTAGGGCAGGAGTGGTGTAGGTCCAACATTGGTGTTGTACGTGGGGATCCTCTCTGGTCCTGGTTGGTGTGGTGGCGGTCTCTGTAGTAGTCCTGGTCTGTACCCCGCTGGTCTCTGGTGGCCGGCGGGGGGGTCCTCTTGGAGTCTGGGTGTGGACCCGGTTAAGAGCGATGTCCTTCAGGGCCTTAGCAAAGACCGGCATTCGCTCCCTGTGGAGATGGACGTGGTCGTGAAGACATTCCACATCGAGGGTGGGGTGTTGGGCCAGGTGCACGTTATGTTTTAATTCACAGTCTCTTGCTATGCTGGCATTTATCTAATGGGTTGTTTTGTTGTTAAAGTCTTTTCTCGGCAATAGTGTGGAAACAGTGATTCTAGTGTTTGGGAAAGTGTTGCTTGCCTTCTCAATCACTGATCCGAGCGACGTTGCTACCCTTTTCTGCTGGGCCTTTAGGTAATTTGTGCCGGTGTGTATTATTATGTGTTGGGGGTGCCTAATTGGGTTCTGGTCAGCCATTCCAGGGCTATGTCTGTTGTTGGGCACCAGATCTTGTCTACTTTATGTCTAGGGAAGAGCTTTTTCTCCAGGAGAAATCTCCCATTTGAGTCTATGAGTATTACGATGTCAGCCTTGTTGGTGTTTACTGGCTGCTGACTCTCGCCTGGACTCACCGGTTGTGTGTTGGACTGGGGGGGGGGGTTGTGTCTGGTGTGTGCGCCCCTCTTGTGAGCGGCTCGGCTGTCTTTCCAAAGTGTGGGCAGCACATTAGGTTTCATTTTGCTGGTTGGTCTGAGTGGCTCTCCCTGTAGTGTGGGTCTTCTGCTGTTGCTCTGTGGAAGAGTGCTGCTCAGTAGGGCTCTGCACTGTCTTGTCTCTGGCCTCTAGCTGCTGGGCCAATGCCACTATTTCTTCCCTGTAGCTCTCCCCATCTTTCTGCAGCTCTTTCACCTGCTTCTTAAGTGAAGTCAGCTCTCTCTTGTAGCTCTCCCTGTCTTGCTTCAGTGCCGCGGTGCTGCTTTTTTGATCCCTTTTCAGTTCATCTATCTCCTCTTTAAGCTTAACCAGCTCCAATTCCCGCCAGGTGAACTGCTGCTGCAGTTGTAACCGGGGGTTGTGGGGCCCCAGGGTGTGTGCCTGGTCAGAACTGGGGGGCTCACTCACCTCCTGGCTAGTTTGCTTTACTCCCGGTGGGCTGCAAGTGATGTGGAGAGTGGGTGTGGCTTTCTCTCTGGTAGTTACACTGGGGCTGGTCAATTGTATCGTGGATCCGTGGGACCCCAGGGTGTGTGCCTGGTCAGAACTGGGGGGATCTCTCCCCTCCTGGCCCGGCTGCCTTACTCTTGGTGAGCTGCTAGTGGTGGGGGGAGTGTGTGTGGCTTTCTCACTGGTAGTTTCACTGGGGCTGGTCCCTCCCTTCTCTACTAGTCCTTTCAGTGTCTGGAAGGCCGTTTCAAAGTCTTTGTGGTTGCCTTGCACCACTATTGTCCCGTTATTGTACATGTTGACAGTTATCATTTCACTGTCAGGGTCAGCTGCTTTCCTTATTTTCAGTATGCCCCCATTTTTGGTTTGGTCCTGCTGAACACAGGAGTAGTGTGTGGTGATTGCTTCGCGCCAAGCATCTGACCGATCTGAGTAAAAGATAAGGTTACTCGTATACCCCCTCCTGTACACGTCAGCAAACAGAGTTTCTGGCTTCTCTCTCATCCGCTGTTGCTTGAGGTGTTTTTTTGTGTTGTAGTTGGTGCCAGGGGGGAACTGAAAGAGGTTGCTCTTGTTGTGTCGGTACCTTTCTACCTAGAAACAATTTAGGACTCAGAACTCAGAGATTCAAACATGAAGTGCTTTATTGGAAGGAAAGGAAGTTCTGGCAAGTTCCGAACAAAGAGAGCTAAACTTAACCGAGAGAATACCCAACCATTTATCTCCTGTGACAGCGCCACCACAGGTGGGAGGAGAACACACAATAGAACACACAATACATAACATTTCCTCCCCTCTTAAATGGAAGGTCCACATTATTCCTCAATAGGTAAGTTACTTTCAATGCACTCAACTGACCTAGGGTAGAGGTAGACTGCCTCAAACCCTGACTTTACCCTTGGGTTTATTCTGCCCCAGTCTTGTGGGTAAGTTACTAAGCCTACAGATCCAAGCGTCTTGGAGGCCGCCGCTCTCTGACAGGATACCGGCGGTCATCGCTGGCTTCCACAGCAGTAGGCATTGACACAGGCCTGGATGGAGAAGGTGCCTGTGTCAGTTGAAAGTCAGGAGTTTGCACAGGTGGAACAGTCTCTTTGACTTCCTGTGTTGGAGAAGAGCACTGTGGCAAAGGATGCTGGTTTGCGGTATCATTCGGAAACAGTTCAGGCCAACCAGCCATTGGAGCCTCTGTGGCTGTCTCTGCTCCTAGCAACAGTTGATCTGTGTGTCTTCTCCAGACGACGTCCTCAGCAGTCTCAACCGTGTAAGACACAGGGCCCGTCTGTGCGATCACTGTAGCTGGAACCCATTTCGGTCCAGTGTTGTAGTTTTGAGCTAGGACGTGCTCTCCCGGATGAAACCGTCTCTCCTTGGCTCTTTTCTCTCTCTTTCCAACTTGAGCTTGTTGTTGACGATGGACAACCTGCTCTGCCCTTGGAGGTTTGAGTAAGTCAAAACTTGTCTGCAACTGCCTCTTCAGCATGAGCGAAGCGGGGGAATTTTTGGTTGTGGCATGCGGCTCGTTCCTGTAGGACAACAGGAAGCTGTTCAGACGTTGGTGGATTGAGCCCTGACCTTGCGATGCCTTCAAGGCGTGCTTCAAAGTTTGCACGAACCTTTCTGCCTGGCCGTTAGTAGAGGGATGATAGGGCGCAGACCTGATGTGTTGGACACCATTCACATGCAGGAAGGTTGCAAACTCTTGTGATACAAATTGTGGACCATTGTCAGTTACGAGTTGTTCCGGTGAGCCATAACGGCTGAACCTCTCAGCAAGTTTCTCAATTGTTTTCTCTGCCGTGGTAGACCTCATCACAGCGACCTCTGGCCACTTGCTACGAGCGTCCACAACCACCATAAACATCTTCCCTTCGAAAGGACCGGCGAAGTCCACATGTACTCGCTGCCACACTTCTGCAGGCCAATCCCAGGGGTGTAGGGTTGCCAGCTGTGGAACATTCCAGACCCTTTGACATGGGGAACATGTTTTGGCTTTCTCCTCAATATTCCCATCGAGACCTGGCCACCAGAAGTAGCTTCTTGCCATTTCCTTCATCCGAACCATCCCACTGTGGCCTGTATGAAGTTGTTGCAATATAGGTTCCCTCAGAGGTGGCAGAATGATGACACGGCGTCCCCAAAGAAGACAACCTGCCTGGACGGAGAACTCATTTCTTTTTGAAACGTAAGGTTTCAAACTAGGAGAATCTCCTATAGCTCTCCCTCGATTGACATCGTCCATTACCTCAGACAGGACTGGATTGTTGCGGGTGTACCTTCGCACCTGAACTGCACTGACAGGTGCTCCCTCCACTTGTCTAAAGTAGAAGATGTCTATCTGACAAGGCTCTGGGGAGTAACAGGCAAGGGTAGCCTCGAGAGACCGTCTGCGTTGCCGTGCAAGTCTGATTTGCGATATTTGATGTCGTATGTGTGTCCTGACAACAGTAAAGCCCACCTTTGCATTCTGCTTGCAGCGAGAGACGGAATTCCGGTGTGGGACCCGAAGATTGAAGTCAATGGACGGTGGTCTGTCAGGAGTGTGAACCTTCTCCCAAATAGGTACTGATGAAATTTTCGAATTCCAAAAACGATTCCCAAGGCCTCGCGCTCGATCTGCGCATAGTTAATCTCGGCCTTGTTCAAGGTGCCTGATGCGAAGGCGATAGGTTTCTCTTCACCCGAAGGCATGATGTGGGATATGACTGCTCCCACACCATATGGTGACGCATCACATGCTAGCTGTACGGGTAGCTTTGGGTTGAAGTGTGTCAGGACCTCCGAATTCAGCAATGCTTTCTTTGCTTGGGCGAAAGCTTCGTTGCACAGTTCAGTCCATTTCCATGTTTTGTCTTGACATAGCAACTGATGTAACGGCTTCAGCAATGTTGCTAAGTCTGGAATAAACTTCCCATAGTAGTTAAGTAGCCCCAGAAATGAACGTAACTGGCTCACATTCTGGGGTGTTGGGGCCTCCACGATCGCCTTGACCTTTGGCGGCGCCTTATGCAGGCCAGTAGAGTCAATCACATGCCCCAGGTACTCAACTGAAGACTGAAAGAATTCACATTTGTCTTTACGAACTCTGAGTCCGTACTCTTTCAGTCGTTGTAGTGTCGCATCCAAGTTCAGAAGATGATCCTCCTCATTTGTCCCAGTGACAAGGATGTCGTCCAGGTAGCACTGGACTCCTGGCAGTCCACTCAAAATCTGATCCATTGCCCTTTGGAATAGAGAAGGGGCCGACTTAATTCCAAACGGAAGGCGGCAGTGCCTGTATAGCCGCTTGTGTGTCACAATTGTCAGTAGCTCCTTTGATTTGTCATCGACATGCATTTGTAGATAAGCCTGGCATAAGTCTATTTAGCTGATCTTCTGCCCTCCGGCCAGGCCCGTAAAAAGATCATCAATGAGGGGAAGAGGGTACTGTTCCACAGACAGCACCGGGTTAATAGTCACTTTAAAATCCCCGCAGATTCGAACAGATCCATCCTTTTTCAGGACAGGAACAATGGGTGTGGCCCATTTGCTCACGCTCACAGGCTCCAGGACTCCATTCTCGACTAAGGCCTCCAAGTTAGCCTCAACTTTTGGCCTAATTGCATAGGGTACAGGTCGGGCTTTGTGAAACTTCGGCTTGCTGTCAGGTTTAATGTCCAGTCTCACGCTGATCTTTTTCATGCTCCCAAGTTCCCCATTGAAGAGTTCTGCATGTTTGTTTAACACTGCAGTCAGACCTGACTCCCCTTTTGACATCATGCGGACTGCAGGCCAGTCCAGCGTGATTTTCTCCAGCCACGCACGTCCCAGTAGCGATGGGTAATTTCCCTTTACCACATATAGTGGCAGTTTTGCAGTCTGTCCGTTCAATTTAACTGTCACCTCAATGACGCCTCTCATGGCCACAGGTTCGCCGGTATACGTCTTTAGCACAATGTTTGTTGGCTGAAGGGTAAGATGCTTTAGCATTTTGTTGTAGACAGTGTCTGAAACAAGGGACACAGCCACGCCTGTGTCCACCTCCATCTGCACTGATTGTCCCTCCACCAGTGGTGACACCCAGTAGCCATTTGAACCACCTGCAACCGTCAGTATATGCACCTCTTCCTCCTCAGAGGTGTCGTTCCCCTGTGTTTTGCTTGTTCCATCATACTGCACTGAATGAACACTCTTTTTCCTCTCTTGTCCAAATACAGACATTTTGCTTCCATGCTTCCCAGCTCTGTCTGTTCTTTTTTTACCTCTACAGGCACGTTCAATGTGACCCTTTTTGCCACAATTTCGGCATTCCAGCTCCGTACACCAGCAGTCATTAGCGTGATGGCCCATTTTCCCACAACGGTAACATGTGCCATTCCGCACACCTTTAGGCTCAGACGACACCTTGTGAACTCTCCCTGTTGAACTCAACTGGTGAGCCTCCTTTTCCGCCATCTCCATGGAGACACTAACTTCAATGGCCTTTTCAAGAATAAGCTTGTCCTCAGTAAGAAGGCGCTTCAGTGTGGCTGCATTTTGCAGACCACACACAAGTCTGTCTTTAATGGTGTCATTCAGCACCTCCTTCAACTGGCAGTGTTCCGACAACCTTTTTAAAGCAGCAATAACCATCCTCACTGATTCCCCCTCCTCTTGATTCCATTTGTGAAATCTAAATCTCTCAGCAATAGCCAGAGGCTTTGGTGAAAAATGTCCTCCAAGAATTTCCACTAGTTGCTTATATGTTTTAGTTCCTGGCTTATCTGGCTGCACGAGGCTGTGAAGTAAATTGAAAGTCTTCGGCCCGATTGCACTCAAAAAGGTAGGCACGACCTTTTCATTTGCCAGCGCATTCGCCAATACAAAATAGTCAAAACGTTCCGTATATGCGCTCCATTGCTCCACATTTTCATCAAAATCACCGATGTTTCCTAATATAGTAGCCATCTCACGTTTCAAATTAAATTTTCTGTTTACTCACTGCACCCGTAACGTATGCAGATTCATCCGCTCCTCGTTGCCACTTGTTGTGTCGGTACCTTTCTAACTAGACACAATTTAGGACTCAGAACTCAGAGATTCAAACATGAAGTGCTTTATTGGAAGGAAAGGAAGTTCTGGCAAGTTCCGAACAAAGAGAGCTAAACTTAACCGAGAGAATACCCAACCATTTATCTCCTGTGACAGCGCCACCACAGGTGGGAGGCGAACACACAATAGAACACACAATACATAACAGCTCTTAGTGTAGCACGGGAGCTGCTGCAGCTCTTCTGATTCACCCATTTTTGGATACCGGCTGTTTTTAGTGCCCCGGACTCGCCTGCTCTCCGTGCTCCGGGCTCGCTCGCTCTCCGTGCCCTGGGCTCGCTCGCTCTCCATGCCCTGGGCTCGCTCGCTCTCCGTGCCCCGGACTCGCCTACTCTCCTTGCCCCGGGCTCGCTCGCTCTCCGTGCCCTGGGCTCGCTCGCTCTCCGTGCCCCGGACTCGCCTACTCTCCTTGCCCCGGACTCGCCCGCTCTCTCTGCCCCAGACTCGCTCACCCTCCCTGCCCTGGACTCGCTCACCCTCTGTGCCCCGGACTCGCTCGCCCTCCGTGCCCCGGACTCGCTCGCCCTCCGTGCCCCGGACTCGCTCACTCTCCGTGCCCCGGACTCGCTCGCTCTCCGTGCCCCGGGCTCGCTCTCCTTCCCTCTCTCTCTCTCTCCTTCCCTCTCTCTCTCTGTCTCTCTCCTCTTCCCTCTCTCTCTCTCTCTCTCCTTCCCCCTCTCTCTCTCTCTCCTTCCCTCTCTCTCTCTCTCCTTCCCTCTCTCTCTCTCTCTCCTTCCCTCTCTCTCTCTCTCTCTCCTTCCCTCTCTGTCTCTCTCTCCTTCCCTCTCTCTCTCTGTCTCTCTCCTCTTCCCTCTCTCTCTCTCTCTCCTTCCCTCTCTCTCTCTCTCTCCTTCCCTCTCTCTCTCTTTCCTTCCCTCTCTCTCTCTGTCTCTCTCTCCTTCCCTCTCTCTCTCTTTCCTTCCCTCTCTCTCTCTGTCTCTCTCTCCTTCCCTCTCTCTCTCTTTCCTTCCCTCTCTCTCTCTGTCTCTCTCTCCTTCCCTCTCTCTCTCTCTCCTTCCCTCTCTCTCTCTGTCTCTCTCTCCGTCCCTCTCTCTCTCTCCTTCCCTCTCTCTCTCCTTCCCTCTCTCTCTCTCTCTTCCCCCCAGTCTCTCTCTCCCCCCCAGTCTCTCTCTCTCTCTCTCTTCCCCCCAGTCCCTCTCTCCCCCCAGTCTCTCTCTCCCCCCAGTCTCTCTCTCTCTCTCTTCTCCCCCCAGTCTCTCTCTCTCTCCTTCCCCCTCTCTCTCTCTCTCTCCCCCTCTCTCTCTCTCTCTCTCTCTCTCCTTCCCCCTTTCTCTCTCTCTCCTTCCCCCTCTCTCTTTCCCTCTCTCTCTCTCTTTCCCTCTCTCTCTCTCTCTCCTTCCCACACAGACGGACAGACAGACAAACTCATTTATATATATAAAAATTATTTCTGCTTTTTTCATAACAACATGCCCTCAAAAAACCCTCAGCACCGCCGGGCACTCCAGCTAGTTAAATATATTCAAGAAGGAGTTGGATATATTTCTTAAGGCTAAAGGGATCAAGGGGTATGGGGAGAGGGACCGGGTACTGAACTTGGTTGATCAGCCATGATCGCATTGAATGGTGGAGCAGGCTCGAAGGGCCGAATGGCCTACTCCTGCTCCTATCGTCTATGTTTCTATGTTTCTATGGATTTTTTGTGACTGGAAAGTTGTTACCAGTGGCATTCCGCAGAGCTCAGTACTAGGTCCCTTGCTTTTTGTGGTATACATCAATGATTTGGGGGAGAAATTGGGTACCTTTACATCTCCCGTTAGTGCCTCTGGGGGCGGCGCTAATGAGGCGCTACCGGCTTAGCAACCGGGCATGGTGATAGTGCTGACACCCGCGAAATTGAAGTGGATGTTTGCGGCGGCGGTAACCACCAGTGCCATGCTCTCCTGCGCCCAGAGATCATGACGTGCCCCGGTAGCGCCCTGGCTCAGAAGTTCACTCCTGCCCCTTGCCTGAGTGGCTGCTGTTAGCAGCAACAGATAGAGGAGGTGGTATGCAGTCGGATGAATGCTGGAAGAGCGCTATATAAAGGCGTCAACATCCAGCTTATTTTTAGTCGGCAAAGAATGCTGCCTTGTCAGTTTGACATAGGCAAACAGACGTTTTGAGCGATTTCAGTGTTTTTCACTTGAAGGAGCCTTCTGCCTCAGAAAAATTATTCACTTTCATTTAGGTGAGATTTTAAAGTGTAACATTTCCATTCTTTAATGGGGGCTATACTGGCACTGGACCTCGCCCTCCAGCATCAACATCGGAGGCAGCGGAGGCATAAAGAAAGATTGCAAAATGTGGCCAGACGAAGAAGGGCCAACAGGGCTCTCAACAGGAGGCCTTAGCCTCCCAGGGTATTCGGGCAGCATTTCTCCTACATCAATCTCGCTGAGGAACAGTGTATTAGAAGGCTCTGCTTCACCAAGGATGTGGTCACAGAGCTCTGTCACCTCCTGCAGCCAGACCTCGAGTCTCACTGTAGTGGCACTTTGTAATTTCCAAACATGCAGCCACTGAGCTTTGAGGCTTTAGCAACGAGTAGACGTGTGTCGAAATAAAACGTTCCAAAATGTAACTTTATCTTTAAACTGTTTACTGTAACACCTTACAAACAGAATTACAAAGCAAAACACGTTTAAACGCACACGGTCAAAAACTGTATTGCTCCAGCCCTCAAAGCTTCTGCCTTCTCCAGCCTTATGGTGCTTTAGCTGTAAAATGGCTGGATACCATGTGACAAGCTTAAGGACTGTACCATTGTAGCAAGAATAAAGGGGGTCACTCAGCCTATACTATTGTAACAAGAAAAGAGGGGGTTTCTCAATACAATAAGTCAGTCAGGTAAATTAACTGTATTATACTATTTAACCAATATTTTAAAGTATTTTCTTTCTTAAACTTTCATGACTCTTACACTCACATCAGGAGCACCACGTCTCTCAGTGGCAGTCAAGGTCACGTTGCCCTCAATTTCTATGCCTGCAGATCCTTCCAGTGAGCAACAGGGGTAAGCGAACATCTCGCAGTTCACTGCCCATTGCTGCATCCACGAGGTCACAGATGCTCTCTACAGAAGGAGAAGGGACTACATTTCCTGCCCCATGACCAGAGAGAAGCAGAGCGAGTGTGCATGTGGCTTTGCCAGGATAGCGGGCTTCCCCATCATGCAGGGTGCCATTGACTGCACCCATGTCGCTTTGCGGGCATCCCATAACAATCTTGAGGTATTCCATAACCGCAAATGCTAACACTGACTTAAGGTACAGTTGGTGTGCGACCACACACAGCAAATCCTCACCATCAATGCCCGCTATCCTGGCAGCAGCCACAATGTCTTCATCCTGTTCCAACTCTGTTCCAGCCATCACATCAAGATTGCGGCTGGCTGCTGGGAGACAAGGGCTATTCACTCTCCACCTGGCTCCTGACTCCCCTCCGCAACCCCAACACGTGTGCCCAACACTCATATGAGAGCCATGCTGCCACCAGGAACATCATTGAGCAGACTATCACAGTGCTCAAGCAATGGTTCCGCTGCCTTGACCACTCGGGAGGAGCCCTTCAGTACTTGGCTGAGCGGGTGTCCCTTTTCGTCATTGTTGGCTGCATGCTGCACAACTTGGCCATCATGAGGGCACAGCCATTGCCAACAGGCATAGCCGCACCACCTCAGGAGGAGGAAGAGGGAGATGAGGAGGAGGAGGAGGAACAGGAGCACAAACAGCAGCGATGGAGGTGGCCGCCATTCCATCGTCCTTGTGGAAGGTCGGTCCATGACCGCCTCATCAGATTTCGGTTCCAATGAATTCGAGGTCTCTTCCTGGTTGCTCAGCACGTACCCATCATTCCATCAATTTCTCATTCCTTACCACACCCCAAAGCTGAAATGACACACAGCCCCAAATCTGCAACATTCCAATAATAAATTTATCCAAATTCAACAACCACATATGTACAGCTGCAATACTAACTAATCATCCTTGTGCAAACCCTTACTTCCCCTCTTTACAGTGCCTTTCCCTAATCTACTGCTCCTACGTAGTATCTCCCCAGTGGCTGCAGCAGGGCTGGTGGAAGGCTGCTGAATGTCAGTGCCAGAGACTACAGATGGCCTTGCAGGATGCCCTTGACCAGCTCTGGGCCTGGAAAGCCCGGCTTTACATTGCGCCACCTGAGGCTGGGCAGCAACAGTCCGGGCTGGCTGGATGACAGGCAGCGGCAAGGGCAATGGCGGAGTGGCAGTGGTGGGAGCAGGAATGCTGTCATCCTGAGAGAGGACAGCAGGTACCTGCTCCACTGACACACTCCCCCGGGGCCGCACCTCAGCATCCCTACTAACCTGCTGGAGCGCAGATTGCTGGCCTGCTGCGACACCGTGAGATCTCCAGTGGATTGTGGTGGACCCAGTGATGATGGCAGCAGTCAGAGCTTTCATGGCATCAAGCTGAGATTGCATGAGAGCAGTCTAAGATTCAATGCCACCAACCATTGACTCCATTACAGCACTAAGATGTTGTGTTGCTTCTGCCTGTGCTGCAGTGGAAGCTGCCACATTGCCCATGACACGCGTCATGAGGTCTGGATCCGCATGGTCTCTCTGAGAGTCCACCATCCTCTGCACAGTGGACATGATGGGCTCCATGGTGTGCGCAGAGCCTTGTGCAATGTTGGAGGCAGACTCCTCCACACTCCTTACCATTGCCGAGAGGCTCTCGGGCACCCTTGCCATTTCACCTTTCATCTCGGTGTGCATGGCCATCACCCTCCTTGTGAACACCTCCCCATCGAGGTCCTCATCTGTAAGCGGTTTTTGATCCTAGCCCAATTGCTAGACAGACGGTTCGAATCGCCCCCACCTTACGAAAGTTCTATGCCCAGGAATTATTATTCAGAGTGTAAATGAAAGAAGTCACGGACAGGAATGCTTCGGTGAAAAATTAAACTTATATTTATTTGGTCTAACATACAGTGGCTAAAACATGCACTACTAAATGAAATCACTGTCTCTGTGGAGAATAAAATCCAGGTTACAAACAACATACATACAGTACAAAACTGGGGACTATAACAAGCAGTAATTCCCTTGTTGCTATGGTGGACTCTAACTCCACCCCTACCAACGAATTACCCAGTCGCATAAGTCCCTTCGCCTGGCTGAACCAAACGAAGCTCCCACCCCGGAATAGCCCAAAAACGTCACTTCTGAGAAAACTCTGAGCCCTTACAGCTCACGGGTTACCGGCTTGGGACACTCGAGACTGTGCTTACCCCCACACACAGTCGGTTTTGATCGCTCCGCTCAGTGGCTTCTCTGGTACTTCTTGTTAGTTGGATCTTGTTGGAGCAGGGAGCGAGAGAGAGAGAGAGAATGGTGGAAAAGGATCTATCTTTTATAGGAGCCTGGCTACCCCTATCTTTCCCGCCAATCTTTAAAATCCTTTTCTTTCTAAGCACTCCGGTGCTTAATCAGTGATGGGTCGTCCTCGGACCCATGAGTATTGGATTAATGGCCCTAAGTCTGGGACATATCTTTCGGTCTTTGTGTTGGGAAAAAAATATTGGCTCCTGTTCGGCTTGTAGGGGTTTTTTTCCTGCTCTCTTGCCCGTTCTGGCCCCCTGCCAGGCTTCGTGCAAGAATTACCCTTGAGTGGTTCGACCCACCCCCCCTACGGTTCTAGACCTTGGACTTAGATGCAGAGAACAGTAGTGCAGAGAAGAGGACTCAATAGACCAGGCTGAATAGCACGAAATGGATGCTTTTATTTTTGAACAGTTTGAAGCATTACAAAATACATGTCATAGGCACAGATTAAAGTAACTACAATCATGCACAAATTTATGAACTTGACTCTATGGAAATGGGGAACACACGGCACATCGAAAAAGGGGAAACACATTACGATTTCCCTTAACTCCCTCCCCTATACCTAAACTAAGTTTCGACCTGGGGAACTTGGGATCATGCTCACCACTCTCGAAATCGCGAAAAGGGGTTCGCAGCCTTTTTGGCACCGCTTCCCGTCATCACGTGGATTGGAAGCTTCTGGCGCAGTCGATATTCTCTCCTCCCTCGAGGCGGTGGGGTAGACCCAGCCTCGATGAGCGCTCGTCAAGGTTGAGATCCACTAGGCCTGTCGTGGATTTTTGTTCGTGGAGTAGACCTAGATGCAGGTTATGCACATGGGAGAATCTTGTGGCATCGATCGCCGGTTCTCCAGAGGGTTTCTTCTCCATCGGCCTGGGTCGTCGATGATCTCCCGACCCCAGTACCCGGGCCACCCTTGTCGTCTTCTCGTCGTGGCCGTGCCTTGTTTGGCTGAACACCGGCCACGTTGTCCCTTTTCCGAAACCGTCCGTCTTTAAAAAGACGAAAACGTTTTCATCGATCTGCCGAAGTGGAAGAGGCGCCGATCCGGGCACCGTCCGCCCTTCGTTCGTTCCTCGTAGAAGAAAGTTCTTGAAGAAATGGAAGCCTGAAGTCGCCCAACAAGAAGCCGTAGCAGTGAAGAAGTAACTTAGATGGACTTTCAATCCATAGTTATACTCTTTTGGGACAGTCTTATCTCCCGCCAAATCATAGTCCTGTCTTTGTATTAATTTTGGCGGGCAGAGATCTCTGCAGGGGCGCTTTGTCTTGTAACGGAGCCGGTGATAACTTGAACTGGCCTTCCTGGCCGATAATGTCTGTTAATGTCCTTTGCATTGTCACCGCGGCTCGGTTCGCATATTGATCGGTCCGGACATTTTCCTTGATGGCTGCTAAACGGTTTTTCCTTTGTACAATAAATGGGTATAAGTGTTTTTACATTGTCCGCCCATATCTTGATGGGCCCCATCCTGTACTTATAATCCATTGAATATGTATGCTGTTGCTCTGAGTTTCGGTTCCCAGATACTGGCTTTCGCGGGTTTACTGTCTTCAATCCACAAGCCTGTCTAGCTTGCAGTAACAGAAATAAACTGGTTCAGAAACTGATCACGGGGCCTGGCGGCCATTTTGTATGCCCTTTTATCAAAGGTTTTTCTGTGCAAGCTTACTTTGGTCAATAAACAGTCTTATTTTATCCAGTTTTCTTGCTTGATTTTTGCTGAAAATTTTCGAATCTTACAGGCTGGCTGAGGCCAGTGGGTTCATTGTTCTGCTTCTCTTCCGAGATGAAGGTGTAAGGGGGGGTGGCGGGTGTGGCGCGTGCGCCCAGTCAGTTATGCCCCTGACTGTTTGGTGAGCTGTTCGAATCGCTCCCACGCCCCTTGGGTTCTAGACACCGGACTTAGGTACAGGTGGCGATACAAAAAGACTCGAGTAGACAGGTGGTTTGGATGTAAGAAAACCAGGATTTTATTAAAACAGAAATTAACACAGTCTTATGAGAAATTACTAGCATAAAATAAAGGCAGATACAAAATAACTATACTTATACAGGAATGGGGAACACATGGCACATTGAGGGAAAACAAACTATATTAACAATCCCCTTATCCTTATCCCACCCCCTATACCTAACTAGATTAAGCTATGAGGGGCCAGAATTTATGCTCACCAATCCAAAGCAAAGCCAACTGTTAACGAAATGCAGATTTTGAGGTCTGGTTCTCTGTCCTCTTAGGTACCCTGTCGCCATGTAGTCTTCAGGGGCGCGGTGCGGGAGTTGCTACTGCGACGCACCTTCTTCTCCTCTGCTACTGTCGTCATCTCGTCCCGATGGGTACTCCTCTTCTTCTCCCTCGGGCAGTCGTCGGCGGTAACGTTATGTTTATCAGACAGTTAACAGTCTTTGTCGTTTAGATTTTGTTACCCATGCATCGAATGACATATATTCGTGGTAGCGTAGGCACCTGCGTTACAGTGTTCAACAAGATGTTCGTCTTCCCAAGCGCCAGCTTATAACTCGGCGCTTGGTCTTTATCGATACGTTTTTCGCTGCCCTGCTCTGCCCTTATCAAGTTTTATCATCTTCTTCATCTCTATTCGTCTCGTCTCGGGCTACCTGCTCGAATTTCATCTCGCCCCTTTTTGCAGCCTGGGCGTCCCAGATGACGAGGGACTCAGGTCTCGTTCTCCTCCCCGGCTGTTGGTATGGTGTACTTTACTGCTGACAACTCACCACGGGGAGCGAGGAGAGACCCGCCACGAGGCCAGGGCATGAGTGAGCCAGGAACCAAGAGCGAGGGCCAAGCGCAAGAGAGAGCAGAGAGCGAGATTGCTACCCGGGGCCTGCAGGTATACCCGTTGTTTCATCCCCTATCTGTGCGCCAGATCAGGTTAGTTCATTGTTCCAATTTTGGCGGGCTGTTTTAAATAATTACAGCAATCTAAACTAACTGTTTTTAGATGGTCGTTTATTGCAGCTAATGGCCTGATGTCCAAGCTGTATTGTTATTAATGCATTCTAATCGGCCTGTCCGGCCTCGATGGCTTCCTTAAGCTGTTTCCGATTATTTATGCAGACGACTTGATGGCCTCAAGTATAGGCCCAACTAGTTCTGATCTGTCTACGGTCTGGCTTAATACATATTCTAATGTTTGCTGTCTGCTTTTCCAAAACACAAAGTCCTTTTCACAGGAACTGCATTTTAGGTTTCGATTTCTCCACAGGCTGCTTGTGCTGCCACAGAGTCCAAGCTTTAAAATCTTGCAGGCTTTTGGCCACGAGGTGCGGACGCCATCTTTTGGGTACCCTTTTTAAAATGTCCATGTAGGGTCCCTTTTATTAATAACTTTTGGGGAGATGTGGAAATTTTGCGAATCCTACAAAGGTGAGAAGTGCTTTTGCATATTCAAGTTCAATGGCCCCCTTCCTTTTTCCAGGACTGTTGCTCAAGATAAAAAATCACGGGATTGGGGGTAATATTCTGACGTGGGTGGAGGATTGGCTTTCTAACAGAAAGCAGAGAGTTGGGATAAATGGTTCGTTCTCAGATTGGCAACCAGTAACTAGTGGTGTTCCGCAGGGGTCAGTGCTGGGTCCCCAACTCTTTACAATCTATATTAACGATTTGGAGGAGGGGACCGAGTGTAACATATCAAAGTTTACAGATGATACTAAGATGGGACGGAAAGTAGTGAGTGAGGAGGACATAAAAAACCTGCAAAGGGACATAGATAGGCTAAGTAAGTGGGCAGGGATTTGGCAGATGGAATACAATACTGGAAAGTGTGAGGTTATGCACTTTGGCAGGAAAAATCATAGAGCAAGTTATTATCTTAATGGCAAGAAACTGGAAAGTACTGTAGTACAAAGGGATCTGGGGGTCCTGGTGCACGAAACTCAAAAAGTTAGTATGCAGGTGCAGCAAGTGATTAAGAAGGCCAATGGAATGTTGGCTTTTATTGCTAGAGGGATGGAATATAAAAACAGGGAGGTATTGATGCAGTTGTACAAAGTGTTGGTGAGACCGCACCTGGAATACTGCATACAGTTTTGGTGTCCATACTTAAGAAGAGACATACTTGCTCTCGAGTCAGTACAAAGAAGGTTCACTCGGTTAATCCCGGGGATGAGGGGGTGGTCATATGAGGAGAGGTTGAGTAGATTGGGACTCTACTCATTGGAGTTCAGAAGAATGAGAGGCGATCTTATTGAAACATATAAGATTGTGAAGGGGCTTGATCGGGTGGATGCGGTGAGGATGTTCCCAATGATCGGTGAAACTAGAACTAGGGGGCATAATCTTAAAATAAGGGGCTGCTCATTCAAAACTGAGATGAGGAGAAACTTTTTCACTCAGAGGGTGGTAGGTTTGTGGAATTTGCTGCCCCAGAAAGCTGTGGAAGCTACATCATTAAATAAATTTAAAAGAGAAATAGATAGTTTCCTAGAAGTAAAGGGAATTAAGGGTTACGGGGAGCGGGCAGGAAATTGGACATGAGTCTAGGTTCGGAATGGTCATGGCCCTGTGGGTAGT
This sequence comes from Somniosus microcephalus, assembly GCF_052327205.1. NCBI lineage: Eukaryota > Metazoa > Chordata > Chondrichthyes > Squaliformes > Somniosidae > Somniosus > Somniosus microcephalus. The sequence continues at coordinate 102,160,183 of NC_140993.1, read as the reverse complement.
GGAGTGGGCCCAGGGGCTGTGTAGCCTTGTTCTGCTCCTACTGTGTTCTAATTCTGTGTTAGATTTCAGGAGATGGTTTTACTCCTGTTCCTGGCTGGGGTGGAGATCGCCTTTACAGAAGGTAAGTACTGTAGAAAATATATGGACAGAGTGATCTCCTGGAAGAATTTCGATCGCCTAGATGGGTTGGAGAGGAATTTCCCAGATTTTTTTCTCCCAAATTGGCCATTGGGTCTTTATCTGGTTTTTCGCCTCTCCCGGGAGATCACATGGGTTCGGGTAGATGCAGAGTGATATAAGATTTGAGGTTAGGATCAGATCAGCCATGATCTTATTGAATGGTGGAGCAGGCTCGAGGTGCCGATTGGCCTACTCCTGCTCCTATTTCTTATGTTCTTATGTTCTTATGAACACATACATTCTGGATGACTGACAGTTCTTTTGTCACAGCCAACTGCCATGCGTTCCCTGGAGTTTTAACAAACCAGTCCCCCATGCATTTTCACAGGGCGAGCCCACCACAGGGAAAACACCCTCAGCCCATAAAGTCCACAAAAATATTCTCGACTGAGTCCATTCTTCAAACAGAGACTTTGCGATCTCTTCAGTCCCCCGTTTGATGCTTTTCTTTCCACAAAGCCTCACTCGACAAGAGAGCAAAGGCCAAAGTCTCCACAAGTGAAGCTGTTTCCCTGATTTTACGTTTTAAAAACCCCAGAACTGTAGCTTTACTGCGTGTCATAATTCCCTTCTACCGTCAAAACATCAGCGAAACGGCTTCTTAACACATTCAAATGGCTGGGTTCCAATTCCCACCAACAAACTTCAAGTCAAAATACAGAACATTATTAAGATCCACAGGACGTTACCAAAAAGTCACCGTGCACATCACACAGTACAGCATTGACAGGTGATAACACATTACAAAAATGCAACAGCGCACATCGCGTAACACAGAGTGTAAAACTATAACCAGAATACAATACACTTGCTTACAGAACTTTGGTACGTTACAAGTTTTGCAGGGAGAAACCATCATCAACACAAATTGAATTACACCTTTCTGGATTGATCTAACACCCCTTGCCACCGCGCTCGGAGCATCTGGCTCCGTCGCCTGCAGCTGGTGTAAAACAAGTAGCTTACAAGCAACAATTGTATGATAACTAATGCATGGGAACAGATGCGAATCCAGGGGGGAATCTCTATACTCAGACCGATGTCCCACCATGGTGGCGAGACAATCCCTTTGATCTCCTCCCCCACTTCTACTGTCTTTTGCTCTAAAGTGTAAAAATGTTTCTGGGAGAGCTCAACAGTCTTTATTAACTCAGCGAGGTGTTCCGGCAGAAAAGGAATCGGGTACCCGAAATGTTCCACATAGTATGGTTGGACCACCCGCAATCTACAGGGACAGGGTAGGCTTCAGAGGCTAAACGAAGCTGGCACGGGCTCAACGAATTGCTATACGGGTGCAGCGCGGCGAGATGCTTGTTGCTTAACCATGAAGGGACATGACCTTGCCTCAGGTCCTCCAGGTTACTGTGGCCCTCGCCCTGCAATCATGCTCCATACAACACACACCTCGTTCCGTGCAGCCTGCTCCGAGGTGTTCCTGTCCTCCCGTATCAAATCATTAACAGTTTTTGCGTGCCTCTCCAGCTCCACAATGAACTCCTTTAAATGAACGGTCATTGCCTGGTCCTCATGAAACTCTGAACCCACCACTGTATTCTCTTCCCCTAGAATCTTATGCAGTTGGTTCTTTAACCCAGTAACCTGCATCTGGAGTTGTGCATCATCCATACTATTAATAATACCTGTTCCTGTACTGAACGCTGTGGTTATATAGTTCCAGGTCCCTCTTCTCTGCCTCCCAGACCCCACACTACCTGCAACATTCAGATTATAAAGCTATTCTTTCTCTACATTTCCATAGTCCAGTTCATAAAATTCCTGAACCATCGCTTTTAACAGAGCTTCATAAAGCTTCTCCGTCTTTCTTGGACACTACACAGAATGATGGACTTCAGTCAGGTTCAGGATCACGGATGCCACGGCGTAGTGCACGTTCTGAAACAACACTTTGTCAGTAGGGATTATCACCAACCCATTCCCCGGACCCCTGGTGGTGGTAGGACACCCATCTACAGTCGTCTGTACTGTCGGGGCTCTGAGCGGGGGCTTCCTGGTGTATGAGATGAGCTCTGTGGCATTGATGATGTTCAGGGGTTTTGGGATCACACAGGAGTCCACACTCCGATCCCAACCGATCCCACCCCCGGTGTCCTGCCATCGCCTGCTAAACGCAATCGACACACCCGCTGGGCAGATCTTTTCCGACCCCTACATACACACATAAATCCCCTCCTTGGATTCCCACCACTTCTCCCAACACACATTCACTCCTCCCTGAGAACCCGTGATCGTCCGGTACGTGTCATTACTTAGTTTTTCCCAGTCAGCTGTCTGGTCCCCTGTATCTGCGCTCAGTTTCCTGAGCCACCACCACCTTCCCAGTGGAATGTGTCCCCTACAGCTAAGACACACCTGTTTACCCTCTGTTACCCTAACCCGGGAGGTGGTAACCCCTATTCTCGGGCATGAAATGGATGCTTCACCATAGGTGAACTCATCATGGCTGGAATACCGGGTGGAATTCGACCCCAGCCATCCAGGCCATCTTCCCTCGTGGAGAAAGACGCTCGCCCCATCCTTTGAGCCACCTCCTGTGGTCACGGTCGGTCCGTCTCTGCCGGTACAGCTGAAGACAACCGATTCCTCGGTGTCGCCCCTGTGACTCGTGCTGGCTTAGGCGTTCCCTGAAAACACACAGAATGCAACGTTGTCCTTGGGTGATGCCTCACCTTTCCAGATGCAGCTACACACAATTCAAATCCAAACTATACAGACAAGCTAAGGCAACAGACTGGAGAGAAAGAAGTTATGTACAGCGCCACCCGTCTCCGGGTGGCCACACTAGGTCTCCTCGACCCTGGGCCTCTTACGACTCCGGCTTCCATCGTTCACTGGTGTGTAAGGAGGCATCCACGGCACTCTTGGCCGTGAGATCCTGGCACTCCTTCTCACCCCTGCCCCCACAGGCGGAACGACTGGTTCCTCTGTGGGCTCCTCACAGTCCCAGATTATGGGCTGGAGACCCACACCTGTAGCGCAGCTCACCACTCCCTGCTGTTTCCTCCTCTTATCAGCTCTTTCCCCAGGGTTGAAAAGCTTGCACCGATTGATATGGAGCTACTTAGTGGGTCGGGGTATTTTGACCGCATATGCCATTGGATTTGCCCTATCCACGATACTGTATGAGCCCATGTATAGCGGTTCAAAAGTCCCTACCCTGGCAAAGTTTCTAACCATTACTTGATCTCCGACCTTCCACTCGTGGTGCCTCTGAGGCTCAAGCAATAAATGATTTCTACGATGTTGCTTCCCCATGTTACTGGCAGCCTGCCAATGGAACTGTCTAAGATGCTCAAGCAAATTCTTAACAAACCTGTCTTGGTTCACCTCTCTCAACTGGCCTTTCCTGAGAACCGGGGCCAGTACATGGCTGGGCGTTCTCATGACCTTGCCAGTCACGAGCTCAGGCGGGGAATACCCTGTGCTTCTAGACGGGCTGGCTCGGACCCCCATCAGAAATAACGGCAAGACCTCCGCCCATTTTCTAGGCGAGCCTCCCGTCTCCTTCCGTAACCTTTCCTTGATCGTCCTATTCATCCGCTCCACAATCCCCGATGATTGCGGGTTGTGTGTGACGTGCCATTTAACCTCTACACCTAGCATCTTCAGAGTCGCCTGCATGACTGCCCCTGTGAAGTGACTCCCCTGATCGGACTCCACATACTGTGGTAGCCCCCACCTAGAGAACACTTCTCTCAATAGAATCCTTGTGGTCCCCAAAGCTTTGGCTATTCGGCATGGGAAGGCTTCTTCCTTTAACATAATACCTGCCACTCCGTATGGACCCTCTACCTTATTTCCCTTAGCCGGCGTCTCCAGAACAGTCATTAGGGCAGGATCCCGTGCCTGGACCACCTTTAGGTCCGGGGCCAATGCTACCCCTGCACTCCCTTGGGTCCCACCTCTGTCTCTGACTGCTGCTACCAGACTCGACCCATATGGATCCCAAAACATGCCCGTTTGAGCACCCTCTTTGGCCAGCACATCGGCCTGCTGATTGGCCTCTGCACGGGGTTCTATCTTAGAATGGGCCTTGACTTTGTGGATATAGAAATCCCCCTGGGTTCCTATTGATGTTAGGATCTGTCGCAACAATGGCTTGGTTGCAAGGGGTTTCCTGTCTGCAGATGTGAACCCGCGACGAGACCAAATGACTAAATATTCTGTACATGAATTGCAAGTGAACATGCTGTCCGAGCAAATCGTGTAGGGTGTAGGGAACTCTTCGGGGTGGGTAACTGTAGTGTCCGTGTGTAGATAAAGACACTGAAGACAGGAGTTGGTTCATAGGTATTTACTAAGCAAGTCTGGGGGGGGGGGGTTTCTAAAGGATATACACAATACACAGGCTTATATAGCCCAAGTGGCAATTACTGGCATTACGCACACCTGGGGCTCTTAAAGGCACATACACCATAATTGCTCTTAAAGGCACATACACCACAATTCCTCCCCTTCTAGCTAACTAGTACATCATATTTTAAGTAATTATTAATTACATGTTATATGCAAAATAATATACATTGCTGTATTAATTAATTATAAGTTAATCTCTCAGGAGGCTTCCTGACTCGGTCCGGATAACGCCTCGGGGGTGTAGTAGTTTCTGGTGGTGTAGTAGGTTCTTCTGGCAAGGCTGATTCGGCTTGAAGGCCAGTGTCGGGTTCATCGGGCTCCAGTATCACCGGATCGGAGGTAGATATGGGTATCTCTACTTCATCGTTAGATGTATAGAGTGGTGGTGTAGGTTGTCCCTTTTCGGATGACTTGATGATTTGGTCAGCATGGCGCCTTATTATGCTGTCTCCGATGTCCACGGTATACATCAGTGGTCCTAATCGTGTGCAGATAGTTCCAGGCTGCCATTTCTCGGTACGGTAGTCCCGGGCCAAAACCGGTTGGCCTATCTGGAAGGCCCTAGTTGGCCTTTCATTCATGCCCTGAAACTGCCGGTTCTCCACGTCCCTTCGGATGTTGGGCTTGACCAAATCCAGCCGGCATCTTAGGTTTCTATTGTAGAACATCATGGCGGGAGTTTGGTTAGTAACCATATGCGTTGCATTCCTATATGCAAATAAGAAGTTATCCACCTTGTGCTGAAGTTTTATGTCTTCATTACCCATGGCCTTGATGGCCTTCTTGAAGGTCTGGACAAACCTTTCAGCCAATCCATTGGTGGCGGGATGGTATGGGGCGGACGTGTAGTGCTTAACCCCATTGTTCTTTAAGAACTTTCTGAATTCTTCGGACACAAATTGCGGTCCATTATCAGAACATATCTGCTCCGGCAGCCCATTCCTGGCAAATATGGTCCTTAATACTGTGATGGTTTTTTCCGTGGCAGTGGAGGACATCTTTATTACCTCCGGCCACTTGGAGTGTGCATCAACTGCGATTAAGAACATTGAGTCCATAAATGGACCAGCAAAGTCGATGTGCACCCTTTGCCAGGGAGATGAGGGCCACTCCCATGGATGTAGAGGGGTCTGTGGCGGAGCATTTTGGACCTTCTGGCATCCTAGGCAGCTCTTGGTCATGTCTTCGATGTCTCCATCGATACCTGGCCACCATACAAACGCCCTAGCTAGGTTCTTCATTTTCACTCCACCCAGATGCCCCTCGTGAAGCTCCTTTAGCACTTTATCCTGGAGTTTGGGTGGAATCACCACTCTGGATCCACACATCAAGGTTCCTCGGCACACTGACAGCTGTTCTCTTCTTTGCGAGAATGCTGGCAACAGTGGTTCGCCATGTGCTGGCCATCCCTTCACTGTTAAATCGTAGACCCGTGAGAGAGTAGGGTCATTTCTTGTCTCCCTTTCAATGGCAGAATTTGTCACCGGTAGACATTCCACTATGGTAGAGTGGAATATCTCTACTGGGTCTACTGTAGGTGCCTCTTCTATCGTTGGCAACGGTAGGCGTGATAAACCGTCAGCATTCCCATGCTGTTTTGACACTTTGTATTCAATGTTGTATTGGTGTGCCCCTAGAAAAAGGGACCACCTCTGCTGTCTTTGTGCCGTCATAATGGGGACAACTTTTTTAGGGTTGAATATGGAGATGAGGGGTTGATCGTCAGTCAGCAAGGTAAATTTTTGTCCGTGTAGGTAATGGTTGAATTTCTTCACTCCCCATACCAGGCTGAGTGCTTCCCTGTCTATCTGGGCATAGTTACGCTCAGTTGAGTTCAATGAGCGTGACGGAAAAGCTATCGGCCGTTCCGAGCCATCAGGGAATCTATGGGACAATACCGCTCCTATGCCGTAAGGGGATGCATCGCATGCCAGTCTGATTGGTAGTGATGGGTTGTAATGAGCCAAAATTTTCTCGGATGTGATTAAGTCTTTACATTTATGGAAGGCACGTTTACTGTCTTCGTTCCATTTCCAAATCACTCCTGTCTGTAGAAGATCATTAAGAGGGTGTAGAATAGTTGATAAGTTCAGTAAAAATTTATGATAGTAATTTATTAATCCCAGGAATGACCTTAATTGTGAAACATTTTCAGGTGCTGGGGCTTTTATAACTGCTTCAATTTTTTCAGGTGACTTATGCAACCCTTCCTTATTAATTATGTGGCCACAATATGATATCTGATTTTGGAAAAATTCGCACTTGGGGCGATTTGCTCATAGGCCCCGTTCTTTCAGCCTCGTGAGCACCTGCTCCAAATTGGCAAGGTGCTCGTTGTCGTTTTCTCCTGTTATAAGGATGTCGTCTAGGTAGCATTGAGTCCCCGGAATCCCTTGCAGGACTTGCTCCATAGCTCTTTGCCAGATAGCTGGAGCTGATGCTATTCCAAAAACCAGTCGATTGTACTGGTACAGGCCTTTGTGTGTGTTTATTGTGAGATACTTTTTAGAGGTGTCCTCAACCTCCATCTGTAGATATGCCTGTGCTAAGTCAATTTTTGTGAAATGTTTCCCTCCGGATAGTGAGGCGAAAATATCTTCTATCCTCGGAAGAGGATACTGTACCGTGTGAAGGACCGGGTTTACAGTCACCTTAAAGTCCCCACAGATGCGAATTTTTTTCTGTTCCTCAGAGTTATTTTTCAATGTTTTTTTCATGACTGGAACGATGGGTGTTGCCCATTCGCTCCAATCTATTTTGGATAATACGCCTGCCTTTTCCAAATTCTTCAGCTCTGCCTCGACTGCCGGACGTATTGCGTATGGCACCGGTCTTGCCTCAAAAAATTTTGGAATTGCTGTATCTTCCACTTTTATTGAGGCGGTGATGCCTTTCAAGGTTCCTAGTTTCTCTTGAAACACTTCTTTGGCGTTGGCCAAGATGTCTTTTAATCGTTCAGGTATGATGTCATCATTGTTTTTTTCCTTACTGGTCACCGTCAGTGCCTGAATGGAGTGCCAGTCTAAACGTATCTTCCTTATCCATTCACGTCCCAACAACGGTGGACCACCATCTTGTAGAATGTATAAATACAACTTTTGTATTTCTTTGCCGTTGTATACCACAGGCACCCTTATTTTTCCTTTGGGGTAGACTTTCTGCCCCGTATATGTTTTTAAGATAATGGATGTGTCTTTTAGAGGTATATGCGAAAATAGCCTCTCGTAATCTCGTCGATTTATTACGGTTAGAGCTGATCCTGTATCTAGCTCCATTTTAACTGGGGACCCTGCTATTGTGAGGGTAACCCAAATGGTTTGGTAATCCTCTTTGGCAAGTACATTATGTAATTTGAGACAGCTTAGTCTCTTGTTTCCGGAGTCGCTATCACTATTCTGGTCTTCGGAGCTATTGTCCGTCATCATTTGTACCTTCCTGTACTTTTCTTTATTGATTTTTTGTTTTCTGTCAGTGGATTTATTTTGTCCAGATTGGCATACCCGTGCAATGTGTCCAATCTTACCACATTGCCTGCATGCTTTGCCCTTGAACCAGCAGTCCCTCTGGTTATGGGTGGATCTGCCGCAGCGATAACATCTTCCGAACTCCTGTGTCATTTTATGGGTGCCGAAGTCCTGTGTCTCTTGTTGTATCTCTGCAGCTCCTTTTGCTGCTGCTTCGTATGATACAGCCATACTGAAAGCTTTGTCCAATGTTAAATCTTTTTCAGAAAGCAGTTTTTTTTGTGTTCCTTCACTTAAGAGACCGCAAACAAATTTGTCTCGAAGATAATCCGATAGTCCTGCTCTGAATTGGCAGTACTTTGATAGCTTTCTTAATTCGGTTAGGTATCAGCGTTACTTTCATTCTTGTGTTGATTTCTCTTGAAGAACTTGAATCGTTCCGCTATCAGCAGCGGTGTTGGGTTTAAATGCTCCTGCAGGGTATCAACAATTTCTTTAAAAGTCTTGTCCTTTGGTTTGGCTGGAGTGATTAAATTTCGTAACAGCCCGTATGTCTTCGCGCCCATTAATTTCAGAAGTACTGAAGCTTTTTTTTCATCTGTTATTCCATTTGCAGTGCAATAAACCTCTACTCTTTCCACGTATGTGGTCCAATCTTCTATTTCGCCATCAAAAGCCTCAATATTACCAGATTTAGGCATTTCAGAAAAGATATGGCGCTTCCCGCGCTTTTTTTTTCTCTCTGTAGCAACGATATGGCGCTTCCTGCGCTTTCCCGCCGCTGCTACCGATAACAACGCTGTTTTACTGCGGTTTCCGTTTATTCACTGTTGGAGACTCGTTCCCGACGGAGGTCTAAATGCTGACCTGCTTGCCGCGCCGGCCGTCTCTCGAGTGCACCCTCCCAGTCCGTTATTGCTTGCCTCCGATTTCGCTGCCTGTCTCAGCTGTAGAGCCCGCCGCTGGAGCTCCAGCCTGACGCCCAGGAAGGATTAGCGCAGTACCTGTCACCAGCTTGGCCAGCTGGTGAAACCACAGTTTCTCTTACTTCCTTGAGTCTTCTGGACGCTGGAGGAATCGATGTCCTTGAGGTGCTGCCGAATTGCAGGTAAGTCCGTTTCCATTTCGTCGCCACTGTAGTGTCCGTGTGTAGATAAAGACACTGAAGACAGGAGTTGGTTCATAGGTATTTACTAAGCAAGCCTGGGGGGGGGGTTTCTAAAGGATATACACAATACACAGGCTTATATAGCCCAAGTGGCAATTACCGGCATTACGCACACCTGGGGCTCTTAAAGGCACATACACCATAATTGCTCTTAAAGGCACATACACCACAGGTGCTGCTGGAACACCAAAAGTCGAGAAGATCTCCTTGGTGCGATATTCTGTCAAATGTTGCCTTTATGTCAGGAACAACTATACTTGCCTCTCTTTTGGCATTCAGCTCCTGCATCCATGTCTGTATCAAGGCTGTGGTCGAATTTAGTATTGTTGAGCAGGCTATTCATGAGTAGGTGTTGTGCGATGTGCTAATTACTTTTTCAATTGTTTTGTTGATAATTGGGAGGAGATATACCTGTGCAATTTTCCAAATTTTCAGGTAGATGTCCGTGTAATAGCTGCACTGGAATAGCTTGTCTGGGGAGGGGTTGGGGGCATCTAGTTCTGATGCACAAGTCTTCAGCACTACAGCTGGGATGCTGTCAGGGTTTGCTGTACACTGGCATCTATGATGACGGAGGCCTCAGGAGGGGGCCAAGTGGGATCGTCCACTTGGCCCTCTTGCACTCATGCTGGGCTCTACCATAGTTGAGGTTTGGGAAGCTCATGGAGCCTTCTGTTAGTTGTCTGATTGTCCATCACCATTCTTAACTTGATGAGGCTACAGAGCTTTAAAGAGAATGCAGTAGATCTAGCTTATATGGATTTCCAGAATGCGTTCGATAAGGTGTGTTACAAGAGCCTTGTTAGAAAATTCAGGCATATGATATGAGAGGAATTGTGGCAGAATGGATGGAAAGTTGAATGACAGACAGGAAACAAAGAGTTAAAATAAATAGATGTTGCTCAGATTGGAAGAAGAGTTGTAAGTAGTGTACCCCAGCAGTAAGTGCTGGGTCCACTTTGTTCTCTGTATACGTCGCTGGTTTCTACTCAAGTATAGGGAACAAAAGTAGGAGGTTTGGCAAACAGCAAGCAGAACTGTTCATAACCTAAGAAAAGACATAGACATTAGCAGAATGAGCAGACACATGGCAGATGCAATTTAATGTAGTTAAGAATGAGATAATACATTTTTGGGAGAATAAAAACAAGCAATGGTAATATACATTTTGTATACACTGTCAACCAACTTTCCATCAATAGTGGCTTGGGCTGATAAGTGCCAAGTAACATTTATACCACACAAATGCCAGGCAATGACCATCCCCAACAAGAAAGAGTCTAACCGTCTCCCCTTGACATTCAATGACACTACCATCATCGAATTACCCCACATCAACATCCTGGGGGTCATTATTCACCAGAAACTCAGCTCAACCAGTCGCATAAATGCTGTGGCTAATAGAACAGGTCAGAGGTTGGGTTTTCTGTGGGCTCACCTCCTGATCCCCTATAGCCTCTGCACCATCTACAAAGCACAAGTCAGGAGTGTGATGGAAAACTCTACTTGTCTGGATGAGTGCAGCTCTAACAACACTCAAGAAGCTCGACACCATCCAGGATAAAGCAGTCGACTTGATCGGCAGCCCATCCACCACCGGTGCAAAGTGGCTACAGTATGTACCATCTACAGGATGCACTGCAGCAACTCGCCAAGGCTTCTTCGGCAGCACCTCCCAAACTTGCAAACTCCACCACCTGGAAGAACTAGGATAGCAAATGCATGGGAACACCATCACCTCCAAGTTCCCCTCCAAGTCACACACTATCCCGACTTGGACATATATCGCCCTTCATTCATCGTCAAAATCCTGAAACTCCCTACCGAACAGCACTGTGGGAACACCTTCACCACACGGAATGCAGCGGTTCAAGAAGAAGGATCACCATCACCTTCACAACCCAGAGCAAAATACTAGACTTTTCGCTCAAGCCATCAAGTAAAAACGTTAATGAAAGCATTAAAAGACACAAAAGACAATAGATTGGATACATGTAATAATGCTAATGTGAGATATGTATTTTATCATTTTTAAAATCATTTTTTGCACAGAAAGAACAAACTCAATCTTAAAATGCCTGGATTGTATTTCTCACTACATTCCATTTTATTGTGGTGAGCAGAGAAGGCTAAGAGGAGATTTGATAGAGGTGTTTAAAATCATGAAGGGATTAGAAGGAGTAAATAAAGAGTAACTGTTTCCAATGGCTGAAGGGTCGATAATGAGAGGGCACAGATTTAAGGTGATTGGCAAAAGAGCCAGAGACGACATGAGGAAAATCTTTTTTACACGAGTGGATATGATTTGGAATGCACTGCCTGATTGATAGGGTGGTGGATACAGATTCAATAGTAGCCTTCATAAGGGAATTAGATAAATACTTGAAGGAGAAAAAAGTTGCAGGGATATGTGGAAAGAGCGGGGTGAGTGGGACTAACTGGATTGCTCTTCGAAAGAGTCGGCCTCCTTCTGTGCTGTACTATTGTATGATTCTATGAAAATTGAGCACTTTACCATAAAACTGTCACTTCAAATTACGAATATTATTAAGAAAGAGAAGCTCAGTGTTGCAAAAATATTAATGTTTACATTAGAAAGTGGAATAAAATTAATTCTAAAATTTATTTGCAATCTTTTTCTATATTATAAGGACAAATATAATTTAACAGAAACACAGTGATTATTATTCACGATTTTATTGTCCTTGCGAGAGTATAAAGGCAAATAACCAAGATGATTCTGATGATTTCAGGAATCAAGAACGTGAATTGTGAGGAAATATTAAATAATTTGTCAGGGAGCTATTTGAAGTTTTCAAGATTATGAAGGGGACTAACAACAATTGATTAAAACTGTTCACTTTGGAGAAGGCTATAAATACACATGGAAAGCTTTCGGAAAATGTTGCCCTGAAATGCATTAAAGCGCATAGCATAACTGGGTTTAAAAGGTGATGATGGGGTTTAATTAGCTCTTAGTGTACTGATTCTACATTAAATGAGAGTTAATTTCCCCCCTTTTTATAACACGTTCATAGGATTTTACTCAGCGTACTTTCTTGGAGACAAAGGCTAAATACTGTGAATGCTAGAAATCGCAAATAAAAACAGAAAATGCTGGAAATACACAGCAGGTCAGGCAGCATCTGTGGAGAGAGAAACAGAGTTAGCGTTTCAGGTCAATGACCTTTCATCAGAACTGGAAAAAGTTAGAGATGTAACAGATATTAAGCAAATGCAGGGCAGGGAAAGGGGGGAGGGGAGGAAAGAACAGAAGGGAAGGTCTGTGATAGAGTGGAAGGCAGGAATGATTAAATGATGAAAGGGATGATGGTACAAGGCAAAAGGAGATGGTAATGGGACAAGTAAAGAAATAAAAGATGGGTCTAGAAAAGAATTATTCCACATGGATTCCAACTGAAATTCCACCCTTCATGTTTCGGATCCACCCAGGATTACAGATATCTCCAAGATATTCAGCGTTCCTCGAACCACTGCTATCACTGCATCCTGAGATCCACACTCAACACCATGTACCACCACATGTACGCTCTCAACCCCTCTCTTCAGCAGCACCGACTCACTCTATCTCAAAGCTGTCCTGGTCCGCAGTTCCATTTCATCCTTCGCCTCATCCGGCGCTTTAACGAAAACTTATTTTCTTCCTTTCGGGTGTCAAGGATCGCAAGCTTCAACAACTCTTGGACACCAATGCCCCTCCGGAACCTTCTTCCCTTCATTTTGCTCTGACCCCATCCCTTCTTCCAATCTCACCACTCACCGTGTTTTCACTGTTCCTTCTGACATTCCCCTCTCTGACCCCGAACGATCAGTCCTCAGCAAAGGCCTGAGCTTCATCTCCTTATGCCCCCACCTGAATGAATTTTGAGCTCGGCATGACGCTGAGCTCTTTTTCCATTGCCTTCAGCTCTGTGCCCACTTCTTTGCCCAGCAGACCCTTTCTCACATTTTCAGAATTCTTGTTCTATTGGATCACTCCCTCTGACCCCTTACCCTCTCTAGATCTTTTCATTGTGAACTGCCAGCATGACATCCGCCAACTCAATTTCTCTGCTTCCCTTACTCACTCCAACCTACCTCACTCTGAACATGCAGCACGCCGTTCTCCCAGATCCAACCCTAACATTGTCATTAAACCTTCTGACAAGGGTGGCGCTATTTTTGTTTGGCGAACCGACCTCTACCTTGCGGAGGCTGAAAGCCAACTCTCTGACACCTCCTCCTACCTCCACCTGGACCATGACCTCACTACCAAACATCAAGCCATTGTTTCCAAGACTGTCACTGACCTCCTCTCCTCTGGAGATCTTCATTCCATGGCCGCCAAACTCATAGTTCCCCAACCCTGCATAGCCCACTTCTACATCCTTCCCAAGATCCACAAACAGGACTGCCATGGTAGACCCATTGTTACTTCCTGTTCTTGCCCCACAGAACTGATTTCTTCCTATCTCAACTCTATTTTTTCTCCCCTTATCCAGTCTCTTCCCACCTACATCCGTGACTCTTCCGACGCCCTCCGCCACTTAACAGTTTCCAGTTTCTTGGCCCCAACTGTCTCCTTTTTGCCATGGATGTCCAATCCCTCTACACCTCCATTCCCCACCAAGCCGGCCTGAGAGCGCTCCGCTTCTTCCTTGAACAGAGGCCCAACCAGTCCTCATCCACTACCACACTCCTCTGCCTGACTGAACTTGTTCTCACATTGAACAACTTCTCCTTCTACTCCATTCACTTCCTCCAAATTAAAGGTGTTGATATGGGAACCAGCATGGGTCCTAGCTATGCCTGCCTTTAGGTGGGATATGTGGAACATTCTTTGTTCTATTCCTACTCAGGTCCCCTTCCCTCACCTCTTTTTCCGATACATTGATGACTGTATCGGTGCTGGTTCCTGCTCTTGTCCTGAACTGGAAAATGTAATTAACTTTGCTTCCAATTTCCACCCTTCCCTCACATGGTCCATCTTCGACTCTTCCCTTCCCTTCCTCGACTTCTCTGTCTCCATTTCTGGGGATAGGCTGTCAACAAACATCCACTATAAGCTCACTGACTCCCACAGCTACCTGGACTACACTTCCTCCCACTCTGCTTCCTGTAAGGACTATATTCCATTCTTCCAGTTTCTCCGTCTCCGTCGCATCTATTCTGACGATGCCACCTTCCATATCAGTGCTTCCGATGTCTTAATTTTTCCTCAACCGAGGATTTCCCTCTACTGTGGTTGACACGGCCCTCGACCATGTCCATTCCATTTCCCACACTTCTGCTCTCACCCCTTCCCATTCCCTCCCAGAACCATGATAGGGTTCCACTTGTCCTCACCTTTCACCCTACCAGCCTTCACATTCAATGGATCATCCTCTGCCATTTCCACCACCTCCAGTGTGATCCCATCACCAAACACATCCTCCCCTCCCCTCCCCTTTCAGCATTCCAAAGGGACTGCTCCCTCTGCAACACCCTGGTCCACTCCTCAATCACTACCAACACCCCCTCCTCTTCCTATGGCACCTTCCCGTGAAAGCGCAGGAGATGCAACACCTGTCATTTTACCTCCTCCTTTCCCACAGCCCAGGGCCCCAAACACTCCTTCAAGGTGAAACAGGAATTTACTTATACTTCTTGCAATTTAATATTCTTCTTCTTCTTAGGCAGTCCCTCAGAACCGAGGATGACCTGCTTCCACATTAAAGAATGAGTTCGCAGGTGACTGATGAGTCCAATGCGGGACCTACAGTCTCTGTCACAGGTGGGGCAGATGGTGGTTGAAGGGGCGGTTGGGTGGGGTGCTTGGATTGACGTGCGCTCCTTGCACTGCCTGCGCTTGGCTTCCGCTTGCTCCCGGCGAAGAGACTCGAGGTGTTCAGCGCTTTCACAGATGCTTCTCCTCCACTTTGTGCGGTCTTGGGCCAGGGATTCCCAGGTGTCGGTGGGGTTGTTACACTTTTTCAAGGAAGCTTTGAGGGTGTCCTTGAAGTATTTCCTCTGCCCACCTGGGGCTCTCTTGCCGTGCCGGAGCTCCGAGTAGAGCGCTTGTTTTGGGAGTCTCGTATCGGGCATGCGGACAATGTGACCCATCCATCGGAGCTGATTGAGCGTGGTCAAAGCTTCGATGCTGGGGATGTTGGCCTGAGCAAGAACACTGACGTTGGTGCACCTATCCTGCCAATGGATTTGCAGGATCTTGCGGAGGCAGCATTGGTGGTACCTCTCCAGTGCTTTGAGGTGCCCGCTGTACATGGTCCATGTCTCTGAGGCATGCAGCAGGGCGGGTATCACTGCTGCTCTGTAGACCATGAGCTTAGTGCCGGGTTTGAGGTCCTGGTCTTCAAACACTCTCTTCCTCAGGCGACCGAATGCTGCACTGGCACACTGAAGGCGGCATTGGACTTCGTCGTTGACGTCTGCCCTTGTTGACAGTAGACCCTCGAGGTATGGAAAGTTGTCCACATTGTCCAAGGCCTTGTCATGGATTTTGATAATCGGGGGGCAGTACTGTGTGGCGGGGGCAGGTTGGTAGAGGACCTTTGTCTTACGGATATTTAGTGTAAGGCCCATGCTCTCGTATGCTTCGGTGAAGGTGTTGACGATGGTTTGGAGTTCGACCTCCGAGTGAGTGCAGACACAAGTGTCGTCTGCATACTGTAATTCGACGACAGAGGATGGGACGACCTTGGATCTGGACTGGAGGCGACGGAGGTTGAGCAGTTTCCCGTTTGTTCTGTAAATTAGCTCCACTCCAGTGGGGAGCTTACTGAGGGTGAGATGGAGCATTACAGCAAGGAAGATCGAGAAGAGCATTGGTGCGATGACACAGCCTTGCTTGACCCCAGTTTGTACGTGAATTCGGTCTGTGGTGGAACCGTTGGTCAGGATCACGGCTTGCATGTCGTTGTGAAGCAGGCGGAGGATAGTGACAAACTTTTGAGGGCAGCCGAATTTGAGGCGGACACTCCATAATCCCTCACGGTTGACAGTGTCGAAGGCCTTTGTGGGATCAAAGAAGGCCAAATACAGTGGTTGGTGCTGTTCCCTGCATTTCTCTTGTAATTGATGTGCGGTGAAGATCATATCCATTGTGCCCCTTAGTGGGCGGAATCCGCATTGCGACTCTGGGAGGAGCCTCTGTAATACTGTATTCGCTGCTCACAATGCGGCCTCCTCTACATTGGAGAGACCAAACGCAGATTGGGTGACCGCTTTGCGGAACACCTCCGTTCAGTCCGTAAGGGTGACCCCGAGCTTCTGGTCACTTGTCACATTAATTCTCCGCTCCACTCCCCCTCAGACCTCTCCATCCTCGGCCTCTTGCAATGTTCCAATGAAGCTCAACATAAGCTCGAGGAACAGCACCTCCTCTTTTGATTAGGCACTTTATAGCCTTCTGGACTCAACATAGATTTCAACAATTTCAGGCCATAATCTCTGCACCCATTTTTTTCAGATGGCAGCTGTGGAAGATTCTTCCATTCCCATTTACACCTCTTCTAGACCCATCTTTTGTTTCTTTACTTATTTAAAATCTGCACTTGCTTAAAATTTGTTACTATCTAATTTTTTCCAGGTCATCAACCTGAAACTTAAACTCTGTTTCTCTCTCCACAGATGCTGTCTGACCTGCTGAGATTTTCCAGCATTTTCTGTTTTACTTTCTTGGAGGTTGGGTGTGGATCAGAATAAGCCTTCCATAATGCTGTTGAATCACCTGGTAACACCTTTGGGGAATAAGGAGATCTTGAAAAGTCTATTTTGCAAGTAAGGCCCTGCAGATCATTATGGTCATTGTAAAGCTCAGAAGGATAATCAGCTACTAAACAGAGATTCGAGCAGGCAAATGTTCAAGTACCAGGATGTTAAGTATGAATTTCCTCATCTGATGCAAGTCATGTCTAAAAGTTCAAGAAGTGGCGCTAATTCCGTCAGAATGCTAATGTTCTAAAAGTGCTCAAATTTCCTTGGTCAGCTCAATTGAATGATTATTCACAGATCCAGGCGCAAACTTGAGCAAGTGTAAGGAGAACATTAGTGGTGGAAGTGTAAAATTGTCACTAAGTTACATTTAAAAGGATTGCGACACAAAGGAGACAAATTCTGAAAGCCTTCAGAAAAGCATCTCAAACCATTATCAAAGTTTGCAGATGATACTAAGATGGGAGAGAAAGTAGTGAGTGAGGAGGACATAAAAAACCTGCAAGGGGATATAGACAGGCTAAGTAAGTGGGCAGAGATTTGGCAGATGGAATACAATACTGGAAAGTGTGAGGTTATGCACTTTGGTAGGAAAAATCGTAGAGCAAGTTATTATCTTAATGGCAAGAAACTTTAAAGTACTGAAGTACAAAGGGATCTGGGGGTCCTGGTGCACGAAACTCAAAAGGTTAGTATGCAGGTGCAGCAAGTGATTAAAAAGGCCAATGGAATGTTGGCTTTTATTGCTAGGGGGATAGAATATAAAAATAGGGAGGTATTGCTTCAGTTGTACAAGGTATTGGTGAGACCGCACCTGGAATACTGCGTACAGTTTTGGTGTCCATACTTAAGAAAGGACATACTTGCTCTCGAGTCAGTACAAAGAAGGTTCACTCGGTTAATCCCGGGGAGGAGGAGATGGACATATGAGGAGAGGTTGAGTGGATTGGGACTCTACTCATTGGAGTTCAGAAGAATGAGAGGCGATCTTATTGAAACATATAAGATTGTGAAGGGGTTGGATCGGGTGGATGCGGGGAAGATGTTCCCGATGATGGGTGAAACTAGAACTAGGGGGCATAGTCTTAGAATAAGGGGCTGCTCTTTCAAAGCTGAGATGAGGAGGAACTACTTCACTCAGAGGGTGGTAGGTCCATGGAATATGCTGCCCCAAAAAGCCGTAGAAGCTACATCATTACATAAATTTAAAACAGAAATAGACAGTTTCCTAGAAGTAAAGGGAATTAAGGGTTACGGGGAGCGGGCAGGAATTTGGACATGAGTCTAGGTTCGGATCGGTCATGGCCCTGTGCGTAGCGGAGCGGGCCCAGGGGCCGTGTAGCCTGATCCTGCTCCTATTTCATGTGTCTAATTCTGTTAGATTCAGGAGATGGTTCTGTGATAGTGGATTGACGGTTAGGATCAGATCAGCCATGATCTTATTGAATGGCGGAGCAGGCTTGAGGGGCCGATTGACCTACTCCTGCTCCTATTTCTTATGTTCTTATGTTCTTATGTTCATTAGCTGCCTTTGTCTAGGCTGAAGGGACAGGTGATTAAGAAGTAACAACCAAAATGAAGAGAAGGAAGCACCATGTGCAGACTTAAGGCTGACTATTTCTGTCACTGTGTGCCAGCCTTATGGTGGATGTTAGCAGGTGGTGTTCCTGCAATAGATGGCATAGCTCTGTATCTGATTATCTGCTGACCCAGAGCCTGTGAAGACACTTTCCTGAGCCACGTCAATATGGCAACACCTGTAAATCCAGTTGGGTGTATCTTGGCGGGTGTGGCCAATGAGGCTTTGATACAACAACAACTTGCAATTATATAGAAAGCAAGACTTGCATTTATATAGCGCCTTTCATGACCTCAGTGTAAAGTCCGCACCTCAATAATACATGGACTTCAGGAGAACAGTTTAACAGGCACTTTACTGAACGGAGTGTAACGTCAGACTGAAATACAGAAGCCTGCTAGGGCCTTTTATACAGGGGTGGTCACTGCCGGTACTGCAGTCTAAAACCAGTTCTTCCCTTAAAGGTACATACACAACAATTCCTCTCCTTTTAGATAAACAGTACATAACATTCATTTAACAACTAAATAATAATTAATTACAATTACAATTTTCTGGGTACTATATACATCAACTGAAACAATCATTTATAAGTTCAGTCTTCGAGGAGGCTTCCTAATCCTGACTGGATAGCGTCTTTCTCGAGTATCCTGTTTTTGCGGCGAAGTCAACTCTGGCCCATTGTCATTGGTTGGTTCGTCAGCTTCCAATACCAATGCTTCTGAGGTAGACGCAATCTGTACTTCGGGCTCATTACCAGGTGCACCTGCTCATGGTATGGGTTTGGCTTGTTCTTGAGACTCCAGAATCTGGTCAGCATGGCATCTCACGATGCTCTCTCCAACGTCCACTGTGTACATTAGTGGTCCCTGCTGTGTGCATACCGTTCCTGGCTGCCATTTTTCTGTTCGGTAGTCACGGGCCAAGACTGGTTGCCCTATCTTGAAGCTCCTGGTTGGCCTCTCGTTGATGTGCTGGAATTGCTTATCCTCAACATCTCGTCTTATGTTTGGTTTGAGCAAATCCAGGCGACATCTTAGCCTTCGGTTGAAGAACATTATGGCTGGAGCTTGGTTGGTGACTGCATGTGTCGCATTCCGGTAAGCAAACAAGAAATTATCTATCTTGTTTTGTAGTGGTATGTCATCATTATACATCGCCTTTATTGCCTTATTAAAGGTCTGAACAAACCTTTCAGCCAATCCATTTGTGGCTGGATGATATGGGGCAGATGTGTAATGTTTCACCCCATTATTCCTCAGAAACCTCCGGAAATCTTCAGACACAAACTGTGGCCCATTGTCGGAGCAAATCTGTTCTGGCAACCCATTCCTGGCGAAGATGGTCCGTAGGACTGCAATAGTTTTCTCCGTGGTGGTGAAGGACATTTTAATGACCTCTGGCCATTTCGAATGGGCGTCCACAGCGATTAGAAACATTGAGTCCATAAATGGACCAGCAAAATCAATGTGTACCCGTTGCCATGGAGATGAGGGCCACTCCCATGGGTGTAGAGGGGCCTATGGTGGTGCATTTTGGACTTTCTGGCATCCTGAGCAGCTCTTGGTCAGGTCCTCGATTTGTTTATCGATTCCCGGCCACCACACATAAGCCCTGGCTAGGCATTTCATTTTTAACCCTCCCAGATGACCTTCATGAAGCTCATTTAGCACTCAGTCTCTCAGCTTGGGTGGAATTACCACTCGGGATCCACACATCAAGGTCCCCCGGCACACTGACAGCTGTTCTCTTCTTGGCGAGAATGCTGGCAACAGTGAGTCGCCATATGCTGGCCATCCCTTCACCGTCAAATCATAGACCCGAGAGAGTGTCGGGTCATTTCGGGTTTCCTTCTCTATACTTGAGTTTGTAACAGGCAGACATTCGACTATAGTCGCATGGAATATCTCAACAGGGTCCACTGCAGGTGCTTCCTCTACCGTAGGCAACGGTAGGCGCGACAGCCCATCAGCGTTTCCATGCTGCTTCGTACCCTTGTATTCTATGTCATACTGATGTGCCCCTAGAAAAAGTAACCATCGTTGCAGCCGTTGTGCCGTCATCACCGGAACGCCCTTCTTTGGGTTAAAAATGGAGACCAGTGGCTGATGATCAGTCAGTAGGGTGAATTTCTGCCCGTGCAGATAGTGATTGAACTTCTTCACCCCCCCAAACCAGGCTGAGGGCCTCCCTGTCAATCTGAGCGTAATTACGCTCGGCTGAGGTTAACAAGTACGACGCAAAGGCTATTGGCCTCTCTGAACCATCAAGGAATTTGTGTGACAGCACCGCTCCAATGCCGTAGGGTGACGCATCACATGCCAACCGAATCGGTAGTGCTGGGTTGTAGTGGGCCAATACTTCTTTTCAAGTGATTAGGCATTTCCATTCCTGAAAGGCACGCTTACACTCATCACTCCATTTCCATGTTACTCCAGTTTGCAGCAGGGTGTTCAGTGGGTGCAGAATTGTAGATAAATTCGGCAAGAACTTATGGTAGTAGTTCACTAGTCTGAGAAACGACCTCAGTTGTGACACATTTTCCGGTGCTGGAGCCTTGACTACAGCCTCAATCTTGTCTGGCGACTTATGCAACCCTTCCTCATCAATCATGTGGCCACAATACGAGATTTGTCTCCTGAAGAACTCACATTTGGGGCAGTTGGCTCGTAGCCCATATTCCTGCAATCTAGTGAGCACCTGCTCCAGGTTGGCAAGGTGATCACTGTCATTTTCGCCCGTCACCAGGATGTCATCCAAATAACACTGGGTCCCTGGGATCCCTTGCAGGACTTGTTCCATTGCCCTCTGCCAAATAGCCGGGACTGATGCTACCCCGAACACCAGTCGATTGTACTGGTAAAGGCCTTTGTGAGTGTTTATCGTGAGGTATTTCCTAGATGCTTCTTCCACCTCCATTTGTAGATACGCTTGGGCCAGATCAATCTTTGTAAAACGTTTCCCTCCAGATAGTGAGGCAAAAATATCTTCTATCCATGGAAGTGGATATTGTACTGTGTGCAGGACTGGGTTCACAGTCACCTTGAAGTCCCCACAGATGCGAACCTTCTTTGGCTCCCCAGGCGTGCTGCTCAAGGATTTCTTCATTACAGGAATGATGGGTGTGGCCCACTCGCTCCAGTCCACCTTGGACAGCACACCTGAACGCTCCAAACTCTCCAGTTCAGCTTCAACGGCTGGGCGGATTGCGTATGGCAGCGGTCTGGCCTTAAAAAATTTTGGGTTTGCGTTATCTTCGATCTTTATCATTGTCTTTACTCCTTTTAGAGTCCCAAGTCCTTGTTGGAACAACTCTTCCGCGTCAGTTAGAATTTGTGACAAACGTCCAGGTGCGACGTCATCATCCTTTTTGTCAGTCACAGTTAGCGCCTGAATGGAATGCCAATCCAATTGTATTTTTCGGATCCATTCACGTCCCAATAATGGTGGTCCTCCATCTTGTAGTATATATATGTACAGTTTCTGTGTTTCCTTGCCGTTATATTTAACTGGCACACTTATTTTTCCTCTGGGGTAGACCTTTTGCCCCGTGTATGTCTTCAATACAATGGACATGTCCTTTAAGGGTATATGTGAGAGTAGCCGCTCATAGTCTCATCGATTCATGACAGTTAGGGCTGATCCTGTATCTAATTCCATCTTTACTTGGGACCCTGCTATCATGAGGGTGACCCACATAGTTCGGTGATCCTCCTTTGCAATCACGTTGTGTAACTTTAGACAACTTAGTCTCCTGCTCCCGGAGTCCTTATCACTCTCCTGATCTTCCGAACTACCGTCTGTCATTTTGTTTGCTTTCTTGTACTTTTCCTTACTAGTTCTTGTAGTGTTGGTTTTCTTTCCCGACATGCAGACTCTTGCTATATGTCCCATTTTTCTGCATTGCCTGCATACTTTGTCCTTAAACCAGCAGTCCTTCTGCTCATGGGTTGTTCTGCCGCAGCGATAGCACTTTTCTGCTCCATACGCCATTTTGTTAGCGCTGTATTCTTGTGGTTTCTGTTGTATTTCCGCAGCTCCCCGTGCTGCTGCTTCGTAGGATACTGCCACGCTGAAAGCCTGTTCTAGCGTCAGGTCCTTTTTCGAAAGTAGTCATTTCTGGGTTCCTTCACTCTGGAGCCCGCAGACAACCTTATCCCTTAAGGTGTCTGCCAGTCCTGCTCTGAACTGGCAGTGCTTCGATAACTTGCGTAGTTCCGTAACATAGTCAGCATTGCTCTCATCTTTGTGCTGGTTTCTTTTATGGAACTTGAATCTTTCTGCTATCAGCAGCGGTGTAGGGTTTAGGTGTTCCTGTAAGTTATTAACAATCTCCTCAAAACTTTTCTCCGTTGGTTTAGCTGGGGTAATTAAATTCTGCAATAGGCCGTACGTACTCGCGCCCATCAAATTTAATAATACTGATGCCTTCTTTCCATCGGCCACCTCATTTGCCTTGCAGTACACTTCAATTCTTTCTACATACGTGGTCCAGTCTCCTACCTCGTTGTCGAAAGCAATGATACTGCCACTTTTCAGTATCTTGGGTGATTTAAAATGGTGCCTCCCGCGCTTTTTCTTCTTCCCCAATGGAATAAAATGGCGCCTCCCGCGCTTTTCCTTCTTCCCCTTGCTGCCACGCTGCTCCTAGCATTCTACAGGGTAATGGCGGCGACCCGCGGCTTCGGCGCATCTCACTTTCCTTCCCCCCGTTTATTTTCTCTCCGCTGCCCGGTTCTTGAGCACCGACCGCGCCCTGTGCGCTCCACCCTCTCTCTCTTTTTTTTCTTTTCCCGGCGACGTTGCATGGCCCGATTTGTAGAGCCGCTCGATCGAGCTCGAGCCCGCCGCAGTCCGGAAGGGTCAGAGCACTACCTGCTACCAGCAGGATTTGCTGGAACACCTTAACTGGGGAGCCAAGCTCAGCTCTCCACAGCCTCTCCCGCAATTCTCCAAACACTGATGAATCCTTGGGCGGTTGCCCGCGGTCGACGCCCGTTGCTCAGACTTCGACCTCCAAGAAACCTCTTCTCAGGGTGAGATCCCCGTGAGATGATGCAACATTGCAGGTGAGTTCGAACTTACTCGTCTCCACTGTAAAGTCCGCGCCCCAATAATACATGGACTTCAGGAGAACAGTTTAACAGGTACTTTACTGAACGGAGGGTAATCTTTTGTTTGGACCCAAAAAAAAACCCAAAACTGTTGAGTCTGTGGTTTCAATTGCAGTTATACTGAATAACAGGACACAGACTACAGAAGTAAGTGAACAGGTCTTTAGTGATTGAGGGTCAGGGCTGAACTGGGATACACTTTGCTCTGCAGGGTTTATATACCGGTGTGGTCACCACCGGTACCACAATGTACAGGAGCCATCAAAAAGTAGTCCATCACCTTAAGGTATCCTCTTAAGGTGGTACAGGTTACATACACTACAATTCCTCCCCTTTTAGCTTAACAGTGTACACCCCAAATTAAACATTACATGGATAACATAGATACAATTTGCACACAACTGTTCAAAGATTCTGCTGCTCAGAAAGGGAGGAAAAAGAGTGGGAGAGCAATAGTGGTAGGGGATTCTATCGTAAGGGGAACAGATAGGCGTTTCTGTGGCCGCAAACGTGACTCCAGGCTGGTTTGTTGCCTCCCTGGGGCCAGGGTCATGGATGTCACTGAGCGGCTACAGGGCATTCTTAAGGGGGAGGGTGAGCAGGCAGAGGTCGTGGTCCACATTGGGACCAACGACATAGGTAGGAAGGGGGATGAGGTCCTGCATCAAGAATTTAGGGAGCTAGGTAACAGATTAAAGAGCAGGACCTCAAAGGTTGTAATCTCTGGATTACTCCCAGTGCCACGTGCTAGTGAGTATAGGAATAGGAGGATAGAGCAGATGAATGCGTGGCTAAAGAGTTGGTGTAGGGGGGAAGGTTTTACTTTCCTGGATCACTGGGCCTGCTTCTGGGAAAGGTGGGACTTGTACAAGTCGGACGGGTTGCACCTGAACCAGAGCGGGACAAATATCCTTGCGGGGAGGTTTGCTAGCACTGTTGTGGGGGGTTTAAACTAACTTGGCAGGGGGATGGGATACAGAGGGGAGCTGAAATAGGGGGTGATGTGCTGCCAATTATAGAGAAAAAAACAAGTCAGCTTGGTAGACAGGGCAAATATACAAGGGCAAGGCTGGATGGCATCTATTTTAATGCAAGGAGTCTTGCAAATAAGGTGGACGAACTGAAGGTGTTGATAAACACATGGGAGTATGATATTGTTGCTATCACGGAGACATGGTTGAGGGAGGGGCAAGACTGGCAGCTCAATATTCCGGGGTACAGAATCTTCAGGCGAGACAGAGGGGGGGTATAAGAGGAGGGGGTGTCGCAATATTAATTAAGGAGTCAATTACTGCAGTAAGGAGGGATGACATATTAGCAGGTTCCTCGAATGAGGCCATATGGGTGGAGCTTAAAAACAAGAAGGGGGCAAGCACTTTGCTGGGAGTGTACTATAGGCCTCCAAACAGTCAGGGGGAGATAGAGGAACAGATATGTAGGCAAATCTCAGAGAAATGTGCAAATAATAGGGTAATAGTAATGGGGGATTTCAACTTCCCCAATATTAACTGGGATAGTCAGAGTGTGAAAGGCACAGAGGGTGTAGAATTCTTAAAGTGCATCCAGGAGAGCTTTTTGAGCCAGCATGTAGAAGGTCCTACAAGAGAGGGGGTGGTACTGGACCTAATTCTAGGGAATGTGGCCGGCCAAGTGGAAGAAGTGCTAGTAGGTGAGCACTTTGGTGACAGTGACCATAATATGGTGAGATTTAAGGTGGTCATGGAAAAGGACAGGGATGGGCCGGAAATAAAGGTTCTAAATTGGGGGAAGGCCGATTTTAATAGGATAAGGCAGGATCTGGCCAAAATGGACTGGGATCAGCTACTTGTAGGAAAATCCGCATCGGAGCAATGGGAGGCTTTCAGAAGGGAGATTGAGATCATACAATGGCAACATGTTCCCGTAAAGGTCAAGGGTGGTTCCAAAAACCACAGGGAACCTTGGATGTCAGGGGATATACGAGAATGGATTTTAAAAAAAAGGTGGGCTTTTGGCAGATACAAAAGGCTAAAGACGGAGGAAGCCCTAGAGGAGTACAAAAAGTGCAGGGGGATACTTAAAAAAGAAATTAGGAGATCAAGGAGGGGCCATGAAATAACACTGGTGAGCAAAATAAAGGAAAATCCTAAGATGTTTTAAAAGTATATTAAGGGTAAGAGGATAACTAGGGAAAAAATAGGGCCCATTAGGGACAAAAGTGGAAATCTGTGTGTGGAGCCAGAAGATGTAGGAGGGGTTCTAAATGAATTTTTTGCATCTGTTTTCACTATGGAGAGGGACGATGTAGACAAAGAAATAGGGCGGGGGGACTGTGATATGCTCGAACATATTAACATGGAGAGGGAGGAGGTATTGGCGGTTTTAGCAGGCCTAAAAATGGATAAATCCCCAGGCCTGGACGAAATGTATCCCAGGCTGCTGTGGGAGGCAAAGGAAGAGATTGCGGGGGCTCTAACACACATATTCAGAACCTCTCTGGCCACAGGGGATGTGCCAGAGGACTGGAGAACCGCTAATGTAGTTCCATTATTCAAGAAGGGGAGTAGGGAAAAACCAGGGAACTACAGGCCAGTGAGCCTAACATCAGTGGTGGGAAAATTATTGGAAAAAATTCTGAGGGACAAAATTAGTCTCCACTTGGAGAGGCAAGGATTAATCAGGGATAGTCAACATGGCTTTGTCAAGGGAAGATCATGTCTGGCTAATTTGATTGAATTTTTTGAGGGGGTGACTAGGTGTGTGGATGAGGGTAACACAGTGGATGTGGTATACATGGATTTCAGTAAGGCCTTCGATAAAGTCCCGCACAGGAGACTGGTCAAGAAGGTAAGAGCCCATGGAATCCAGGGTGCCTTGGCACGTTGGATACAAAACTGGCTTAGTGGCAGAAGGCAGAGGGTGATGGTCGAAGGTTGTTTTTGTGACTGCAAGCCTGTGGCCAGTGGGGTACCACAGGGATCGGTGCTGGGTCCCTTGCTGTTTGTGGTCTACATTAATGACTTGGATATGAATGTAAAAGGTATGATCAGTAAGTTCGCGGATGATACAAAAATTGGTAGGGTGGTAAATAGCGAGGAGGGTAGTCTCAGTCTGCAGGACGATATAGATGGGTTGGTCAGATGGGCGGAACAGTGGCAAATGGAATTTAACCCGGAAAATTGCGAGGTGATGCACTTTGGGGGGACTAACAAGGCAAGGGAATACACAATGAATGGTAAGACCCTAGGCAAGACGGAGGGTCAGAGGGATCTGGGTGTGCAAGTACACAGATCCCTGAAGGCGGCGGAACAGGTGGATAAGGTGGTAAAAAAGGCATATGGGATACTTGCCTTCATTAGCCGAGGCATAGAATATAAGAGCAAGGAGGTTATGATGGAGCTGTATAAAAAACTGGTTAGGCCACAGCTGGAATACTGTGTGTAGTTCTGGTCGCCACACTACAGGAAGGATGTGATAGCTTTGGAGAGGGTGCAAAGGAGATTCACCAGGATGCTACCAGGGCTGGAGCGCTTCAGCTATGAAGAGAGACTGGGCAGATTGGGTTTGTTTTCCTTGGAGCAGAGGAGGCTGAGGGGGGACATGATTGAGGTGTACAAAATTATGAGGGGCATAGATAGGATGGATACTAAGGAGCTTTTTCCCCTAGTAGAAGGGTCAATAACTAGGGGGCATAGATTCAAGGTAAAGGGCGGGAGGTTTAGAGGGGATTTGAGAAAGAACTTTTTCACCCAGAGGGTGGTTGGAGTCTGGAACTCACTGCCTGAAAGGGTTGTGGAGGCTGGAACCCTCACAACACTCAAGAAGCATTTGGATGAGCACTTGAAATGCCATAGCATACAAGGCTACGGACCAAATGCTGGAATATGGGATTAGATTAGACAGGGCGTGATGGCCGGCGCGGACACGATGGGCCGAAGGGCCTCTATCCGTGCTGTATAACTCTATGACTCTATGATTCAGTCTCTGAGGAGGCCTCCTGATCAGGCCCGGATAACGCCTTTCAGGGGTCTCTGGTTCTCGTTGCTGGGGTGACTCATCCACTTGACCTCCTATGGATTGAACATCATCAGGTACGTTCGAGTCTGAGGTAGATGCTACAGGCTCAATAAGTTCTTCAACTGGTGTCTCTGCCGTAGACACGGGGTCGACCCTTGTTCTCGATTCCACAAGTTGGTCAGCATGACGTCGTATTACGTTCTCTCCAACGTCTACCGTGTACATCAAGGGTCCTTGTCGTGCACGAATTGTTCCAGGTTGCCATTTATAATCCCTATAGTCCCTGGCCAACACTGGTTGTCCTATTTCAAAACTACGAGTGGCCTTGTTATTTACATGCTGGAATTGCTTGTTTTCGACTTCCCTTCGCACATTGGGCTTTAACAAATCCAACCGGGACCGCAACCTTCTGTTATAGAACATTATGGCAGGGCTTTGATTTGTCACTGAATGCGTGGCGTTTCGATACGCCATCAGGAAATTGTCCACCTTGTGTTGTAGTGGAATATGGTCTTCACTCATGGCCTTTATCGCCTTTTTGAACGTTTGAACAAATCTCTCGGCCAACCCATTTGTAGCCGGATGATATGGGGCAGATGTATAGTGTTTCACCCCATTCTTTTTCATGAATTTCTGGAATTCTTCTGACACGAACTGTGGTCCGTTGTCTGAACATATTTGATCCGGCAACCCATTCCTTGCAAATATGGTTCTTAGAACTGCGATCGTCTTCTCAGAGGTAGTGGTCGACATCTTAATCACTTCTGGCCATTTAGAATGTGCGTCTACTGCTATCAAAAACATGGAATCCATGAATGGACCTGCAAAGTCGATATGCACACGTTGCCATGGGGCTGAAGGCCATTCCCACGGATGCAGCGGTGCAATTGGAGGTGCATTTTGAACTTTTTGGCACCCTGAGCAGCTTTTAGTCAGATCCTCTATTTGTTTGTCGATACCTGGCCACCACACATAAGCCCTAGCAAGGCTTTTCATCTTGACTCCCCCCAGATGACCTTCGTGCAATTCTTTCAGAACTCTCTTAATTTTGGTGGAATAATCACCCTTGTTCCATACATCAATGTTCCTTGACATACGGACAGCTGTTCTCGTCTGGCTGAGAATGCTGGTAACAGTGGTTCGCCATGTGCTGGCCATCCCTTCACTGTCAAGTCGTAGACCCGAGACAGTGTCGGGTCATTTCGGGTCTCTCTCTCAATACCCGCATTGGTGACTGGTAAGCATTCGATGATGGTCGAGTGAAATATCTCTACAGGGTCAACTGCCGGTGCCTCTTCCGCTGTAGGTAGTGGCAGGTGCGACAGCCCATCAGCATTACCATGTTGTTTTGTACCTTTGAATTCAATATCATATTGATGTGTCCCTAGGAAAAGGGACCATCTCTGAAGCCTCTGCGCCGTCATTACCGGAACACCCTTCTTAGGGTTGAAAATGGAAACCAATGGCTGGTGATCTGTCAGCAGCGTAAACTTTTGGCCTTGCAGGTAATGGTTAAATTTCTTAACTCCCCACACGAGGCTGAGAGCCTCCCTATCTATCTGAGCATAGTTGCGCTCAGCGGAGGTCAATGATCTGGATGCGAAAGCGACTGGCCTTTCCGAGCCATCTGGAAACTTATGTGAGAGCACTGCCCCGATACCATATGGAGAAGCATCACAAGCTAAGCGAATAGGCAGCGTTGGGTTAAAGTGAGCCAACACTTCCTTAGAGGTGATCAGTGCTTTGCTCTTTTGAAAAGCCCGCTTACAATCATCGCTCCACTTCCATGGTATAGCCATTTGCAAAAGAGTGTTTAGCGGGTGTAACACCGTGGATAAATTTGGAAGAAACTTATGGTAATAGTTAACCAACCCGAGGAACGACCTCAACTGGGATACATTCTCCGGTGCAGGAGCTTTTACAACAGCTTCGATCTTGTCAGGTGACTTATGGAGCCCCTCCCGGTCAATGACGTGGCCGCAGTACGAGATTCGCTTTTGAAAGAACTCGCATTTCTGGCGATTAACTCTGAGCCCATATTCTTTCAATCTGATGAGCACCTGCTCCAAATTCGCGAGGTGATCGTTATCGTTATCTCCTGTAATCAGGATGTCATCCAGGTAGCATTGTGTGCCTGGAATTCCCTGCAATACCTGCTCCATGGCCCTTTGCCAAATCGCTGGAGCCGATGCCACTCCAAAAACCAATCTATTATACCGATATAAGCCCTTATGCGTGTTGATCATGAGATACTGACGTGATGCTTCATCAACTTCCATCTGTAGGTACGCCTGCGCCAGGTCTATCTTAGTGAAGTGTTTCCCGCCAGACAGCGAAGCGAAGATATCTTCAATCCGCAGAAGCAGATATTGCACCGTGAAGAACCAGATTAACAGTGATCTTGAAATCGCCACAGATGCGAACCTTCCCAGGTTCCCCCGGCTTGTTGCTCAATGAATGCTTCATGACAGGAACAATGGGTGTAGCCCATTCGCTCCAGTCCACCTTGGACAGTACCCCTGAACGTTCTAGCCCTTCCAGCTCCGCTTCCACAGCAGGTCGTATCGCATAAGGCTTTATGGCTTTGAAAAATTTTGGGTTTGCATGTTCTTCAACCTTGATGGTTGCCGTAATTCCTTTCAGTGTTCCAAGTCCTTGTTGGAACACCTCCTTAGCATCGTCTAAGATTTTGGACAGTCGTTTAGGTTTGACGTCGTCCTCCTTACAGGCATCTACATTCAGTGCTTGTATGGAATGCCAGTCTACATTTATTCTCCGGATCCATTCCCGTCCCAGTAGTGGCGGACCTCCATCAGGTAACACATACAAGTCCATTTTCTGAAATTCTTTACCATTGTAGACCACGTTTACTTTTATCTTTCCTTTGGGGTATACTATTTGCCCCGTGTATGTTTTCAATACAATCTCCGTATCCCTCAGGGGAATGTGCGAGAATAACCTTTTGTAATCTTGCTTATTCATAACCGTTAATGCCGACCCAGTGTCCAATTCCATCTTCACTTGGACTCCTGCTATCCGAAGCGTGACCCAGATAGTTTGATGGTCTGCTGTGTTACCCACATTATGTATTTTCAGACAACCCAGTTGCTTACTGCTGGAGTCTGAATCCGTCTTCTGTTCATCCAAACTGTTCTCTGTCACCTTGTGTACTTTTTTGTACTTCTCCTGCGGTGACTTTTTGCTGCTGGTCTTCTTTCCTGACCGGCATACTCTCGCTATGTGACCAAGTTTGCCACATTGCCTGCATTCTTTATCTTTGAACCAGCACTGGTTCTGGTCATGCGTTGTCCTTCCACAACGATAGCACTTTACTGTGCCCAATGCCATTTCATTGGTGCTGAATTCCAATGGCCTTTGCTGTATCTCTGCAGTGCCTCGTGCTGCTGCCTCGTGGGATGCTGCAATGCTGAATGCTTTGTCCAGCGTAAGATCCTTTTCCTCCAGCAGTCGCTTCTGGGTTCCTTCCCTTAGGAGCCCACACACAAACTTATCTCTCAGTGCGTCTGCTAGTCCTGTTCCGAACTGGCAGTACTTTGATAACTTGCGCAGTTCTGTTAGGAATTCAGCGTTGCTTTCTTCTTTAAGTTGAATTCTTTTGTAGAATTTAAATCGTTCCGCTATCAGCAACGGCGTGGGGTTTAAATGCTCCTGCAGGATAGTAACAATATCCGCGAAACTCTTCCCTACCGGTTTGTCTGGTGTTACAAGGTTCCTTAATAACCCGTACGTCTTCGCACTCATTGAGTTTAATAGGGTTAGTGCTTTCTTATCCTCCGGTACCTCATTCGTTGTACAGTAAACTTCGATGCGTTCCACGTAAGTGGCCCAATCTTCCACATTGTTATCAAAAGCAGTGATGTTACCCGTTTTTGGCATCCTTGCTGAGTTTCTCCTTCCCCTTTGGATATTATTATTATTATTTTATTATTTTTTCAAAATGGCGGCTTTTCCCACGCTTGGCGGCTTTTCCCGCGCTTGTCTTCTTCCCCCGCCGACTCAAAATGGCGATTCCCGTGCTGTTGCCGTCCACGCCTCCCAGCGGTCCTTTATTTTCCCCTGCGTTGCTGCTCTTGTTCCCCCGCCGCTCCCGCGGTCCCTGTGGCCATAAACGCTTTTCTGGCTGCTGCGCATCTCTGCCCGATTGCAGTCCGGCCCCTGACACCGGCTGCGGTCGTGTTCGCCGCCCTTTTCGTCATTTTCCCTCCCCTTCTCCCCTGACAACTCGGCCGACTTCCCCCCGTGCCGATTGATCGGGCTTACCCGCCGCTGTCATAGAAGGGATGCTCACTGATGCTTGACTTCGCGGTCAGCAAACCAACCCGGGTTTCCGATGGCCTCCCGTGCGATGCAGGATGTTGAGGGCGGATGCCCTTTTTCGACGCCCGTTCCTGAGGACGAAACTTCCTTTGATGCAAAACTGCCGCAAGGTAAGATCAGACTCGTCGCCACTGTTGAGTCTGTGGTTTCAATTGCAGTTATACTGAATAACAGGACACAGACTACAGAAGTAAGTAAACAGGTCTTTAGTGATTGAGGGTCAGGGCTGAACTGGGATACACTTTGCTCTGCAGGGTTTATATACCGGTGTGGTCACCACCGGTACTACAATGTACAGGAGCCATCAAAAAGTAGTCCATCACCTTAAGGTATCCTCTTAAGGTGGTACAGGTTACATACACTACAAAAACAAATTGGACTGTAAATTAACAAAAGTTCAACTAAAACTTAACAAATCAAATTAAAATTTGGTTTTCCGGGTTGATGATGCACTCCAGCCCCACGGCGCCCACCGGTCGTGGAAATACTCAAGCGTGCCGGCGGACACCGCGTGCTCCATCTCCAGGGCCACCCGGGCGCGAACATGGCCGCGGAAGAGAGGCAGGCTACCCGGCCGGACGACCCCCTCGACCGCCCGCTGCCTGGACCAATTGATGGCTCTTTTAGCCAGGCCCAGGAGCAGGCCTACAAGGAGGTCCTCCAACCTGCCCACTCCCCTCCGCACCGGGTGACCGTAGATCAAGAGCGTGGGACTGAAGTGCAACCAAAAATCGAGGAGCAGCCCCTTCAAGTAGTGAAAGAGGGGCTGCA
This sequence comes from Somniosus microcephalus, assembly GCF_052327205.1. Classification (NCBI taxonomy): domain Eukaryota; kingdom Metazoa; phylum Chordata; class Chondrichthyes; order Squaliformes; family Somniosidae; genus Somniosus; species Somniosus microcephalus. Next base: position 102,127,486 of record NC_140993.1, on the reverse strand, counting down.
ACCTCTCATACTCGACGTAAACGTGAAACACGGACTCCTCCAGGCCGCAAAAAATGCAGGCGGCCTGGGAGTCCGTGAATCTGCGTAAAACCATATTGCACGGGACCGCTCCATGCAACACCCTCCAGGCCAAGTCCCCGATGGAACAAGGGAGGACTCCCGCGTAGAGAGCCCTCCATTGGGAACCTCCGCCGGTCGGCAAGACGCCACGCCAAGGCGTGTCAGGACGGCAGACGAAGATGGCAAAGTGGAGAGTGTGCAGGAGCAGCCCGTACAGGAAACCCCTCCGCGCGGAATGAAAAGACACGGAGGGTATTTCCTCGAGACGGCTCAAGTTGTGAGGCGCCGGTTCCCGAGGGGAGATTCGGGGCCAGGCGCCGATGAGGAATTCCGTCCGAACGGGGGTAAGCTCGGACGGGATCGCCCCACGTGCTTGAGCCGCCTCGATACACCTAGTGGAGTCGGGGCCGAGTGCCACTTTCACCGACTCGATGGCTTCGACCGCGAGCCGGACGTTAGCCCAGGACAGGTGCCACGCCAGCTCCTCCGGCGCCATCCAGCGCGCTCCTCCGCCATCGAGCAGGTCCCCAACTCTGGTCACCTTGCCAGGCACAGCCCTGCCCTCCGCCAGCCGCCCGAACCCGTGGTCGTGGAGGTGCAGATTCCTGAGCAGCGGCTCCCGAAGGAGAGCCGCCGCTCCTGACGGGGGAGAGCTCCACCTGGACGCGACGTAGTTCCAAACCCATAGCAGTTCCTGGTAGAAGACAGGCAGCTCCCGCAGGCCGGCACGCCTGCAGCCCACTTTCACAAACAGGAGCTGCGTGTCGTAATTGAGGCCGTGCAGCTGGCGGAAGAAATACGTCGCCAGCGCACACCATCTCGGAGGATTCTCTACGTACAGGTATCTCTGCAGCGTCTGAAGACGGAAAGTCGCAGCCTGGGTGCGAAGGCACACCAGCGCCTGACCGCCCTCCCTAAGCGGGAGACTCAGAACCACGGCAGAGACCCATTGCTTCCTTTTTGTCCCAGAAGAAGTCGATGAGCTTCTTCTGCATCTTGGCGACAAACGCAGGGGGAGGGATCAAAGTGATCAACTGGTACCACAACATGGCGGCCACCAGCTGGTTTATGACCAGCGCTCGACCCCTGTAGGACAACACTCGGAGCAGTCCTGTTCAGCGTCCTAGGCGAGCGGTGACTTTGGCCTCCAGCTCTTGCCAGTTCGCCGGCCAGGAGTCCTCGGCAGGGCTAAGATAGACTCCCAAATAGAGGAGGTGCGTGGTGCTCCAGGCGAAAGGCCTGAACTCCTCCAGCAGGGAGTCCACCCACCACTGAACCACCAGGAGTCCGGAACATTTCTCCCAGTTGATCTTGGCGGAGGATGCGTCCGAGTAAATCTGCTGGTCTTCCCGCATCCTCCGCAAGTCAGCGGGACCCGTGACCGTGAGGAGCACGTCATCGGCGTAAGCCGGGAGGACCACCTCCACGCCCGGCCCTTGCAGAGCCAGTTCCATCAACCTCTTCCGCAAGAGGCGCAGGAATGGCTCCACGCAAACAGCGTATAACTGACCGGACATGGGGCATCCCTGACGCACCCCCCCTCCCGAAGCGAAGGGGCACCGTCAAGGACCCATTAACTTTAATCAGACACTCCACGGCGGCGTACAGAAGTCAGATCCGGGCGACGAAATGCGTCCTGAACCCGAATGCGCGCAGAGTCCCGAAGAGATACTCGTGATCCACCCTGTCAAACACCTTCTCCTGATCCAGGGAAAGGAAGGCGACCGACAGACCAGCCCTCTGGGAGTGGTGGACCAGGTCCCAGGCCAGATGGATGTTATCATGGATGGTCCGGCCCGGGACCATGTAGGACTCGTCGGGGTGGATCATGTGGGCCAGCACGGTGCCAAGGCAAGCAGACATGGCCCTGGCAAAGATTTTATAGTCCGTGCTGAGGAGGGAGACCGGGCCCCAGTTCTTAAGGAGGCGGAGATCACCCTTCTTAGGCAGCAGGGCAATAACCGCCCTGTGCCAAGAGAGGGGCATCTCCCCGGTCGCCAAACTTTCCCCCAGGACCCGCGCGTAGTCGCACCTCAAGACGTCCCAGAACGCCCTGTGGAACTCCACGGTCAGCCCGTCCAGCCCCAGGGACTTTCCTCTAGAGAGCTGGCGGAGGGCGCCGATCAGCTCCGCCAGGCTTAGCGGAGCGTCCAATTTTTCAGCGCCCTCCGGGCTGACCTTCGGCAGGCCCTCCCACAAAACTCTGCGCGCATCCTCGCTGGACGGATCCGGAGAGAACAGAGCCCCGTAGTAGGCGCGGGTCTCTGCGCTGATTCCCTCCGGATCCGAGACCAGAGATCCGTCGTCGGCCAGCAGCCCCAAGAGCTGCTTACGGACCCCCCGTCTTTTTTCCAGCGAGTAGAAGAAGGGGGAGCCGCGGTCCAGGTCCCGCAGGAGCTGGATCCGCGACCTCACATACGCGCCTCGGGACCCGTCAAGCTGCAGGTCCTTCAGTGCGCCCTTCTTTTCTTCGTACACCTTCCGCAGGGCCGGTTCCTCGACGACCTGACCGAGACGGGACTCCAGGTCGAGCACCTCCTTCTCCAACCGCCCGACCCGGGCCTCCCGTCTCTTGGTCGACCCCTTCGCGTACTCCTGACAGAAGAGACGGACATGAGCCTTGCCCACGTCCCACCATAGCCTCAAGGAGGGGAAGCCCCCCCGCTTCCTTCTCCAGTCGGCCCAGAACTGACGAAATGAATCCCAGAACCGCGCGTCCTCCAGCAGCAGGTTGTTAAAATGCCAGTACGCGGACCCCCCCCCGCGCGCACAGCGGAGCGATCTCCGCCCACACCAGGTGGTGGTCCGTGCACGGCACCGGCCGCATGGAAGCCGCCGGAACGCAGGAGACGTACGCCCGGGAAATGTAGAGGCGGTCGATTCTGGACCTTTTTCCCCCAGACCTCACGCAAGTGAAGGCGCTGGAGTCGGGGTGGAGATTTCGCCAGACGTCCACCAAGTCGAAGGACCCGACCAGGTCCCTCAACTTCTCCATTGCCGCCGGGCTTCGCGGGGGACCCGAACGGTCCCTCGCCTCGAGGGTGCAGTTAAAATCCCCCCCGAGGATTACGCACTCGCCCATGTCGACGGAGCCCAAAAGAGCGGACACTTCTTCGAAGAAGCGCACTTGCTGCGCACCAGTCTGAGGGGCGTACACGTTCACTAGATGGAGCGACATGCCCCCCAGGCGAACAGTGACCTGGAGCAAATGGCCCGGCACACGCTTCTTGAACCCCAAGATCTCCGGCTGAAAATGCAGGGCCAGCAAGATAGCCACCCCGCTGGAATTGTTGGAGAGGTGACTCATGCTGACCCCTCCTTGCCACTCCAGGAGTCACGTGGCTTCGTCTCCTGGAACGGTGTGGGTTTCTTGCAGGAAGCACACCGCATACTTCCCGTCCCGAAGGACCGAGAAATTCTTGAATCTGCGGCGCGCCTCCCTGCTGCCGTTGATGTTGAGGCTTGCTTTGGTTATCTTCATGTCAGAAGCATAGTGCAACCTCTACCTACACCTAACGGGGGGAGGAAGCGCAGCCGCTGGTCAGCCGCCACCTCCTCAGCAGCCCAGTGAGGAAAGTTCTGAGCTGACGCAGCTCGAGCGAGTTCATGCCCTCATCTGCACCCTTGATATTAACGGTGGCACGGACGGACGCGATGAGCAGCGTCAGCTCCGACCACCTGTCGAGGGCCAGCCGGACCCTATTGCGCCGACCCAGGCACGTGGGCATAAAATCCCGGAGTTCCCTTACGGGAATGAGGGGAGACTCGGCAAGAGGCACAAGGTCATCCATCGCCTCTTCGGCGCTGGAGTCCGAATTGTCCTCCGTGCCCATCACCGAGTCCCCATCCTCCTCCAGGGGGTCGTCACCAGTGGCCGACCCGTCCACCGCGCATTGCGCAGTGAACGGCTCGGCCGCACCAGCCAGCCCCGCCTCCGCCCGGATCCCACCCCCAGGATCGGCGTCAGACGATTCCTCCCTGGGCTCCTCTAGGGGTGCTGGGCCAGAAGACGGCAGTGGTTCAGAGCTCCCCTCCGCCCCAGACGCCGGAACGACCGGAGAAACCGGGGAGAGAACAATTCCCAGCTCCTCCAGTACGTCCGGCACCAGAGACGCAGGCAGGGGGCCATCCTCCTCCCCGCCACCAACCTCTGACCCAGTGGATGGGGTATTTTGAATTAAAACCTCTACCAGGTCGAGCAGCCCCTGGGAGATGTCCGGGTCACATTAGGTGAGCTCATTTTCCTCGAGCTTGCCCGACCCAGACCCCAGGCCGCCCGACCCGGCGAGGGGTAACGGTACAGATAAAATATCAATGTCTGCCGCGGGTTGTCCCGCGCCCACCCCCACGGGCAGGGTCTCGTCCCCATCCCCGGGAGGCACGTGCCAGACGGACACATCTGCCTCAGCCTCCCGAGGGACAGGTGACCCCCGCCAATCGCCGGTGGCGATGACAGCGGGGGGGGGACGCAGTACCCGCGGCGGGCGACGACTCCCCCTGCTCAGAGGGACCTTCCTCCTCCCGGTCCTCCTCCTCTTCCAGGGGGTCGCACCTTCTTTTTAGCACGGAGGGAGCGAGGCAGACCTCCATGTCTGCAGAGGCCTCCCCCTCAGCTCCCTCCGGCGCAGCAGGTTTGTCGGGTTCCTCGGGCCCGAGCCCGGCCGCAGGTATTGGCATTTCTGCTATGGCGGTTGTGGCCACAGGCTCGGGCACGAGGCCCCTCCCACTCACGTCTGCCCCGATTAACTCCACGAGGAGCGCGGGTGTAAGGGGCTTAAGGGGCAAGGGCTGGCCCTCCACGGGGGGACCTGCCCTAAGGTGTTTTGATTTTTTCCGTGCCCTCTTTCCGGCCGGACGTGCTCCCTCCCCCCTGCCGGAGGCCTTGGTGACATCGGCCTCCGACGTCGACCGCGCATCAGCGGTTCCCGACGCGCGGGCAGATTCGGGGGGAGAAGCAGCGGCGACGCCAGCCTCGGCCGCACTAGATGATCTGGCGGCCTTGGAGGCAGGGCAGTTTTTCCGAATGTGCCCCACCTCCTTGCAGGCGTGGCACCGCACACCGTCCGACGTCCAGAAGACGCGATAGGCGGTCCCCTCGTGGAGGACGACGAACGCCCCGTCGGTGTCCTCCTCCCGTGCCAGCTGGAGAAACAGCTGGCGCCGGAAGGAGAAGACGTGGCGAAGGCTGGCCTCCCGGAAGCCGAGCGGGATGGGTGTGAACCCCGACCTCACCTCCCCAAGTTGGCGTAAATGGGGAAGGAGGAGCTCACCAGGAACATAGGGCGGGATGTTAGAAATGACGATCCTCTGCGCGGTGGCCTCGAGAGGATCCACTGGCAGGAAGGTCCCGCCCATGGTGAGCCCCTTGGCGACGGCCAGGGACACCGCCCGCTCCGACCCCAGGAAGAACACAGCCTTCCCATACATTTTTGAGGCCGCGACGATGGCTGAGGGGCCGACAACCCCAGCCATGGCTTTAACGCAGGCCTCAATGGTCATAATGGGGTGAGTGTAGCAGGGTTGCCACTCAGGATGGTGGGTGGGTGGGTGTTGGCAGGGGTGCACTCTCCGATGGAAAAATTAAAGTCTTTGAGGGTGGTCTTCTGGCAGGGGGAGAAGATGTCTTCACCTGGGAAAGCTGGAGATGCCCCAGGCTCAGTCCCACACCAGGTCTTAACGATGTAGTTAATGAAATTGGACTTCACCTAGGCAGCTCCAGCTGTCCCAGGTCAGGCAATAGAAGGGGTGCTTATTTGTGGTGTGTGTGGCCTAGTTTTTAACAAGAGCCACACACACACACACACACCCCTTGATGATCCGACCCTTTTTTCTTCTTTTCTCCCCCCACCTAAAATACAAAGTCTTTGGGAGAGTGCACCAAATAACACCCACCTGTAGATGTTCTGAAAAGATTATGTTGTTCTTCCCTCCTTCCAAACAGTTGGTGGTTGTTGGTTGTTTCTCTCCCCTCTCTCCCTCTCCTGAAGTGGAGGCCAATTTGGGGAGGCAGTAATGGAAAGGCCTCTCCCCTGGTTGGTGTTGTTGCTGGCCTCCTTTCTCCTTCTCCTCCTCTGTCCTCTCCCTCCAGGCACCTCAGTTGCTGTGATGATGGTGGAGGAGGTGGAGGTGGTGGTCTTACGTTCTCCTCCTCTTCCTGGTCAGGAGACCACCACTTTCCAACCTCCACTCTCCTGGTCTGGCTGCTCCTTCTCCTTGTGTGCTGCTGCACAGCCAGTGTGGTATCTTGAGATGGCCATAGATGGAGATGGACACCGGTTAACTCCGTAACATGGTTTAATCAACCCTTGCACATAAAAGCTTCTGCCATGAGGCAGCAAAAACAAAGAGTACAACAGTACAGATCAGACTTAACTCAGGAGAGCAATTGCCACAGCACCACCTGGTGGATCAGGTTACTCATAACGTCCCAGGTTACTACACTCCTCCACCCTTAAGATTGCCGTATGCAATTCTTAAACAGTAACCCTTACTAGGTACTACGTTTTAATTAACCAATATGCTCTAACCATGGTTAACACCTGACTAATTTAACAGGTTTGGAAAAGTCTTTCTGGTTGCTTGCGAATCCTTTGTGAATGTCTTAATTCCACTTGTGGTGGATTCTCAGATTCATTCGCACTTGAGATTGGAGTAGTCTCTGATGTTGGTTTTACTCTGTCCCGCTGTGGCCTGGCAGTACCAGTGTCCACTGGCACCTTATAAGCCGTGCTGGGTCCTGGAACAGCCTCCTCTACTGCCCTTTGTCCCATCTGAGGCAGTTCCCCCTGCTGCCGGCTGAAAAGCTGATCCACATGCCGACAAACCCCTCGACCATCCCCTAGTAACACGGAGTATGACACAGGTCCTGTAATGTCCTGGATTAGTCCTGGTATCCATTTAGGTCCATAACCGAAGTTCCGGGTGTACACAGAGTCCCCTATGGTGAAATGGCGAGCTTTAGTATGTTTGTCATGGTACGCTTTTTGGTTTGTTTGTTTTGTCTCAACCTTGCTTTTGAGATCTGGGTGTATCAGGTCTAACGTGCGCCGCAACTTTCTCCCCATCATCAACTCAGCCGGAGAAAGCCCCGTGGTAGCTTGGGGTGTTATACGATAACTAAACAAGGCTCTATTGAGCTTGGTCTCCAGGGTGTCATCTGAGCTCTTCCTCATGAGCTCCTTAAAAGTCTGCACGGCTCGCTCGGCTAACCCATTTGAGGCTGGGTGATATGGAGCCGAGGTGACATGTGTGATTCCATTCCTTACCATGAATTCTTTGCTCCCTTCACTAACAAAACACTGTGCATTGTCGGATACAATCATTTCTGGAATACCATGCATGCTGAAGCTGTTCCTGAGACAATTCAGTATGGCATCAGTCGTTGCAGAGCTCACTGGATAAACGTCGATCCACTTTGAGTGAGTGTCAACCAGCACCAAAAACATTTTGCCCATAAAAAGTCCCGCATAGTCTGTGAATTCTCCTCCAGGGTTTGCTGGGCCACTCCCAGGGATGGAGTGGTGCCCCAGCAGGTGCGTTCCTCTGTTCCTGACATATAGTGCATGACTTTACCTTTGACTCAATTTCAGCATCCAAGTTAGGCCACCACAGGTAGCTCCTAGCCAGTCCTTTCATTCTAGTCATTCCTGGGTGCGATTGATGCAACTGTTCCATCAAAGTAGAGCATCCCCGCTCTGGGACTATGATGCATGCTCCCCATAGCACACATCCATCTTGGACACTGAGCTCGTGCTGTCTCTGTCTGTACGGCGCGAACTCCGGTCCCTCACGGTGATCTGGCCAGCCTTTCAACACATACTCACGGACCCTTGACAGAACGGGGTCCTTGGCTGTCCAGCCCTGGATTTGCGCTGAAGTCATCAGGGGACTGATCTCCTGATCCAGCATCAGGACGTGCTCCTCAGGGGAAATACTGCGAGGAGATTTTGAGAGGGGCAGGCGGCTGAGAGCATCCGCGTTCCCGTTTTCCTTGCCGGCTCTGTATGTGATCACATATTCATAGGCTCTTAGTATTACTGCCCATCTCATTATTCTCTGTGATGCCATTTGAGGCACCGCTTTCATCTCATTCAGTAAGCTAATAAGAGGCTTGTGGTCAGTACTGATTACAAACTTCCTCCCATATATGTACTTATGGAATTTCTTTACTCCAAATTATAATGGCCAACCACTCTTTATCAAGCTGTGAATAGTTCTTTTCCGCAGCTGTGAGCGTGCGTGAAACAAACCCGATGGGCCTTTCTGCTCCATCTGGCATGCGGTGGGCCAACACTGCCCCCACTCCATAGGGTGATGCGTCGCAGGACATTATCAGCTCCTTCTTCTCATCGTAATGCACCAACACCCTGCTGGACTGAAGTAGCTCCTTTGACTGCTGAAACGCTTTCGCTTGCTCTGGCCCCCAATGCCATGGCTCCTCCTTTCTCAGCAGTTTGTGCAGGGGTGCCAGCAGCATCGATAAGTTTGGAAGAAACCGGTTATAATAATTCAGGAGCCCTAGATAGGCTTTCAGTTCAGTTACTGAGGTGGGTGCAGGTGCATCCTGCACTGCCCGCACTTTCCCTGGTAATGGATGGAGGCCTGTGGCATCCACCCGATGTCCCAGGAATGTAACTTCCTTCTCCATGAAACTACACTTACTCCGTTTCAGGCGTAGCCCCGCCTCTTCCAGCCGCTGTAGCACTTTGTCCAGTGTTTTTAAGTGATCCTGATTGTCACATCCTGTTAGCAGAATATCATCTAAGTACACGGCCACCTTTGGAATGCCCTGCAGAATGCCCTCCATAGTCCGTTGGAATATTGCTGGGCTAGAACTGACACCAAATGGTAACCTGGCATACGTGAACAGCCCCTTGTGCGTGTTCACTGTGACAAACATTTTTGATTCTTCATCTAGCAATATCTGCTGATACGCATGACTCATGTCCAGTTTGCTGAATCTTTTTCCCCCAGCGAGCGATGTTAACATGTCCTCCATTCTCGGAATGGGGTACTGTTCCAGTGATGATACTCTGTTCACTGTTAACTTATAGTCACCACACACCCTTACGTTACCGTCGGGCTTCAATACCGGGACTATTGGTGCCGCCCAGTCTGAAAATTTCACTGGTTCTATTACTTTGTCCCTTAGCAGGCGATCTAGTTCCGCCTCAACCTTGGTTTTCATTGCAAAAGGTACCGACCTTGGTTTAAAGAAACGAGGCGTGGCATCACTGGCTACATGAATCTTGGCTGTGGCTCCCCTTAAGGTGCCCAGTTCGTCCTTGAACACTAACTCATGCTTCATCAGCACTTCTTGCAGTGCCTCTGTACTGTCCTCCATTTTATTCATTGCCTGCCAGTACACACTCAACTCACTGATCCACCCTCGCCCTAACAGGTTTGGCCCTGACCCTGATACCACTACCACCGTAAGCTCTTTGGTGACTCCTTTGTGTTCCACTTGTACTTCGGCCACCCCCAAAATGTCCACCTTCTGTCCTGTGTAAGTTTTGAGACTAATGGGGCATGTACCTAGCTCTGGTACTTTTGCTTCCCCCCATAGCTTGGCGTACTCAGTCTGCGACATTATGGTTACACTACATCCGGTGTCAATCTCAAATTTTACTTGACCTCCATTCACTATCAAATACTGAGTGAGAGGGGGTACGTTGGGCCTTGAAGTGTCTATACTGTATACAGTGAAAACCTCCTCACTAGACTCACTAGACTCTTCCTCCTCTTGTATGTAATTTGCCCGCTTTGTGTACTTCTCCCTCCCCCCTTTTGCATGCTTTGCCCCTTTAGCACTGCTTCTCTCACTCACTGCCCTTTTACAGACTTTCTTTAAGTGCCCTATTTTTCCACAATTGTGGCACTTTGCCTTTGCAAGCCTGCAGTCCTTTGCATAATGGTCCCGCCACATCGGTAGCAATCCCCAACCCCGACTGGTGGACTTTTCGCGCCAGCTTCCATCTTGAAAACAGCTCCACCCCCTGGTTTACTCCATTTCTCCTTGCTCATACTGTTTAAGTCCTTAATGTCCTTGTTAGCCGTCTCCATGGCTTGTGCTTTTTTAAGTGCCGTCTCAAACGTTAATCCTTCTTCTGACAGCAACCTTTGCTGTATACTGTCGTCGTTAACTCCGCATACTAGTCTGTCCCTTAACATGACTGTGAGCGCATTTCCAAAATTACAGTCCTGTGCGAGCTTCCGAAGCTCCTCCACATACTCGGTAACGTTTTCTTCCGGCCTCCTTATCCTCGAATTGAATTTCCATCTCTGTACTATTTCACTAGGTTTCGGATTGAAATGATTCTTTAGCAGACTCATCAACTCGTCAAAAGATTTTTCTCCTGGCCGCTCCGGGCTCAGCAGATTCCTCATCCGTGTATAGGTTTGCGCTCCCACACAACTCAGTAAAATGGCCCTTTTCTTTTCAGCACTGTCCACCTCGTTTGCCATAAAGAAATGGCTCAGTATTTCAACATACTCCTCCCAAGACTGCGACTTGCTGTCAAAAGGTGCCACGGAGCCTACCGTTCCTGCCATCCTTGGAGTCCGGTCACTTCAGCCAAAAAATCAAACTCCGTTTCGACTCCCGCGGCCTAGCCTCATGCTTTTCCGACTAGTTTGCTAACCAACCCGAGCACCTCTTCTGAATACTCCCTAACTATGACTGATCCACCAAAACTTTTCCGTCCTTTATTCTCGTCGCCATATGTGGTATCTTGAGATGGCCATAGATGGAGATGGACACCGGTTAACTGCGTAACATGGTTTAATCAACCCTTGCACATAAAAGCTTCTGCCATGAGGCAGCAAAAACAAAGAGTACAACAGTACAGATCAGACTTAACTCAGGAGAGCAATTGCCACAGCACCACCTGGTGGATCAGGTTACTCATAACCTCCCAGGTTACTACAGCCAGCAATGCTGAGAATGAGGTCTAACAGAGGGTAATGTCAGACTGAAATACAGAAGCCTGCTAGGGCCTTTTATACAGGGGTGGTCACTGCCGGTACTGCAGTCTAAAACCAGTTCTTCCCTTAAAGGTACATACACAACACTCAGGATGTCCCAAAAGGCTTTACAGCCAATGAAGTACTTTTTGAAGAGTAGTCACTTTTGTAATATAGGAAACGCAGCAGCCAATTTGCGCACAGCAAGCACCCACAAACAGCAATGTGATAATGACCAGATAATCTGTTTTTGAGATGTTGATTGAGGGATAAATAATGGCCAGGACACCGGGGAGAGCTCCCCTGCTCATCTTTGAAATAGTGCTATGGGATCTTTTACGTCCACCCGAGAGAGCAGATTTGGTTTAACATCTCACACGAAAGATGGCACCTCCAACAGTGCAGCACTCTCTCAGTACTGCACTGGAGTGCCAGCCTAGATTTATGTGCTTTTAATGTAGAAAAACTCCCAAGAGGCTTCACAGAGGTGTACAGAAACAATGGGCACTGAGACAAAGAAAGGATGGGGTGTCCAAAAGCTTGATCAAAGAGGTGGATGTTAAAGAGAATTTTAACAGTTGGCCCTACTCTTTAGGATACTCTTTCACTTTGCTACTTCTCTCCCTGCCTTTAAACTCTCCCTCAGAACCTATCTTTTTAAATATGTTTTCGGTCATTTCTCCGAATTCCTCTACTACAGCGCAGAGTCCATCCTCTGCTTTGGGAAAGAGCTGGGGACATTTTTTTATGTTTACAGCACTGTATAAATGCAAATTGGTTGTGGATGTATTTTCCATGTCTCAAGGCTAGAGATAGTAAAGAAAAGGAGCCAGGAAATTAGGTGGAGACCCAGATCACCTCTTAGGCCAGCCTAAAATGCTCTTTTAAATATTTAAATCTATTTTAAAGGATTTAAGTAAGATACAGCACAATTTTCTGCCTACGTAGGATGGGATCATGCTGGGCACTCTGCTGGCCCATCTGGAGCGGAGGAAAAGAGAAACTCCACGGGCGAAGGAGCTCTTAAAGGGACAGCTGCTTCCTGTGTAAGGATTTAAGTTTTAATTTTTCCTGCACCTTTTTAGTCTATGATTTTTTATTCTCTGTGTTTATAATTTTTTTAAGGATTTTTTTCAGAACATGTAGGGAATATTTATGTTGAAATAAAAAGAGCTAAAATCTTGAATTAAAAAGCTAACATCAGAAAGCAGAATTGGTAATGACAGAGCTGAGATTTTCAGACTTTTCAGTATAGAAACCCTTAGATATTACAGAAATTATTGCACTTGCTAAGTTTTCACACAGAAAATGCCATCCCCACATACATATATATGTAATGGGAAATGTTCATCAATATTAATAGAAAAAAAATCATATCAATCATACAAATGCTTCCATCAGGTATCTTGTGATACAAAATCTACTCTCATTGAAACTGGATTTCTCAGATGCGATTAAAAGGGTTTTGTCATATCCTCCACGGGGATAACTTCCAACTTCATGCAGTGATTCGCCAAACATGTGAAAATATAGGGAAATTTCCAAAACTAATTTAAATAACTGCCAAGTCACATGTAGTGCGCACCCAAATTTCCAATATGCATTCTTGGTGGATGAGGCTTCCCACCGAGAACACAGTCAGTAAAAATTGATTTTAACTTTTGGGCGGTCCATTGACAGAGCGCACCAGTTCTAGCCAACCCACGCGATTTTGACTTGATTGACCTTGTTGAGCCCGCCCAGCAGGCTCAGCAGGCCAATTAAGGGCCAACCATTGACAGGTTGCCCATTCCTACTGTCAGGAGGTGGCTGTGATTTTGAGGCCCCGGCTTCATTTACATTGAACTGGCAAGCTGCAGGGCACCAAATGGGCGTCCCGATGCAGCTCAGCAGATGCAGGCTAGCTAATATTGGGCCGGGGCACCAGCAGCAAGGTAAGTGTGGGGGACTGTCACAATTGTGGAGAGGAAGATCCAGGACTGGTAGGAGCACTTGTGAAGGAATAAGCCATATTTCAGGAAGATAAACCATAATATGAACAGAATTCTGATATTTATTAATAAAAGATATACTGGGTTTAAAAATCTAAAGCCTCGGAGACACAGGCTGCAAATAGAAAACAGGCTTCTGAGATAAAGATCAGTTGTTACCAAAGTTGTAAATGTAGTGTATGTACCTTTAAGGGGAGAACTACTTTTTATAGCTCCTGTATACTGTAGTACCGGCAGTGACCACACCTGTATATAACCCTGAGTAGGGATCTGTACAGTTAGTTTTAGAGTAACCCTCATCCAGTAAACACCTGTTGATTGTTCCCTGCCGTCTCTTGTCAAATTATTGAAGGACACACAACATCAAGATACACGGATCCAACATTGGCGATGAGAAGATTCGAACCTACCTGCAACTCTGCAGAATAAGGCCGAGTCCAGAAGCACGGGCGTCGACCATCCAGCGGAGACTCCAGCGAAATAGGCTGGCAACAGGTACGGCGCAGACCCTTCCCGGACAGCAGCGGCTAGAGCCGACCGACGGCACAGAAAAAGGCCGAGCAGCGTCGACGGGAGAAGAGAGAGGGTAGAGCGCACAGGGCGCAGCTGGTGTTCGGGACCGAGCGGCGTCGACGGGAGAAGAGAGAGGGTAGAGCGCACAGGGTGCAGCCGGTGTTCAGGACCGAGCGGTGTCGACGGGAGAAGAGAGAGGGTAGAGCGCACAGGGCGCAGCCAGTGTTCAGGACTGAGCGGCGTTGACGCGAGAAGAGAGAGAGGCATGCAGGAAAACGCGCAGAGTGCAGCCGGTGTTCAAGGGCCGAGCAACGTCAGCGGGGAAGAAAGGAAAGCGCGGGAGACGCCATTTTGAGCCGCAGCGGAGAAGAAGGGAGAGCGTGGGAGACGCCATTTTGAGCCAGTCTAACCACACCCAGGGATGCCGAAGAGTGGCAGTGTCACAGCGTTCGACAATGAAGTCGAAGATTGGACGACATATGTCGAATGCATAGAAGTGTACTGCAAGGCGAATGAAGTGCCAGATGACAGGAAAGCGCTGGTATTGTTGAATTCAATGGGTGCAAAAACATATGGCTTACTGCGAAGCCTAGTGACCCCAGAGAAGCCAGTGGTAAAGGATTTTGAAAGCATAGTGTCAATCCTACAGGACCACTTAGACCCCACACCGCTGCTTATAGCAGAAAGATTTAAGTTTCACAAAAGGAACCAGCATAAAGATGAAACTAATGCTGAGTTTTTAACGGAACTGCACAAGCTATCGAAACACTGCCAGTTTGGAACGGGACTAGCAGATACTTTAAGGGACAAGTTTGTGTGTGGGCTTCAAAGTGAAGGAACCCAGAAATGGCTTCTATCAGAAAAGGATCTCACGCTGGACAAGGCTTTCAGCATGGCAGTATCACATGAAGCAGCAGCACGGGGCGCGGCAGAGATACAACGGAGACCGCAAGAATATGGCACAAATGAAATGTCATACGGAACAGTGAAGTTCTATCGCTGCGGCAGAACAACACACGACCATAAGGATTGCTGGTTCAAGGACCAAGTGTGCAGACAGTGTGGAAAAGTAGGACACATAGCAAGGGTTTGCAGGTCAGAAAAGAAAACCAGCAGCAAGAAATCCCCACAGGAGAAGTACAAGAAGGTACATAAGGTGACGGAGAGTAGTGCAGATGAACAGAAAAGTGATACAGACTCTGGAAGCAAGGAGCTGGGTTGTCTGAAACTACATAATGTGATCAAAACGGAGGATCACCAAACTATCTGGGTCACGCTCAAGATAGCCGGAGTCCAAGTGAAAATGGAATTGGACACAGGATCAGCCCTAACAGTCATAAACCGAAGGGACTACAAGTGGCTATTCTCACAGATATCCTTGAGAGATACAGAGATTGTCTTGAAGACGTACACGGGGCAAAAAGTCTACCTAAAGGAAAAATAAGGGTGAACGTTATATATAATGGCAAGGAAACACCAAAAATGGACCTATATGTACTGCCAGATGGAGGACCACCACTACTAGGATGTGAATGGATCCGAAAGATACAGCTAGATTGGCATTCCATACAAGCACTGACTGTAGATGCCAAAAAGGATGACGACGTCACACCTGGACGACTGTCAAAAATGCTAACTGACGCACAAGAAGTGTTCCAGGAGGGACTCAGAACACTAAAAGGCATAAAAGCGACGATCAAAATAGAGGAAAATGCAAGCCCAAAGTTTTTTAAGGCCAGACCGGTACCTTATGCGATCCGCCCAGCCGTCGAAGCAGAGCTGGAAGGCTTGGAACATTCAGGAGTACTGTCCAAAATGGACTGGAGCGAGTGGGCTACACCCATCGTTCCTGTAATGAAGAGGTCGTTGAGTAATACGCCTGGGGAACCAAAGAAGGTTTGCATCTGTGGGGACTTTAAGGTGACAGTGAACCCAGTCCTTCACACTGTACAATATCCACTTCCGCGGATTGAAGATATTTTCGCCTCGCTATCTGGAGGGAAACGCTTCACTAAGATTGATCTGGCCCAGGCGTACCTGCAAATGGAGGTAGAAGAAGCCTCGAAACAGTACCTCACGATCAACACTCATAAAGGTCTCTACCAATACAATCGGCTGGTGTTCGGGTTAGCATCAGCTCCGGCTATTTGGCAAAGGGCAATGGATCAAGTCCTGCAAGGGATTCCAGGGACCCAGTGTTATTTGGACGACATCCCGGTCACGGGCAAAAATGACAGTGATCACCTCGCCAACCTGGAGCAGGTGCTCACTAGATTGAAGGAATATGGGCTCCGAGCTAATCGCCAGAAATGCGAGTTTTTCCAGAAGCAGGTCTCATATTGTGGCCACGTTATTGATGAAGAGGGGTTACATAGAAACATAGGAAACATAGAAGATAGGAGCAGGAGTAGGCCATTCGGCCCTTTGAGCCTCATCCGCCATTCAACGAGATCATGGCTGATCATCCAAACCCTAGCAACCGGTCCCTACACCGACAGCTATCCCACCCAAGCCCTATCCCCATAACCCTGTAACCCCATGTATTTAATCCCCCCTAACACTAAGGGCCAATTTTTATCATGGCCAATCAACCTAACCCGCACATCTTTGGACTGTGGGAGGAAACCAGAGCACCCGGAGGAAACCCACGCAAACACGGGGAGAATGTGCAAACTCCACACAGACAGTCACCCGAGGCCGGATTTGAACCCGGGTCCCTGGCGCTGTGAGGCAACAGTGCTAACCACTATGCCACCATGCTGCCCGACATAAGTCCCCTGATAAGATTGAGGCAGTAGTCATGGCTCCAGCACCGGAAAATGTGTCACAACTGAAGTCGTTCCTCGGGCTGGTGAACTACTACCATAAGTTCTTGTCGAATTTGTCTACAGTATTCCACCCACTGAACACCCTACTGCAAACGGGGGTACCATGGAAGTGGAATGATGAATGTAAACGAGCTTTCCAGAAGTGCAAAGAATTGATCACATCAAAAGAGGTGTTGGCTCATTTCAACCCAGCACTACCAATTCGGTTGGCATGTGATGCATCACCCTATGGCATTGGAGCTGTAGTGTATGTACCTTTAAGACAAACTATGTTTTTGAAGCCCCTGTGTATGTAGTACCAGTAGTGACCACTCGGATATATAAGCCTGTATAGCGTCTTGTGTAGTTAGTTCACCTCCAGACTTTGTTCAGTAAACACTTGCTAAATCAACTCCTGCATTCCGTGTCTCCAATAACACACGGATCTAACAGTGGCGACGAGTTAGAAATGAACTTACCTGCAATTCGGCAGCACCTCAAGGAGATCGATTCCTCAGACGAAGGTCGAAGCCAGAAGCAAGTAAAAAAAAAAAACTGGTTTCACCAGCTAAACGGGCTGGTGGCAGGTAGTGCACTGATCCTTCCTGGGCTACGGTGGGCTGGGGCTCAATCGGGTGGCTCTGCAGCGGGGCCGGGCAGCGAGTCGGAAAGCAGAAGCAAAGAGAGACAGAGGGTGGAACACTCAGGAGGCGGCCGGTGCGGCAAAGCAGGTCGGCGTTCGGTCCGAGCAGAGGGAGGGGAAAGTCCCAGAGGGTCCGCTCCACGACGGGAACGGTTCTCCAAGTAACAGAGAAACTGTTTAAAAGATATATAAAAAAAAAGAAGAAAAATAGAGATACCGCAAAAAGCTGTAGGTCGCAACGGGAACCGCGGAGAACAGCGTTGGCAGCAGCGGCAGCGGCGGGAAAGCGCGGGAGGCACCATCTTGACTCGGCGGGGAAGAAGGAAAAGCGCGGGAGGCACCATTTTTGATTTTCAGGATGCCGAAGACTAGCAATATTACTGTTTTCGACAGTGATATAGAGGATTGGACCACATATGTGGAAAGAGTGGAGGTATATTGCAAGGCGAATGAAGTAGCGGATGATAAAAAGGCATCGGTACTTCTAAATCTGATGGGCGCAAGGACATACGGGCTGTTACGAAACTTGATCACTCCAGCCAAACCGATGGACAAGAATTTTAAGGAGATTGTTGATACCTTACAGGAGCAATTAAACCCAACACCGCTGCTGATAGCGGAACGATTGGAATTCTTCAGGAGGAATCAGCACAAGAATGAAAGTAATGCTGATTACCTCACCGAATTATGAAAACTGTCAAAGCACTGCCAATTCGGGGCAGGACTGGCAGATTCTCTACGAGACAAATTCGTCTGCGGTCTCCTAAGCGAAGGAACACAGAAAAGACTACTTTCTGAGAAAGATTTGACACTGGACAAGGCTTTCAGTGTGGCTGTATCATACGAAGCAGCAGCAAGAGGAGCTGCAGAGATACAGCAAAAGCCACAGGACTTCAGCACCCATGAAATGACACGGGGTTTCGAGAGATGTTATCGCTGCGGCAGATCCACCCATGACCAGAAGGACTGCTGGTTCAAGGACAAATCATGCAGGCAATGCGGTAAGATGGAACACATTGCACGTGTATGCAGATCTGGAAAAAAATCTGCTGACAGTAAAAAGGACAATCAGGAAAAGTACAGAAAGGTACAAATGATGACGGACAGTAGCTCCGAAGACCAGAAGAGCGATAGCGACTCCGGAAACAAGAGACTAAGCTATCTCAAATTACATAATGTAATTGCGAAAGAAGATTACCAGACCATTTGGGTTACCCTCACGATAGCGGGGTCCCCAGTCAAAATGGAGCTAGATACAGGATCAGCTCTGACCATCATGAGTCGACGGGATTACGAGCGGCTATTTCCGCATATACCTTTGAAAGACACATCCATTATCTTGAAGACATATACGAGGCAGAAAGTATACCCCAGAGGGAAAATAAGGGTGCCTGTTGTATACAACAGCAAGGAAATACAGAAGTTGTATTTATACGTTCTGCAAGATGGTGGTCCACCGTTGTTGGGACGTGAATGGATCAGAAAGATACGTTTAGACTGGCACTCCATTCAGGCATTGACGGTGACCAGTAAGAAAAAAAATGATGATGACGTCATACCTGGACGATTAAAAGACATCTTGGCCAAGCCAAGGAAGTGTTTCAAGAGAAACTAGGAACCTTGAAAGGCACCACCGCCTCAATAAAAGTGGAAGATGCGGCAATTCCCAAGTGTTTCAACAGGAACTAGGAACCCTGAAAGGCGCCACCGCCTCAATAAAAGTGGAAGCTGCGGCAATTCCCAAGTTGTTTAAGGCAAGGCCGGTGGGATACGCAATTCGTCCAGCCATCGAGGCAGAGCTGGAGAATTTGGAAAAAGCAGGTGTGTTATCCAAGGTAGATTGGAGCAAGTGGGCAACATCCATCGTCCCGGTCATGAAGAAAACGTTGAATAATGATAAATCTGAAGAAAAGGGAAAAATTTGCATCTGTGGGGACGTCAAGGTGACTGTAAACCCAGTTCTTCACACGGTACAGTATCCTCTTCCGAGGATAGAAGATATTTTCGCCTCACTATCCGGAGGGAAACGTTTCACCAAAATTGACTTAGCACAGGCATATCTACAGATGGAGATTGAGGAGGCCTCTAAAAAGTATCTCACGATAAACACACACAAAGGCCTGTACCAGTACAATCGACTGGTTTTCGGAGTGGCATCAGCTCCGGCTATCTGGCAAAGAGCTATGGAGCAAGTCCTGCAAGGGATTCCGGGGACTCATTGCCACCTAGACGACATCCTTGTAACAGGAGAAAATGACAACGAGCACCTTGCCAACTTGGAGCAGGTGCTCACGAGGCTGAGAGAACAGGGCCTACGAGCAAATCGCCCCAAGTGCGAATTTTTCCAGAAACAAATATCATATTGTGGCCATGTCATTAACGAAGAAGGGTTGCATAAGTCACCTGAAAAAATTGAAGCGGTCGTAAAAGCCCCCGCGCCTGAAAATGTCTCACAATTGAGGTCGTTCCTGGGATTAATAAATTACTATCATAAATTTTTACTGAACTTGTCAACGGTTCTGCACCCTCTTAATGCACTGCTACAAACGGGAGTAGTTTGGAAATGGAGCGAAGACTGTAAACGTGCCTTCCATAAATGCAAAGGCTTGATCACGTCCAGGGAAGTGTTGGCTCATTACAACCCATCACTGCCAATCAGACTGGCATGCGATGCATCCCCTTACGGCATGGGAGCGGTATTATCGCATAGATTCCCTGATGGCTCGGAGCGGCCGATAGCTTTTGCGTCACGCTCATTGAACTCAGCTGAGCGTAACTATGCCCAGATCGACAGGGAGGCACTCAGTCTGGTGTGGGGGGTGAAGAAATTCAACCATTACCTACACGGACAAAATTTTACCTTGTTGACTGACCATCAACCCCTCGTCTCCATATTCAACCCTAAAAAGGGCGTTCCCATTATGACAGCGCAAAGGCTACAGAGGTGGTCCTTTTCCTAGGGGCACACCAATATGACATAGAATACAAAGGAACAAAACAGCATGGTAATGCTGATGGGTTATCGCGCCTACCGTTGCCAACGGTAGAAGAGGCGCCTACAGTGGACCCAGTGGAGATGTTCCACTCGACCATAGTGGAATGTCTACCGGTGACAAATTTTACCATTGAAAAGAAACGAGAAATGACCCGACTCTCTCACGAGTCTACTATTTAATGGTGAAGGGATGGCCAGCACATGGCGAACCACTGTTGCCAGCATTCTCGCAAAGAAGAGAACAGCTGTCAGTGTGCCGAGGAACCTTGATGTGTGGATCCAGAGTGGTGATTCCACCCAAACTCAAGGATAAAGTGCTAAAGGAGCTTCACAAGGGGCATCTGGGTGGAGTGAAAATGAAGAACTTAGCCAGAGTGTTTGTGTGGTGGCCAGGTATCGATGGAGATATTGAAGATATGACCAAGAGCTGTCTAGGATGCCAGAAGGTCCAAAATGCCCCACCACAAGCCCCTCTACATCCATGGGAGTGGCCCTCATCTCCATGGCAAAGGGTACATATCGACTTTGCTGGTCCATTTATGGACTCAATGTTCTTAATCGCGGTGGATGCACACTCCAAGTGGCCGGAGGTAATAAAGATGTCCTCCACCACCACGGAAAAAACCATCACAGTATTAAGGACCATATTCGCCAGGAATGGGCTGCCTGAATAGACCTGTTCGGATAATGGACCGCAATTTGTATCCGAAGAATTCAGGAAACTCTTAAAAAACAATGGGGTTAAGCACTACACGCCAGCCCCATACCATCCCGCCACCAATCGATTAGCTGAAAGGTTTGTCCAGACCTTCAAGAAGGCCATAAAGGCCATGGGTAATGAAGACATAAATCTACAACATAAGGTAGATAACTTCTTGTTTGCGTACAGGAATGCAACACATGTGGTTACAAACCAAACCCCCGCCATGATGTTTTTCAATAGAAGACTAAGATGCCGGCTGGATTTGGTCAAGCCAAACATCAGAAGGGATGTAGAGAACCGGCAATTTCAAAGCATGAATGAAAGGCCAACTAGATCCTTCCACATAGGTCAACCAGTTTTGGCCCGGGACTACCGTACCGAGAAATGGCAGCCTGGAACTATTTGCACACGACTAAGACCGCTGATGTATACCGTGGACATTGGAGAAAGCATAATAAGGTGCCATGCTGACCAGATCATAGAGTCATCCGAAAAAGGACAACCTACACCACAACTCTATATGCCTAGTGATGAAGCAGAGATACCCATAGTATCTACCTCCGATCCGGTGATACTGGAACCAGATGAACCCGACACTGGCATTGAAGCCGAATCGACCTTGCCAAAAGAACCTGCTACACCACCGAAACCTACTACACCACCGAGGCGTTATCCGGACCGAGTCAGGAAGCCTCCAGAGAGACTGAATTTGTAATTGATTAACTACAGCAAATGTGTAGATTATTGTTCTTGTAAAAATGTTATTTAATGATTACTTAAAATGTTATGTACAATTTATCTAAAAAGGGAGGAATTGTAGTGTATGTACCTTTAAGAGGAACTATGTTTTTGAAGCCCCTGTGTACTGTAGTACCAGTAGTGACCACTCGGGTATCTAAGCCTGTATAGCGTCTTGTGTAGTTAGTTCACCTCCAGACTTTGTTCAGTAAACACTTGTTAAATCAACTCCTGCATTCCGTGTCTCCATTAACACATGGATCTAACAGGAGCGGTGCTGTCGCACAAATTCCCGGACGGCTCGGAGAGGCCAGTAGCCTTTGCGTCTCGGCCACTAACCTCAGCCGAGCGTAACTACGCCCAGGTTGACAGGGAGGCCCTCAGCCTAGTGTGGGGAGTAAAAAAGTTCAACCACTATCTGCACGGGCAGAAGTTCACCTTGCTGACTGACCACCAACTACTTGTCTCCATCTTTAATCCAAAGAAGGGCGTTCCGGTGATGACTGCGCAACGGCTACAAAGATGGTCCCTTTTTCTAGGGGCAAACCAATATGAGATCGAGTATAAAGGCACGAAACAGCATGGAAACGCTGATGGGCTATCACGCCTGCCACTGCCTACTGCGGAGGAAGCACCAGCAGTGGACCCTGTCGAAATATTTTATTCGACTATGATTGAATGCTTGCCAGTAACTGACGCTGATATAGAGAAGGAGACCCGAAATGACCCAACACTGTCTCGGGTATATGACTTGACAGTGAAGGGATGGCCAACACATGGCGACTCACTGTTGCCAGCATTCTCATCCAGAAGAGAACAGCTGTCAGTATGCCAGGGGAACTTGATGTGTGGATCCCGAGTGGTAATTCCACCCAAGTTAAGGGAGAGAATGCTCAATGAGCTTCACGAAGGCCATCTGGAAGGGGTGAAAATGAAAAGCCTTGCTAGGGCTTATGTGTGGTGGCCGGGGATCGATCAGCAAATCGAGGGCCTGACAAAGAGCTGCTCAGGATGCCAGAAGGTCCAAAACGCACCACCACATGCCCCTCTACACCCATGGGAGTGGCCCTCATCTCCATGGCAACGGGTGCATATTGATTTTGCTGGTCCATTCATGGACTCAATGTTTTTAATAGCCGTGGATGCGCACTCAAAATGGCCTGAGGTGATCAAAATGTCCTCCACCACCACGGAGAAAGCTATTGCAGTCCTACGGATCATATTTGCCAGGAACGGCTTGCCAGTGCAGATTTGCTCTGAGAACGGACCACAGTTTGTGTCCGAAGAGTTTCGAAGATTTATGAAAAGGAATGGGGTAAGGCATTACACATCCGCCCCGTATCATCCAGCCACAAATGGATTGGCTGAGAGGTTCGTACAAACCTTTAAAAAAGCAGTAAGGGCCATGTGCGATGACGACATTCCACTGCAGCATAAGGTGGACAATTTCCTGTTAGCCTACAGAAATGCGACACATGCAGTCACCAACCAGACCCCGGCCATGATGTTCTTTAACCGAAGGTTGAGATCTCTTCTGGATTTGCTCAGACCAAATGTACGAAGAGATGTTGAGAATAAGCAATTCCAGCACATCACTGAGAAGCCGACAAGGAACTTCAATGTAGGGCAACCAGTCTTGGCCCGCGACTACCGAACAGAGAAATGGCAACCAGGAACGATATGCACACGGCAGGGGCCACTAATGTACACAGTGGATGTTGGGGAGAACATTGTGAGATGCCATGTTGACCAGATCCTAGAGTCACAGGAACGAGTCAGCCCCATGTCTCGCGTACCTGGTGATGAACCCGAAGTACAGGTAGCATCTACCCCAGAAACAGTAGCATCGGAAGCTGATGAACCAACCGACGACAGGGGGCCAGAATCGCCTCCGCACCAGGAGCAAGACACTCAGGAAAGGCGCTATCCAGAAAGGATCAGGAAGCCTCCCCAAAGACTGAATTTATAAATAGACTATTTGCAGTTAATGTTGCATGTTAAAAGTGTTAATTGTAATTAGTTGATATTTAATTGTTAAATGAATGTTATGGTACTGTTAATCTAAAAGGGGAGGAATTGTATTGTATGTACCTTTAAGGGGAGAACTACGTTTTACAGCTCCTGTATACTGTAGTACTGGCAGTGACCACACCTGTATATAAACCCTGAGTAGGGATCTGTATAGTTAGTTTTAGAGTAACCCTCATCCAGTAAACACCTGTTGATTGTTCCCTGCAGTCTCTTGTCAAATTATTGAAGGACACACAACATCAAGATACACGGATCCAGCAGTAAACATACAAGCTTTGAAATGGGAATTGGTTAAATATACTAAAACAATTATCCTTTTGAAATGGCAGTTTGGCGCTTCCGAAAGGTCTGGAGTTTGGAGGGAACACAATGGAAGACACCGTTTAAGGTGTTATAAGCTAACACGTTGAACAGAAACACAAATATTAAAAGAGGCACGTGCCTTTGAAAAGATGGCATCAAGTAAAAGAAACACCTGCTGGTCAAATAGTTTTTATGTTAAACTTGGAAGACGGGAAACACAATTAAATATGCAACCAATTGAGATAGCTAGAAAACAAGTAAACACTCAAAGTGTCTTTAATTTATACATAGTAAATATGATACCAACAATAACACTTTGAAGATATGACTTCAATAGATACACTAAGCAACTACATTGTGTTTGTATTGAACTTGGAGCAGTTAGGAGACTCAACGGGCTGGATTTTCATTGAGTAGCCGGGTAGGAGGCAGGACTACAACCTTCGGGGTTGTAGTCCCGCCTCCATTGAGTTCTAGCCAACCCACACGATTTTGACTTGATTGACCTTGTTGAGCCCGCCCAGCAGGCTCAGCAGGCCAATTAAGGGCCACCCGGCAACAGGTGATGTCACAGATTGATATTTCATCTGTCAAGTTCTTTTGACAGATGATATATCAGCGTTTCACAGCTGTTTGAAGCTGTCAAACACTGACGATTTGTATTCTATGTTGATTCCTTCCTCTCAGGATGATTTAGAGATCTCCCCAGAACAAAAAGCTGAATGCTGCAATTTTTGACAGCTCGCAGCCATTCTGCTTTCTGTGTCGGTGAGATGAGGGACTCCCGAGACCTGAAGGAAGGAAGGCTGTAAAGGTAAGAAAAGGTATGCAAAACTTCTTCAAACACTTTACACACACCAAACACACTTACCTTTGCACTCATGCATCCATCACTCACCTGAACACCAGACATCTCGACCCCTCCAAGCCCTTCATCCCGGTGGTTCGCCTCCTCTAACTTGGCGTGGTTTGGAGCCATCGGGAATCCCACACTTCAATATTAAAAATAGGGATTAGGCTAAAAACTGCCTGTTAACTACTAGTTAACAGGCAATTAATTGGCACTAATCCCCTTCCCGCATCGGGGAGGTGGGTCCCAGTGCAGGGCGGGTACCCGCCTCCTTTGAAACTGGCATGGAGGCGGATTAGGGGCGGGATGGGTTCGTGCCCCCCCGATTTCAGGATTTTAACCCCCCACATGCCTCCAATCCTGCCTCCATGGCCCAATGAAAATCCTGCCCACCATCTGCTAAAACCAGTAAAGCCAATACAGGAAACTCTCTTTTTACCGGCACCTAAATAACTGGAAATCTCTCTTAACCGGCAAAATTCAGGAGTAGGTTCAGGTAAATTTTACTTCATATTAGTGGCCATGTAACCGGGGTTCCTGGATCTGTGGCTGTGTAACCAGGGTTCCTGCACCTGTTGCCATGCAACAGGGGCACCTGGATCTGTGGCCGTGTACAGGGCTCTCATACCTTAGTAAGTATACCTCTCTGTAATCCGGACTTTTTGATCAACCAGCACCAAGCCGGTCCCGTCGGTGCTGGATAAAAGGGAGTTTCCTGTATTAAGAATTCAATGGAAAACCTTCGGTAAGAATGGCAGCAAACAGAAACCATTGCTGTCATATTGTTTTTATAATGGTTTTTGAAACACCTAAAGGTAGAGACATAATTATGCATGCAATAGTTGAATTGACAGTAAGATAGAAAGCATTCAACAGAGGCATCATTAAAGACAATTAGCTTACATCAGCAGAGAACTTCAAAGAATAAACCACTGCAAAAATGGTATAAAAGATAGACCTTTTCAAACAGAAAGTCAGAAGTTGCTGAACAGGCCAAGTATTTCTCAACTTTACAGGCACCATCTGTAAGTTTTTAACTTTGAGTCTCGGGTAATCAAGATATTTAATTTTGGTGGATGTTCTGGATTTAGAGATAAGTAAGAAATGTAGAAATGTAATGAAGTAAAGATTTGAGAATAAGGATCTCTGAGAAATAAGAAATGTAAGCTATTTGTATTTTGAATTGTTGCAACTGACTCAACCGCTGTTAAATGAATGTTGGCTCTTAAATAAAACTATATATTTTTAGAATTGTCTCAAAGAGTATTTCTGTATAAACTCATGAACCCAATTTCTGTACACTCTTTTGTAAGGAGTTGCAGAATTCTGGGGGGTATTCCGGGCCCTCATAATATCTGGAAGGTTACAGTCTAGTTAAACTTATTAAAAGTGCTATCTGGAGGACAGTAACATCTTCAGTCGTTCCTTTCCTTTAGGGAGAGATAGCCTGAACCTTTAGACCCATGTAAGCATCTTATGGAATTCGGCTACCTCCACCTTAAGTTGAAGGTGAACGTCTAGGGAATACGTCTGATCTGGGGTAGCCCGAACAGGGCTAGGACTTGCAATTATCCCTTCACACTCTGGCTCTTTGTAGCACCACAAAAATAATTCAAACCTTGCCTTTGCTGGGCTCCAATCAGTTGTGTCCTAAAATGGCAATCAGGGTCCTGCTTTAAGTCATAGGACCCAGATTTGCCAAGGCTTCTTCGGCAGCACCCCCCAAACCCGCGACCTCTTCCACCTAGAAGGACAAGGGCAGCAGACGCATGGGAACACCACCACCTCCAAGTTCCCCTCCAAGTCACACACCACCCTGACTTAGAAGTATATCGCCGATCCTTCATCATCGCTGTGTCAAAATCCTGGAACTCCCTCCCTAACAGCACTGTGGGAGTACCTTCGCCACATGGACTGCAGCGGTTCAAGAAGGCGTCTCACCACCACCTTCTCAAGGGCAATTAGTGATGGGCAATAAATGCTGGCCTTGCCAGAGACGCCCACATCCCATAAAAGAATAAAAAAATTTTTTTTTAATATTAATAGCATCCTATCGCTGAAACAGACAGGCGCTCTGGCTTCCCAATCCCTGTTAAAGTGCCAGTGAGTCGATCGGCGGCGTTGAGGTAGCGGTAATTCAACCGACCCCACTTTGAGGCCATTACAGCCCCGTTAATACCAATTTTGGCAATTGAAAACCAACCCATTTGTCTCCATGGATAAATATGGACCCTGTGCGGTAGCAAAGAGAATACTGAGTATATTACCTCATTTAGAAATGGAGTATTAAAGTTCACCTATTTCTGTCCGTGAGTCACACAGGTCCATTAAACTGACAGGTATATCTAGGCTTCCTCCAGTTAGATTCATGCCTCAAGAATTTGCTAATCATGCAAGACAGAAAGCAGCCAATTAGCAGCCACCTGCACATTGGCATTTTCACATTCTCAGGCAGTTAACAAGCTGTTTCATTGGGCTGCAAATCCAGCGATGCAGTGAGGAATCCAGAATGCTCAGGAAATGGCTGCTTGTAACGTTTACAAATCCTGGTTTTGTGATCTTGATGTGATTGGGCTTCATGATAGACTGAATGAAAAGCAGGATGACCTTTTCAGATCTAGATAACATGGATCGCTCAGCCCATGGTTCAGAAATCCAAAGGTCCTGGAAAGAGATTAGGAAGAAATATCACAACTTGAGGATAGTCACTGAAGTAAAGTGAAAATGGAAGTGCAAATGTTGCAGGTTTAATATGGACTGTAAACATATATTTTTAATGTGGCAGCATAAGGCATTTCAAACTGAAATAGCAAAAGCCATAGACATCTACTGACACAAACGTAATTGAGTAAAAATGCCCTAATGAAGGTTCTGACAAAAGGTCATCGACCTGAAACATTAATTGTTTCTCTCTCTCCACAGATGCTGCCTGACTTTTTTTATTCATACAGTGGTGATCCACCTTCTTGAACCATAGCAATTTGATACAACTGGGTGGCTTGCTGGGCCATTTCAGAGGGCAGTTAAGAGTGAGTGGGTTGAGAATCACATACAGGCCAAACCAGCAGATTTCCTTCTCTAAAGGACATTAATGAAGCAGATGGGTTTTTACAACAATGCATGTTCACCATTACTAATACTAGCTTTTAATTCCAGATTTAATTAACTGAATTTAAATTCCCCAGCTGCTATGGTAAGATTTGAACTCATGTGTTTGGATTATTAGTTCAGGCCTCTAGATTTCTAATACCAGTTACATAACCACTAGGTTACCACACCTGACCTGCTGAGTATGTCCAGCATACTCAGTGTTTATTTTCCAAAAAAGGTATCTACTCACATTTGTAACTGCATATGGTAAATAAATAAATCACATTTGTATTCTGCATGCAGTGACAGTATAGGAGATCTAATGTAGGATCATGAATCTTGTGAAACTGACTCTGTGGTAATGTTGCTGAGAAAATTTTGACAGAAGAAGATGGCTGTTACTATGAGGGTCTGGAGAGGCCCTGAATACACTAACAATCCTGACAGCATTTAAACCAAGGATGCTGGTCGTAATCAACATGGACACAGTCAAAATCACTTTCCTTTTGGAGGTGCAAGAGAGGCGCACACATGTCCAAATTTCAGGCAACCTTCTGATTTGCAAAACAGTTACCATTGCTGTTTCTATACACACAGAACAAGATGTTTTGAAGTTTATTGCATTCAAAGGCGTTGATGAATTAGAGAACCGTTCCGGCCTTCTTGTGGGCCTGCTTATTTATCTTTCTTGGCATTAGGTTTTGCTGGCAGATTTGGTACACAGCGCAAAACACGTGACACAAAGTTAAAATGGTGTCAGGGTCCTAACTGCATTATAGGACCCTGACTTTTGCATTTTAATCTGGCTCTTGCCTGCCTGGGTTAAAGGCCTGTGACTCAGCCCAAAATGCACCAGCAAAAATGGCATGGAGCACAAGTGCAGCATGAACAAAAGGCCTGATTTTTGTCTACCATCTGATGTGCCTCAATTATTCCGAGACTCGAAGTTAGCAGAACAAAAGTAAGGCTTTTATTAACTCAGAACATAACACGTAAAATAGAGAGATGTCTTCCTTCAGGAGGCTGATGCCCGACTGAACTTAGATTACAAAGGAGCCAGGTATGGGCGGAGCCCTGCACACAACCAGTTCCAGCACATTCCAATACATAATACATGAGGACTGGGGGAAGGGAAAAGACACAGGAAGCAGGCAGTTACAAGACACAGAAAACAGGCAGTGATGAATGGAATATATTTCATCACATTCACCCCTTCTATAGATTTAGTCTGTTCGGGGGTTTGATAGTCCTCTGCGACCGACGTGGCTGTTGTGGTGCCGCGGGTGTCGGCTGGGTGTCCCCGGTAGCCTCCTGGGTCTCTGCCGGGGGTGCCACCGGGGTTGTTGAAGGGGTAGTTGGTGGGGGTGCCGTTGGTCGATGTTCTTCCGGGGGTGATGAAAGAATAGTGGGTGGGTAAGGGTTGCTGTGATCGTCGTCGCTGCTATTGCCATGGTCGTTGTCGATGCCGGCTGGGGCGACGTCTTTTATGGACACGGTGTCCTCCCTTCCGTCGGCGTGCCGGACATATGCGTATTGGGGGTTGGCGTGGAGTAGGTGTACTGGCTCCACGAGAGGGTCCGTCTTGTGGCCCCTCACATGCCTTCGCACGAGTACCGGACCTGGGGTGGAGAGCCATGACGGCATGGATACGCCTGAGGTGGATTTCCGAGGAAAGACAAACATTCGTTCATGAGGCGTGGCATTAGTGGCCGTACACAATAGCGACCGTATCGAATGGAGCACATCCGAGAGGACTTCCTGCCAGCGGGAGATAGGGAGGCCCTTGGTCCTTAGAGCTAGAGTGACTGCTTTCCACACTGTCCCGTTCTCTCGCTCCACCTGGCCGTTACCCCGGGGGTTGTAGCTGGTGGTACGGCTCGTGGCGATCCCCTTGGACAGCATGTACTGGCGTAGCTCTTCACTCATGAAGGACGCCCCCCTATCCGTGTGGATATAGCTCGGCATACCGAACAGGCAGAACAGGCTGTTGAGGCATTTAATGACCGTGGCGCTGGTCATGTCTGGGCAGGGGAAGGCGAATGGGAAACGGGAGTATTCGTCCACAATGTTCAGGAAGTAAACATTGCGGTCGACGGACGGGAGGGGGCCCTTGAAATCTAAGCTGAGCCGCTCGAAGGGCCGTGTAGCTTTGATTAAGTGGGCTCTATCTGGGCGGTAGAACCGAGGCTTGCACTCAGCGCAAGTGCGGCAGTTCCTGGTCAGAGACCGAACTTCCTCAATCGAGTAGGGTAAGTTACGGGACTTTATGAAGTGGAACAGCCGCGTGACCCCTGGGTGGCAGAGGTCGTTGTGGAGGGTCTGTAGCCGATCCTCGGTGGCGCTGGCACACATCCCTCGTGAGAGGGCGTCAGGGGATTCGTTAAGGGCCCCTGGCCGGTAAATGATGTCGTACTCGAAAGTGGAGAGCTCGATCCGCCACCTAAGAATCTTATCATTTTTAATCTTCCCCCTCTGTTTATTGTTGAACATAAACACTACCGACCGCTGGTCGGTAAGTAGGGTGAAGCGTTTGCCGGCTAGGTAGTGGCGCCAGTGGCGCACTGCCTCCACGATGGCTTGGGCCTCCTTTTCCACGGAGGAGTGTCTGATCTCGGGGCCTTGGAGGGTCCTCGAGAAGAAAGCTACGGGCCGCCCCGCCTGGTTGAGGGTGGCCGCCAAGGCAAAGTCGGATGCATCACTTTCCACTTGAAATGGAGTGTTCTCGTCCACTGCCTGTAGCGTGGCCCGCTCAATATCCTGCTTAATGCTTTTGAAGGCGGCGTGGGCCTCAGCAGAGAGCGGAAAAGAGGATGCTTTCAAGAGGGGGCGGGCTTTGTCGGAGTAGTTGGGGACCCATTGGGAATAGTAAGAAAATAACCCCAGGCACCTTTTCAGGGCTTTGGGAGTGTTGGGCAGGGGCAGCTCCTGTAGGGGGCGCAATCGGTCGGGGTCTGGTCCAATTTCCCCATTCTCCACCACGCTGCCCAGTATGCAGAGGCGCGTGGTGTTGAAAACGCACTTGTCCTCGTTATAGGTGAGGTTGAGTTTTTGTGCGGTTTTCAGGAACCTCTCGAGGTTCGAGTCGTGATCCTGCTGGTTGTGACCGCAGATGGTGACGTTGTCGAGGTAGGGGAAGGTTGCCTGCAAGTGGTGGTCATCGACCATGCGATCCATCTCCCTCTGAAAGACCGAGACCCCGTTCGTCACCCCAAAGGGGACTCTGAGGAATTGGTAGAGGCGTCCGTTCGCCTCGAAGGCAGTGTACGGGCGGTCCTCTGGTCTGATAGGGAGCTGGTGGTACGCTGATTTGAGGTCGATGGTGGAGAACACCCGGTATTGGGCGATTTGGTTCACCATTTCTGATATGCGGGGTAGCGGGTAGGCGTCTAGTAGGGTGTACCTGTTGATCGTTTGACTATAGTCGATCACCATCCGTTTCTTCTCGCTACCCCTTACCACTACCACTTGGGCGCGCCACGGGCTGTTGCTGTGTTGAATAATGCGCTCTTTCAGGAGCCTGTCTACCTCGGTCGTGATAAACCGCCTGTCCTCCCAGCTGTACCTCCTGCTTTTGGTCGCTATTGGCCGGCAGTTAGGGGTAAGGTTCGCGAATAGCGAAGGCGGCTTTACCTTCAGGGTAGCCAGACCGCACACTGTGAGGGGCGGCTGGGACCCACCGT
Organism: Somniosus microcephalus; assembly: GCF_052327205.1. Taxonomy (NCBI): domain Eukaryota; kingdom Metazoa; phylum Chordata; class Chondrichthyes; order Squaliformes; family Somniosidae; genus Somniosus; species Somniosus microcephalus. The sequence goes on along the minus strand of NC_140993.1, from coordinate 102,096,120 downwards.
ACTTGAGCGTGATGCTTTGGTGGTTGCACTGGAAATCCAAACCCAAGATCACGCTCGCACATAGATTCTTCATGATTAATACTTTAAAATTATCATACACAGTTCCGTTAACGCACAATTGTACCGTGCAGTAACCCAGAATGGTCGATGTCTGGGTTTTATCGGCCATAGAGATGGTACCCTGAGCAGGGACCACCTTTAGGGAGAGTTGTTGTGCCAGTTCAGGGTGGATAAAACTCTCCGTGCTTCCACTGTCAATTAAGCATTTAACCCGGCACCCGTTTACCTCGATGTCCACCATTGATTTGGATAGCGGATGCGGCCTGGTCTGGTCCACTGTGACCGATGCCACTGTAGGGCCCTGATCGAGACAAGATGGCGTCCACGCTGTCTGCTCATAAGATGGCGGACCCCACGAGGTCGGGCAAGATGGCGTCCAAGATGGCCGCTCCCACGGCGCACACGCGGCGGTGGCGGGTTTTCCGGCGGTTGGTTTTCCGGCGGGGTTCCCTCTGCACACCTTCCCGAAGTGCCCCTTCTTACCGCACTTAAAGCAGGTGGTGCCTTTCGCCGGGCACAGGTTTCTGGTGTGCTTTGGCTGCCCGCAGAAGTAGCAGTTGGGTCCTTGACGCGTCGCGGCTGTCGTAGGGCTTCTGGGGGGAGAGCTGGGCCCCGCCGGTGTCGGGCTGCCGGGCGGGAAAGATGCCTTCCAAGATGGCGGCGCCCTCGGCGCACACGTGGCGGCATGGGCGGCGCGGGCTGAAGAGTAGGCGTCCGAGTTTCTCTGGGCCATCTCCAGGGACCGCGCGGTGTCCGCAGCCTGTTTCAGGTCCAACTCCGTTTTTTCCAGCAGTCTTTGCCGGATGTGAGTGGAGCTGAGGCCTGTGATAAAGGCATCGCGAACAAGCTCATCGGTGTACACTGCGGCTTTTACATCTCGGCGCTTACAGTCCTTGCCAAGCTTTTTCAGGATGCTTAGGAACTCCTCCACCGATTCCCCAGGTCGCTGTGCGCGAGTAGCGAGCAGATGCCTAGCATACACCTCATTCGTAGGCTGCTGGTAATGCGCCTTTAAGGTGTTGCAGGCGGCCAGGTACGTATCGGCGTCTTGGATGAGGGGGTAAACCCGGTGGCTTACCCAATTCCGTAGCATTCCGAGTCTCATCTTCGCAGTGTCCGTAGCGTCTTTGACGGCTGCGGAATTGTCCAGGAAGAATTCCATACAGTCAAACCAGTGTCCGAAGCGTGCTGATGCGTCCGGAGCATGTTGATCCAAATCCAAACGTTCGGGTTTCAGGAGTTGATCCATAGTGTTGAAAATTGAGTTAATAAAATTGATGTGCCTCAATTATTCCGAGACTCGAAGTTAGCAGAACAAAAGTAAGGCTTTTATTAACTCAGAACATAACACGTAAAATAGAGAGATGTCTTCCTTCAGGAGGCTGATGCCCGACTGAACTTAGATTACAAAGGAGCCAGGTATGGGCGGAGCCCTGCACACAACCAGTTCCAGCACATTCCAATACATAATACATGAGGACTGGGGGAAGGGAAAAGACACAGGAAGCAGGCAGTTACAAGACACAGAAAACAGGCAGTGATGAATGGAATATATTTCATCACACCATCCACCAGCAACATGCAGAGCAACAAGATGATGATGACGCAAATCAGTGTGCAATGCTGATTTGAAGCCACCGCTGCCATGTTCGAACTCCATATTCCAGCCAACGCCCTGTTTTAACCTCGCACAGCTGAGCACGATGGTAAATGGAATGAAGGACTCCCCAACAGCGCTATTTAAAGGGATCATGAACTACTTACAGGTTAGTTGCTGGATTATTTCTTCTGGCTTCTGGTGCAATTGTACACGGTGAGTACCACACTGCCCCGATTCTAGCGCCTTCCCACATGCCCTGTTCTTGTCGGGCACCAGGTTTAAAATCAGTCCTTTTGTCTCAATTGTATGAATCGCTGAGCCCCAACCATCTCCTTACTACCATTGGTGTTGGTAGTATCCATTTCAAGCACAGGTTTTCTATATTTTTTTAAATACAAAATAGGATCTTATCCAACCTTTGGATAAGATGTTAAACTGAAGCCCCACCTGGCTGTTCCTATGGTTCAGGTGGCAGTTAAAGATCAAATGAAACTATTTACTCAAGAGCAGGGTGTTTTCCTGGTCTGGGACAACATTCCTCCCTCAACCAAACCGCCATGTACAGATTTACTAGTTATTCATTCAAAGGTTGTTGTTTGTTCACTGTGTTTGTCTATGTAACAATTGTCACTGCACTTTAAGAAATAACCCTTTGTACATAAAGTACTTTGAAACGTTTCTGAGAAATGTGATGATGCTATATAATTGTAAGTCTTTCTTTCTGGGACATGGGGCTAAATTGGATCGTATAGCACCCATATTTTAAGCGCTACATGGCCACATAAGACTCGAAAATGAGATCCAAGATGTATGCGCACACTTCCAACAGGAAGTGAGCAGGACGCCATCTTGGTAGAGGGGCTTGCATGTCTACCATCCACCAGCAACATGCAGAGCAACGAGATGATGACGCAAATCAGTGTGCAATGCTGATTTGAAGCCACTGCTGCCATGTTCGAACTCCACAATCCAGCCAACGCCCTGTTTTAACCTCGCACAGCTGAGCACAATGGTAAACGGAATGAAGAACACCCCACCAGCGCTATTTAAAGGGATCATGAACTACTTACAGGTTAGATGCTGGATTATTTCTTCTGGCTGCTGGTGCAATTGTACATGTTTTTGGAGGCTTCCAATGCTTGCCTAAAGTTTGAATATTCTACAGGGAGTGGTCTGGCTGGTCTTGCAGTAATTTTTTTGTCATGTAAATCTTATGCTGAAACAAGTTGCTTCCAGACATAAGTGGCCTGGTAGGGCTCCCTTTGGGAATTGAACATGACTGGGAGAATGAAGAGAGGCCACGCAGAGCAGGACAAGCTGCTAAAGAGGAGGAGGAGGGGGAGAAGGGCACTCAGCAGGAGGACATATCCGCCGAGGGGCTTCAGAGAGCAATTCTCTTGCCTCAACTTCACCGAGGACCAATGCATGAGACGTCTTTGCTTCACTAAAGAGGTCGTGTGTGAAATCTGCCAACTACCGCAGCCACAACTGCAACCTCAAAGCAGGTCAAGGACAGCATTGCCTATGGCTGTCAAGGTGATCATGGCTCTTAACTGTTATGCATCTTGCTCCTTTGAGGGTGCTGCTGGAGATATAAGCAAAATCTCGCAGTTTGCAGTGCACTGCTGTATAAGGGGTTCTTTATACAAAGAGAAACACATTCATCTCATTGCAAAAGCAGGAGGAACGAGCATGAGGTTTTGCATGGATTGCAGGCTTCCTCTTGGTTCAGGGTGCCATTGATTGCATGCACATCGCCCTGCGTGTGCCTCATCTGAACTCGGCAATTTTCACGAACTGAAAGGGATTCCATTCCCTCATTGTGCAGCTGGTGTGTGACCACAGGCAGCCTTATCATGCAGGTGAATGTCCGTTATCGTGGCAGCAGTCACGATTCTTTCATTGTGCGGCAATCCTCTGTTCTACCTGTATTTGAACCACCATGGCAAGTCAAAGGCTGGCTACTAGGCAACAAGACTTATCCCCTCATGACATGGCTCATGACTCTGGTCAGGAACATACACACACATGCACAGAACGCTTACAATGAGAGCCATGCTGCCACAAGGAATATTATACAGCACACCATCTGAGTTCTCAGGCAACGCTTCCGCTGCCTGGACCGCTCTGGAGGAGCCCTATAGCACTTAGCTGAGCGGGTATCAAGATTGCTGAATGGTTGGAGGTGTGAGGTGTAGTTGGAGGTAGCTGAGAAGGTGAGCAGCAGGAGCATTATGCCCAGATCTTGAATGCAATGTAGAAAACGGTTTAATGACCTAACCAGGTCAGGAAAAAATAGTATATTTGCTGATTCAACTACATCCTGTGCTTTTAGCAACCCCCCCTTAACTCTGTCTTGCCAAGCATTCTCCGTCACATCACTCCTCACACCCACTCAACATTCAGCATCACACAGCCTTCATTTTCTATGCACTTTGTCACCTCCCCATTTATCCATCCACCATTGCCACTCACCCCAATCCTGATGCAATGTGATGCAGCTGTCTCACAGTCACCCTCACTGAATGCACTGCATCCATCGGGGAATACCTGACCTTCACTCACCCACAGCTCTATTTTATCGCCCCTTATAGGAAAAGCGAGCACAAAACACAAGTGAGAGGGACAGGACTGGAGGTGAACTGCCACAAATAGTCCAGTTCACTGATACAGAGGAGGACACCCTGGAGATAAGTGACACGTCTGCATCCCTCTCAGTCAGAAGTGGAGGGACAGGAAGCTGGGAGATAGCTGGTGACAGAATTACAAATATCTCCGACACATATATGCTGACTTAATTTCATCAATGACTCAACTATGAGAAGACTGAATATAGTGTTTGTCCAGATTGTGACTTTGCCATGACTAAATCATATCCCTTTCTTTTGTCTTTCAGGGACTTCACACATACAGCAAGTATCGGAGGACATCCATGAGGATGATTTTGTTTTTAAATTCGTTCTTGGGACGTGGGTGTCACTGGCAAGGCCACCATTTATTGCCCATCCCTAATTGCCCTTGACCTGGTGTAGGGGGTGGTGTTTGGGGTCAGCTTCACCTATGACTTATGAGTGGTTTGAATCACTCCCACTCCCTTGGTTCTAGACCTTGGACTTATTTGGGGGTTGTGACAAAAGTGCAGCAGACAACTGGTTTTGGTGCAAGAAAACTTTGATCTTTATTTGAGAAAGAAAATACAACACAATAATCTTAACACTCTAATAAAATGGGGAACACTTTGATACACACGAGGGAATTACAGTAGAAAAATACCTCACCCCTCCCTATCCCACCTTACTAGCTAAGTTGGATTCTAAAGGACCAGGGATAATGCTCACCAAACGAATCCTTGACAGTTGGGCTGGTTCGCGGTTTCGGGGTTCACTGGATATGTTGGTTGGGACCTGCCATACCCCGGACATAGAGGACTTCACCTGCATATCTGGTCAGTCTTCGCGAGTCCGCTAATGCAGTAGGATGCGTATTGGATTTATCAGGTGAATACCCAATTTTCTTCTGTTAGAAATAGGGCTTAGAGTCTCCTTGAGTAAAATCTTACCCAGGGGTAAGTCAGGAATAGTTTGTAGAGTGGAAAAACTTGCGAATCTTTGGTTGTCTTCCGAGTTGGTTTTCTTTGGTCGTGGTGGCCCAATATTACCTGGTTGGCTGATGGTAATGTTCGGTTGGTTGTTTCGTAAGGCCCTTGTTGCTGCGAGGTGTCCGATGGTTACTGAAAACTGTTGCTCTGGTTTCTTCTTGTGTGTAACTTCTTCGAGAGAGAGAACTGCTGCGAGACTCCCTCGAACTGCAGAGAGTACTGAACTCGAACTTGGAACTCCCGAACCTTGCTGCTGAACCTTACTGACTTCTTGAGAAAACAGGCTTTCAATTATACTAATTGGGGCCTCCTAATCTGTGCACCAAATCAATCCTGGTTTCTTGTTAGATTTTTGTGGGCTCGTTAATATTAAGTTGTTTAAAGTGGTTTTGGGATGGTTCCATGAGCTGTTGAAGTTTTAAGAATGCGTGAAGTGGTTTCGGGATGGTTTCCTGAGCTGTTGAACTCTTACTTGATTGTCGTGAATTGTCCTCAGGCTTTGAGTTTCCTGTGGGGCCTGAGATTCTTTGTAGGTTGGCGAAGTGATTTGTTTTATGCATGTTTTTGGATGGGTCCTGTATTTTGGGTGAGGCTGTTCTTCTATGGGTCTATTGTTAGCATGCAAAATTGTTTGATAGGGGCTGAGTGATGTTTACAGTTCTCCCAGACAGCTTGATTAACTGATTAACTCCAATACTCAAACTGTCTATTACATAGGTTGATCCCATTTCCTGTTGCAGCCTTTTTCCTTCTTTACAAGCCCAAACATGCCTTTTTAAAATGACAAATCTTAGGTTTTGACCTTGAATTTCCCTCTGTAGGCCCAATACAATTTATCACCCTGAAGTGGTTAGAAAAGAGTCCAAAGTCCTTTTCTTTAGGGTTTTTCTCCGAGTTTTGGGGGACCTGTGAATTTTGAGAATCTTACAGTCCCCCTTTGATACTTTACTTGCTAGAGTATCATACTGGGTGAGCAAAATTCTTGATCCTCAAGAGCCAACCTTCCCTTGTAGTTTACCTATCTAAGACCCAAAACATACATTCCCCTTTAGATGTAGTGTTCAGATGCATACACAGGTAAGAATTCAGTTACTTTCATATCCAAGCACGGAGGGGGTCCAACACCCCTGCACCACTTCAAAAACATGGTACATACATAGAAAAAATAATACACGGTCACAAAACTTTATTTTAATAACAATTAAGGCTCGTCCCATACTTGGTCATAGACTTTATTGTAACACTCGTCCCATGCTCTCTCATGTTGGGATCGGAACATTCTGTCCCTCCCCTTGCACTTTGTGCATAGTAAGTAGAAAACTATACTGAGCTGGCAGACCACTAAAATGTGGGAAGCCATTCTGATCCAAGAAGGGACCTCTATATTTTCAAAAATATCCCACCAGTGTGGAACTACAATATCCAAGATCTTGGCCCCTATCTCGACTGTCTTCTGTTCTATTGTGTAGAAATGTTTTTGTGATATAACAACTGCTTTTAGTAGGGCGGTAAGATGTTTGGGTAGAGGGGAAATTTCATAGCCGAAATGTGTGACATAGTTTTGCAGGTTAGTGATGTTTTCAGTTACAGTGAGGTGAACAGTGGAGGGTTCAGAAATGGGGATAATCCGTTCCTGGAACTTCTGCCTCGGATTTAAAGCAGAAACTGCTGTCACTTACCTGTTAACAGGCAGTTGATTGGCACTAATCCCTTCCCGCCTCGGGTCGGCGGGTCCCAGTGCGAGGCGGGTACCCGCCTCCTTTGAAACTTACATGGAGGCGGGTTTTGGGCAGGATGGTGTCGGGACCCCAGAATTCATGATTTTAGCCCCCCGCACGCCTAAAAGCCCGCCTCACGGCACACTGAAAATCAACCCCAATATGTCCCACCTCCTATGAATGCTACCTGTGGGGGAACATGGTCTTGTGCCATTACCCCCATGGTACAGTTCATAGGTTGTGCGCCAGCAGCTTTAAACCTGCACTGTGGTCTAGAATAGGCGTTCAAGTGCTGGGGACACAGTATTATGTGTGCACCCTAGCTCCGGCACCTGGAGAGGTCGGTACATGTCATAGCGTGCTCCCAATTTATGACATAAGGTGGGACCGCTGCGAAACGGAAGTGTGCACCCCTTTGAATGACCCCAATGTTCTCCACCCTGTATACCGGTGCAGGTCAGGCTGTCCCACCCATGACCGGCATCCTCACTACTATCCCCATGATAGTGTGATTGGAACGCCCGCAATCTACTGGGACAGAGTAGTCTTCAGAGGCTAGGCGGAGCTGACACGGGCTCAGCGAATTGCTAAATGGGTGGAGGGCTGCGAGGTGCTTGTTGCTAATCCAGGAGGGGACTAAACCTTGTTTTAAATCCTTCAGGTTGCTGCGGCCCTCGCCCAGCAACCATGCCCCATATAGCATACACACCTCATTCTGTGCAGCCTGATCCGAAGCATTTTATGAAGGGGAAGTCATGTTTGACAAATTTGCTGGAGTTCTTTGAGGAAGTAACATATAGGGTGGATAAAGGGGAACCAGTGGACGTAGTGTATTTAGACTTCCAAAAGGCATTTGACAAGGTGCCACACAAAAGATTATTGCTTAAGATAAAAAATCACGGGATTGGGGGTAATATTCTGGCATGGATAGAGGATTGGCTATCTAACAGAAGGCAGAGAGTTGGGATAAATGGTTCGTTCCCAGACTGGCAATCAGTAACTACTGGTGTTCCGCAGGGGTCAGTGCTGGGTCCCCAACTCTTTACAATCTATATTAACGATTTGGAGGAGGGGACCGAGTGTAACATATCAAAGTTTGCAGATGATACTAAGATGGGAGGGAAAGTAGTGAGTGAGGAGGACATAAAAAACCTGCAAGGGGATATAGACAGGCTAAGTAAGTGGGCAGAGATTTGGCAGATGGAATACAAGACTGGAAAGTGTGAGGTTATGCACTTTGGCAGGAAAAATCGTAGAGCAAGTTATTATCTTAATGGTAAGAAACTGGAAAGTACTGAAGTACAAAGGGATCTGGGGGTCCTGGTGCACGAAACTCAAAAGGTTAGTATGCAGGTGCAGCAAGTGATTAAGAAGGCCAATGGAATGTTAGCTTTCATTGCTAGGGGGATAGAATATAAAAATAGGGAGGTATTGCTTCAGTTGTACAAGGTATTGGTGAGACCGCACCTGGAATACTGCGTACAGTTTTGGTGTCCATACTTAAGAAAAGACATACTTGCTCTCGAGTCAGTACAAAGAAGGTTCACTCGGTTAATCCCGGGGATGAGGGGATGGACATATGAGGAGAGGTTGAGTAGATTGGGACTCTACTCATTGGAGTTCAGAAGAATGAGAGGCGATCTTATTGAAACATATAAGATTGTGAAGGGGTTGGATCGGGTGGATGCGGGGAGGATGTTCCCGATGATGGGTGAAACTAGAACTAGGGGGCATAGTCTTAGAATAAGGGGCTGCTCTTTCAAAACTGAGATGAGGAGGAACTACTTCACTCAGAGGGTGGTAGGTCCATGGAATATGCTGCCCCAAAAAGCCGTAGAAGCTACATCATTACATAAATTTAAAACAGAAATAGACAGTTTCCTAGAAGTAAAGGGAATTAAGGGTTACGGGGAGCGGGCAGGAATTTGGACATGAGTCTAGGTTCGGATCGGACATGGCCCTGTGGGTAGCGGAGTGGGCCCAGGGGCCGTGTAGCCTGATCCTGCTCCTATTTCGTGTGTCTAATTCTGTTAGATTCAGGAGATGGTTCTGTGATAGTAGATTGGCGGTTAGGATCGGATCAGCCATGATCTTATTGAATGGCGGAGCAGGCTCGAGGGGCCGATTGGCCTACTCCTGCTCCTATTTCTTATGTTCTTATGTTCTTATTCCTATCCTCCCATATGAGTGCATTTACTATTTTTGTGTGTCTTTCTAGCTCAGCAATGATCTCCTTTAAATGGACCATCATAGCTTGGTCCTCGTGTAGCTCTGAGCCTACCACTGTGTTTTCTTCCATTAGAATCTTACGTAGTTGGGTTTTTAGACCATTTATTTGTGTTTGCAGTTCTATATCGTCCAAGCTATTTATTACCAAGGATCCTGTATTGTATGTTGTGAAAATATCATTCCAGGTTCCCCTTCTTTGTCTCCCAGCGCCCACAGTGTGCTTAGCGTGTAATGTGTACAGCTCTGCTTTGTCTATGTTGGCAAAGTCGAATTCGTAGAATTTCCTAAACATTTCTTTTAGTAGGGCCTGGTATAGCTGTTCTATCTCCTTAGGGCACCATTCAGGTAAGTGTGCTTCAGCAAGGTTTAGGATAACTGAAGCTATTGCATAGTGTACCCCCTGGTATAGTACCTTTCGGTCGGCACTAGCACTAACCCATTCCCTGGTCCCTTATTGGTGGTAGGACACCTCTCTATTACTGTCCGTGATGTCGGGGTCGTGGGTGGGGGCTTCGGGTGCGTGCTACGAGTTTGGTGGCGTTGACTGGGATCGGGGAGTGTGGGAGCACACACGCATACAGGCTATAATCCCACCCCATCCCCTTCCCGGTATCTTGCCATTGTCTGGAGAAGATGATGGATATGCCTGTGGGGCAGGGATTCTCTGATCCCCACATGCAGATATAGATTCCCTGTTCTGACTCCCACCACTTAACCCAACACACACTCACTCCCCCTTGGGTCCCTGTGATCGCCCGATGGGTGTCATTCCCCAGTCATTCCCAGTCGGCTGTATGGTTCCCTATGTCCCTGCTCAGCTTCCTGAGCCAACACCACCTATCCAGGGGAATCCATCCCTTGCATGTAAGATACATAAGTTTCCCCTCAGTGACACTGACCCTTGTAGCAACGACCTGTACCCTGGGGCACGGGATGGAGGCCTCCCCGTAGGTGAACCCATCTGGCTGGAGTATTGTGTAGAGTTAGACCCCAGCCACCCTGGCCACCTTCCCTCGTGGAAGTAAATAGCGAGCTCCTCCACACCCGGTTCGCCACCCCCAGCGGTAACGATCGGCGCTCTCTCTCCCGAGCACCCATAAATCTGGGAGTCCTCCACGTCACCTCGGTCACCGATGCTCACCCCTACCAGGGCGAGCAGGAGCAGAACCCTCCTCATGCCGATTTCCTCTCTGTAGGGACACACAAAACAGATCGCCATGTCCCGAGAAGGTTCTCTGGCTTGACCAGTGATTGAGTCTCGAAATTTAAACTTACTTATTGTAAAATAATTAAATAAAATACATCTAAAGCTACCAAAACTGAAAAACACACCTAAATACTTCATGTACATCCACTGCCCGCCTCCGGACGGCCAGGCTAATTCCTGTTTGGCCTCTGTTTTGGGCGGCTTCTGGGCAGCTTGTACGCCTGGGCGTAAGGTGGCCTGTACCGCCAGACCCGAAGAGTCCTTCTTAAAACAACTGGGGGTTTCCCTGAATTCCCAGATGATTGGGGGAGTGTCCCCTCCTGTACTCCAGCTTCTTGACCCTCCTCGTCCCACTCCACCTGGGTTTCCCCTGGTGACATTGAACAGACCATGCCTCTGGCCTCAGACAAGGCTTGGGTCAATTTTTGAATCCTTTCTTCACAGGGACCGTGATCAGAGTCTTCATAACCCCTACTTCTAGCTACCTTATCAGCTATTTTAATGTCCCTCAGCTGACCCTCCAAACCGTCAGCTCTCGTTGTTAATCTTGCGTTCTCCTCCCGTAAGGCCTGCTCATTTAACCTGGCCTCCGTAACCTGGCACCGCAGGTATTCCCCCATATTACGGGAGGTCTCTTCCTGGGCGCGTCTTTCAAGGTGACACAGGTAGACAGGCTGCGCTGTGTCTTGTTTTGCACACTTTGTACAAAAATAATAAATTGCCGGACAACGGAGTATTACAGTTTAACTCTTTTATTAAAGCATTAGGTCTGATCTTACTTGTAGCAGCACAGTGGGGACAAGATGGAGTCAGGACCCCTTACAGATGCCTACAGGCCAATGACAACTCAGCATGTGAATATAATAGGTATTCCTTACAGATGCCTGCGGGCCAATGAGAATTCAATATGCAAATGTTACATCCCGTTTCTTTTAAAAGAAAAATGTTATGCATTACTTTTAAACCTTTCTTCTACATAATGTTCTCGGTAGCATAAACATATAAGTAAACTCAGCATTTAACTAGCACTGAAAACATCTCAATGTTTCAATAACGGCGTGCAGTATTTTTTTTTAGGGCAGCGATCCGCCTACACACTTTGACAGTTCACAAGTCAAGGATAACTCTAGGCTTGACCACTTGTCTCGACCTTGTGTGGTATGGAACTGAGCATGCTCCTGAATCGATCAACAAATCAGGTTCAGGTTTAGGTTCAGGCAAGTATGATGTGTTTTGAGTATTGCTCTGTTCATCACACTCTCTTGAACTGATCCTCTCATCGGAATGACGGTGTTGCTCCTTGGTGTTCAGGAGGTGCCTGCGATTGCAGCGGTACACCTGTCCTTCTAGGGTGCAGGCGTGATACGATTGCTCAGTGTCAGCTGGCTGGATGACGACTGCTGGCTTCCAGTAGTCATGCTCCTGGATTCTGACGGATTCTCCATTGTGCAACGGCGGCAGTAGTCTAGCTGATCTTTCATAGTATCTCTTTTGGTGTTGCTGTCTTTGTACACGTTTTGCATGCACTTGCTTGCAGCTGACGACCTCTGGCTGCAGCTGCTGGTTGGTGCTTGGAAGGATTGAGCGAAGTCTGCGGCTCATCAACAGCTGTGCTGGTGACTTGAAGTTGTCAACTGGAGTGTTGCGGTACTCAAGGAGACTGATGTAGGGTCTCTTTTGTCTGCTTTGGCTTTGTCCATGAGTGTTTTTGCAATCTGGACAGTTTTTTCAGCAAGGCCATTACTTTGAGGGTAATGTGGGCTTGATGTGACATGTGTGAAATCCCATGCCTTGGCAAACGATTCAAACTCTTTTGATTTGTATTGGGGGCCATTGTCTGAGACTAAAATCTCTACAATGCCATGCCTGGCAAAGGCTGCCTTTAGCTTGTGGATCACAGCTGCAGACGTGGTGCTGTGAAGCTTGTCCAGTTCAAAAAATCTGCTGCAGTAATCAACAGTCACTATGTAGTCCTCGTTGTTCCATGTGAACAGATCCGTTGCCGCAACCTGCCAGGGCCTGTCTGGGATACGGTGAGGTATCATGGGCTCTTTGACATTTGATGGGCGGCGTTCTAGACAAATGGAACATTTACCGACAATGTCCTCAATGTGTTTGCACATTCCGGGCCAAAACATAATGTCACGTGCTCTTTGTTTGCACTTTTCCATGCCCATATGTCCAACATGAATTTTTATCAACATCTCTTCTCTGAGACTGGTAGGAATGATGATTTTCTCCCCTTTGAAGATGATTCTGTTGATTTGTGACAGTTCGTCTCTGTGGTTCCAGAATTCAGATATGCTCTGAGGGCATTTCCTCCTTTCCTCAGGCCATCCTTCGTTTATGCCTTTGCTCAGCAGTGTGAGTTGTGCATCTTTCTCTGTTGCTGCTCGGATCTCCTTCAGTTTTGAGTCACTCACAGGTAAGCTGTTGTACACCATGTGCACCTGCACATCCATGCCTTTACTGAGGCTGCTGTACTGGTAGCTAAGAGACTTTCTGGAGAGTGTGTCTGCGACAGGAATGTCTTTGCCTGGACGGTGAATGATTGTGAAGTCGTACTTCTGTAGCTGAAGCATCATTCTCTGTAGCCTTGGTGGGGCTGCGGCTAGTGCTTTCCTCATGATTGACTTGAGGGGCTTGTGGTCGGATTCCACAATGACTTGTCGGCCATAGAAGTACTGGTGGAAACACTTACATCCGAACAGAATTGCATATAGCTCTTTCTCGATTTGAGCACAGTTGATTTGACTGTCTGAGAGAGATCTGGAAGCGTAGCCGATGGGCTTTCCTTCTTGCAGTAATACTGTGCCTAGTCCGTACTTTGACTCGTCCACTTGTAGTCTGAGCTCTTTGTTGGGGTCGAAGTAGGCAAGAACTGGTCCTGGTTCTCTGGTAACTAGGTCTTTCATTTTCTGAAATGCTGTGTCATGTTGTTTGTCCCGCAGGAACTCATTGGATTGTTTGAGCAACTGACGCATGGGTGCGTTGATTTTGGAGCGGTTCGGGGCAAGCTTGGCTAAGTAGTTAACCATGCCTAGTGCTGTCTCTAGCTCTGCGCAGTTCTTCGGCGGCTCCATCTTCTTGAAGCCGGAGATTTTCTCTGGATCCAGCTTAATGCCATCAGTTGAGAGGCGATGCCCGAAATAACTGATCTCGGTGGATCCAATTATGCTTTTCTCGGGGTTGAGCTGGATACCTTTCTCCCGTGATCTTTGTAGCATCGCACGGAGGTTCCTGTCATGTTCCTCTCTATTCCTGCCATAGATGAGAATGTCATCTACGATTGCGACTACTCCATTGAGGCCTTCATAGGTTTCGTCGATCTTCCACTGGAATTCATCCTGAGCTGAGATAAGACCAAATGGTAAACGCAGAAATCGGTAGCGTCCAAATGGTGTGTTGAACGTTGTTAGCTTAGATGACTCCTCCGTGAGCTTGATAGTCCAGTATCCTGATCGTGCATCCATTACACTGAAGTAACATGCTCCCACTAGCTTGGGTGTGATGTCATCTAGTGTTGGTAGAGGGTAGTGAGGGCGTTTTATAGCCTTGTTCAAATCTCTGGGGTCGAGACAGACTCTGAGCTTGCCTGTACGTGGTTTCTCAACCATACTAACGCGTTGACCCACTCTGTCGGTTCTGTTTCCCGGACTATGATTTCTGTATTCTCCATGCTCTGCAGCTCCTCCTTCAGGTGACTATGTAGAGCAAGGGGTATTCTTCTCGGTGGGCAAACCACAGGGGTTGTTGTTAGGTCAAGGTGAATAGTGCATTCACCTGGGAATAGTCCGATTCCTTTGAAAACGTCAGCAAACTCCTCCATGACAGTCTGCTTCTCAACTGGTGCTGTCAATGATAGCGCTAGCTTGACAAGGTCCATGTCTAAACATGCCTTTAGACCTAGCACTGGAGGTGCTTGAGTGTCAACATTGTAAAAGTCCAACATCATGTCGCTTTCTTTATACTTGCATTTCATCACGCATGTGCCTTTTACAATGAGCTGCTCACCCCCATAGCCAGTCAGTCTGCGTGAGGTGGGCTGTAGCTCACACTCATCATTCAAGCTGTGATACTCACTCAGAGGTATTACATTAACCTGAGAGCCAGTGTCTAGTTTAAACTTAAGCTCTTTGCCCTGTTTTCCTATCTCAATATCGGCAAAGGCTTGCTCAGTCTCTGAAATCTGTTTTTTCTGTGACACAGAATCAATAAACAGTTCCTCTGCATTTGGCTCTCTATCTGGCATTTGGCTGTCACTCACTGTGTGTACTGTTTGTCCGAAAACAGTCCTGCAAACTTTAGCAAAGTGGTTCCGTTTACCACAGTTAGTACATTGCCTTCCTTTGGCAGGGCAGTACTCCTTTTCTCCATGCCAGTTGTTTCCACAATATCCACAGTTTTTGAAGCATTTTATGTCTGTGTCGCCCATTTTTAGAACTCTCTCCATTCTTTCTGTTCTGAAACATGCTCTCTGGGTGGTGTTCTTTGGTGTGTGTCTATTAACTGCGTGCACTGTCTGTTCACATGAGCTGCTCGTGGTGCCAGTTATTGTTTTCAACTGTGCTTGGGCTATCTCGTGCGATCTAACTATATCCATAGCTTTGTCCAGCGTTAGCCCGGACCCAACATTCAAAAGTGTCTCTCTCACTTTAGCTGAATGTATTCCAAACACGATGCGGTCTCTGACCATCTCATCTTTATCTGCATATGCACAGTCTTTTACCAGCAGTTTTAACTCAGTCATGAACTGTTCAAATGACTCACTAGCTCCTTGTACTTTCTCCTGAAACTTGTACCTAGCGAATATCGTATTTGCCTTGGGCATCACATATGCTTCAAAATGGTCAAAATAACTTTTCAGTACCTTTGCTTCATCCGCGGTGAGAGACCATGTGTTAAAAATGTCTCTCCCTTTTTCTCCGATCCACAGGAGTAGATAGCTGCATCTTTCTTCCTCCCCTTTGCTTTTCAACGTACCTGAGAACATTAACTCCACGTGTTGTTTGAACTTCCACCATTCTCTATGTAAGTTCAAAGATTCCCAATTCATTCGAGGTAAGGGAGCTCTAACGATGTCCATTTCAAATCCCTGTTCTGACACCATGTCTTGTTTTGCACACTTTGTACAAAAATAATAAATTGCTGGACAATGGAGTATTGCAGTTTAACTCTTTTATTAAAGCATTAGGTCTGATCTTAGCAGCACTGTGGGGACAAGATGGAGTCAGGACCCCTTACAGATGCCTACAGGCCAATGAAAACTCAGCATGTGATCACATGAGAATATAATAGGTATTTCTTACAGATGCCTGCGGGCCAATGAGAATTCAATATGCGAATGTTTCATGCTGGTTCTAGTCATAGGTCTGGGTTATGTGGGGCAGATGGGGTTAAAGCACCAGTGGCGGTGGCTTCCTTCCCTGGGCCATTTATTAAAGCTCAGATCGTAGCTACGACTGAGTCTAACGTGGGGGGAGAGGTTGGTGTTTCGGTTCTTGGGGCATGAGCTGGGGAGTTCTTTCCTATGTTATTCTTCCACGGATTCCTACAGTCCCTTCTCCAATGACCATTCTTCCCGCACCCGAAGCAGTTACGCTTCGTGTCGGAAGGGTAACCCTTTTAATTTTGAGAATCTTACACTGGTGAAGGTAGTCCCACAGTTCTGTTAGGGAGGGAGTTCCAAGATATTGACCCAATGACAATGATGGAATGGCGATATATTTCCAAGTCAGGATAGTGACTTGGAGAGGAACTTGCAGGTGTTGGTGTTCCCATGCACCTGCTGCCCTTGTCCTTCTAAGTGGTAGAGTTTGGGGGTTTGGGAGGTGCTGCCGAAGAAGCCTTTGCGAGTTGCTGCAGTGCATCTTGTAGATAGTACACACTGCAGCCACGGTACGCTGGTGGTGGAGGGAGTGAATGTTTAAGGTACTGGATGGGGTGCCAATCAAGCGGGCTGCTTTGTCCTGGATGGTGTCGAGCTTCTTAAGTGCTATTGGAGTTGCAGGGTGTCTCAGAGGACCTCAGAGATCCTTCTGAGGATGCACCATCACTGGACATACAACTATGCACCAGCACAGATACTCACACTTTGATGGTTCCACTTCGACAGCTAGTTGGGTTTTCACCTGGTGATTCACATATCACAAGTGAGCACGAGCAGACACTCATGGCGGGGGCAGCTTCGGAGTGTCCGCGTCGGGGGGCACAATCCTGTCCAAGCTCTGCTCAGCTGGACACAGATGCTGGACCCCGGGGCTATTGTTGAGAAAGAGAATGCTGGAGGCACATTAACAACTTAGCCAGGTACTGATAGTTGTGCCACACATGCTCTCCACAATAGCGAAGAGGAAGGAGGAGTCCAACTTGATCACTAGTAGATTGGTGGTGCAGGGAATTCCGAGAATATCTCCATGGAGCTTCAAGGAAGGCTCTCAAATGAGTCCATACAGGCCATGATCATGGCTGTACAGACTTTGGATGCCAACTTGTCTGCTGCCTTAAACAGGATGACCGATACTTTATCTGTGGTCTTACAATACATTACTGACCTTCACCAATCTGGTTTGCAGCAGTGTGGTAGGAGTGATGTGGTGCTGGTGCAGTAGAGGGATGATGGTGAAAGGGGACATAGAAGTGGGAACTCCTCTCAAATCGCTCCCACTTCTCACCCATTGCTTCCCTGCTCAGCCAGTACCCGACATGCTGCCTTGTCTTCCGATGGCCGAGTCTGCTCCTGCACAGATGCAGGTGGAGCAGTCTTTGGCAGGACCTTTGGGCTCCAAAACCCAAAGGGCGTAGGCCAAAAGCATCTCAGCAGTAAGGGCAAGGATCTGAGCAGCCTGCCTCTGTATCGGCTGAAGCCACATGGGATGCACCATGCAGAAGGGGTAGGCAGTGTAATTTGAAGAAATTGTAATTCACCAAGGGTATGCACATAGGTGTTTGACAAAATGTTATGTTGTTAAGTTTCCTATTTTTATAATGCCTCATATAATTTATGGATTAGCACCATTTCCACATCTTGCCCATTATTACGTCCCAATTGCCAACTCGCCCTACTATTGGTTTTGTGATGAATGTCAATACATGATGGGACCCATTGGGAAGATGTGCAATGGGTGGATGAGTGGTTGAAGGATTGTTTAGTGCAAAGGGAGATGGGGGTGTCCTGGTGGTGGGAGCTGGCGGCAAGATTTCATTTGTTGTTTCACTCTAAGTGAACCCTTGCAATAGCACAGCATCCCTGTCATCCAGGCAACAACGTAAGCAGCTGGTCTAGTGATGGGTGCCCCATCTTCATTCCCCTTCTCTTGCTCCTCTTCCTCCTGTTCCTCTTCCTCCTCTATGTTCTCCTCATCCGAAGATGTCATCCTACACATACAATCCTCTCTGCTGGACAATATTGTGCAGGACGCAGCACACCACTATCATTCTGGACACCCACCGACACCTGGAAATCCCTGGCCCAAGACTGCACAAAGTGGAGGAGAAGAATCCGGGAAGGTGCTGAACACCTTGAGTTCTCTTCACTGGGAGCAAGCGGAAGCCAAGCACAAACAGTGGAAGGAGTGCACGTCAACCCAAGCACCCCACCCACCCGTCCCTTCAACCACCATCTGCCCCACCTGTGACAGAGACTATAGGTCCCGCATTGGACTCATCAGTCACCTGAGAACTCATTTTTAGTGTGGAAGCAAGTCATCCTCGGTTCCGAGGGACTGCCTAAGAAAGAAGAAGGACACCCTGTCTGATGAGTACTGAAGGGTGCCTCCAGACCTGTCTAGGCACCAAAAGTGCATCCTCAACATGCCAATGGCTTGCTCAATGACACACCTGCTGGTCATGTGATTCTTGTTGTAGTGTTCCTGTGTCTCATTAGGTGGGGTTCCTCACAGGTGTCATGAGCCAAGTTTGAAGTGGGTATCCCTTGCCTCCTATGAGCCAACGCTTAAGTCTGCTTCCTGGAATGAAAAGGTCTTGGATGTTGGACTGCCTCAGTATGAAGGCATCATGACCGCTCCCAAGGACAGTTCTCAGAGACCTGCATGAACCTCCTCTTGTGGTTGCACACCAACTGTGCATTGATGGACGAAAATCCCTTGCGGTTTATAAAAACTCCTGGTTGCAGTGGTGGTACTCGGATTGCCATGTGTATATAGTTGATGGCATCCTGTGCCTGTAGGAATCCAGCCAGAGAGGTGAATCCGAGTGCACGCATGTTCTGGCTACTTTCTTCATGGGAAATTTATAAAATTGTCAGCCCTGGCAAACAAGCCATCAGTAAATGTAGGAACATAGGAATAGGAGTAGGCCATTTAGCCCCTCAAGCCTGTTCTGCCATTCAATGAGATTAGGGATGATCTGTGACCTAACTCCATATATCCACCTTTGTCCCATATCCCTTAATACCTTTGGTTAACAAAAATTCTCAATCTTAGATTTTAAATCTAACATTTGACAATTGACCCTACATCAATTGCACCGACCTGCCTTATGCATTTCTGTGCAGCCGACTGGGAGATCCTGGATATGTTTCTGGTAGCACCCTGGAAGGATCTGGAGGTGTAAATGTTGATGGCAGTGGTCACTTTCACAGCCACTGATAATGCATCGCCACCAGGTCCAGCAGGGAGCAGGTCTTCCTGTAAGAGGCTGCAGATGTCTACCACCACTTGACATGACAACCTCAGCCTGCGGAAATACTGCTCTACCGAATAGTCAAGGAAGCTAAGCATCTGTCTGTAAACCCAGTGATGTGGCTAGTGCCTCCTGTGACCTCGGCTCCTCTCCTGTGCAACTCCCTCCTATGCAACTCCCTCCTGTGTAACTACCTCCTGTGCACGTGCTGATCCCATCACAGCATGTCGTGGCTGCTGTGAATAGTGATGGACTTCCTCTTCTGATGTACTGTGAAACACATCCAAGGCACCTCCCATCCTGATCCTGTCAATTTAAAATCCTCAAAGGTTGTAAAAAGCTGTATCCACACACGCACTCTCTGCCAAACATTTGCCAGAGGGGACTGAGACAGCAGCTGCAATAAGTGAGGTTTTATTCAGATGGGACAATGAGAAGTTTAAATACCCATCTGAACTGCTGCTCAAACTTGCCTCTGTTTCCCTGGTTAGTTTCCCAAGCCCCAGGAAACCTGTGTTGCTCAGGTTAAATTTAAACCCAAGTTAAAAACAATTAAAAAAGTCTCCTAAAGATGTTAATTGAGCCAATAAGGGTCAAATTATTAAATCCCCGACTCAATGAGTAGGTTACTCGTAGGCATCCAAACCTGCCTCCGTTAAACCCAAATGTGGGCGCGTTGGAGCCGGGTTGCACTCCTGCTCTAAATATCACAAATTTTCACCCCTACCTGTTCCCAACCCACACATTCTTGGGGGTTAAAATTCCCATCTGTATCTTTAAATCCTACTCTTAATCAGATAATCATCCAATTTATTTTTAAAGGGGTTAATGAATATCGCATTACATGCTTTTGATAGGTGTGTATTCCACTGCAGGAAAACAAAATTCTTCTATCCTCTTGTCCGACTTGAAGTTTGTTAATTTTATATGTACATCTTCAATTCTGCTGTCACAGTTTGTTAAGTAGCCTGCTTATATTTACGTTATCCCCAATCCATCTGCTTTTATGAAGCGAAATAAATAAAATTCCGTGAGTTTATCTTCATAATTTGGATGATATACTTTTGAAAATGTGGGGCCTAAGATTCCAAATATGAGTTACCAGTCAGTATTGCAGGGTAATAATTCCAAGATAAGTCCCATGCATTATTAGTGATGCTGATAACAGACTCGCTTTGACTGGATTGTTAATCACAACCAAATATTATCCTTTTTACAAGTCTGTAAGTGAACAACTATCCTTTGTGCACATGGCATTACTGATGTGCAATTACTGATGTGCAATATCTTAGATCTAACCGTATTTAAAGCGATCTATATAACATCAGTCAATTGGCCACAAAACCTGGTGTCATCAGCAAGTTCCACAATATTGCTGAGAAGTACTGAGCTTTTCCAGTTGGGCCAAGTGCAAATATTTTAAAGAAAGTGTATAAATGCTTTGACTGATGGTTACGTGAAGTTGTATTAAATTTCTTTGGGAAAACCTTACCAAGAACAGTTAAAAGAAAGCAAAAGCTGTATGATATACTGTGGCCAAATCTGGATGAAAAAACAAATCAATTAATTGCAACCTCAAACTGATCACCTCAGGAAAAATTTTGTTTACAGGCATGTTTTTTCATCAGATTTGGGTATTTATTTTGAGTGGCCCACACTTATACCACTGTTGGGAATCTAAGGTTTGCAGTGATGGCCTTTAGGAATGTCAACCCTATTTCTAAATATGCTACATTTCAGTTGTTAATGAGTTGCACAGTTCTCTTTCAAGCTTGTCTCAGCACATTATGCTTTTTTTTACTGGAACAGATCAGCAGATTTCACCTCAAGCAAAGGGATTGTTCCTCCTTTTCGAAAAAATCTGATTCAACACAGTTTTTGTTAAGTTGAAAGGTCGCAAGTGGGATGCACTATTTAGAGTGCTTGCCTGCAAAACATTGCCATTATCAAACAGTGTGCCAATATTCACTAATACTATGGCAAACATTGTGCAACTAAGTATTCTGGATAGTGTAGCCCACCTGGGACTTTTTACTGATCATTATTTAGACAGTCGCATTTTTTGGAAAAAAGAGATGACATTATTCTTGTTAGAAAATTGCAATGTTATAAAGTATGGCACTGAGCAAACTATCAAAATGACCAGGTTAATGAGGTTGAGCTCTTCCTTGAGGAACATTTTGTTCTATTGTGCATATAGATAATTGCTCAACAATTGCAACATTGAGATTCTATTTCTTGTAAGGTTCGCAAAATTCTGCAAAACCCCAAAACAGAAGAATAACCTTATTTAAAATGATTTTGGACCATTACAGAAGAAATCTGTAAAAAGGATAAAATGTATGGTTGGGCCTAACAGAAGAATTCAAAGAGTTAAATTACACATTTTCCCTAAATATAAGGAAGGAAGAGATTTTGGACTGTTTTAAGGAATTATTGGGTTAAAGGGATTTAAAAATAAAAATCCCAGGAAGATTTGGCTGGTTTAAAAGGCATGTTCAGACTTGCGAAAGGCTGTGACACAGGGGAAGTGGGGTGGGCCCCCGAGTTTGGATATTGGACAGTCTGGGAATGTTCTGGCCCACCCCAGCCTTTACATAAGGACAATAAAACCTGTCTCCTGCCGAGAAACACAAAGCCAAGGTACATGAATAAAACAGTACATGCTCGCAGCAACACAAAAGAAAAGAACATAGCCCTACAGGATACAACAATCAAACCGCAGCCCAAAACCAATCAAAGAGATTTACAAATGCTTTACATTTTAAACTAGTTTCAAGGCAATCCCGAAACCAGTTAAAAGTCAATTAAGTTTAGATGGGCCATCCCCGAAGCTCGTTAAAGTTTTAAAACACATTAAAAATAATGAGCCCGCCAAATTTAACAAAGAAACCCGAGATTTGGCGGTCAGATAAGCCTGCAGTATAATTGAGGCCTGCTTTTTCAGCGAAGCAGTTCAGTTCAGTTCAGAGTTCAGTTCAGCCAGCGAGAGTTCAGTTCAAGAAACGGTTCAGTTCAGTCAGCGAGAGTTCGAGAAACAGCACAGTACAGTTCAACGGATCACCAAGACCAGATCGGAGACTTGAAGGAAAAAAGATGAAATGGAGATCGCGGCAACCAGAGGCCTATAGAAACCAACAACCACCAATATTACCACCAACCAGGTAATATTGGGCCACCATGACCAACAAGAAACCAACCACCAAAAATTCACGAACCAAAGACTTGTTTCCACTCTACAGGCTAGTCTGACTTACCCCTGGGTAAGATTTCAACACAAAAGACCCTAAAACTTGCCCTAACCAAAGAAAATTGGGTACTTACCCGATACATCCCAACTGCGCGACTAACCACATCAGCGGACCAACCCAAACTGAAGACCCAACACAGGTGCAGTCTTCTACCACGTCCGGGGTACAGCAGGCCCCAACCGCCACAACTAAAGAGAACCCCAAAATCGCGAACCTCTACAATCTGTCAAGAAAGTCGTTTTGGTGAGCATTTCCTGGTCCTCTGGATTCCAGCCTAGTTAGTGTAGTGGGGTTATGAGGGTAAGGGATTTTGTATATTGTAATTCTCCCTCGCTTATTCCGAGTGTTCCCCACCCTTTTATATAAGTTTTATTGTATTGTATATTTTCCTGTCTCAAAATAAAAATCTCTATTCTTTTTGACCAACCCAGGTGTCTGTTGCAATTCATTACAACCCCCAAATAAGTCCAAAGTCTCGAACCAAAGGGAGTGGGAGCGATTCGAACTGCTCAAGGGAGTCAGAGGTGAAGCTGACTGACCACACACACACTAGCCCTTACATTCTCCACAAGATTTCAAGAGTACCTTTGAAACTATAAAGATGGACGCCTGGAATTTCTGCTGGAGTTCTCCCGATTGTCCACTGTGACTTCGGTGGAAATGCTGGGGGAGCCCCAGAAAAATAGTGTAAATAGTCATTTACACCATTTCTCTGACGTTTCCACTGAAGTTACAGTGGATGATCAGGAAAATCCCTGTGGAAATTCTATCTCGAATAGTTCACAGTAATGACACTATAAAAACAAAATTTGGGTTGATTTAAAATCAGGAAGGGGATTAGAGCCAATTAACTGCCTGTTAACAGGTAGTTAACAGGCAGTTTTGAGGCTTTTCCCCATTTTACGCCTGAATTTGCAGGCTTCCCAATGGCTGCGAACCTCGCCAGGGTCAGCGAGGTGAACAGTGGGTCTGCAGGGGTGAGAGAGGTCAAAATATCAGCTGTAGAGGTGAGTGATGGGTGCAAGTGTGGACAGGTAAGTATGAGAGGTGAGTGTAAAGTGTTGGAAAAAGTTTCCTTACCTTTGCTTCTTTCTGCAGGCTTCAACCTTTGAGGATTCAGAGGTGCCTCATCTTAATGGCAGAGATGACAGAATGGCTGCTGCATTCTCAGATGCAGCAGCCATCTGCTTTCTGCTGAGGAGAGAGGTCTTGGTAAGCCTTCTGTGCAAGGGCTCACCTTAGAACAGAGATTGTCAATGTTTGATGGCTTCTCAAAGCTGTCAAATGCTGACAATTCATCTGTCAAAAATGTTTTGACAGATGAAGCATCATATGCTGACGTCATCTGTCACCGGCTTTTCCTTAATTGGCTGGTAAGCCCGCCGGGCAGGCTTAACAAGGCCAATCAAGGGAAAATAGCGTGGGTTGGTCAGACATTGCTGGGGGGGGGACTGAAACCTGGAGACCAGAAGTCCTGCCTCCAGCACATCTCCATTGATAAAATCCAGCACTAAGTGTGAGCTCACTTGTAACCTCTTGCTGAATTTAAGTAAAAAGTAAGTTATTCTCGAATCCTTGTGTTTTGTGTTGTCTGTTCCACGGGTCTGAACTTTGGAAACTGTTGGATGGGTTAAAGGACAAGGGTGAATTTAAACGTCTTACTACATAACTAAGCCAACAAATACTAAAAATGAACAGAACAACCATTTGCATCTTGAATAGAATGTTTATCCCTATTTGTTATTAACTGTTGGTCGCCTCACAAAGTTTAATTCGAAATACAAGTGCACAACTGCACATACAGCAATGCTACTAGGTGCTTTTTAAACTAAGATTTCATTTATTTCTTGGTGCCAAATGAACCCCATGCCCTATCAATAACATAGGGAGATTGAGAATTTTTGCATTTAGAAATATTAGCACAAACATTTAAATATTTGCAGGACAAACCCACAGTTGATAAGGATCAGAGTATACTAATACTCTTCTTCAGGGAACAGGGACAGAATGCAAATACTTTAATGGGCTTTAAAGGTCATAGATTTGCCATTTTCCTGGTAATATTAAATCACTGCCCATATTAAATCTGCACATCCGAACCTAAAAGATTTGTTTTCTTTTATTAAAAATGATTAGTAATTTGAGATATGTATTTTATGTGAACTAATCTGTCATAGCTGATATGGCTGCATATCATTGGATCCATGTCACTTCACTGTTGAAACAGTTCAGAAATAATTGATTCTGAAGTTACTCAGTGGGCTATATTAATATTAATAAATTCTGCCCAGCTCTTAATGATGGAATGCTATCAGCAAAACGTTGTCAACTATTGCAGCAGATTTTGGTAGGAAAACTACAAAAAAGTGTGCAACATCATTTAAGATCAGTTATTCCAAAGAAGAAAACTAAGGGCTTGTTAGATAGTGATATTCACATTTCCAATTACGCAAAAAGTGTAACCCTATCCCTTGACCTTTATATATTTTATAGAACGTCAGCTGCATCTTTTCATAGATTAAACCGGTGTATTTCTTATTATCCTGTTGGAAGTACCTTTTAAATCATTTCTCTAGACAAACCACTGATTATTTTTCTAGTTAAAGTATGTATAAATATAATCCCTGTAGAGAATCAAACATTGTGGGACTAAATTAAATGGGGAACCTGATTGAGCTGAAAATAGCAAACTCTGTGCCAAAGGTAAATTAGTAATTGTTTTATTTGATAGTTAGCTTTATAGTATTAGAGTATAGTCCCTATTTCATTATTACAGTGGTATTTCTTTGGCAGTATCATGGAAGTGCAGCAGATTGGGATCACACAAAGGAAATCAAAAGTGAAGATTAATGTATAATTCAGTACTTCAATTAAATCAGATACTGAATAGACCATTCAAAAGTTGCATGTAACTAGATTAATGAGGCCAAATATTTTCAGTTTTACAGGAGTCTATTAAAAAGTGATGGTTTTACATCGTATATTTGCAGCTTGATCAAAGTGAAGGTAACCAGGCTTTTGAGAGGGTTAACCAAACAGACGTTGCTCCTTCCATCAAGATTCCTAAAAGCCTTAGCAGCAGTAGATTGACATTGTTAGGTATATGATTGTAATGTATATACCTTTAAGGGGGGGAATTACTTTTTACAGCTCATGTATACTGTAGTACCAGCAGTGACCACACCTGTATATAGCACTGAGTAGTAATCTGTACAGTCAGTTCAACTGTGAGCCACGTTGAGTAAACACCTGTTGTACCGTTTCTGCTGCAGTCTGTATCTTATTATACCCAGACACAACATTGACGACGAGGCAAGTTCGAACCTACCTGCAACTCTGCATCACCTCCTGGGGATTCGTTCCTGGAGATCAGTGGATTGGAGGTCAAGGCCAGAGACTCAGGCGTCGACCACGGGCAACCACCCAGTCATCCAGCAGAGACACGAGAATTGCGGGGGAGGCTGTCGAGAGCTAGGCTTGACTTTCCAGTCGAGGTGGTCCAGCGAAACGGGCTGGCAACAGGTAGTGCACAGACACTTCCCGGACAGCGGCGGGCGAGAGCCCGACCGAGCGGCACAGCAAAGGGCCGAGCAGCGTCGACGGGGGAGAGAGAGAGAGGGAAGAGCGCACAGGGCGCAGCCGGTGTTCAGGGGCCGAGCAGCATCGGAGAGAGGGAGAGAGAGACGAGCAGAAACCCGCGAGGCGCTGCCATTGCCATGAGGACCGCCGAGTGCGGCGTTGGCAGCAGCGGGGGAGGAAGGAAAGCGCGGGAGACGCCATTTTAAGCCATTGGGAGATGCCATTTTAAACCACATCCAAAATGCCGAAGAGTGGCAGTATCACCGCATTTGACAATGAAGTCGAAGATTGGACTACATATGGCGAGCGAATAGAGGTGTACTGCAAGGCAAATGAGGTGTCAGGTGACAAGAAAGCATCGGTATTGTTAAATTTAATGGGTGCAAAGACGTATGGGTTATTACGAAATCTAGTAACCCCACCGAAGCCAATGGAAAAGAGTTTTGAAGACATAGTAACGATACTACAGGAAAATTTAAACCCCACACCGCTGCTGATAGCAGAAAGATTCAAGTTTCACAAACGGAACCAGCATAAGGATGAAAGCAATGCTGATTGTTTAACAGAACTGCGCAAACTATCGAAACACTGCCAGTTTGGAGCGGGACTGGCAGATACCTTAAGGGACAAGTTTGTGTGTGGGCTTCAAAGTGAAGGAACCCAGAAATGGCTTTTATCTGAAAAGGACCTTACACTGGAAAAGGCTATCAACATTGCGGTATCATATGAAGCAGCAGCACGGGGCACTGCAGAGATACAACAGAGATGCAAGGATATGGCACAAACGAAATGTCATATGGAACAGAGAAGTGCTATCGCTGCGGCAGAACAACACACGACCAGAATGATTGCTGGTTCAAAGACAAAGTGTACAGACAGTGTGGAAAAGTAGGACACATAGCACGAGTCTGCAGGTCGGGAAAGAAAACCAGCAATAAGAAACCTACCAAAGAAAGGTACAAGAAGGTACATAAGATGACGGAGAATATTTCAGATGAACAAAAGAGTGATAATGACTCTGAAGGCAGGGAACTGAGTTGTCTGAAACTACATACTGTGATCACAACGGAGGATCACCGAACCATTTGGGTCACTCTCAAGATAGCAGGAGTCCAGGTAAAGATGGAATTGGACACAGGATCAGCCCTAACAGTCATAAACCGACGGGACTACGAGCGGCTATTCTCACACATACCCTTGAGAGACACAAAAATTATTTTGAAGACGTACACGGGGCAAAAAGTCTACCCCAAAGGAAAAATAAGAATGACCGTTATGTATAACGGTAAGGAAACACCAAAACTAGACCTGTATGTATTGCAAGATGGAGGACCACCATTACTGGGACGTGAATGGATCCGGAAAATACAACTGGATTGGCATTCCATACAGGCACTGACTGTGGCTGACAAAAAGGATGATGACGTCACACCTGGGCAACTGTCAAAGATGCTAACTGACGCGAAAGAAGTGTTCCAGCAAGGACTCGGAACACTAAAAGGCATGAGAGCGACGATTAAAATTGAAGAAAATACAAGCCCAAAATTTTTTAAGGTCAGACCGGTACCTTATGCGATCCGCCCAGCTGTCGAAGCAGAGCTGGAGAGTCTGGAACATTCAGGTGTACTGTCCAAGGTAGACTGGAGCGAGTGGGCTACACCCATTGTCCCTGTGATGAAAAAGGCATTGAGCAGCACGCCTGGGGAACCAAGGAAGGTTCACATCTGTGGGGACTTTAAGGTAACAGTGAACCCGCTCCTTCACACCGTACAATATCCACTTCCACGGATAGAAGAGCCTCGCTATCTGGAGGGAAACGCTTCACTAAAATTGATCTGGCCCAGGCGTATCTGCAAATGGAGGTAGAAGAAGCATCAAAAAAACACCTCAGAATCAACACCCATAAAGGTCTCTACCAATACAACCGGCTGGTATTCGGGGTAGCAGCAGCTCCGGCTATTTGGCAGAGGGCAATGGAACAAGTCCTGCAAGGGATCCCAGGGACCCAGTGTTATTTGGACGACATCCTGGTCATGGGCGAAAATGACAGTGATCACCTTGCCAACCTGGAGCAGGTGCTCACTAGATTGCAGGAATATGGGCTCCGAGCTAACCGCCCCAAATGCGAGTTTTTTAGAAAACAGATCTCGTATTGTGGCCACGTTATCGATAAAGAGGGGTTACATAAAGCCCCAGAGAAGATTGAGGCAGTAGTCAAGGCTCCAGCACCGGAAAATGTGTCACAACTGAGGTCGTTCCTTGGGCTGGTAAACTCCTACCATAAGTTCTTGCCAAATTTGTCTACAATACTACACCCACTGAACACCCTACTGCAAATTGGGGTGCCATGGAAGTGGAGTGACAAATGTAGACGAGCTTTCCAGAAGAGCAAAACACTAATCACATCGAAAGAGGTATTGGCCCATTACAACCCAGCATTACCAATTCGGTTGGCATGTGATGCGTCACCCTACGGCATTGGAGCAGTGCTGTTGCACAAATTCTCGGACGGCTCAGAGAGGCCAATAGCCTTTGCGTCACGATCACTAACCTCAGCCGAGCGTAACTACGCCCAGATTGACAGGGAGGCCCTCAGCCTAGTGTGGGGAGTGAAAAAGTTCAATCAATATCTGCACGGGCAGAAATTCGCCTCACTGACGGATCACCAGCCTCTTGTCTCCATTTTTAATCCGAAGAAGGGTGTTCCGGTGATGACTGCGCAACGACTACAAAGATGGTCACTTTTTCTAGGGGCGCACCACTATGAGATTGAATATAAGGGCACGAAACAGCATGGAAATGCTGATGGGCTATCACGCCTGCCACTGCCTACTGCGGAGGAAGCACCAGCAGTGGATCCTGTCGAAATATTCCATTTGACTATAGTTGAATACGTACCGGTAACTAACGCTTGTATCGAAAAGGAAACCCGAAATGACCCGACACTGTCTCGGGTATATGATTTGACGGTGAAGGGATGGCCAGCACATGGCGACTCACTGTTGCCAGCATTCTCGACAAGGAGAGAACAGCTGTCAGTGTGCCGGGGGACCTTGATGTGTGGACCCCGAGCGGTAATTCCACCCAAGTTAAGGGATAGAGTGCTCAATGAGCTTCATGAGGGTCATCTGGGAGGGGTAAAAATGAAAAGCCTAGCCAGGGCTTATCTGTGGTGGCTGGGAATCGTTAAACAAATCGAGGACCTGACCAAGAGCTGCTCAGGATGCCAGAAAGTCCAAAATGCACCACCACAGGCCCCTCTACACCCATGGGAGTGGCCCTCATCTCCATGGCAACGGGTGCATATTGATTTTGCTGGTCCATTCATGGACTCAATGTTTTTAATAGCCGTGGATGCGCACTCGAAATGGCCTGAGGTCATCAAAATGTCCTCCACCACCACGGAGAAAACTATTGCAGTCCTACAGACCATTTTTGCCAGGAATGGCTTGCCAGAACAGATTTGTTCCGATAACGGACCACAGTTTGTGTCCGAAGAGTTCCGGAGGTTCTTGAAAAAGAATGGGGTAAGGCATTACACATCCGCCCCGTATCATCCAGCCACAAATGGGTTGGCTGAGAGGTTCGTACAAACCTTTAAGAAGGCAATAAAGGCTATGTACAATGACAACAGTCCGCTGCAGCAGAAGGTGGACACATGCAGTCACCAACCAGGCCCCAGCCATGATGTTCTTTAACCGAAGGTTAAGATCTCGCCTGGATTTGCTCAGACCAAACGTACGAAGAGATGTTGAGAGTAAGCAATTCCAGCACATCCATGAGAAGCCAACAAGGAGCTTCAATGTAGGGCAACCAGTCTTGGCCCGCGACTACTGAACAGAAAAATGGCAGACAGGAACAATATGCACACGGCAGGGCCCACTAATGTACACAGTGGACGTTGGGGAGAGCATTGTGAGACACCATGCTGACCAGATCCTAGAGTCACATGAACAAGTCAACCCCATGCCTCGCCCATACGTACCTGGTGATGAACCCGACGTACAGGTCGCATCTACCCCAGAAACAGTAGCATCGGAAGCTGATGAACCAACCGACGACAGGGGGCCAGAATCGCCTCCGCACCAAGAGCAAGACACTCGGGAAAGGCGCTATCCAGAAAGGATCAGGAAGCCTCCCCAAAGACTGAATATATAAATAGACTATTTTCAGCTAATGTTGCATGTTAAAAGTGGTAATTGTAATTAGTTTGATATTTAATTGTTAAATGAGTGTTATGGTACTGTTAATCTAAAAGGGGAGGAATTGTAATGTATATACCTTTAAGGGGGGAACTATCTTTTACAGCTCATGTATACTGCAGTACCGGCAGTGACCACACCTGTATATAGCACTGAGTCGTAATCTGTACAGATCAGTTCAGTGTGAGCCACGTTGAGTAAACACCTGTTGTACCGTTCTCTTGCAGTCTGTGTCTTATTATACACGGACACAACAGGGTGGATTTTATCTCCAAGTGAGTTTCGGATGGGCCTAAATGTACTCACTGGTCCAAGTTTTAACTCCAAGTCTCATTTAAATGCCCAAATGTTCAGGAAGAGGGTGCAGTGCGGTTACCAGCAGGGTAAAGTCAGGTGGCCTTTGGCCGCCCGCTGGCTTGTGGTAAGTGGTGGGGAGGGGACCTTGTGGTAGGGAAGGAGATGAGTCCAGAACAGAGAAAGTGCAACTTTCTGTATGGGTGCTGGATGAGGTGCTCCACAAAGGAAATGATTTCACTTACCTGGAAGGCCACTTTGTCCTTCCCACCAGCTGGTGGCTGCTTCAGTCTGATGGGGAAGCTGCAGCAGCTTCCCCATAGGTCCCAGCTGAAATGCCTTCAGGGTCCTACTGACACCAGAGGACCCTGATTAGCATTTATGCATGATGCTTCCACCTGAGCCCACGGGCACCTCCGCCATCAAAACCAGCAGTGGTAAAATTGGAGATCAGCAGGCACAGAGTGGGAAATGGAGCCACTGCACTTCAGTACAGCCAGCAGTAATAAATTTGACAGATATGTATAAATAACTTAAAAACAACAGCAATCCAAGACAATTCTAGTTCACTTGAAGGGAGGGAAAGGATGAACCAGAGCCAAATGATAGACAACAGGATTAATGGTAAGCAACCGCAACATGGACATAGCATACACCAGCCTACCAACATACCTGTGCTCCACTTCCACATTCCTGAGTACTGCTCCTTGAAACCTGACTGATGATTT
Organism: Somniosus microcephalus; assembly: GCF_052327205.1. Classification (NCBI taxonomy): domain Eukaryota; kingdom Metazoa; phylum Chordata; class Chondrichthyes; order Squaliformes; family Somniosidae; genus Somniosus; species Somniosus microcephalus. The sequence continues at coordinate 102,065,011 of NC_140993.1, read as the reverse complement.
GTAATAGTTCTTGGTTGGCCAGACTAACTTTATATATTCTCTTTAGACACCTGAGAGTCATGTTGAGATTGCCCTGGCTTTTGAGCAGCTGGGGTTTCTCCTCCTCGAGATTTAATTGCAAGCTACTTTCCACAAATTGCTATTGCTTAATTCAGGATTACCACTGGAACTTGCCTGACTGTCACTGGTGCTATTTAGCCAAGGGTTACTACAAGGAGCAGGCTTACTATATTGACTGCTGCATATCCAATCTGTATGGAGTCTTCCTCTTCTGTGATGATCATTGTTGTGTCTGGGTATAATAAGATACAGACTGCAGCAGAAACGCTACAACAGGTGTTTACTCAATGTGGCTCACAGTTGAACTGACTGTACAGATTACTACTCAGTGCTATATACAGGTGTGGTCACTGCCGGTACTGCAGTATACATGAGCTGTAAACAGGCCAAAAGAAGTTTCTTTGTAGTCCTTTATATTTACTTACCTGCGCTGATCATTTCCTGGATCCCCAGCTACAATGGACGTTATTTTCTCTAACTTTAGAAAGTAAAGAAAAAGAGACGAGAGATCGCAAACCTACCACCTGCTTCAAGTGAGAGTTTTCAATGCCTGCCTACTAGCCCTTTGAAAATCCATATTGCTCTCTACAGCTTTTGGGGTCTCTGCCCATATTTGCTCAATGGAATGCCCTGGAAACAGGCGCTAATGGGATACTCGGAGGAAGCATACTGACCCCATAATACCTTTAGGGGGAAAAATTGAGTCATGTTGTGTCCGTGTATAATAAGACACAGACTGCAGGAGAATGGTACAACAGGTGTTTACTCAACGTGGCTCAGACTGGAACTGATCTGTACAGATTACTACTCTGTGCTATATACAGGTGTGGTCACTGCCGGTACTGCAGTATACATGAGCTGTAAAAGATGGTTCCCCCCTTAAAGGTATATACATTACAATTCCTCCCCTTTTAGATTAACAGTACCATAACACTCATTTAACAATTAAATATCAAACTAATTACAATTATCACTTTTAACATGCAACATTAGCTGAAAAGAGTCTATTTATATATTCAGTCTTTGGGGAGGCTTCCTGATCCTTTCTGGATAGCGCCTTTCCCGAGTGTCTTGCCCTTGGTGTGGAGGCGATTCTGGCCCCCTGTCGTCGGTTGGTTCATCAGCTTCCGATGCTACTGTTTCTGGGGTAGATGCGACCTGTACATCGGGTTCATCACCAGGTACGTATGGGCGAGGCATGGGGTTGAATTGTTCCTGTGACTCTAGGATCTGGTCAGCATGGCATCTCACGATGCTCTCCCCAACGTCCACTGTGTACATTAGTGGGCCCTGCCGTGTGCATATCATTCCTGGCTGCCATTTTTCTGTTCGATAATCGCGGGCCAAAACTGGTTGCCCTACATTGAAGCTCCTTGTTGGCTTCTCATGGATGTGCTGGAATTGCTTTCTCTCAACATCTCTTTGTACGTTTGACCTGAGCAAATCCAGGTGAGATCTTAACCTTTGGTTAAAGAACATCATGGCTGGGGCCTGGTTGGTGACTGCATGTGTCACATTCCGGTAGGCGAACAGGAAATTGTCCACCTTGTGCTGCAGCGGAATGTTGTCATTGTACATAGCCTTTATTGCCTTCTTAAAGGTTTGTACGAACCTCTCAGCCAATCCATTTGTGGCTGGATGATACGGGGCGGATGTGTAATGCCTTACCCCATTCTTTTTCAAGAACCTCCGGAACACTTCGGACACAAACTGTGGTCCATTGTCGGAGCAAATCTGTTCTGGCAAGCCATTCCTGGCAAAAATGGTCCGTAGGACTGCAATAGTTTTCTCCGTGGTGGTGGAGGACATTTTGATGACCTCAGGCCATTTCGAGTGTGCATCCACGGCTATTAAAAACATTGAGTCCATGAATGGACCAGCAAAATCAATATGCACCCGTTGCCATGGAGATGAGGGCCACTCCCATGGGTATAGAGGGGCCTGTGGTGGTGCATTTTGGACTTTCTGGCATCATGAGCAGCTCTTGGCCAGGTCCTCGATTTGTTTATCGATTCCCGGCCACCACACATAAGCCCTGGCTAGGCTTTTCATTTTTACCCCTCCCAGATGACCCTCATGAAGTTCATTGAGCACTCTATCCCTTAACTTGGGTGGAATTACCGCTCGGGATCCACACATCAAGGTCCCCCGGCACACTGACAGCTGTTCTCTCCTTGTCGAGAATGCTGGCAACAGTGAGTCACCATGTGCTGGCCATCCCTTCACCGTCAAATCATATACCCGAGACAGTGTCGGGTCATTTTGGGTTTCCTTTTCGATACAAGCGTTAGTTACCGGTAGGTATTCAACTATAGTCGAATGGAATATTTCGACAGGATCCACTGCTGGTGCTTTCTCCGCAGTAGGCAGTGGCAGGCGTGATAGCCCATCAGCATTTCCATGCTGTTTCGTGCCCTTATATTCAATCTCATAGTGGTGCGCCCCTAGAAAAAGTGACCATCTTTGTAGTCGTTGCGCAGTCATCACCGGAACACCCTTCTTCGGATTAAAAATGGAGACAAGAGGCTGTTGATCCATCAGTAAGGTGAATTTCTGCCCGTGCAGATAGTGATTGAATTTTTTCACTCCCCACACTAGGCTGAGGGCCTCCCTGTCAATCTGGGCGTAGTTACGCTCGGCTGAGGTTAGTGATCGTGACGCAAAGGCTATTGGCCTCTCTGAGCCGTCCGAGAATTTGTGCGACAGCACCGCTCCAATGCCGTAGGGTGACGCATCACATGCCAACCGAATTGGTAATGCTGGGTTGTAATGGGCCAATACCTCTTTCGATGTGATTAGTGTTTTGCTCTTCTGGAAAGCTCGTCTACATTTGTCACTCCACTTCCATGGCACCCCAATTTGCAGTAGGGTGTTCAGTGGGTGTAGTATTATAGACAAATTTGGCAAGAACTTATGGTAGGAGTTTACCAGCCCAAGGAACGACCTCAGTTGTGACACATTTTCCGGTGCTGGAGCCTTGACTACTGCCTCAATCTTCTCTGGGGCTTTATGTAACCCCTCTTTATCGATAACGTGGCCACAATACGAGATCTGTTTTCTAAAAAATTCACATTTGGGGCGGTTAGCTCGGAGCCCATATTCCTGCAATCTAGTGAGCACCTGCTCCAGGTTGGCAAGGTGATCACTGTCATTTTCGCCCGTGACCAGGATGTCGTCCAAATAACACTGGGTCCCTGGGATCCCTTGCAGGACTTGTTCCATTGCCCTCTGCCAAATAGCCGGAGCTGATGCTACCCCGAATACCAGCCGGTTGTATTGGTACAGACCTTTATGGGTGTTGATTCTGAGGTGTTTTTTTGATGCTTCTTCTACCTCCATTTGCAGATACGCCTGGGCCAGATCAATCTTAGTGAAGCGTTTCCCTCCAGATAGCGAGGCGAAAATATCTTCAATCCGCGGAAGTGGATATTGTACGGTGTGAAGGACCGGGTTCACTGTTACCTTAAAGTCCCCACAGATGCGAACCTTCCTTGATTCCCCAGGCGTGCTGCTCAACGCCTTTTTCATCACAGGGACAATGGGTGTAGCCCACTCGCTCCAGTCTACCTTGGACAGTACACCTGAATGTTCCAGACTCTCCAGCTCTGCTTCGACAGCTGGGCGGATCGCATAAGGTACCGGTCTGGTCTTAAAAAATTTTGGGCTTGTATTTTCTTCAATTTTAATCGTCGCTGTCATGCCTTTTAGTGTTCCGAGTCCTTGCTGGAACACTTCTTTCGCGTCAGTTAGGATCTTTGACAGTTGCCCAGGTGTGACGTCGTCATCCTTTTTGTCAGCCACAGTCAGTGCCTGTATGGAATGCCAATCCAGTTGTATTTTCCCGGATGCATTCACGTCCCAGTAATGGTGGTCCTCCATGTTGCAATACATACAGGTCTAGTTTTGGTGTTTCCTTACCGTTATACATAACGGTCATCCTTATTTTTCCTTTGGGGTAGACTTTTTGCCCCGTGTACGTCTTCAAAATAATTTTTGTGTCTCTCAAGGGTATGTGTGAGAATAGCCGCTCGTAGTCCCGTCGGTTTATGACTGTTAGGGCTGATCCTGTGTCCAATTCCATCTTTACCTGGACTCCTGCTACCTTGAGAGTGACCCAAATGGTTCGGTGATCCTCCGTTGTGATCACATTATGTAGTTTCAGACAACTCAGTTCCCTGCTTTCAGAGTCGTTATCACCCTTTTGTTCATCTGAAATATTCTCTGTCATCTTATGTACCTTCTTGTACCTTTCTTTGGTAGGTTTCATATTGCTGGTTTTCTTTCCCAACCTGCAGACTCGTGCTATGTGTCCTACTTTTCCACACTGTCTGCACACTTTGTCTTTGAACCAGCAATCATTCTGGTCATGTGTTGTTCTGCCGCAGCGATAGCACTTCTCTGTTCCATATGACATTTCGTTTGTGCCATATCCTTGCGGTCTCTGTTGTATCTCTGCAGCGCCCCGTGCTGCTGCTTCATATGATACCGCAATGCTGATAGCCTTTTCCAGCGTAAGGTCATTTTCAGATAAAAGCCGTTTCTGTGTTCCTTCACTTGGAAGCCCACACACAAACTTGTCCCTTAAGGTATCTGCCAGTCCCGCTCCAAACTGGCAGTGTTTCGATAGTTTGCGCAGTTCTGTTAAATAATCAGCATTGCTTTCATCCTTATGCTGGTTCCGTTTGTGAAACTTGAATCTTTCTGCTATCAGCAGCGGTGTGGGGTTTAAATGTTCCTGTAGTATCGTTACTATGTCTTCAAAACTCTTTTCCATTGTCTTCGTTGGGGTTACTAGATTTCGTAATAAACCATACGTCTTTGCACCCATTAAATTTAACAATACCGATGCTTTCTTGTCATCTGACACCTCATTTGCCTTGCAGTATACCTCTATTCGTTCGACATATGTAGTCCAATCTTCGACTTCATTGTCAAATGCGGTGATACTGCCACTCTTCGGCATTTTGGGTGTGGTTTACAATGGCATCCCCCAATGGCTTAAAATGGCATCTCCCGCGCTTTCCTTCCTCCCCCGCTGCTGCCAACGCCGCTCCCGGCGGTTCTCGTGGCAATGGCGGCGTCCTGTAGGTTTCGCGCGCTTCTCCTGTGCTGCTGCCAACGCCGCTCTCGGCGGTCCTCGTGGCAATGGTGGCGCCTCGCGGGTTTCTGTGCCTCTCTCTCTCCCTCTCTTCGACGCTGCTCGGCCCCTGAACACCGGCTGCGCCCTGTGCGCTCTGCCCTCTCTGTCTCTCCCCCGTCGACGCTGCTCGGCCCTTTGCTGTGCTGCTCGGCTGGGCTCTAGCCCACCGCTGTCCGGGAAGGGTCTGCGCACTACCTGTTGCCAGCCCGTTTCGCTGGACCACCTCGACTGGAAAGCCAAGCCTGGCTCTCGACAGACTCCCCCGCAATTCTCGAGTCTCTTCTGGATAACTGGGCGGTTGCCCGTGGTCGACGCCCGAGTCTCTGGCCTTGACCTCCAATCCACTGATCTCCAGGAACGAATCCCCGGGAGGTGATGCAAAGTTGCAGGTAGGTTCGAACTTGCCTTGTCGCCAATGTTGTGTCTGTGTATAATAAGACACAGACTGCAGGAGAACGGTACAACAGGTGTTTACTCAACGTGGCTCACACTGCAACTGATCTGTACAGATTACTACTCAGTGCTATATACAGGTGTGGTCACTGCCGGTACTGCAGTATACATGAGCTGTAAAAGATAGTTCCCCCCTTAAAGGTATATACATTACACACCCCATTGTTTTATTTAATTACTAGTATATTTGTGAACTGTGATGTTCACTTGAAGTGCACATTGGAACAATTTCATTGTTGGTTAGGGTGAAGAGGCACACATATCACCAATATGCACACTTCATGTATACTTCATTGGTCAAATAATTCCCTAGACGCTTAACCTGGTAAGAGACAGAATCATCAGAGATCGAGTGGACCATATCCATATCTGTACAAACTCCTCCTCCTCTCAAAAAATACAGTGGCCCAGAAATTCGGGTCGGAGGCTTCCCGCGGGTGCAAGCCTCCGACCTGCACTTACCTAGCGCGCCGGCCGTTGTGCTATGGGCCAACGTGGGATTCCGATCCTGGGCCTGCTCCAACTGCCGGCGCACAGTGCTTGCGTATCCCAGGGGTGCAGTTAGTTCAAAGTGTCCCCTGGGATCACGTGGGCCATGGAGAGCCAATGGTAGCAGGGAATCTGTATTCATAGATTTGACAGGAAGACCTGTCAAATCTATGAATACAATTCAGCCCCAAAACATCACTAAAACTTCAAATAATTTTTTTTTTAAATCACATTTTAAAAATAACTATAAATTACAAAAATAGCTATCTTAAACAATAATTTAAATTTTTGAAAAATTAATTACAGTTTCTAACGGGGCTAAAAATAAACTTACCTTTCTTTAAAGTATTTAAAAATAATAAACCTGTGGAAAAAATGTTTTAATTTAACTTAATTCACCACTTACCTTGTTAAAAGCAGGCCTTGCAACTGCTTTTTACAAACGTAGCTCCTGAAGACTTACCCTCCCGGAGAAACTTGCAAAAAAAACAGAAGTTCCAGGCATACGCGCTGCCTCTCCGGCGCATGCTTTCAACCTGTGAACCCCTTCCTTTAAGGGAAGGGAAGTTCCGGTTTCCCGCGCATGCACAGTGCACGCACAAAACCGGCACTTTCATTGGGCCTATGCGTGAGTACCCAACGCGTACTCACCCGTGGGGACCCGAAGTTCTGGCCCATTATGCCATGTATTTGAAAAATACTTTTTTTGGGGTATATTGCAAAGCAATTCTTTTGTGTCTTGACATGAAATTTCCCTTTAACAAGATCAAGGACCCTATTTTTGAACTTTCAGGTGTAAAGCAGGTCAGACAGGTTTGCTGTAGTAATCATGCACTATTACCCACCAATTACCCACCATTTGAATCTCCACCAAATTTTAAGTTACTGAAAAGATAATGATCCAGTTATCAGAAACAAGTAATAATTCCAGTTAAACAGTTAAATAAACCAATATGAGACCTTTGATCCCTAAAAGTAATCACACAGTAATACCAACAGCAGATATCATTGGAAAGTGGCCTAATTGACTTAAAAAAAGGAAGTTTAGTTTCACTGAGCAGGAGGTAGATATGATCATGGAAGAGAATTATAGCCAGAAGCGGTGTGATCTTTGGCACTGGCCTGAATCCACCTACATCACACACCAGAAGGGTGCTCATCAGTTGAATGCAAATTCCAGAAATAAACAAAACTGCAACAAGATCAGGAAATATATTAAAAATGTTGAGAAAACTGTCAAAGAAAAAATGAGGTCTCCCACCAAACCAGAAGAACAACTAATCGGACGTTTGTACAATTGAATGTGCTGTCATTGGTGGAAATAATGGCTACAAAGTTCTTTATCTTAGGGACACTGAAGGATGTCACAAATACTGAGGTGAAAGCACAGCCACTGAGCCCAGTAAGTTTCATGCAAATGTATGGCTCCCTGCCTATAATATATATGTAGCTTGGAATTGGGGAAGATAAGAGTTTTTAGTCTGCTAGCAGTAAACATTTACCACTGAGTTAATCCTATATGGGAAAGTGTGATGTGGAATTAACACCACCTAAGTAAATTTTAACACCAGTAGGTTTAATTTCCTCTCTGAGTTATCTTTAGAATAAATAGATTAACAACGGCATTAAAATAGTGTTGATAGAAATTAACACAAGTGTAGTAACTAGTGCACTAAAAATAGTTCATGGAGGAAATTAAACCCACAAGAATGATGCTTTCACTTTGACAAGAAGTAAGTTCATCTATGTGGGGGTTTGATGGAACTACCATCAAGGCAATGAGTGTATAACTACAAGCTCCTGTAAAAGTATTATACACTGAGACTACTTGCCACTGAATCTGCCACTGATGGCCTCATTGCTGTTAAAATCTCTCAGTAAGATAAAAGTTTATTAGAATATAAAAGTTGTGACAGTATCCTGGGAATTTGATAATCCAGCTTTTGGCATTAAGCATCATTTGGAACGTTGCCAAGTGGTAATATTCTGTTCTTTTTTAAGTTGTGCTGACTCTCAGATTGTGAACTGGTGCTTGCTTACTTGCATATATTCTCTTGCTTTTGAAACATTACAGAACCATAAGAAGGTTTACAACACTTGTTGGATCTGGCATTCTTTTGATCTTACAAGGAGAGAGTGGTGTAGTTCATCAATGCAGTGAATATAAAAGAAAATGGAAATAGCTTATACTGGCCACATCTCATTCTGATTTAAAAGGGACCTGCATCAAATAAGTGCTGTCAGCTGTTACCTTCACTACCATAAGCATTGCCTGACCCTGGCTACTAGGCTTCTGGTCTTTCTTTAGCAGCTCACATAGGGTAGCTATCTGGTAACTTTCTGAGGCTGCGGTGCTGCAAGGTGAAATCTGCTGAGCACCTCACATAGGTCAGCTGTGCGTTGCTAGCTGAGGCAAAACAGATTAGGCCTTGAATTCCTCGCTAGTCTAGAACTATGATTGTCAGGTGATACTGTCTCCTTTAAGGGCAGAATGCGTCCTCTTCCTCTCCTGCCATTTCAAAACAGTACGAATTCCTCTGGTCACTATGTGTAAATGCATCTGTGAAGAATTTGTCTATTCAGTTTTTCCAGTGAAATCAGCAACATGTTTGGTTTACAATTTTTTGGTTTACAATGGGATTTCAATTTAGCTTGAAATACCAGAAAATATCTTCACATCTACACTTACAATGTCATCACACATAGGCCTAGAAATTCAGTATAGCCACGTTTGGGGCGCTACAGCATGGTGTTCACTAACTTTTGCGCCCGGCGCAACTTAGCGCCACCTTCGCCGATATTCAGTTGCATCGCCCCAAGAGGTTGCTGCTATGCTAAAGCAGGCGATGCACAACTATCATTAGGCGCTAAGCCAGCGATCCGGGGCGCAAACACCGAAGGCGGGCGCAGCACAGGTGCGGCGAGTTGCTCATTGAGGGCAGACAGTCAGGCGCCGGTCAGCACTTAAAGGGGGAGGGTGGAATTGTTTGGCTGCCATGCCCTGCACACTGCAGCCCTAAGGCAAGGCCTGAACACTGCTTCTGGAACTGCTCCACGCCCAGGAGGATGGAGAAGGCCAGGGAGAGAGCACAGCGCTTCGGTGAGGGTGACCTGAGGCTGCTGGTTGGCGCAGTGGACCGCTGGTGCCATATCCTCTTCCCTGAGGGTGGCAGGAGGCCGCTGCCCGCCGAATATCGGAAAGCATGGAGGGAGGTGGCAAACAGGGTCACGTCCAACAGCGTGGTTGGCAGGACACCAACCCAATGCTGAAAAAAATTCAACGACCTCACTCGGGTTGTCAGGGTGAGTACCCTTTCCAGTATCCACCTCATCCCTGCATGTGCACCTCACTTTATAGCCAAAGGGGCCTGAAAGCCCTAATGGCCAGCCCTCATCCAGCAGCTATGGGACTGTCATGAAAAGCACTTGCACATTCAGGACTTTAGACACTGTCAGGGCTATTCGACCATGGGAGGCAGTGCAGGCGAGATCAGGGCTTGACACTGTCAGGGCTATTCGACCATGGGAGGCAGTGCGGGCAAGATCAGGGCTTGGCAATGTCAGGGCTATTCGACCATGGGAGGCAGTGCAGGCGAGATCAGGGCTTGACACTGTCAGGACTATTTGACCATGGGAGGCAGTGCGGGCAAGATCAGGGCTTGGCAATGTCAGGGCTATTCGACCATAGGAGGCAGTGCAGGTGAGATCAGGGCTTGACACTGTCAGGGCTATTCAACCATGGGAGGCAGTGCGGGCAAGATCAGGGCTTGGTACTGTATGTAGAGGCCGTCCTTTCTCTTGCAGGGCAAGCTGGCGCATAACAGAAGACAGCAGCGACAGACCGGGGGAGGCTGTCCTGACCTGAAACAGCTGAGCGACCTCGAGCAGCGAGTGGAGCGGATCATGGCAGGCCGGCTGAGTGGCCCCGTTGCCACTGGAGATGCTGAACCTGTTCTGGGCACCAATGGTAAGGTCATCACCTTTTTGACCTCTCTCTTTCCACTTGCGCATCACACCAGCATCCTTTGCCACTATCGAACCAATGCAGTGCACAGCAGCACTCATGCCTCCCTCGCTGCTGCCCTGTCCTCACTCTAAAGCAACTCTTGTGCCTCCCTGCTTTCAGATGGTGACTCGCCAGGTGAGGAGGCGGCCCCTCAAGCTGGCACTGTGTCCGAGTCAGACATAGAGGAGGAGGAAGAGGAAGCTGGCCCATCAGGGACACCCTCAGCTGAGGCAGCCCATGGCCATGATGGTGACACGTCTTCCCTGGAGGGGAGCAGGGGGGAAGGGTCGGAGGAGAGTGAAGCTCCAGGGACCAGCGGGCTGCAGCAACATGGGAGGGGTGGGGAAGCTCAGCGGCCTTCTCCCCGGAGGGTGAGTGCGGCTTCAGTCCTGCTACGGTAAGCGCAGAGGAGGTGCGGCTCCTAGCGGAAATGGGCGCCCAGGCTGAGCGCAGGCACACTGAGCTCATGGCTGCAGTGGCAAGGATGCCTGACTCCATAGAGTCACTGGCAAGGAGTGTGCAGGAATTCAGGGCAGCACAAGCCAGGAGTCTGCAACAATTCAGTGCAGCACAGGCCAGGAGTCTGCAGGACTTCGCGGCAGCACAGGCTAGGAGTCAGCAGGACTTTGCTGCATCACAGGCGGCTTCTAGCCAAGTGCTCAGTCATGCCGTGCATTCAGTGGCTGGTGTCATGCAGGCACAGACCAAGGCCACACGGGCACTAACTGCTGCCACCCTTGCTGGATCGGCCAGGCATCGCCGGGGCACTTGCCGCGCCGCAGCAGCCCAGCAGTCTGTGCTTCAGCAGATTGCTGCACATGCTGCAGTGCTGGCCCGTGCGAGTGCCAATGTATCAGCCAACCAGGGAGTGCCTGTGATCTGTCAGGTTGGCAGCATTCCTGCAGCCAACACTGTCACTCCTCCATTGCAGCTGCCACCAGCCGTTGGACAGACTGATGCCACCCAAGCAGAGTTGGAGCAGTCAGCAGCCGGCCCCTCCAGTCCCAGAGCTGGTCCAGGCCGACCCCCAAGGGCATCTGCCATCTCACCATCTGACCCTCAGCAGCCTTCCCCCAGCCTTGCTGCAGCCACTGGGGTCCCATTGAGGAGGAGCTGCAGGGCGGGTAGGGGCCAGTCACGGAAGCGAGACGGATCACCCTCGCAGGGGAAAAAGTAGAAGGTGTGGCCAAATGTTTTGTTTTATTTATAAAGGCCGAGACTGCTGTATTTGTTTTAGATATAAAGGCCGAGACTGGTGTATTCATGTTTTTTGTGGGGGGGGTGTTCGCTCCATTAGTTTGTCATGTGGGAAGGGCACAGAGGTATCACAGTAAAACAATTTCTTAAATCGCACTGTCCATGTTTTCTTTTGGAAGTCCTGGTTGCCCTGCTTGGCTGAGGGCTTATGGAGCAGCTACATTCATCTTCTGTCATTGGCACAAGCCATTCCCTGAGAGGGGGCCTAGAGCCGAGTTGCAATAAGCTGCCGACGGGCGGCCCTTGCACTTTCTGCCTCCCTCCCGTGCTGGTCCTCCTCCTCCTCCTCCTCCTCCTCTGGTGGTCCTCCAATGTCTGCTGGCAGTGGCTGAGTCCTACGGATAGCCAGGTTGTGCAGCATGCAGCACACGACAACGAAATGGGAGACTCGCTCAGGCAAGTACTGTAATGCTCCCCCGGAATGATCCAGACAGCAGAATTGTTGCTTCAGCATGCCAATTGTTTGCTCAATGATGTTCCTGGTTGCTTGATGGCTGTCATTGTATCGCCCTTCAGCAGGGGTGCTGGGCGCACGGAGCAGTGTCATCAGCCAGGTGCACAAAGGATAGCCTTTGTCCCCGAGAAGCCATCCTCGTGGGTGAGGCTGGGCCTCGAATATGTCTGCCACAGAAGTCTGGCACAGGATGAAGGCATCGTGGCTGCTGCCTGGAAAGCGGGCATTGACAGCTAGGATGAGCTGCCTGTGGTCACACACCAACTGCACGTTGAGCGAATGGTAGCCCTTCCGGTTGCGGTAATCCTCAGCATTCTCTAGAGGTGCCCGCAAAGCCACATGCGTGCAGTCAATGGCGCCCTGCACCATGGGGAAGCCCGCTAATAATGGCGCCGATGAAGATGGCTGCCGTCCTTGTGGGCTCCGTGCATACCAGGCAGCTAAGTGTCCTTTGCTGATTGGTGCGCTCGGCTCATTAAGAAAAAAGCATTTCACTGACTGGATTTCACTTGTTGTATTTGCTTATGTGACAAATAAAATTGAAATTGAAATTCAAATTGAAATTGAAATTGAAGTACTGCAAAGCCCATTGCACGCTCTTGCTGCTTGTCCATGGCCATGGGGAAGGAGATGAACTGATGTCTCCTTCTGAAAGGGGCATTGGTCACCTGGCGGATGCAGCAATGTACCGCGAACTGGGAGATGTTGGAAATGTCCCCAGTAGTGGATTGGAAGGAGCCGGTGGTATAGAAGTTGAGAGCCACCGTCAGCTTCACTGCCACCGACAGAGACGTCCTGCTCCTCAGCTGTGGCTGCAGATCTCCGCGAAGCAGGTGGCAGATCTCAGTGACCACCGCCCTTCTGAATCGTAGCCTCCGACATGTTCAGATATGAGAACTGCTGGCGGTATACCCTGGGTGGGTAAGGCCTCCTTTGCTGACGCCTGTTGGCCCTTCTCCGTCTGGCCATGACTGGCACTCTCTCATGGCACCTCTGAGCCCTTTGAATGCACTGGAGAAGCCCAACATTTCCACCCATTGCAGCCCCCATTATATGTTTCCAATCAATGCTATGACACTGAAGTTAAAGACAAGTGCAAAGCTCTGGCCTGAAGCCACAAGTACCTGTGCGAGTGTTGAGCCAAACCAGAAAGCTCTCTACCGTTGTCTCTCTCCAACTATCCATCTCTCACAAAGAAGGAGTGGAGCAAAATGGCTGCCATTTATACTGCAGGAGGAGTCTCCTTTAATTAGCGCCCCTGCGCCCCGCAGCGACAGGGAACCGCTCCCCTCTACCAGTCGTGGGGGGCGCCAGGCGCACAATAGGCCGGCGCCACTGAATTTCCGGTTCGGGGCGCACAAAGGGCGTTGCACCATGAAATGACATCAGGATCTGCGCGCGCAGCTGAGCGCGTGCAAAGGTCTTGCGCCGCCGCTAAATCTTAACTGAATTTCGCGAGAGGCGCAGATCGCGCCGCGCCCGGGCGCTAGCTGCTTAGCGCCCCACTTCTCCTCCTCCTAAGGCGCTAGCGGCTGGCGAAAACAACTGAATTTCTAGGCATGAGGGCAAATTTGGGCTGTGTTTAGTAGAGAAGATTCTAAACTTTGAAGTAAATTTGTTTTTGATACACCTTTTCTGAATTTCTGTAGCTTATTGACTGAAAATAGGTACCCAGTCAAAATTCTGTCATAAAGAGATACAAGATGCTTTGAAAATCAAAATCTGGGAACGTTATTATTTTTTAAAAAGCATAATAATGAACTATATTAGTTGCCTTCTATAGAGCTTAATCATAAATATGTGAGCAAGTTACACTCAATCTGTAATGCTTACACGCTGCGTGTATGTGTGAAGCAAACAGATAGTTCTAACTCCCGCGTTTGCTCCTCGTCCAGATTTCGTTTGTGTATTTAATTATCAGCTTCTATCTGTGATATTCCTTAACTAAAACTCATAATTATAAATCTAAGGCAATTCAAATGTGACTAATTTAATGAAGAAAGTGAACATACCTTTTCAGATAATCATGACTTCACACAAAATCTGGCAATGGCTCAGTAAAGAGGCTGCAGTATTCATATATGCAAAAAAGAAAGTGTAATTTATGTCTGAGCAGAAATCCAATTTAGATGTAATTTACAATGAATTAGCACAAGCATCCCTAACAATACTGGTTGCCATTTCACCATCTTTACTTTGATAATAAACTTCACCAAGAAAATGTTACAGTGCCCAAATTGGACAATTAATTCTTAGCAGTACACACTTATAAATATAACACAATTACATATATTTAAAGCTGCATTCTTATACAATATTTATCATTATAACTAAAGAGATATAAATTCTTCTTTGACGGTAGCGCAAAAGGGACACCACTACCCAAAATAATTCCAACCAGTAATACCCATTTTTTTAGAAAGATCATCCTGCTCCATTGGAAGGTTAGGATTATCTGCAGTGAAATAGGAAGAATCCCAGTCCCCCAGTAACAAGTTTACCGCTGGCCGCATTAATAAACCAATGTGGCTGCTTAGTCATCAACAATGCCCTGGAAAACTATGGACCTGTCTCAGATTACCGCATCTCCCATGGAAGGTTGATTTGGTTCCAATCTTCCATCACTAGGTGTGTCATCTCGGAGCCAACCCGACCTGCAAGGAGGATAGTCACTATTTGGCCAATGTCACCTGAAGCAGATGTCAGCCTAGGCATCTTATTTAATGGCAGAGCAGGCTCGATGGGCCGTATGACCTACTCCTGCTTCTATTTCTTATGTTCTTATATCAGTGAGTTCAATAAGGCAACACATAGCAAGTCACTGATCACGGATGAGAAAGGCATAGAAGTGATGAATGTAGAAGGACTGGCTGTTATTGACAGAGGGACATTGGCTTTGCTGAGTTGCTTTGTGATTCTGACTTCGCAAAACCATCAATGAAATAAGGATCCTTCATGAGCATGAATGGCTGAGCAATTGATTTGCCTCATTGTCCGAGACAATGCAAGCTGGTCTAGGTGCAGTTTTGGATTCTGCTAACCAGTTGAGCAATGTCATCCAGCATGTTTTCCATTCTGCAGACTGTCATTGAGAAGCATGCAGCTTCAGTGGCATCTGTAAGGGAGAACAAAGCCACTCAGGTGGCAGACAGAGTTGGAATATGTCTCGGGAATACAAAAATCCTTCTAGAGATCTTGTGGCAGTGCAATGATCTGTCTCTGAGCAGATCAGGGGCTGTAATCTGGACTCGTGCTGAAGCATAGAAACAGGCTGGTGGCTCTCAAGCTGCTGTCAGTCATTTGCCTGCATTTGCCTCTGGACAAGTAACAGAAGAAACATCCTAAAGCATGCAGAACCCCACAGACAGAATAGCTGAGGCTATTTCAGGCACACAGGCATGGTATGTGGGTCTACATCTCATGGTGGTAAATGGCAAGCAAAGTCACACAGAAGTCCTTTGCAGACATCTCAGGAAGCCTTGACACTTAGTCCTACTGACAGGGCATCATTTAGTACACAAGAAAGAGCATGGAATATTAGTACTGTAAGGGGTTTTAGATCGCAGAGGTTTCTCTCTCTAGAGGCCTCTCTCTCTTGCACAGTAAAACCTTGAGTGGTTCGACCCACTCGCCCCTTAGATTCTGTACTCTGGACTTTGGGGCAGGAACTACAATGTAGAGAAAACTCTTATAGACCAAGTTTGATGAAACGAAATGAAATTTTATTGCATATGGTAACACAAATCAAATGCAAGCAAATAAGAGAGCACATGAGAGGGAAAAACACAAACAAATCATAACGACACAATACTAACCAAGGCAAATACAGGCATATTATACTCTACAAAAATCATCATGAAATAGGGAAACACACGGAACATCGAGGGATAACAATTCATGTTAATTATACCCTTAAATATCCACCCCCTTAAACCTATCTAGATCTGATTATGAAGGGCCAGAAACATGCTCACCAATCCAACTAGGAAGTGCAAGGTTTTGAAACAGGTCTGCGTTTGATCCTTTCAGGCGTCCCGTCTCCACGTGGATCATGGAGCCCCAGCGAGCTGCGCCTCACCTCTCTCCTGAGGTGGGGGTCGGGGGCGGCTGCTCGACCTCGGCTTCTTCTGTCGTTTTTTCTTGACTCTTCACCCGAGCCTGGAGATGGTCTCTCGTTTCGTCAACGGCCCGGGGTTGGCCGATGATCTCCCGATGTTTTACCCCGGGGCGGGACGCCGGCTCGAACGACCTTCTTGATGGCAGCTTGGTCTTCTTCTTCTTCCTCTCCGACGATGGAAAGGAGCCACGCTGATCTTTTCCCAAAGCAGCTCCTCTTTACCCAGCTCAAAAGCTGAACATGCCTGTAAGCTGGAAAGCTGAATAACCCAATTCCTACCCGTATGTCTCCCAATTATACTTCTTTCCAGAAGCTCTTATCTCGCGCAAAATCAGGTTAAACTTTGTTTAACTTTTGGCGGGCTTGTTGCACAACGCGGTAGTTATTATATTTTAAACTGTTCTTGGATGGCCGGTAACGGGCCATCTCTGGTCTGGAATGACCTTCATTGTTTTTAATGTCCTGGTGATGTCCTTAACGGGCCCTTGATGCTCTTCTCATGAATATGAAACTGTTCCCTTTTGTCTGGGTCAACATTTAGATGGCCTTTATCTACAGGCCGATCTTGACTGGATCTGCATACAATCTATATGTATATGTGGGTGTCTGGTTTCGTTCTCTCAGAAACGGCTTCCAGAACTTACTTTTGGGCTGAATCCACAAAGCTGTCTGAGGATTTGCAGGAACCATTTTAAAGTGTCCCAATAAGTTGATCACGGGGTCTGGTGGCCATTTTGTATGCCCCTTTTTCTGGGCTTCTTTTAAAATAGTCTTTAAAATCATGGCCTCTTCTGCCATTCGACCCTTTATAATATAAAGTTCAATTTTGCGAATCCTACAGTACAAATTGTTCAAGGTATAAGCACAGCAGCACATCACATTAAATACATTGCATTGGTACACTCTTACATCAATAAAAGCAAATGTTCAACACGGTGAATATTGCATCCATACATTTTCATGTAAAATTAAAGGTAGGAAGGGTTTTACATAACAATGGGGAAAAATTCACTTAGGCCCAACTTTCTTAGGGCTGAAGGTGCATTCTCAACGTAATTCAGTCGGGAGTGCAATATAAGCCCAGGAAAATTGTGTGCAACTCAGATAAGTTTGGTCCTGGCCCAAGCCATCAATTTCCAAGAGGGCTTGTCTTACTGCAACATTTCTTCAGCAAACATGTGTAGCTTTTTCAATTGCAATATTAAGAAACACATACTATTATATTTCTGCAAAGTTGCTAAGGGGGCAATATTACATTCTCTCTTCCCCCTCGAGCAGTTGGGGAACCTTTGATTCACTCACAATGGAGATATTGTGAGCACTCCCCAGAAAACAGGCATTAACCTTGTGTAATTTTTAGCTGTGTTTGAAAATCATCAGAATATTGAGGGAACAGTAATCCTTTTTGGTGATGAAAGGGAGGGCACTGTCGACAGCTGCATGAATGATGAAACTGTGGAGGAGCCACAAGAGACTCAGTGTACTTTAATATAATCCCCTTAATTGTATTATAGTGCAGCCAGGGACTGCGCCTTTAAACTGATTGTTACCTTTACAGTGTGTGTTTGCCTTTATCCTGCGTGGTGACATCATGACGCCGATTCACGTGACCGCCAGTGGCGCGAAGAATGTGGGGACATCATGACGTCAGCTTAGAGAACTTTCCAGCAGTCTTCGACTACCTGGCATCTTGAACGAAGGTGTTTTGATTTCCTCCTTGTAACATCCAGCAAACTTCGTTGTTATTAAATTCCAGTCTTTTAATCCATCGAGTTGAGCTGAATTATTTAGTTAGGAACCTCTGTTCCTACATTGGTGACCCCGATCTCGTTGAACAAACTTCGAAGAGAATTCAACATGAGCACAAATGCCGTCGCCCTCAAATTGCCTCAGTTCTGGGAGCAGCAACCAAAAGCTTGGTTCCTACAGACGGAAGCACAGTTTCACCTGCGGGAGATCGTAGCGGATTCGACCCGTTATTTTTACGTGGTCTCTGCTCTTGACAGTGCCACGGCCTAGAGGGTCGTCAGCCTACTGAGCAGTCCACCAGACGAGGGCAAGTATGAGGCTCTCAAAGCTCGTTTACTGCAAATATTTGGCCTTAACATATCAGAGCGCGCACGCAGGCTCATTGCCATGCCAGGCATCGGGGACTCAAAGCCTTCGGAATTAATGAGCCAAATGCTCACCCTACTTGGTTCGGAAGACCAATGTTTTTTATTCCGACAACTTTTCCTCTGCCAGCAACCTGACGTGGTGCAGACAGCCTTGGCCAGCTCTGAGATCACCGACTGTGTTAAGCTCGCGGCAGAGGCAGACAACATTTTTGCAGCCTCACAGCAGTGCTGTGCAGCCACGAGGCGCCCTTCTCCTGCGCGTGCGAAGCCCAGCCCTCCTCCAGCAGGCTGGTGCATGTACCACGCCCGTTTTGGCGCCAAAGCTCGATGCTGCAAGCCTCCCTGCAGTTTCTCCCCCCCAAAAAATCCTTCAGCAAGCCATCGCCCTTCGAAAAGGATGACAAGCCCTGAAAAGCGTGTTCAATTTACCATGGTGGTCGGTTCAACGGGGAAATTACTTTATGTTACGGATTCCACAATGGGGAGGCGATTCCTCTGCAACACTGGGTTCCAGTGCAGCATTTTGCCAGCTTCCAGGCTGGATCTGCAATCCGGCGGCCGCGGCCCTGCACTCGAGGCAGCCAATGGCGCAGCGATTCGCACTTTTGGGAAATGGACAGTTACCATTACCTTCGGTGGTCAGCAGTTCCTCTGGCAATTTATCACTGCCACAGTGTCACAGGCCATACTAGGAGCCGACTTCTTTTGTGCAAATGGTTTTCTAGTCGACATCAAAAACTGCCGCCTTATTCACGCATCCACTTACCATGCGGTGCCCTGCCACCGCAGCACCGCCGTGTCCTGGTCGGTCGCCTGTGCGGCACCAGTTCAAGACGGGTTTACACGCCTACTCAGTGATTTTCCAGAGCTCACCCAGCCTACCTTCTCGGCAGCAGTCACGAAACATGGTGTGGCACACCATATCACCACGAATGGATCACCGGTTTATGCCCAGGCGCGCAGGTTAGAACCCAGCAAACTCGCGGCGGCTAAAGCTGAATTCCAAACAATGGAGAGCCTCGGGATCGTCCGACGCTCCGACAGTCCTTGGTCCTCTCCACTGCATATCATCCCCAAACCAGGTGGAGGGTGGCGGCCTTGCGGTGACTACAGACGACTAAACGATGCCACGACTCCTGACAGGTATCCCATACCTCATATCCAGGATTTCTCAGCACATTTGGCTGGAAACTCAATATTTTCAAAAGTGGATCTCGTCCGCGGGTATCACCAGGTTCTGGTGCACCCCCAAGATGTACCCAAGATGGCGGTCATCACACCTTTTGACCTTTTCGAATTTCTCAGAATGCCTTTCGGGTTAAAAAATGCAGCGCAGGCTTTCCAGCGGCTCATGGACTCTGTTTTACGGGATTTGCCTTTCCTTTTCGTATATCTGGATGATATACTCCTCGCTAGCAAGAACCCCAAGGAACACTTGTTACATCTACGCCAGCTCTTCACTCGGTTAAGCCAACATGGTCTCATTGTCAACCCAGCCAAATGCCAATTCGGTCTCACCAGCATCGATTTCCTGGGGCACAGGATAACATCGGACGGCGCCGTTCCACTAGCCACCAAGGTTGAGGCTGTTACAGCTTTTCCACGTCCCCTCGCTGTTAAGTCCTTGCAGGAATTACTGGGGATGGTTAATTTTTATCATCGTTTTGTCCCCAAGGCAGCGCAGTTGATGCAACCGCTGTATGAAGCACTGAAAGGGAAATCTGGCAAAGACCTCATCAACTGAACTCCCCAGATGGACCAGGCCTTCCTAGATACCAAAGCAGCACTGGCAGATGCAACCATGCTGGCACACCCTATTCCAGGTGCAACCATCGCTCTCACGACGGATGCTTCGGACTACACCATTGGAGCGGTGCAGGAGCAGTGGGTAGACGGGACTTGGCAGCCGCTGGCCTTTTTCAGCCGCCAACTACGCAAGAACGAACGCAAGTACAGCACGTTCGATAGGGAGTTGCTCGCCCTGTTTTTGGCTATTCGACATATTCGCTTTCTGCTAGAAGGACGCCCGTTCACCGCGTTTGTGGACCACAAACCACTCACGTTTGCCAAGGCCAAAACGTCTGAACCTTGGTCAGCGCGGCAACAGTCCCACCTCACCTTCATTTCGGAATTCACCACCGATCTACGACACGTCTCGGGCAAGGACAATCTCGTGGCCGATTGCTTCTCCCGCGCTCCTGTCCTGGCAGTTAACCTGGGCGTCGATTTCGCTGGCTTAGCGGAAGAGCAGTTGGCTGACCCCGAAGTTCAAGCATACCGGACCACGCCTTCCAGTTGGCAAGTCGCTGACGTTCAGTTCCACTCAGCAGGAACCACCCTTTTGTGCGACACGTCCATGGGAGTGCCTCGTTCCATAGTGCCGGTCGAGTGGCGCAAGAAAGTCTTTCGGGTGATACACGGGTTGTCGCACCCAGGGATGCGAGCTTCACAACGTCTCATGTCCCGCAAGTTCATGTGGAAGGGCATGCACTTAGATATCCGAGATTGGACAAACAATTGTATTGATTATCAAAAAGCGAAAGTCAACCGGCATGTTAAAGCCCCTTTGGCTGAGTTTCCAGTGCCAGACCAACGGTTTGACCATGTACACGTGGATCTAGTGGGTCCTCTCCCCGGTTCACGGGGTTTCACGCATCTCCTCACAATAGTGGACCGCACCACCAGGTGGCCAGAGGCGATTCCGTTGGTCACTACCACTACAGCTGATATTGCCAGGGCATTCCTGTCGTCGTGGGTGGCTCGCTTCGGCATCCCATCCGACATATCATCGGACCGAGGTGCACAATTCACTTCCGAATTATGGAACGCCGTTGCACACGGCTTAGGTACCAAGCTACACCGTACCACCGCCTACCATCCGCAGGCAAATGGCCTGTGCGAAAGGTTCCATCGGTCGCTTAAGGCATCCCTTCGTGCCAGCCTGCGCGGATCCAACTGGGTAGACAGATTGCCTTGGGTGATGCTGGGGCTAAGGACTGCTCCCAAGGAAGATCTTCAGTCTTCATCAGCTGAGTTAGTTTACGGGCAAACCTTGAGGGTCCCTGGTGACTTCCTGCCTCCGCATACAGAACCGTGGTCTGCAACTCAGCAGCTTATCCAGCATCGCGAGGCGGCCAAGAACTTCCTGCCCATTCCGACCTCACATCATGGCTTACAGAGGCCTCATGTTCCTGCGGACCTCATGTCTGCCGATTATGTCTTCATCAGGCACGACGTGCACAGAGACCCATTTAAACCACCATACGCCGGCCCATTTCGTGTCATATCTGCCGGTGAGAAATATTTCACCGTCGACGTCGGCGGCAGACCGGACACCGTCTCCATCGACCGTCTGAAGGCCGCTAACCTCGATCGCACTGAAACAATAGTGCCTGCCCAGCCACCTCGCCGAGGACGATCGCCGTTGCACACCGATTCATCATTACAACAGCCAGCCGTTGAACTGCCTACAGATGCCTCACCATCATTTTCGAGGTCAGACACTGCGTTCGCCGCACCTGACACGCTGCAACAACCATAGCCAGGCTCCATGCTTTCTCCCGATGTTCCACTTCCACCGCCTGAGGGTCGTCGACGCTCGGAGAGAACCATCAAGCCCCCTGTTCGTTTGACACTGGCCATTAACGGGGATTCTAGGGGGGCATCTGTGGAGGAGCCACAAGAGACTCAGTGTGCTTTAGTATAATCCCCTTAATCGTATTATTGTGCAGCCGGGGACTGCACCTTTAAACTGATTGTTACCTTTACAGTGTGTGTTTGCCTTTATCCTGCGTGGTGACATCATGACGCCGATCACGTGACCGCCAGTGGCGCGAAGAACGTGGGGACATCATGACGTCAGCTTAGAGAACTTTCCAGCAGTCTTCCACTACCTGGCATCTTGAACGAACGTGTTTTGATTTCCTCCTTGTAACATCCAGCAAACTTTGTTATTAAATTCCAGTCTTTTAATCCATCGAGTTGAGCTGAATTATTTAGTTAGGAACCTCCGTTCCTACAAAACAAATATAATCAAGGGTACCTTGTACTCAAGAAATGCCACAAGGCTTGGAGATTGGATCTGCTTCTCCATTTGGAACTACAGGTCAGTGTTGAATCTATTGTATGCCAACCTATGGCATCAGTTAACTCAGTGATCCAGTCGTGAGCTAAGTGATTCAAATGATGGCTTCTATTGGTGCCTGGAATGACCAAATAGTATAGAGGTTTAGTGCAGTGATCAATTTCACTCTTGTTGATAGTGCCATCTGAATGTTGCTACTTGGTTGAAGGTCTGGTTCCAGGCGTTACCATTGGTCTGAACTTGTGCCCCTATTAAGCTGCAGCCTCCTTGCACACTGTTTCTCAATGAGGTTAGGTGGCATTTTGAAGGTACTTACATTGCATTGGGTGGTACCCAGTCTAGAATGTTCACATCCTATGGCCTTACACCTCCCAAGCTGTGGTCTACTGCAGTAATTCTCCTCCTCCTCCAAAGCTTTGAATGACTTAACGTGGCAGTCATGCTTCAATGTTTACCAAAAGATTTGTCTGTTAGCCAGTATCTCCTACTTCACTCACCACAACTACTCTACTGATTCCCTCCAGCTTTAATATCAAATTTAAATTAGAGAATTTAATGCAATATGGAAATAAAGTACATCCTGAATAAATTTGTATGTTCAATTGTCACTTAAAAAGCAATTAACAAGTAAAAAAAAATTAATGTCAGGTCTATGCATTTGTCTGTGTTTGGTGATATTTTAATCCAGGAGCGAATTTAGGAGATTGGGCAACAATATGCTAACATTACATTATTGCTAATATGTCAAATTACTAACACTTAAAACATAATTGGCATGTGTGACAACTTTAATACACAGAATAATGAAACTTCCAGTGATGCATTTACCCACAGGGCAATCTGAAGATATTCAGACTTACTTTTTGATTTTCATGTTACAGAGTGAGCTAGCAACTCTTATTTTATTTATAGAAGCAAGATTTCACACATTTTCAATCCTAAAAAATTATGGGGTCACTTTTCACCTCCAGCAGGAAACCAACAGAAGGTGAGTGAGGCACGAACAACTGCCACCTTGTAGGGTTCTCAAAATTCCCACATTCCCCAGAGTTATTAATAAAGGGACCCTGAAGGATGAAGTTATAAGGGTACCCTAAACAAAATAGCTTCTGGACCTCATGGCAGAAGCCTGCAAGATTGAAAAAAAACAGGGCACTGCAAAAACGGCAGGTCAAATTCAAAGGGGCTTTTGAAAACCCTGACATGCCAAGGCCTGTGAGAGTTGAAGCCAGACAATAGATAATGCAGAATACACATTCTTCATTTTGAAACCAATCAACTCAGGAAAGACTTGAACCCATCAAACCTTTGCATAAATAATCGCTTACAGTTTAAACTGGCTGCCGAGCCAGGAAGATACCGATTCACATCATGAATAACAAACACCGAGACATTAAGGAACATTTAACAACGGGACAACCACCCAAAAAGCAGTTAAGGTGAATGACTATAATCACTTTAACGAGCCCGCCAAAAATCGGACAAAGAACTAACCCTGATTTGGCGCGCAGATAACAACCTCAGAAGTAGTATAATTGTAGGCCCACTGGTAACCGAAAAGAGACGGGACTCGAGGCAGGACTCAAAACACACAGGACACACGGGCAGCAAGCGGGCAGGTGGGATGAGGCGAATGACAAGGCCGATAAGCAGAGAAGGGCAGCATGGAGAAGCGTTGGGGATGAGCAGGCACACACCCTGGTACAGGTATACTCGGAACGAACGAAGCTGATGAATGAAGCAGGGGTAAAAGAAGAAGCAGAGGACCACGAGCACCGCGGTAACAAAGGGCCGGGTAAACCATACCTTCGGGTCATTACCACTGCACAGGTAATGATCTAGGCCACCGCGACCAAGCCGACACCGAAGACCACCAACCAAACCCCAACCGCAACAAATACTTCGACGACCACCAGAAGAACAAATCCCAAAGTTTCCATTCTGCAAGGTAAAGTACCCAACAAAAATTTTACTCCCTATCTCTAACAGAGGAAAAGAGGGTACTTTACTTAGATGACTCCACCGCTGTGCCCTGGGACCATGTGATGACAGCAGGCCCCAAAGGACACCAAGAGCGAACCCCAAAACTGCAACTGGCCCAATCAACAGGATTCGACCTGTCCAGAAACCCTTATTGGTGAGCATAATCCCTGGCCCCTCACAGCACAATTAGTTAGATATTGGGGGTGGGACAAGGGTAAGGGGATTAATACTGTGATTTTCCCTTGATGTGCTGTGTGTTTCCCATCCCTAATTAAGTGTACTCTTGTATGCCTGTAGCTATTCCAGTAATTTTTCCAGTGTTGTAATTTTATTGTGCCTTTTAATAAAAATACGGTTTTCTTGTACCAAACCAGTTG
Organism: Somniosus microcephalus; assembly: GCF_052327205.1. Classification (NCBI taxonomy): domain Eukaryota; kingdom Metazoa; phylum Chordata; class Chondrichthyes; order Squaliformes; family Somniosidae; genus Somniosus; species Somniosus microcephalus. Next base: position 102,040,474 of record NC_140993.1, on the reverse strand, counting down.
TCTACTCCAATTCTGTATCGCCGCCTGTACCTAAGTACGGTGTCTAGAACCCGGGGGTGTGGGAGCGATTTGAACTGCTTGGGAACCCAGTCAGAGGCGAGCTGACTGCACACACGCCAACCCCTACAGAAATGGCGACCGCGGCAGGACTCTGGCAACAGGGGTGCATTACAGTAGACATTGGTTCGGGAGAGCAAACCGTAATGGAAGAGAGGATTTCTGACTATGCATTCAGTAAAGTGAATATCACTAAGAAGTGGATCACTAATCTGTTAAAGGCTGGGTGTCCGGTAAATGCTGCAGCTAAATGGACAGAAGGGAAGGAACATAGGAAATCCATAGAAAAGGCAGTTTGGCTGATGTGCTTCAAGAAACAGATCCAGCTTCTGGACAGGCTCGTTGAAGCACAGGCAGCTGAGATACGGGAGTCAGCCCTGGAAGTCCAAGACAGGACACTAGCAGGGGAGAAGTTACTGGTAGCATTGCAGGCCCTGAATCAGGAAAGGGTACAGTTAATGGGGGAGCATAAGGCAAGGCTGGAATATCTACAGTGCCAGGTCACCGAAGCCAGGAGCAATGAGCTGAGGTTGCGGGAGAAGAATGCCCACCTCGCGAGACAAGTAAGAGAGCAGGAGGAGAAAGTAAAAGACATAAAGGCAGCCTATAAGTTAGCGAGCAAACAGGGGTTTGAAGATGCAGATCATGGCCCCTGCAAGGAACAGATAGAGAATCTGAGCCTTGCCCTAAGGAAGGCAAAGGGCATGGTGTGCCTCATAAGCCCGAAGGCAGCCCAGGCGGATTTCACAGGGAACGAGGGGAGAACGGTTCAGACACCAGTGGTAGTGCCAAGGGACGACCCGGTTGAGGAACAGGAGGTCCCACGACCACCACCCATAGCGCCAGGTTTTAGCGAGGTCTGGCAGCCAGGGGGGGGTGGAGTTAGGGGTAGAAGCTGAGGTGGAAAAAAACCCCGCGAGAGAGGCCGGGACCGGGGCCAATGTGCCCGGCCCGGCAGCGAAGGTTTGGCCCACCCGCTGACGACGGGGAGGAGGGACCCCTCCAAAAATAGTTCGTAGTTCCCTACGGCACCCAACAGCTTAGGGCTATGGTAAGCCATATACCAAAGCTTACGGAAAATGGGGACCCCTCGGTCCACTTCAGGGAAGTGGAGCAGGCGGCCAGCATCAACGAGTGCGATGAGGCCGAGCAGGCCAAAAAGCTGCTGTTCTCCCTTGAGGGTGAGCTCCTCCATTCCCTTTCTGACCAGTGTAAGAAGGGACAGTGTGAGTATGGGGAACTTAAGGAGGAAGTTCTTGAGGCCATGGGGATGAATGAGGGAAGTCCTTTCTCCCAAGTGGATAAGACAGTGCAGATCGCAGGGGAAACCCTGCAGGCTTTCGCGGACCGGTTGTGGCCGGTGTATAGGAGTGCCTGCACAGGGGCACCTAACTGGGCGTTCCTGGACCAGGATCAGCTGGCCCACTGGCTCCGTTGCCTGGTGGCAAACAGCTTGCCACAGGTCAGGGCCAAGGCAGGAGTCTGGTTTGACCCTAAGAATCCCCTGACCACCGAACTCATGGTGATCAGGCAGTTGACCCTAACTTACAGGAATGGTAGGGGAACCGATGCACACCCACCTAAGGGGAAGGTGCATGAAGTAAAACCCAGACAGGGTAGGAAGGAGTGGCACCAGGAAGGGAATAATCCTTCTAGCACGAAGCTTAACTTTTATGGTGTGGGAAGGATGGACACTGGAGGAAGGAGTGCAAAAACCCTTGGAAGGATAACAAGGGAAAGAATTCCTCAGCCCCAGCCCAAAAGACAGAGTTAGGGATCCCCCCCGCCACAGTCAAGTCATTTTTGGACGCGATGAGGACCCTCTTGACTGGCCCTGGGAGGGTAGCGGCCACTACAGGTCCGCTGACCCCCTCAGCCTCATCCAACCCACAGCCCTGACTAGAGCCAGCACAGCCTGTTTACCTATGTTCCCTGCAGTACGACTTATGGAAGAGACCCCTCGTTGAGATGGAGGTAGAAAAGGTAAAGGGGACCTATCTGTTGGATACGGGGGCATCATGCACCGTGATCCATTCAGATAACCCCACCACCTCACCTCTATCTAGCGGGGTCCCATACAGTCTGTCGGGATTTAATGGTAAAGAACAGGCTGGCTCATTTTCCATTCCGCTGTCCATTCGTTTGGGAACACTCCGCTCTAAGTGGACTTCTATCCTAATGAAGTGGGAAGTGGAGGGTGGAAAAGGGATGCTGGGAGCTGACTTTATTGTAGGCCATAGGATCCTAGTGGATTTAAGGAATCATTGCCTATGGGGGCAAGTACAGGAAAGGAAGGCGGAGTAGTAGTCATCCCAGGGAAAGAGGGGAAGGGGACCCTGTGCACCATGAAGCTTAAAGAGGGTTATAAACTCGAGCTCATGGTCAGCAATACCCCAAAGGAGTTCCAGGCATTTGTGCGAGTCCACCTAGCCACATTTGCCACACACAAGCACGACTGTGGGAGGGTCAACGGGTTCGAGGTCAGCGTAGATGGGGATCCTATGGCCTGACCACAGAAACAGTATAACTTCCCCAGGGAAGCGGAGACAGACATGGAAGCAGCCATGTCCTCTTTGGTACAACAGGGGGTCCTGAGACCGATAGCCACCCATGTAAACTCCCCACTGTGGCCGGTTAGAAAGCCGGACAACCCCTGGAGGGCCACGGTGGACTATCGGGTGCTCAACAGTAACATCCCAGTCTGTGCACCCACGGTAGCAGCAGTTGCCGACCTGATAGGAAGTATCTCAGTATCCGCGACCACTTTCACGGTGCTGGATATTTCCAATGGGTTTTGGTCCATCCCTTTAAGGAGGGAGGATCAGTACAAGTTTGCCTTTACCTTTAAAGGGCAACAGTACATCTGGAACTGTTTGCCTCAGGGCTTCCACAATAGCCCTAGCAATTTCCATCAGTGCATGGCAAACAGTTTAAAGGGCTTCAGCCAGCCCAGGCAGCTGGTACAGTATGTGGGTGACCTGCTCCTATTCACGGATTCGAGAGAGGAGCATGGCCCACTACTGGCCAAACTGCTGGAACTGCTCAGGCAGGGGGGTTTTAAAGTAAACCCAAAGAAAGCGCAGATTGGCCAGCAGGAGGTGAAATTCCTGGACCTGACCATACGCGCTGGGGAAAGGGCCATAGACAAGGCTAGAAGGGAAGCGGTACAGGAGTTACCAGTCCCCAACACTGTCACGGGAGTGCGGTCTTTTCTAGGGCTAACCGGGTACTGCAGAGATTTAATTGAGGACTATGCAGCCACAGCAGCCCCTCTGCTCCGACTCCTACACAAGGGAGTGGAGTGAGCTTTGGGATGAGGATTGCCGGGCAGCATTTGTCAGGCTCAAGGAAGATCTGCAGACCGCACCAGCTCTAGGGGCCATAGATGGGGGAAGAGAGTTCTTCCTGGAGGTAGCAGCCAGCAGGGACAGCCTGAGTGCTGTGCTGCTCCAAGAGCGGCATGGCAGGCTAAGGCCGGTGGTCTACTCCTCCAGGATACTCACGGATGTGGAGAAGAGCTACTCCAATTGTGAGAGGCATCTCTTGGCCACACATTGGGCTGTGAAAAGATCGCTGATCTTCACAGGCACATCTCCCATCACCCTCCTCACCCATCACATGCCCACTCAGATGCTCCTGGACAGGAGAATCAAGGATGGGACAGTGATCAGTGCCCGCATTGCTCGCTGGACCCTACTTCTCTCACAGATGGACCAAAAGGTGAAAGGTCTCTGCGAGCCAAAGCTCGCAGCCAACCTGGTATATCCTGGAACAGCCCATCGGTGTTCCATTGAAGGGGTTTGGGAAGTAAACATAGGTTTACGGGCCGGGATACATCCCACAGGCCGTGAAATCTATGTAGACGGTTCCAGCACGGTATCTGCTGGCGAGCGTCTCACGGGGTGTGGAGTTTATAACCCAGCGGCAAACATTGCCCTGGCAATTAAGCTCCCCAGCACCATGAGCACCCAGCAGGCTGAACTGTCCACGGTAGTGTACGTCGTTACACACCCCGAAATCTTCCCCACCCCATACACGATTTGCTCGGACAGCTTGTTCACGTGCAATTCATGTACGGAGTACCTGGTCATCTGGTCCCACCGCGGATACACCTCCGCTGACAGGAGACCCCTCACGGTGAAACCCCTGCTGGAGAAAATCTTAGCAGCAGTGGGGGAGGAATGGGAGGTTTTCATCCATAAGGCGAAAGCCCATTCCTCCGCGGAACCCCGTAGTCAGGGCAACCAGCAGGCCGACGTGCTAGCTAAGGAGGGTGCCCGCACAGGCACTTTCTGGGACCCATATGGGTCCAGTCCTATAGCAGCAGTCAGGGGTAGGAATGGGACACAAGGGAATGCAGGGGTAGCTTTAGCCCCGGACCTTAAGATGGTCCAAACCCAAGACCCCGTCCTCAAGGCAGTCCTCAGTGCAGTGACTGAGGGAAAAATGGTAGAGGGCCCTTACGGCACCGCAGCCCTCTCTGTGGAAGAAGGCATGCTGTTTAGGGGAGAACAATGGGTGGTACCACAGCAGCGCCGTAGGGAATTCCTTCAACTGGCCCATGAGGGTCCAGGAGCGGGGCATCCCGGGCCGGAGACCACCTGGCAGCGGGTGGAACAGGCGGGGTGGTGGCCAGGACTCAGGGAAGATGTCCGCGAGTTCTGCGCCAGCTGTCTGGTGTGTGCTGCTAACAACCCGGATCCTCACAAAAGGAAGGTACCTATGGGACACATCAGGAGGGTAGAGGGACCATGGCAGTCGATCCAGGTTGACTACATCGGGCCCCTACCCACCGCCCAGGGAGGCTATAATACTGCCTAGTCCTGGTGGATGTGTTCACGAAATGGGTAGAAGCCTTCCCCTGCTGAACAGCCACAGCTCTGGGTACAGCCAGGATCCTGGTCAGGGAGGTGTTCTCGCAATGGGGGCTCCCACAGTATGTGGAGTCCGACCAAAGGAATCACTTTACCGGGCAGGTCATGCAGAATACCCTTATGGTGCTCGGCATTGAGGGGAAGTGGCACGTTGCACACAACCAACAGTCCTCAGGGATTGTGGAGAGGATGAACAGGACCTTGAAGGAAAGGTTGAGGAAAGAGACGGTGGACTCACCTCGAAAATGGGCGGAGGTCCTACCATTGGTCCTGATGGGGATCCGAGGCAGCCAGTCAAAAAGCACGGGGTATTCCTCGCACGAGCTGATGACTGGCCGAGTTATGCGGACCCCACCCATGTACTAGCCCCGGTGCTCACAGAAGGTCAGCTCAGGGATGTAAACCGGGACAGGTTCGCCAGGAACCTCTTCAAGCACCCTAAACAGGTCCATGAGCAGGCAGCTGGGAACATGGGAAGGCATCATCAGAGTAACTGATTGCTGTTAGAACCCCGAAAACACCACGAGTGTGTTAGATCCGTGATTCTGAGAGTATGCTGTTTTTCAATAACCACACGGATGCTGTAACTTAACAATAAACAGGTATTTACTGGAGGAGGGTAGTCTCAAGACTGGGGGTACAGAGGCATGCGCAAAGCTTATATACAGGTGTGGTCACTGCCGGTACTACAGTATACAGGAGCTGTAAAAGTAGTTCTGTCTTAAAGGCACATACACTACAATTCCTCCCCTTTTAGATTAGTAGTACCCCTAATATTCAAATAACAATTAACACTTTAACATGTACATTAAACAACAATAGTCCATTTATAGATTCAGTCTTTGGGGCGGCTTCCTGACCCTTTCGGGATAGCGCCTTTCCTGAGGTTCTTGTTCTTGGTGCAGAGGCGATTCTGACCCCTTTTCATCGGGTAGTTCATCGGGTTCCACTGCTATTGGTTCTGAGGTAGATGCTACCGGTATGTCGGGTTCATCCCCAGGTACTCGAGACATGGGGTTGACGCGTTCCTGTGACGCTAAGATCTGATCGACGTGGCGTCTCACAATGTTCTCCCCGACATCCACTGTGTACATTAATGGCCCCTGCCTTGTGCATATCGTTCCGGGTTGCCATTTCTCTGTTCGATAGTCACGGGCCAAGATGGGTTGTCCTACATTGAAGCTCCTTGTCGGCTTCTCATTGATGTGCTGGAATTGTTTGTCCTCAACATTTTTTCGCACATTTGGTCTGAGCAAGTCCAGACGAGATCTCAACCTTCGGTTAAAGAACATCATGGCCGGGGTCTGGTTGGTAACTGCATGTGTCGCGTTTCGGTAGGCTAATAAGAAATTGTCCATCTTATGCTGTACTGGAATTTCATCATCGCACATGGCGTTCATCGCCTTCTTAAAGGTTTGTACGAACCGCTCAGCCAATCCATTTGTGGCTGGATGATACGGGGCGGATGTGTAATGCCTTACCCCATTCCTTCTCATAAATTTTTGAAACTCTTCGGACACAAACTGTGGTTCATTATCAGAGCAAATCTGCTCTGGCAAACCGTTTCTGGCAAATATGGTCCGTAGGACTGCAATCGTTTTCTCTGTAGTGGTTGAGGACATTTTTGTCACCTCAGGCCACTTCGAAGGAGCATCCACTGCTATTAAGAACATTGAGTCCATGAATGGACCAGCGAAATCAATATGCACCCGTTGCCATGGAGAGGAGGGCCACTCCCATGGGTGTAGAGGGGCATGTGGTGGTGCATTTTGGACCTTCTGGCATCCTAAGCAGCTGTTAGTTAGGTCTTCGATTTGTTGATCGATTCCCGGCCACCACACATAAGCCCTAGCAAGGCTTTTCACTTTCACTCCCCCCAGATGACCTTCATGTAGCTCATTTAGCACTCTCTCCCTTAACTTGGGTGGAATCACCACTCTGGATCTACACATCACTGTCCCCTGGCATACTGACAGCTGTTCTCTTCTGGATGAGAATGCTGGTAACAGTGAGTCGCCATGTGTTGGCCATCCCCTCACCGTCAAATCATATACCCGAGACAGCGTCGGATCATTGCGGGTCTCCTTCTCTATATCCGCGTTCGTTACTGGCAATCGTTCAATTATTGACGAATAAAATATCTCGATAGGGTCCACTGCTGGTGCTTCCTCCACAGTAGGCAGTGGCAGGCGCGATAGCCCATCAGCGTTCCCATGCTGTTTCGTGCCTTTATATTCTATTTCATATTCATTCGCCCCTAGAAACAGGGACCATCTTTGTAACTGTTGTGCAGTCATCACTGGAACGCCCTTCTTAGGATTAAAGATGGAGACAAGTGGTTGGTGGTCAGTCAGCAAGGTGAACTTCTGCCCATGTAGATAGTGGTTGAATTTTTCTACTCCCCATACTAGGCTGAGGGCCTCCCTGTCAATCTGGGCGTAGTTGCGCTCGGCTGAGTTTACTGACCGAGACGCAAAGGCTACTGGCCTCTCCAACCCGTCTGGGAATTTGTGCGACAGCACCGCTCCAATACCATAGGGTGATGCATCACATGCCAAACAAATTGGTAGCACTGGGTTGAAATGGGCCAACACCTCTTTTGATGTGATCAATTCTTTATACCTCTGGAAAGCTCGTCTACGTTCGTCATCCCACTTCCATGGAACCCCTGGTTGCAATAGGGTGTTCAGTGGGTGTAATACCGTGGACAAATTTGGTAAGAACTTGTGGTAGTAGTTTACCAGCCCGAGGAACGACCTTAGTTGTGACACATTTTCCGGTGCTGGAGCCTTGACTACTGCCTCAATCTTTTCAGGGGACTTATGTAACCCCTCTTCATCGATGACGTGGCCACAATACGAGATCTGTTTCTGGAAAAACTCGCACTTGTGGCGATTAGCTCGTAGCCCATATTCCTTTAATCTGGTGAGCACCTTCTCCAATTTGGCGAGGTGATCACTGTCATTTTCGCCCGTGACCAAGATGTCGTCCAAATAACACTGGGTCCCTGGAATCCCTTGCAGGACTTGATCCATTGCCCTTTGCCAGATAGCCGGAGCCGAGGCTACCCCGAACACCAGCCGGTTGTATTGATAGAGACCTTTATGAGTGTTGATCGTAAGGTATTGCTTCGAAGCTTCTTCTACCTCCATTTGCAAGTACGCCTGGGCTAGATCAATTTTGGTGAAGCGTTTACCTCCAGATAGCGAGGCAAAAATATCCTCAATTCGTGGAAGCGGATATTGTACCATGTGAAGGATTGGGTTCACTATCACCTTAAAATCCCCACGGATGCGAACCTTCTTTGGTTCCCCAGGCGTATTACTCAACAACCTCTTCATTACAGGAATGATGGATGTACCCCACTCGCTCCAGTCCACTTTGGACAGTACTCCTGAACGTTCCAACCCTTCCAGCTCTGCTTTGACAGCTGGTCTGATCGCATAAGGCACTGGTCTGGCCTTCAGAAACTTTGGGCTTGCATTTTCCTCTATTTTAATTGTTGCTGTTATGCCTTTTAGTGTTCCTAATCCCTCCTGGAACACTTCTTTTGCGTCAGTTAGCATTTTTGACAGTCGTCCAGGTGTGACGTCATCATCCTTTTTGGCCTCAACCTTCAGTGCCTGTATGGAATGCCAATCTAATTGTATCTTCCGGATCCATTCACATCCTAGCAGTGGTGGTCCTCCATCTGGCAATACATATATATCCATTTTAGGTATTTCCTGGCCTTTATATATCACTTGCACCCTTATTTTTCCTTTGGGGTAGACTTTTTGCCCCGTATACATCTTCAAGACAATCTCTGTAGCTTTCAAGGGTATATGTGAAAATAGCCGCTTGTAGTCCCTTTGGTTTATGACTGTTAGGGCTGATCCTGTGTCCAATTCCATTTTCACTTGGACTCCGTCTATCTTGAGTGTAACCCAGATAGTCTGGTGATCCTCCATTTTGGTTACCTTATGTAGTTTCAGACAACCCAGCTCCTTGCTTCTGGAGTCTGAGTCACTTTTCTGTTCGTCTGAACCACTGTCCATCACCTGGTGTACCTTTTTGTACTTCTCCTGTGGAGATTTCTTACTGTTGGTTTTCTTCCCAGACCTGCAGACTCTTGCTATGTGTCCTGCTTTTCCACACTGTCTGCACACTTGGTCCTTGAACCAACAATCCTTCTGGTCATGTGTTGTTCTGCCGCAGCGATAGCACTTCCCTGTGGTCATTTCATTGGTGCCATATTCTTGCGGTTTCCGTTGTATCTCTGCAGCTCCCCTTGCGGCTGCTTCGTGTGATACTGCCATACTGAAAGCCTTGTCCAGCGTAAGATCCTTTACTGATAGAAGCCGTTTCTGGGTTCCTTCACTTTGTAGCCCACACACAAACTTGTCCCTTAACGTATCTGCTAGTCCCGCTCCAAACTGGCAGTGTTTCGATAGCTTGCGCAGTTCCATTAGGTACTCAGCATTGCTTTCGTCTTTGTGTTGGTTCCTTTTATGGAACTTAAATCATTCTGCTATCAGCAGCGGTGTGGGGTTTAAGTGGTCCTGTAGGATTTCTACTATGCTTTCGAAATTCTTGTTCACCGGCTTCTCTGGGGTTATTAGATTTCGCAGTAACCCATAAGTTTTTGCACCCATTGAATTTAACAAAACCAGTGCTTTACTAGCATCTGGAACTTCATTCGCTCTGCAGTACACCTCAATACATTCCACATATGTCGCCCAATCTTCGACTTCATTGCCGAACGTAAAGATACTGCCACTCTTCGGCATCCCTGGGTGTGATTTAACTGTCAAAAATGGTGTCTCCCGCGCTTCCCCTTCTTCTCCGCTGGCACAAAATGGCATCTCCCGCGCTTTCATTCCTTCCCGCGCTCGCCCTTCTTCTCCACTGCGGCTTCTAAAAATGGTGTCTCCCGCGCTCTTCCTTCTTCTCCGCAGCTCAATGGCGTCTCCCGCGCTCTCCCTTCTTCTCCCCGCGGACACTGTTCAGCCCTTGAGCCCTGGCTGTGCTCTGCGCGTTCTTTTTTTTTCTCGACGCCGCTCGGTCCTGAACCCGGCTGTTGCTTTACCCTGTCTCTCTCCGGTTGTTTTTTTTTTCTCGACTCCGCTCGGTTTTCAACCCCCGGCTGCGCGTTGTGCGCTTCACCGTCTGTCTTACCCCGTCGACGCTGCTCGGCTTTCTCTCCACCATCGGTCGGCTCCAGCCGCCGCTGTCCGGGAAGGGTCTGCGCTGGACCTGTCGTCAGTCTCTTGCTGATCGTCGTGGCTGGGGAACCAAGCCCGGCTCTCCACAGCCTCCCCTGCGATGTTCACTCTCTGCCGGACGGCTGGGCGGTTGCTCGTGGTCGACGCCCGTGTTCCTGGCCTCGACTTTTTTTTCTTTTGTTTTGTTACACCGCCCTCCCGGAGCGAATCCTCAAAGGGAAATGCAGAGTTGCAGGTAGATTCGAATCGACACTCATCACCACTGTTAGATCCGTGATTCTGAGAGTATGCTGTTTTTCAATAACCACACGGATGCTGTAACTTAACAATAAACAGGTATTTACTGGAGGAGGGTAGTCTCAAGACTGGGGGTACAGAGGCATGCGCAAGGCTTATATACAGGTGTGGTCACTGCCGGTACTACAGTTTACAGGAGCTGTAAAAGCAGTTCTGTCTTAAAGGCACATACACTACAGAGTGGGGGATAGGGGATCAGGTTATGGTGAGGAATTTTGCTCGGGTAGGAAGTCTAGAACCATTATACATGGGGCCCTACAGCATTGTAGACAAGGCAAGCCCCATGGTATACACCATAAAGATGCCCCGGCGCATCAAATGGTTCCATATTAATCAATGTAAATTGTTTAAGCCCGAGAAAAGGGAACAGTCAGTTGGGGCAAGTTCTGAGGGTAGAAATCCTTAGTCTGCAGCAGGAGCAAGTTCACAGACTGCACAGGCAGGTGCAGTGGCTTGTTTTAGGGGAGGAGCCATCCCGCCCACTATTTGGGACACTCCCCCACTCCTCTGGGACTTAGATGAGGTGGGATGTGAGGGCGAAGACCCTGCCCCGACCCAGATTTAGACGAGGTGGGACCTGAGGGCGAGGACCCTCAGTCTGCAGCACCAGGCTGCGAAGAGTGACCTGCCCCTAGCACAGGTTTAGGAGAGGTAAAGCCTGAGGATGAAAATCCCCAGCCAGCGGCAGTGGAGAGCCCACAGACTGCACCGGGGGGGGCAGTGGCTCGGGTTAAAGAACCACCAGCCAGAAAACCCCCACCAGCCAAAGTCCCCAGAAGGTCCCCACGAACGCCACAGCCACAGGAACTGTGGTCACCGGCTCCCCAGTTTAAAAGGCAGCATCTCGAGTCAGGGATCAGTCTGAGGGCAGAGGTCCCCAGCCAGCAGCCGTAGGCTGCAAGGGACCAAAGGAACAGGACCGAGCAGCCACACCGAAAAGAGTGGTGTGCTGCAGCCCGAACAGGAATTAGCCTGGCCACCCGGAGACGGGCGGCGGATGTACATCGTTTCTGTAATGTAATTTTAGTGATTGTTCAGTTTGGGTGTTTAGTTTGATTTTAAATAAGGTGATTGGTAGTTTAAGTATTATTGCTTTAAGAATGTTTGTAATGAGTCGAGGTCGCAAGACTCGACTATGCTTTACCAAAGCCAGAGAATCTTCTCGGGACCTGTCTATATGCTTTTGTGTCTCTTTACAGAAGGGATTTCGAGATGAAGGGGGGCATACTCCTACTCGTCCTGATAGGAATGAGCACTGGGAAGCGAGGTGACATGGTGGACTCCCACATCCATGGGTGCTCAGGAGAGAGAGCACCGGTTGTGACTGCTGGGGGCGGCGAACGAGGCATGGAGGAGCTCGCTATCTATTCCCATGAGGGAAGATGGCCAGGGTGGTTGGGATCTAACTCCACCCGGTACTCCAGCCAGACCGGGTTCACCTATGGGGAGGCCTCCCTCCCCTGCCCCAGCATCCAGGTTGTGGCCTCACGGGCCGGGGTCACTGAGGGGAAACGCGTGTGCCTGACTTGCAGAGGACAGATTCCCCTGGGAAGGTGGTGTTGGCTCAGAAAGCTCAGCAGGGACATGGGGGACCATACAGCTGACTGGGAACGAATGGGGAACGACACCGACCGGATGGTCACAGGGACCCGAGGGGGAACTAGAGTATGCTGGGATAAGCGGTGGGAGTCGAGACAGGGAATTTATGCCTGCATGTGGGGGTCGCAAAGGGCCTGCCCCACAGGCATACTCATCATCTTCTCCGCATCATGGCAGGATAAGGGGGAGGGGGTGGAATGGGATTCCAACCTACACTCATGCATAGTCCCAAGGTACCCAGCCCCAGTTAAAGCCACTGAACTAGTGGCACGCATCCGTAAGCCCCTGTCCACGACTCAGGCAGCAAGAACACACAGAGAGGGGTGCCCTGCCACCACCAAGCAACCAGGGAATGGGCTGGTACTAGTGCCGACGGAAAAGGTGCTATACCAGGGGGTACACTACGCGGTAGCTTCCGTGATCCTGAACCTCACTGAGGTACACTTACCGGAGTGGTGCCCCAAAGAGACAGAGCAGCTATACCAGGCCCTGTTAAAAGAAATGTTTAGGAAATTCTACGAGTTCGATTTTGCCAATGTAGAATAAACCGAACTGTACACTACACACAGTGAGTATTTTGGTAGTGCGGGGAGACAAAGAAGGGGAGCCTGGAATGATGTTTTCACAGCGTTTAGCACAGGGTCCTCTGTCAGCAACAGCCTGGATAACATAGAATTGCAGACACAGATAAACGGTTTGAAAATGCAGTTGCGAAAAATCTTAATGGATGAAAATACAGTAGTAGGCTCAGAGTTGCACGAGGACCAGGCTATGATGGTCCATTTGAAAGAGATCATTGCTGAGCTGGAAAGACATGCCAAAACTGTAAATGCCCTTATAAGAGAGGACAGGAATGCTTCAGATCAGGCTGCACAGAATGAGGTGTGCGTATTTTACGGGACATGGTTGCTAGGCGAGGGCCGTAGTAACCTGGAGGATTTAAAACAGGGTTTAGTCCCCTCCTGGATCAGCAACAAGCACCTCACAGCCCTCCATCCATTTGAGAATGCATTAAGCCCATGTCAACTCCGGCTAGCTTCTGAGGCCTACCCAGCCCCAGTAGATTGTGGGTGCTCTAACCACACTATCATGGGGATAGTAGTGAGGATGCCGGTCATGGTTGAGACAGCCTGACCCGCACCGGTATACAGGGTAGAGAACATTGGAGTCATTCAAGGGGGTGCACATATCCGTTTCACAGCGGTCCCATCTTATGTCATAAAGTGGGAGCACGCTATGACAGGTACTGACCTCTCGGGGTGCCAGAGCCGGGGAACACACATAATACTGTGTCCCCAGTACTTGAACACCTAATCTAAACCACAGTGCAGGTTTAAAGCTGCTGACGCAAAACCTATAAACTGTACCATGGAGGTAATGGCACAAGACCATGTTCCCCCACAGGTAGCATATATAGGAGGTGGGACATATTGTGTCACCACAGGTGCGCCCCACTACCAGCATGGACATCATAGCTGGTGTCCAGTAAGTGACAGCAGTTTCTGCTTTAAACCCGAGGCTGAAGTTCAAGTGGCCCAGGAATGAATTGTCCCCATTCCTGAACCCGCCACTGTTCAGCTCACTGTAAAAGAGAATTTCACCAACCTGAAAAAATATGTAGCACATTTCAGCTACGAAATCCCCCCTCTCCCAGAACATCTGACCAAGATATTAAAGGCAGTAATAGTCTCACAGAAACATTTCTATACATTAGAGCAGAAGACAGTAGAGATAGGGGCCAAGATCTTGGACATTGTAGTTCCACCCTGGTGGGACATTTTTGAAAATATAGAGGTCCCTTCATGGGTTAGACTGGCTTCCCACATCCTCGTGTTTTGCCAGCTGGGAATAGTATTGTACCTAGTGTGCACTCAGTGCAAGGGAAAAGGCCAAATACTAGAATTTCAAAACCAAAGGACGTGGAAAGAGCATTACGTTAAGGTGGAGGGAGATATACCTGTTTGAATCTTTTATTTTGTATTTTTGAATAAAGGTTGTCATTTTTTTGTGTTTTTGTTATTTTTTAATAAAGGTTTTGACGTGTTATTTTTAATAAAGATGTGTATGTACCAAGTGGTGCAGGGTTGTGGGTCCCCTCCATGCTTGGATGTGTGTAAATAATTGTATTTTTGCCTATGTATGCTTATGTACCACTACATTTTCGAAGAATGGGAAATGCGTGTGTCATGGGATTATAGATAGGTAATTACGGGGAAGATTGGCTGTGGAGGGTCGGAATTTTGCTCACCTTCGTAGGTATGATTCTTAAAGCGAGTTTAGCATCAACGGGGAGCAGTGTAGGGTTCTCAAAATTCCCACATTCCCCAGAGTTATTAATAAAGGGACCCTGAAGGACAAAGTTATAAGGGTACCCTAAACAAAATGGCTTCTGGACCTGATGGCATAAACCTGCAAGATTGAAAAAAAACAGGGCCCTGCAAAAATGGCAGGTCAAATTCAAAGTGGCTTTTGAAAACCCTGACATGCCAAGGCCTGTGAGAGCTGAAGCCAGACAATAGATAATGCAGAATACGCATTCTTCATTTTGAAACCAATCAACTCAGGAAAGACTTAATCTTGAACCCATCAAACCTTTGCATAAATAATCGCTTACAGTTTAAACTGGCTGCCGAGCCAGGAAGATACCGATTCACATCATGAATAACAAACACCGAGACATTAAGGAACATTTAACAATGGGACAACCACCCAAAAAGCAGTTAAGGTGAATGACTATAATCACTTTAACGAGCCCGCCAAAAATCGGACAAAGAACTAACCCTGATTTGGCGCGCAGATAAAAACATCCGAAGTAGTACAATTGTAGGCCCACTGGTAACCGAAAAGAGACGGGACTCGAGCCAGGACTCAAAACACACAGGACACACGGGGCAGTAAGCGAGCAGGCGAGACGAGGTGAACGGCAAGGCCGATAAGCAGAGAAGGGCAGCGTGGAGAAGCGTTGGGGATGAGCAGGCACACACCCTGGTCCAGGTATACTCGGAACGAACGAAGCTGATGAACGAAGCAGGGGTAGAAGAAGAAGCAGATGACCATGAGCACCGAGGTAACAAAAGGCCGGGTAAACCATACATTCGGGTCATTACCACTGCACAGGTAATGATCTAGGCCACCGCGACCAAGCCGACACCGAAGACCGCCAACCGAACCCCAACCGCAACAAAAACTTCAATGACCAGACCACCACCAGAAGAACAAAACCCGCAGTTTCCATTCTGCAAGGTAAAGTACCCAACAAAGACTTTACTCCCTATCTCTAACGGAGGAAAAGAGGGTACATTACTCAGACGACTCCACCGCCGTGCCCTGGGACCACGTGACGATGGCAGGCCCCAAAGGACACCAAGAGCGAACCCCAAAACCGCAACTGGCCCAATCGACAGGATTCAACCTGTCCAGAAACCCTTATTGGTGAGCATAAACCCTGGCCTCTCACAGCACAATTAGTTAGATATTGGGGGTGGGACATGGGTAAGGGGATTAATACTGTGATTTTTCCCTTGATGTGCCGTGTGTTTCCCATCCCTAATTAAGTGTACTCTTGTATGCCTGTAGCTATTCCAGTAATTTTTCCAGTGTTGTAATTTTATTGTGCCTTTTAATAAAAATACGGTTTTCTTGTACCAAACCGGTTGTCTACTCCAATTCTATATCGCCGCCTGTACCTAAGTCCGGTGTCTAGAACCCAGGGGTGTGGGAGCGATTCGAACCACTCGGGAACCCAGTCAGAGGCGAGCCGACTGCACACACGCCACCCCCTACACCTGAGGAATCGGCAGGGACCCATGCTCATTTCTCGGTCATCCCTCATTTACATGGCTGAGTCAAGTTGCCAGGATCATGTTTCTCCAAGGTTTCTGCCAATGTGCAACTAAAGTTATGATGGAAGATCAGATAAACCCTCACAAAAATTTTAGCTCACAATTGTTAACTTTCCTAAGTTTCTCAAATATTTTCCCTAAAAATATTGTCCATTTACATTCAGCTACATTCGTTAGAAACCATTTTTCCCCATAACCCACAAAAATATGATGAAACAAGTCACTAATTTGTTCATTGTTTTAAAATGGCTGAACTTTAGATTTGTATCATTAGTTTCTGATATTCCTCCATTGGTAGTGAAGGTCATCTTTATGATGTTATTGCAATATATTGTGATGTTTCCTGTAGTTTTCTTTGAGGAGTAAAGGTGGTTGGAGTTAAACACAAATTAAGTTAGCTGAATTAGATATTAGCTTGACAATAGGGAAAGGCAATGATAAATGGCCAAAGCTGTATCGGGAAGGCATGACCCCTGTGCACTTCCGCAGGACATTGTATTTATTCGCCTGCTGTTCATACTATTTACAAATGATATGGGAAAGGGGACCTACAGTAATATAAAGTTTGCTGATGACAGCAAATGACTATGTAGCCAAGTGATCAATGAAAGGCAGATTGATAACACTCAATGGGATCCGGAAAAATAATTAGTAAGCTATAGATTGGTACATTAAGTGAGATAGCTTACAACAAGTGTTCACATTGATCGGTGCTATTTTAAGATAGTCCAGTGGCGAGTGGGACTGGGTAAAGCTCAATCTCCATAGAATACATATTCAGGTGCCTCCCCTTACAAAGTACAAAATTGCATTTTTGGGTGAAGGGGAAGTAAGCAGGTTCCCTGAACTGTCATTACTGAGATTGTGTCTGCTGCAGAGAAAATGAGTATTCCTCCCAGACAATGGCGCCAAGAAGGCAGTTATAAGAAAAGTATCAAATTATTAATCTGATCCAAAATAATCTGATTTTTAGAACCCAAGAAATGGATATTCGTCTGAGTGTTTTGCATTTAGTGTGAGGTTGAGGAGGAGGTCTCACTAATAAGCATAAGACCCCCAGCAGTCTAATAGAAAAAAAAAACTTGCATATATAAGCACATTATCACATAAGTCCCAGGCCTAGAAATTCAATTGAACCTGAAAACGGGCGGTGGCACTGCAGGCCAAGGGTAACAGCCACCCGTAAAAAAAGCGCAGAACCTCCCATGCAATGCGCTCTTTCAGGTGGTAAGATCAGCAGGAGGCCGAAGGTCGGGTCTAAAGTATCTGTGCAGCTTTCTTAGGAGATCACAATTCATTAAAGTGAAGTGCAATGTTTCTGGTTATGTTTCTTATGCTTTGTAGGTTGACAGAGACAGTATGCAAGATAAATGAAAGCCTAAAAATAAACTGGCCCAGATATTCTGATCCCTACGGGTGAGTACGCGCTGTGTACCCACCCGTAGGCATATCCGAAATGCCGGTTTTTGGAGACCCTCCGCCTGCAGAAAACCCTTACAATTCTTACGCCTGGTAAAAGCAGGCACAGGGCCTGCTTTTACCAGGATAAGAGTTGATAAAAGTTTTTTAAAAATGTTTCACTGATTTATCGTTTAAAAATACTTTAAAAAAAAGGTACGTTTATTTTTAGCCCTGTAAAAAACTTTAATTATTTTTTTCAAAAAATTAATTTTTTGTTTAAAATTTGTTGTAATTGCAAGTCATTTTAAAAGTGTGATGTTTTAAAAAAAAATTATTTAAAGTTTTACTATGATTTTTCATTGATCTCCATTCATATATTTGACAGTTCTGACGAAAGATCATCGACCTGAAACGTTAACTCTGTTTCCCCCTTCACAGATGCTGCCTGACCTGCTGAGTTTCTTCAGCATTTTCTGTTTTTATTTCATATATTTGACAGGTCTTCCTGTCAAAAGTATGAAGGGAGATTCCCTCCTGTGATTGGCTCCCCATGGCCCACGTGATCCCAGGGACGCTGCGAATTACATGTGTCCCTGGGGTACGTGGGCCCTGCGCGCTTCAAGTTTGGTAAGGCCCAGGAGTGGAAGTTGTTGTGTCCGTGTGTTAATAGAGACACGGAAGGCAGGAGTAGGTTTCACAGGTGTTTAATGAACAAAGTCTGGAGGTGAACTAACTGATACAACACAATATACAGGCTTATATAGCCCGAGTGGCCATTACCGGCATTACAGTACACAGGGGGCTCTTAAAGGCACATACACTACAAATCCTCCCCTTTTAGCCAACCAGTACATAATATTTTAAGTAATCATTAATTACATGTTACAAGAACAATAATCTACACATTGCTGCAGTTAATCAATTATAAGTCAGTCTCTCTGGAGGCTTCCTGACTCGGTCCGGATAACGCCTCGGTGGTGTAGTAGTTTCTGGTGGTGTAGTAGGTTCTTTTGGCAAGGCTGATTCGGGTTGAATGCCAGTGTCCGGTTCATCTGGTTCCAGTATCACCGGATCGGAGGTAGATACTATGAGTATTTCTACTTCATCATTAGGCGTATAGAGTTGTGGTGTAGGTTGTCCCATTTTGGATGACTCTATGATTTGGTCAGCATGGCGCCTTATTATGCTTTCTCCAATGTCCACGATATACATCAGCGGTCCTAGTCGTGTGCAAATAGTCCCAGGCTGTCATTTCTCGGTACGGTAGTCCCGGGCCAAAACTTGTTGACCTATCTGGAAGGTTCTAGTTGGCCTTTCATTCATGCCTTGAAATTGCCGGTTCTCCACGTCCCTTCTGATGTTTGGCTTGATCAAATCCAGCCGGCACCTTAGGCTTCTATTGAAGAACATCATGGCGGGAGTTTGGTTTGTAACCATATGCGTTGCATTCCTGTATGCAAACAAGAAGTTATCTACCTTATGCTGGAGTTTTATGTCTTCATTACCCATGGCCTTTATGGCCTTCTTGAAGGTCTGGACAAACCTTTCAGCCAATCCATTGGTGGCGGGATGGTATGGGGCGGACGTGTAGTGCTTAACCCCATTGTTTTTTAAGAACTTCCTGAATTCTTCGGACACAAATTGTGGTCCATTATCAGAAAAGATCTGTTCAGGCAGCCCATTCCTGGCAAATATGGTCCTTAATACTGTGATGGTTTTTTCCGTGGTGGTGGAGGACATTTTTATTACCTCCGGCCACATGGAGTGCGCATCAACCGCGATTAAGAACATTGAGTCCATAAATGGACCAGCAAAGTCGATGTGTACCCTTTGCCATGGAGATGAGGGCCACTCCCATGGATGTAGAGGGGCTTGTGGTGGAGCGTTTTGGACCTTCTGGCATCCTAGGCAGCTCTTGGTCATTTCTTCGATGTCTCCATCGATACCTGGCCACCATACAAACGCCCTGGCTAGGCTCTTCATTTTCACTCCACCCAGATGCCCCTCGTGAAGCTCCTTTAGAAATTTATCCTGGAGTTTGGGTGGAATCACCACTCTGGATCCACACATCAAGGTTCCTCGGCACACTGACAGCTGTTCTCTTCTTTGCGAGAATGCTGGCAACAGTGGTTCGCCATGTGCTGGCCATCCCTTCACTGTTAAATCGTAGACTCGTGAGAGAGTTGGGTCATTTCTCGTTTCCCTTTCAATGGCAGAATTTGTTACTGGTAGACATTCGACTATGGTTGAGTGGAACATCTCCACTGGGTCTACTGTAGGTGCCTCTTCTACCGTTGGCAACGGTAGGTGCGATAAACCATCAGCATTCCCATGCTGTTTTGATCCTTTGTATTCTATGTCATATTGGTGTGCCCCTAGGAAAAGGGACCACCTCTGTAGCCTTTGCGCTGTCATAATGGGAACACCCTTTTTAGGGTTGAATATGGAGATGAAGGGTTGATGGTCAGTCAACAAGGTAAATTTTTGTCCGTGTAGGTAATGGTTGAATTTCTTCACTCCCCATACCAGGCTGAGTGCTTCCCTGTCGATTTGGGCATAGTTACGCTTAGCTGAGTTCAATGAGCGTGACGCAAAAGCTATCGGCCATTCCGAGCCATCAGGAAATCTATGCGATAATACCGCTCCTACGCCGTAAGGGGATGCATCGCACGCCAGTCTGATTGGCAGTGATGGGTTGTAATGAGCCAAAACTTCCTTGGACGTGATTAAGTCTTTGCATTTATTGAAGGCACATTTACAGTCTTCGCTCCATTTCCAAATTACTCCTGTTTGTAACAGTTCATTAAGAGGGTGCAGAAGAGTTTATACGTTCGGTAAAAATTTATGATAGTAATTTATTAATCCCAGGAACGACCTTAATTGTGAAACATTTTCAGGTGCTGGGGCTTTTATGACCGCTTCAGTTTTTTCAGATGACTTATGCAACCCTTCCTTATTAATTATATGTCCACAATATGATATTTGATTCTGGAAAAATTCGCACTTGGGGCGATTTGCTCGTAGGCCCCGTTCTCTCAGCCTAGTGAGCACCTGCTCCAAATTGGCAAGGTGCTCGTTGTCATTTTCTCCTGTTACAAGGATGTCGTCTAGGTAGCATTGAGTCCCCGGAATCCCTTGGAGGACTTGCTCCATAGCTCTTTGCCAGATAGCTGGAGCTGATGCTACTCCGAAAACCAGTCGATTGTATTGGTACAGGCCTTTGTGTGTATTTATCGTGAGATACTTTTTAGAGGCCTCTTCAACCTCCATCTGTAGATATGCCTGTGCCAAGTCAATTTTGGTGAAACATTTCCCTCCGGATAGTGAGGCGAAAATATCTTCTATCCTCGGAAGAGGATACTGTACCATGTGAAGGAGCGGGTTTACAGTCACCTTGAAGTCTCCACAGATGCGAATTTTTCTCTGTTCTTCAGATTTATCATTATTCAACGTTTTCTTCATGACCGGGACGATGGGTGTTGCCCACTCGCTCCAATCTATCTTGGATAATACGCCTGCCTTTTCCAAATTCTCCAGCTCTGCCTCGACTGCTGGACGAATTGCGTATGGCACCGGCCTTGCCTTAAAAAACTTGGGAATTGCCGCATCTTCCACTATTATTGAGGCGGTGATGCCTTTCAAGGTTCCTAGTTTCTCTTGAAACACTTCCTTGGCTTGGCCAAGATGTCTTTTAATCGTTCAGGTATGATGTCATCATCATTTTTTACCTTACTGGTCACCGTCATTGCCTGAATGGAGTGCCAGTCTAAACGTATCTTCCTGATCCATTCACGTCCCAACAGCGGTGGACCACCATCTTGCCGAACGTATAAATACAACTTCTGTACTTCCTTGCCGTTGTATACAACAGGCACCCTTATTTTTCCTTTGGGGTATACTTTCTGCCCCGTATATGTTTTCAAGATAATGGATGTGTCTTTTAAAGGTATATGCGGAAATAGCCGCTCGTAATCCCATCGATTTATGACGGTCAGAGCTGATCCTGTATCTAGCTCCATTTTAACTGGGGACCCCGCTATCGTGAGGGTAACCCAAATGGTCTGGTAATCTTCTTTGGCAATTACATTATGTAATTTGAGAGAGCTTAGTCTCTTGTTTCCGGAGTCGCTATTGCTCTTCTGGTCTTTGGAGCTACTGTCCGTCATCATTTGTACCTTTCTGTACTTTTCCTTATTGATTTTTTTTCTGTCAGTGGATTTTTTGTTTCCAGATCGGCATACACGTGTAATGTGTCCCATCTTTCCGCATTGCCTGCATGCTTTGTCCTTGAACCAGCAGTCCCTCTGGTCATGGGTGGATCTGCTGCAGCGATAACATCTCTCGAAACCCTGTGTCATTTCATTGGTGCCGAAGTCCTGTGGCTTTTGCTGTATCTTTGCAGCTCCTCTTGCTGCTGCTTCGTATGATACAGCCACACTGAAAGCCTTGTCCAGTGTCAAATCTTTCTCAGAAAGTAGCTTTGTTTGTGTTCCTTCACTTGGGAGACCGCAGACGAATTTGTCTCGTAGAGATTCTGCCAGTCCTGTCCCGAATTGGCAGTGTAGGTTATCAACAATCTCCTTAAATTCTTGTCCATCGGTTTGGCTGGAGTGATTAAGTTTCGTAACAGCCCGTATGTCCTTGCGCCCATTAGATTTAGAAGTACCGATGCCTTTTTATCATCTTTTAGTGAGTTGGTCACACCGCAGGTAAAGGCTAGCTCAGACAGTAAATGGGTGACCAAAAGGCAGGGTAAAGGCAGGAAGGTAGTGCAGGAGTCACCTGCGGTCATCTCCCTCCAAAACAGGTTTACCGTTTTGGGTACTGTTGGGGGAGATGACTTATCAGGGGAAGGCACCAGCAGCCAGGTTCAGGGCACCATGACTGGCTCTGCTGCACAGAAGGGCGGGAAAAAGAGGGATAGGGCTATAGTGATAGGGGATTCAATTGTAAGGGGGATAGATAGGAGTTTCTGTGGCCGAGACCGAGACTCCAAGATGGTATGTTGCCTCCCTGGTGCAAGGGTCAAGGATGTCTCGGAGCGGGTGCAGAGCATTCTGAAGGGGGAGGGGGATCAGCCAGTTGTCGTGGTATATGTAGGTACCAACGATGTAGGTAAAAAGAGGGAGGAGGTCCTACAAGCTGAATTTAGGGAGTTAGGAGCTAAATTGAAAAGTAGGACCTCAAAGGTAGTAATCTCTGGATTGCTACCAGTGCCATGAGCTAATAAGTTTAGAGAGAGTAAGATAGATAAGCTAAATACGTGGCTTGAGCAGTGGTGCAAGGGAGAGGGATTTAAATTCTTGAGGCATTGGAACCAGTTCTTGGGGAGGAGTGACCTGTACCAAGGGGACGGTCTACACCTGAACTGTGAGGGAGCCGATGTCCTCGGGGTAATATTTTCTAGGGCGGTTCGGGAGGATTTAAACTAATTTGGCAGGGGGATGGGAACCTAGGTAGTGGAAAAGAGGGAAGTCATATGAAGTCAGAAATAGATGGTAGAAAGGTGAGAAGCAATAAGCAAAGGAGAGAAACACAAAGGGTCAAACTAATTCATAATGAGAGTGTGAAAAAAGCAAGCCTGAAGGCTTTGTATCTTAATGCTAGAAGCATTAGGAACAAGGTGGATGAATTAGTTGTGGAAATAGAGGTAAACAAGTATGATTTGATTGGGATTACAGAAACGTGGCTGCAGGGTGGGCAAGGCTGGGAACTTAACATCCAGGGATATACAATATTTAGGAAGGATCGGCAAAAAGGTAGGGGAGGTGGGGTAGCATTGCTGGTAAAGGAGGGGATTAATGCAATGGAAAGGAAGGATATTAACTCGGATGAAACGGAATCTGTATGGGTAGAAATGAGAAATAGCAAGGGGAGGAAAACGTTAGTGGGTGTGATATATAGGCCTCCAAATAGTAATATGGAGGTGAGGGAAGGCATAAAAAGGGAAATTAGAGAAGCGTGCGATAAGAGCACAGCTGTCATCATGGGTGACTTTAATTTACATATTGATTGGACTACCCAAATTAGTAAAAATTCTGAGGAGGAGGAATTCCTGGAATGTTTTCGGGACGGTTATCTGGACCAATATGTCGAGGAGCCGACTCGAGATCAGGCCATTTTAGACTGGGTATTGTGCAATGAGAAGGGACTTATCAGCAATCTTCTTGTACGAGGCCCCTTGGGTCA
Source organism: Somniosus microcephalus (assembly GCF_052327205.1). Taxonomy (NCBI): domain Eukaryota; kingdom Metazoa; phylum Chordata; class Chondrichthyes; order Squaliformes; family Somniosidae; genus Somniosus; species Somniosus microcephalus. The sequence goes on along the minus strand of NC_140993.1, from coordinate 102,017,011 downwards.
GAGCGATCATAATATGATCGAGCTCTCAGTCGAGATGGAGAGTGAGGAAATTGAATCAGAGACTAAGGTCCAGAACTTAAATAAAGGGAATTACGAGGGTATGAGACGGGAATTGGGTAAGATTGATTGGGTGGTGTTTCTGGGGGGATTGACAGTGGATAGACAATGGCAAGCATTCAAAGATAGAATGGAAGAATTCCAGAACATGTTTATACCGGTTTGGCATAAAAATAAACCTAAAAAGGTGACTCAACCGTGGATAACGAGGGAAATTAGGGACAGCATAAAATAAAAAAAAAGGGCATATCAACTGGCAAAAAAAAGCACCAGACCGGAAGATTGGGGGCAGTACAGGATACAGCAAAAGAGGACAAAGGGATTAATCAGGAAGGGGATAATAGAATACGAAAGTAAACTTGCAGCAAACATAAAGACAGACTGCAAAAGCTTTTATCGGTATATCAGGAGGAAAAGACTGGTAAAATCCCAAGTCGGTCCCTTGCAGTCCGATTCGGGAGAATATATAATGGAGAATAAGGAAATGGCAGACCAATTAAACTCATACTTTGGTTCTGTATTCACAAAGGAGGACACAAATAACCTCCCAGGAATATCGGCAAACATAGGGACTAATGAGAGGGAGGAGCTGACAGAAATTAGTATCTCTAGGGATATGGTGTTGGGTAAGTTGAGGGGACTGAAGGCCGACAAATCCCCGGGGCCTGATAAACTACATCCTAGGGTACTTAAGGAGGTGGCCCTGGAGATAGCAGATGCTCTAAGGATCATCTTCCGGAACTCCATTGACTCGGGAACAGTACCCGTGGATTGGAGGGTAGCTAATGTTACCCCAATATTTAAAAAGGGGGGTAGAGAGAAAGCAGGGAATTATAGACCAGTAAGCCTTACATCGGTTGTGGGCAGAATGCTAGAGTCCATTATTAAGGATAAAATAGCGGAGCACTTGACAAATGGGGAAAGGATCGGACAGAGTCAACATGGATTTACAAAGGGTAAATCGTGTTTGACTAATCTGCTGGAATTTTTTGAGGAAGTAACTGGTAAAATAGATGGGGGAGAGCCAGTGGATGTGGTGTACCTTGACTTCCAGAAAGCCTTCGATAAGGTTCCACACAAAAGATTATCATGCAAAATTAAGGCTCATGGGATTGGGGGCAAAGTATTAACGTGGATAGAGAACTGGCTGGCGGATAGAAAACAGAGAGTTGGAATAAACGGCTCGTTTTCGGAGTGGCAGGCAGTGACCAGCGGGGTGCCGCAAGGATCTGTCCTGGGACCCCAGCTGTTCACAATATATATAAATGATCTGGATCAGGGAATTGGATGCAATATTTCCAAATTCGCTGACGACACTAAACTAGGAGGAGGGGTGGGCTCTGATGAGGATGTCAGGAGGCTACAGTGCGATTTGGACAGGTTGGGGGAATGGGCGGATACGTGGCAGATGCACTATAATGTGGATAAATGCGAGGTTATCCACTTTGGGGGTAAAAACAGGAGGGTAGATTATTATCTAAATGGCAATAGATTGGGAGATGGGGAAGTGCAGAGGGACCTGGGTGTTCTTGCGCACCAGTCACTGAAGGAGAGCATGCAGGTGCAACAGGCGATTAAGAAGGCAAATGGTATGTTGGCCTTCATATCAAGGGGGTTCGAGTATAGGAATAGGGATACCTTACTACAGCTGTACAAGGTGCTGGTGAGACCGCATCTGGAGTATTGTGTACAGTTTTGGTCGCCCCATCTGCGGAAGGATGTTCTTGCCATGGAAAGAGTGCAACGGCGATTCACCAGGCTGATACCTGGAATGGCGGGAATGACCTACGAAGAGAGATTAAATAGTTTGGGCTTGTACTCACTGGAGTTTAGAAGATTGAGAGGGGATCTCATCGAAACATATAAAATTATGGCAGGCCTGGACAGGCTGAATTCAGAGAGAATGTTTCCAATGGCCGGGGAGCACAGAACCAGGGGCCACAGTCTAAAAATAGCGGGCAAATCATTTAAAACAGAGATGAGGAAGAATTTCTTCACTCAAAGAGTGGTGAGCCTGTGGAATTCCCTGCCACAGAGGGCTGTGAAGGCTAATTCAATAAATATTTTCAAGAGAGAATTGGATATATTTCTGAAGGCTAAGGGGATTAAGGGTTACGGAGAAAAGGCGGGGACGGGGTACTGAACTGGTAAGATCAGCTATGATCTCAGACGAAGATCAGCCATGATCTCATTGAATGGCGGAGCAGGCTCGAAGGGCCGAATGGCCTACTCCTGTTCCTATCTCTATGTTTCTATGTTTCTATGTTTTATTTCATTCGCTGTGCAATATTTCTCCACTCTTTCCACATATGTGGTCCAATTCTCTATATCATTATCAAAAGCATTAATATTGCCAGCCTTAGGCATCTTGGGGAAAAAATGGTGCCTCCCACGCTTTCCTTCCTTTCCTGCAGAAAATATATGGCGCTTCCCGCGCTTTCCCGCCGCTGCTGCTGACAACGCTGTTTCTCGCGTTTTAAAAAAAAAAAAAAATTTTTATTTACAGGTGGAGACTCGTTCCCGCCGGACTCTCTCTGCTAGGTCCGAACGCCGACCTGCTTTGCAGCGCCGGCCATCTCCCGAGTGCTCCCCCCCCGTCTGTTTCTGCTTGCCTCCGCCTTCGCTGCTTGGCCTCGCTGCAGAGCCAGCCGATGGAGCCACAGCCCGCCGCCCAGGAAGGATTATTGCAGTACCTGCCACCAGCTCGGCTAGCTGGTGAAACCACAGCTTTTTTTTTCTTGCTTTTCTTCGACTTTGGACGTCTGAGGAATCGATGTCCTTGAGGTGCTGCCGAATTGCAGGTAAGTCCGTTTCCAATTTGTCGCCACTGTTGTGTCCGTATGTTAATAGAGACATGGAAGTCAGGAGTAGGTTTCACAGGTGTTTACTGAACAAAGTCTGGAGGTGAACTAACTGATACAACACAATATACAGGTTTATATAGCCCAAGTGGCCATTACCGGCATTACAGTACACAGGGGGCTCTTAAAGGCACATACACTACAGAAGTGTGTGCGTCCCAGGAGCCCTCAGGTAAGGGCGCAGATTTTTCCAGATCGCAGGCCTCTGCCCACGGGAGGCCTGCGATCGGAAAATATGGGCCACTAATCTTTCAGATTTTAAAGAATGCAACTAATATTTCCTATTCTACTCCTGAGAATACAAATGAAAGCAACCTTTTTATACACATACCTAGTGAATAAGCTTTGTTATTACAGAGGCTTTTCACTGTAAGTCTTTTTATGAGTATATCTCTCTAGAAAGTACCCGGGTAAGTATTTTGAAAGGGCAATGGTGGACTGGAATTGGGAGATTTCTTTGCAATACTGGATGTCAGAGCCAGCATAGGTGATCCATGATTCCTCCCTGAATAGACCAAGAGATGCGAAGGCTGCGATTTTCCGAGTGGAGGCAGGTTGTTTATGTACCTTTCAGAGAAGAACTGATTCTATACTGCAGTACCGGCAGTGACCACCCCTGTATATAAAGTCATAGCAGGCTTCTGTACTTCAGTCTTAAGTCACCCTCTGTTCAGCTGCAAGCACGAGCAGAGGGAGCAGCCAGACTTTGGAGAGTGGATTAAAGTGGTGGTCCCCTGACCAGGAAGAGGAGGAGAACGTTGGACTACCACCACCACCAACTCCACCATCATTACATCAACTGAGGTGCCTGGAGAGAGAGGACAGAGGAGGAGAAGGAGAAAGGAGGCCTACATCAACATCAACCAGGGGAGAGGCCTTTCTATCACTACCTCCCCAAATTGGCCTCCACTTCAGGAGAGGGAGAGAGGGGAGAGAAACCAACTGCTTGAAAGGAGGGAAGAAAACTTCATCCGGAACATCTACAGGTGGGTGTTATTTGGGGCACTCTCCCAAGACTTTGTATTTTAGGTGGGGGGAGAAAAGAAGACGCAAGGCCGGATCATCAAGGGGTGTAGTGTGTGTGTGTGCTCTTGTTAAAAGCTAGGCCACACACACCACTAATTAGCATCCCTTCTATTGCCTGCCCTGGGAGAGCTTGGAGCTGCCCAAGGTGAAGTCCTTAATTTAATTTAATTACATCGTTAAGACCTGTTGCAGGACTAAGCCTGGGCTTCTCCAGCTTTTCCAGGTGAAGACGTCTTCTCCCCCTGCCAGAAGACCACCATCACCAAAGACTTTTTCCATCGGAGAGTGCAACCATGCCAACACCCACCCACCATCCTGAGTGGCAACACTGCCCTTTGCGGCCTCCCTCCTTCCCACCCCCCCACCTCTCTCTCTCTTTGTCTCTCTCTGCCTGTCTTTCTAAGGCACCTTAGTTTCATCTATTTTATTAATTGCCAATTGAGCAGAGAGGAGAGGGCTCCTCTCCCAATTTAAATCAATAAGGAGAGAGGTGTGTCCTCATTTTAATCAGCTCCCTCTGCTCAATAGAGGACAAAAAATATATATATACACCGAGGCCATTAACACCTTCAGGCCTGTGACTTGGGGTGAGTGTAGCCCTTAAAAAAAGGCACCCCAGAATGGCGACTGCGTCTTTGCCGGTGGCGGGGCCAGCCGGGACCTATGCGAGAGTGGTAGCCACAGCCACAGCTGCTCCCGCTGTTCCTGCTGCCCCGTCACCTTTTCGATTAATAACAAAAAAGCTTGGGGTGAAGAGCTACACTCACCCCACTATGACCATCGAGGCCTGCGTCAAGGCCATGGCTGGGGTTGTCGGCCCCTCAGCCATCGTCGCGGCCTCGAAAATGTATGGGAAGGCTGTGTTCTTCCTGGGGTCGGAGCGGGCGGTGTCCCTGGCTGTCGCCAAGGGGCTCACTGTGGGCGGGACCTTCCTGCCGGTGGATCCTCTCGAGGCCACCGCGCAGAGGATCATTATTTCCAACGTCCCGCCCTATGTTCCTGGTGCGCTCCTCCTTCCCCATTTGCGACAACTTGGGGAGGTGAGGTCGGGGATCACACCCATCCCGCTCGGCTTCCGGGAGGCCAGCCTTCGCCACGTCTTCTCCTTCCGGCGCCAGCTGTTTATCCAGCTGGCGCGGGAGGAGGACACTGAAGGGGCGTTCGTCGTCCCCCACGAGGGGACCGCCTACCGCGCCTTTTGGACGTCGGACGGTGTGAGGTGCCATGCCTGCAGGGAGGTGGGGCACATCAGGAGGAACTGCCCTGCCTCCAAGGCCGCCGGATCATCTCGTGCGGCCGAGGCTGGCGCCGCCGCCGCCGCCGCCCTTCCCCCCAGATCAGCCCGCGCGTCAAGTACATCTGATGCGCGGTTGACGTCGGGGGCCGATGCCACCAAGGCCTCCGGCGGGGGGGAGGGAGCGTGTCCGGCCGGAAAGAAGACGCGGGGAAAAAAGAAGCACCTGAGGGCAGGTCCCCCCGTGGATGGTGAGCCCTTGCCCCTTGAGCCCCTTACACCCGCGCTCCTCGCGGAGTTGATCAGGGCAGATGTGAGCGGCAGGGGCCCCGTGCCCGAGCCTGTGGCCGCAACCGCCGCAGCGGTAATGCCAATAACTGCGGCCGGGCTCGGGCCCGAGGAACCCGACAAACCTGCTCCGCCGGAGGGAGTCGAGGAGGAGGCCTTTGCAGACATGGAGGTCTCCCTCGCTCCCTCCGTGCTAAAAAGAAGGCGCGACCCCCTGGATGAGGAGGAGGACCGGGAGGAGGAAGGTCCCTCCGAGCAGGGGGAGTCGTCGCCCGCCGCGGGTACTGCGCCCCCCCCCCCCCAGCGCTGTCGTCATCACCAGCGATCGGCAGGCGTCGCCTGTCCCTCGGGAGGCTAAGGCAGATGAGTCTGTCCAGCACGTGCCTCCCGGGGATGGGGATGAGACCCTGCCCGTGGGGAGGGTTGCGGAACAACCCGCGGCAGTAATTGAAGTTGACCTTTTATCGGTGTCGTTACCCCTCGCCGGGTCGGGCAGCCTGGGGGCTGGGTCGGGCGAGCTCGAGGATAATGAGCTCGCCCAATGCGACCCGGACGTCTCCCAGGGGATGCTCGTCCTGGTAGAGCTTTTAATTCAAAACCCCCCGTCCGCTGGGTCGGAGGTTGGTGGCGGGGAGGAGGATGGCCCCCTGGCTGCGTCTCTGGTGCCGGACGTACTGGAGGAGCTGGAAATTGTTCTCTCCCCGGTTTCTCCGGTCGGTCTGGCATCTGAGGCGGAGGGGAGCTCTGAACCGCTGCCGTCTTCTGGCCCGGCACCCCTAGAGGAGCCCAGGGAGAAATCCTCTGCCGCCGATCCTGGGGGTGGGATCCGGGCGGAGGCGGGGCTGGCTGGCGCGGCCGAGTCGTTCGCTTCGCACTGCGCGGCGGACGGGTCGGGCGCTGGTGACGACCCCCTGGAGGAGGATGGGGACTCGGTGATGGGCACGGAGGATGATTCGGACTCCAGCGCCGACGTGGCGATGGATGACCTCGTGCCCCTTGCCGAGTCTCTCCTCATTTCCGTAAGGGAACTCCGGGATTTTATGGCCACGTGCCTGGGTCAGCGCAATAAGGTCCGGCTGGCCCTCGACAGGTGGTCGGAGCTGGCGCTGCTCATCGATTCCGTACGCGCCGCCGTTAAGATCTTGGGCGCGGACGAGGGTGTGAACCCGCTCGAGCTGCGTCGGCTCACAACGTTTCTCACTGGGCTGCTGAGGTAGTGGCGGCGGACCAGCGGCTGCGCTTCCTCCCCCCGTTAGGTGTAGGTAGAGGTTGCACTATGCTTCTGACATGAAGATAACCATAGCCAGCCTCAACATCAACGGCAGCAGGGAGGCGCGACGCAGATTCAATAACTTCTCGGTCCTTCGGGAGGGGAAGTATGCGGTGTGCTTCCTGCAAGAAACCCACACCGTTCCGGGAGACGAAGCCACGTGGCTCCTGGAGTGGCAAGGAGGGGTCAGCATGAGTCACCTCTCCAACAATTCCAGCGGGGTGGCTATCTTGCTGGCCCCGCATTTTCAGCCGGAGATCTTGGGGGTCAAGGAGCACGTGCCGGGCCGCTTGCTCCAGGTCACTGTTCGCCTGGGGGGCGTGCCGCTCCATCTAGTGAACATGTACGCCCCTCAGACCAGTGCGCAGCAAGTGCGCTTCTTCGAAGAAGTGTCCGCTCTCTTGGGCTCCATCGACGTGGGCGAGTGCGTCATCCTCGGGGGGGATTTTAACTGCACCCTCGAGGCGAGGGACCGTTCGGGTCCCCCGCGAAGCCCGGCGGCGATGGAGAAGTTGAGGGACCTGGTTGGGTCCTTCGACTTGGTGGACGTCTGGCGAAATCTCCACCCCGACTCCAACGCCTTCACTAGCGTGAGGTCTGGGGGAGGAAGGTCCAGAATCGACCGCCTCTACATTTCCCGGGCGTACGTCTCCTGCGTTCCGGCAGCTTCCATGCGGCCGGTGCCGTGCACGGACCACCACCTGGTGTGGGCGGAGCTCGCTCCGCTGCGCGCGCGGGGGGGGTCCGCGTACTGGCATTTTAACAACCTGCTGCTGGAGGACGCACGGTTCCGGGATTCGTTTCGTCGGTTCTGGGCCAACTGGAGAAGGAAGCAGGGGGGCTTCCCCTCCTTGAGGCTATGGTGGGATGTGGGCAAGGCTCACATCCGTCTGTTCTGTCAGGAGTACGCGAAGGGGTCGACCAAGAGGCGGGAGGCCCGGGTCGGGCGGTTGAAGAAGGAGGTGCTCGACCTGGAGTCCCGTCTCGGTCAGGTCGTCGAGGACCCGGCCCTGCGGAAGGTGTACGAAGAGAAGAAGGGCGCGCTGAAGGACCTGCAGCTCGTCGGGTCCCAAGGCGCGTAAGTGAGGTCGCGGATCCAGCTCCTGCGGGACCTGGACCATGGCTCCCCCTTCTTCTACTCGCTGGAAAAAAGACGGGGGGTCCGTAAGCAGCCGTCGGCTGCTGGCCGACGACGGATCTCTGGTCTCGGATCCAGAGGGAATCAGCGCGGAGACCCGCGCCTATTACGGGGCTCTGTTCTCTCCGGATCCGTCCAGCGAGGATGCGCGCAGAGTTTTGTGGGAGGACCTGACGAAGGTTGGCCCGGAGGGCGCCGAAAAATTGGACGCTCCGCTAAGTCTGGCGGAGCTGACCGGCGCCCTCCGCCAGCTCTCTAGGGGAAAGTCCCCGGGGCTGGACGGGCTGACCGTGGAGTTCCACAGGGCGTTCTGGGACGTCTTGGGGGGCGACTACGCGCGGGTCCTGGGGGACAGTTTGGCGACCGGGGAGATGCCCCTCTCTTGGCGCAGGGCGGTCATTGTCCTGCTGCCTAAGAAGGGCGATCTCCACTCCTTAAGAACTGGCGCCCGGTCTCCCTCCTCAGCACGGACTATAAAATCTTTGCCAGGGCCATGTCTGCTCGCCTTGGCACCGTGCTGGCCCACATGATCCACCCCAACCAGTCCTACACGGTCCCGGGCCGGACCATCCACGATAACATCCATCTGGTCCGGGACCTGGTCCACCACTCCCAGAGGGCTGGTCTGTCGGTCGCCTTCCTTTCCCTGGATCAGGAGAAGGCGTTCGACAGGGTGGATCACGAGTATCTCTTCGGGACTCTGCGCGCATTCGGGTTCGGGACGCATTTCGTCGCCCGGATCCGACTTCTGTACGCCGCCGCGGACTGTCTGATTAAAGTTAACGGGTCCTTGACGGCGCCCCTTCGCTTCGGGAGGGGGGTGCGTCAGGGATGCCCCATGTCCGGTCAGTTATATGCCATTTGCGTGGAGCCTTTCCTGCGCCTCTTGCGGAAGAGGTTGACGGGACTGGCTCTGCAAGGGCCGGGCGTGGAGGTGGTCCTCTCGGCTTACGCCGATGACGTGCTCCTCATGGTCACGGATCCCGCTGACTTGCGGAGGATGCGGGAATGCCAGCAGATTTACTCGGACGCATCCTCCGCCAAGATCAACTGGGAGAAATGTTCCGGACTCCTGGTGGGTCAGTGGCGGGTGGACTCCGTGCCGGAGGAGTTCAGGCCTTTCGCCTGGAGCACCACGCACCTCCTCTATTTGGGAGTCTACCTTAGCCCTGCCGAGGAAGCTTGGCCGGCGAACTGGCAAGAGCTGGAGGCCAAAGTCACCGCTCGCCTAGGACGCTGGACAGGACTGCTCCGAGTGTTGTCCTACAGGGGTCGAGCGCTGGTCATAAACCAGCTGGTGGCCGCCATGTTGTGGTACCGGTTGGTCACTTTGATCCCTCCCCCTGCGTTTGTCACCAAGATTCAGAAGGAGCTCATCGACTTCTTCTGGGACAAAAGGAAGCACTGGGTCTCTGCTGCGGTTCTGTGTCTCCCGCTTAGGGAGGGCGGTCAGGCGCTGGTGTGCCTTCGCACCCAGGCTGCGACTTTCCGTCTTCAGACGCTGCAGAGGTACCTGTACGTCGAGAACCCTCCGAGATGGTGTGCGCTGGCGACGTTTTTCTTCCGACAGCTGCATGGCCTCAATTACGACACGCAGCTCCTGTTTGCGAAAGTGGGCAGCAGGCGTGCCGGCCTGCGGGAGCTGCCTGTCTTCTACCAGGAACTACTATGGGTTTGGAACTACGTCGCTTCCAGGCGGAGCTCTCCCCCGTCAGGAGCGGCGGCTCTCCTTCGGGAGCTGCTGCTCAGGAATCCGCACCTCCACGAACACGGGTTCGGGCGGCTGGCGGAGGGTAGGGCTGTGGCTGGCAAGGTGACCAGAGTCGGGGACCTGCTCGATGGCGGAGGAGCGGGCTGGATGGCGCCGGAGGAGCTGGCGCGGCGCCTGTCCTGGGCCAACGTCCGGCTCGCGGTCGAAACCATCGAATCGGTAAAAGCGGCACTGGGCCCCGACTCCACTAGGTGTATCGAGGCGGCTCAAGCACGTGGGGCGATCCCGTCCGAGCTTACCCCCGTTCGGACGGAATTCCTCATCGGCGCCCGGCCCCGAAACTCCCCTCGGGAACCGGCGCCTCACAACTTGAGCCGTCTCGAGGAAATACCCTCCGTGCCTTTTCATTCCGCGCGGAGGGGTTTCCTGTACGGGCTGCTCCTGCACACTCTCCACTTTGCCATCTTCGTCTACCGTCCGGACACGCCTTGGCGTGGCGTTTTGCCGACCGGCGGTAGCGGCGGTCCCCAATGGAGGGCTCTCTACGTGGGAGTCCTCCCTTGTTCCATCGGGGACTTGGCCTGGAGGGTGTTGCACGGAGCGGTCCCGTGCAATAAGGTTTTAAGTAGGTTCACGGACTCCCAGGCCGCCTGCATTTTTTGCGGCCTGGAGGAGTCCGTGTTTCACGTTTATACGGATTGTGAGAGGTTGCAGCCCCTCTTTCACTATTTGAAGGGGCTGCTCCTCGATTTTTGGTTGCACTTCAGTCCCACGCTCTTGATCTACGGTCACCCGGTGCGGAGGGGAGCGGACAGGTTGGAGGACCTCCTTGTGGGCCTGCTCCTGGGCCTGGCTAAAAGAGCCATCAATTGGTCCAGGCAGCGGGCGGTCGAGGGGGTCGTCCAGCCGGATTGCCTGCATCTCTTCCGTGGCCATGTTCGCGCCCGGGTGGCCCTGGAGATGGAGCACGCGGTGTCCGCCGGTGCGCTTGAGTATTTCCGCGACCGGTGGGCGCCGCGGGGACTGGAGTGCATCATCAACACGGTAAACCAAATTTTAATTTGATTTGTTAAGCTTTAGTTGAACTTTTGTTTATTTACAGTCGAATTGTTTTTTTTTGGGTCCAAATAAAAGAGTACCCTCTGTTCAGTAAATAGCTGTTATTATTGTTCTCCTGCAGTCCATGTATTATTGATACCGGACACTACACTGGCGACGAACAGGTTCGAACTCACCTGCAGTACTGCATCACCTCATGGGGATCTTTCCCTGAGAAGAAGCTTCTTAGAGGTCGAAGTCAGAGCAACGGGCGTCGAACGCGGGCAACCGCCCAAGGATCCATCGGAGTTCGGAGAGTTGCAGGAGAGGCTGTGGACAGCTGGGCTTGGCTCCCCAGTCAAGGTGTTCCAGCAAATCGTGCTGGTAGCAGGTAGTGCGCTGAGCCTTCCGGACTGCGGCGGGCTCAAGCTCGATCGAGCGGCTCTGCAAAGGGGCCGTGCAGCGTCGTCGGGAGGAAAAGAGAGAGAGAGAGGGTGGAGCGCACAGGGCGCGGTCGGTGCTCAAGAACCGGGCAGCGTAGCGAAAATAAAACAAGGGGAAGGAAAAGTGAGACGCGCCGAAGCCGCGGGTCGCCGCCATTACCCTGCAGAACGCTAGGAGCAGCATGGCAGCAAGGAGAAGAAGCAAAAGCACGGGAGGCGCCATTTTATTCCATTGGGGAAGAAGGAAAAGAGCGGGAGGTGCCATTTTAATCGATTGGTGAAGAAGAAAAAGCGCGGGAGGTGCCATTTTAAATCACCCAAGATGCCGAAATGTGGCAGTATCACTGCTTTCGACAACGAGGTAGAAGACTGGACCACGTATGTGGAAAGAATTGAAGTGTACTGCAAGGCAAATGAGGTGGCCGATGGAAAGAAGGCGTCGGTATTATTAAATTTGATGGGCGTGAGAATGTATGGCCTATTGCGGAATTTAATTACCCCAGCTAAACCAATGGAGAAAAGTTTTGAAGAGATTGTTAATATCTTACAGGAACACCTAAACCCTACACCGCTGCTGATAGCAGAAAGATTCAAGTTCCATAAAAGAAACCAGCACAAAGATGAGAGCAATGCTGACTATCTTACGGAACTACGCAAGTTATCGAATCACTGCCAGTTCGGAGCAGGACTGGCAGACACCTTACGGGATAAGTTTGTCTGCGGGCTCCAGAGTGAAGGAACCCAGAAACGACTACTTTTGGAAAAGGACCTGACGCTAGAACAGGCTTTCAGCGTGGCAGTATCCTACGAAGCAGCAGCACGGGGAGCTGCGGAAATACAACAGAAACCACAAGAATACAGCACTAATGAAATGGTGTATGGAGCAGAAAAGTGCTATTGCTGCGGCAGAACAACCCATGATCAGAAGGACTGCTGGTTTAAGGGAATGTATGCAGGCAATGTGGGGAAATGGGACACATAGCAAGAGTCTGCAGGTCGGGAAAGAAAACCAACACTACAAGAACTACTAAGGAAAAGTACGAGAAAGTAAAGAAATTGACAGAGACTAGTTCGGAAGATCAGGAGAGTGATAAGGACTCCGGGAGCAGGAGACTAAGTTGTCTAAAGTTACACAACGTGATCGCAAAGGAGGATCACCGAACCATTTGGGTCACCCTCATGATAGCAGGGTCCCCAGTAAAGATGGAATTGGACACAGGATCAGCCCTAACTGTCATGAATCGATGAGACTATGAGCGGCTATTCTCACACATACCCTTGAAGGACACGTCCATTGTATTGAAGACATACACGGGGCAAAAGGTCTACCCCAGAGGAAAATTAAGGGTGCCAGTTGAATACAACGGCAAGGAAACACAGAAACTGTATCTATATATACTACAAGATGGAGGACCACCATTATTGGGATGTGAATGGATCCGAAAAATACAATTGGATTGGCATTCCATTCAGGCGCTAACTGTGACTGACAAAAAGGATGATGACGTCACACCTGGACGACTGTCAAAAATTCTAACTGATGCGAAAGAGGTGTTCCAACAAGGACTTGGGACTCTAAAAGGAGTAACGGCAATGATAAAAATCGAAGATAACGCAAACCCAAATTTTTTAAGGCCAGACCGGTACCTTACGCGATCCGCCCAGCCGTTGAAGCAGAGCTGGAGAGTCTGGAGCATTCGGGTGTGCTGTGCAAGGTGGACTGGAGCGAGTGGCCCACACCTTTCATTCCTGTAATGAAGAAATCATTGAGCAGCACGCCTGGGGAGCCGAAGAAGGTTCGCATCTGTGGGAAATTCAAGGTAACTGTGAACCCAGTCCTGCACACAGTACAATATCCACTTCCACGGATAGAAGATATTTTCACCTCACTATCTGAAGGGAAATGCTTTACAAAGATTGATCTGGCCCAAGCATATCTAAAATGGGGGTGGAAGAAGCATCTAGGAAATACCTCACGATAAACACTCACAAAAGCCTTTACCAGTACAATCGACTGGTATTTGGGGTGGCATCAGCCCCGGCTATTTGGCAGAGGGCGATGGAACAAGTCCTGCAAGGGATCCCGGGGCCCTAGTGTTATTTGGACGACATCCTGGTTACGGGCAAAAATGACAGTGAACACCTTGCCAACCTGGAGCAGGTGCTCACTCGATTACAGGAATATGGGCTACGAGCCAACCGCCTCAAATGCGAGATGTTCAGGAGACAAATCTCGTATTGTGGCCACATGATTGATGAGGAAGGGTTGCATAAGTCGCCGGACAAGATTGAGGCTGTAGTCAAGGCTCCAGCACCGGAAAATGTTTCGCAACTGAGGTCGTTCCTCGGGTTGGTGAACTACTACCATAAGTTCTTGCCAAATTTATCTACAATTCTGCACCCACTGAACGCCCTGCTGCAAACTGGAGTAACATGGAAATGGAGTGATGAGTGTAAGCGTGCCTTTCAGAAACGTAAATGCCTAATCACTTCAAAAGAAGTATTGGCCCACTACAATCCAACACTACCGATTCGGTTAGCATGTGATGCGTCTCCCTACGGCATCAGAGCGGTGCTGTCACACAAATTCCTTGACGGTTCAGAGAGGCCAATAGCCTTTGCGTCGCGCTCGTTAAACTCAGCTGAGCGTAACTACGCCCAGATTGACAAGGAGGCCCTCAGCCTGGTGTGGGGGGTGAAGAAGTTCAATCACTATCTGTACGGGCAGAAATTCACCCTACTGACTGATCATCAGCCTCTGGTCTCCATTTTTAACCCAAAGAAGGGCGTTCCGGTGATGACGGCGCAACGGCTGCAAAGATGGTCACTTTTTCTAGGGGCACATCAGTATGACATAGAGTACAAGGGTACGAAACAGCATGGAAACATTGATGGGCTGTCGCGCCTACCGTTGCCTGTGGTAGAGGAAGCACCTGCAGTGAACCCTGTTGAGATGTTCCATGAGACCATAGTCGAATGTCTACCTGTTACAAACTCAAGTATAGAGAAGGAAACCCGAAATGACCCGACACTCTCTCGGGTCTATGATTTGACGGTGCAGGGATGGCCAGCACATGGCGACTCACTGTTGCCAGCATTCTCGCCAAGGAGAGAACAGCTGTCAGTGTGCCGGGGGACCTTGATGTGTGGATCCCGAGTGGTAATTCCACCCAAGTTGAGAGATAGAGTGCTCAATGTGCTTCATGAGGGTCATCTGGGAGGGGTAAAAATGAAGAGCCTAGCCAGGGCGTTTGTGTGGTGGCCGGGAATCGATAAAGAAATCGAGGATATGACCAAGAGATGCATAGGATGCCAGAAGGTCCAAAACGCTCCACCACAGGCCCCGCTACATCCATGGGTGTGGCCCTCATCTCCATGGCAACGGGTACACATTGATTTTGCTGGTCCATTTATGGACTCAATGTTCCTAATCGCTGTGGACGCCCATTTGAAATGGCCAGAGTTCATCAAAATGTCCCCCACCACCACGGAGAAATCTATTGCAGTCCTACGGACCATCTTCGCCAGGAATGGTTTGCCAGAACAAATTTGCTCCGACAATGGGCCACAGTTTGTGTCCAAGGATTTCCGGAGGTTTCTGCGGAATAATGGGGTGAAACATTACACATCTGCCCCATATCATCCAGCCACAAATGGATTGGCTGAGAGGTTTGTTCAGACCTTTAAAAAGGCAATAAAGGCAATGTATAATGACGACATACCACTACAACACAAGGTGGATAATTTCTTGTTTGCTCACCGGAATGCGACACATGCAGTCACCAACCAAGCTCCAGCCATAATGTTCTTCAACCGAAGGCTAAGATGTCGCCTGGATTTGCTCAAACCAAACATAAGACGAGATGTTGAGGATAAGCAATTCCAGCACATAAATGAGAAGCCAACCAGGAGCTTCAAGATAGGGCAACCAGTCTTGGCCCGCGACTACCGAACAGACAAATGGCAGCCAGGAACGATAACACAGCAGGGACCACTAATGTACACAGTGGACGTTGGAGAGAGCATCGTGAGATGCCAGGCTGACCAGATTCTAGAGTCACAGGAACAAGCCAAACCCATACCACGAGCAGGTGCACCTGGTAATCAACCCGAAGTACAGATTGCGTCTACCTCAGAAGCAGTGGTATTGGAAGCTGACGAACCAACCAATGACAATGAGCCAGAATCAACTCCGCCGCAAGAACAGGATACTCGAGAAACATAAGAACATAAGAACATAAGAAATAGGAGCAGGAGTAGGCCAATCGGCCCCTCGAGCCTGCTCCGCCATTCAATAAGATCATGGCTGATCTGATCCTAACCGCCAATCCACTATCCCAGAACCATCTCCTGAATCTAACAGAATTAGACACACGAAATAGGAGCAGGATCAGGCTACACGGCCCCTGGGCCCACTCCGCTACCCACAGGGCCATGACCAATCCGAACCTAGACTCATGTCCAATTTCCTGCCCGCTCCCCGTAACCCTTAATTCCCTTTACTTCTAGGAAACTGTCTATTTCTGTTTTAAATTTATGTAATGATGTAGCTTCTACAGCTTTTTGGGGCAGCATATTCCATGGACCTACCACCCTCTGAGTGAAGTAGTCCCTCCTCATCTCAGTTTTGAAAGAGCAGCCCCTTATTCTAAGACTATGCCCCCTAGTTCTAGTTTCACCCATCATCGGGAACATCTTCCCCGCATCCACCCGGTCCAACCCCTTCACAATCTTATATGTTTCAATAAGATCGCCTCTCATTCTTCTGAAATCCAATGAGTAGAGTCCCAATCTACTCAACCTCTCCTCATATGTCCATCCCCTCATCCCCGGGATTAACCGAGTGAACCTTCTTTGTACTGACTCGAGAGCAAGTATGTCCTTTCTTAAGTATGGACACCAAAACTGTACGCAGTATTCCAGGTGCGATCTCACCAATACCTTGTACAACTGAAGCAATACCTCCCTATTTTTATATTCTATCCCCCTAGCAATGAAAGCCAACATTCCATTGGCCTTCTTAATCACTTGCTGCACCTGCCTACTAACCTATTGAGTTTCGTGCACCAGGACCCCCAGATCCCTTTGTACTTCAGTACTTTCAAGTTTCTTGCCATTAAGATAATAACTTGCTCTACTATTTTTCCTGCCAAAGTGCATAACTTCACACTTTCCAGTATTGTATTCCATCTACCAAATCTCTGCCCACTTACTTAGCCTGTCTATGTCCCCTTGCAGGTTTTTTATGTCCTCCTCACTCACTACTTTCCCTCCCATCTTAGTATCTTCTGCAAACTTTGATATGTTACACTCGGTCCCCTCCTCCAAATCATTAATATAGATTGTAAAGAGTTGGGGACCCAGCACTGACCCCTGCGGAACACCACTAGTTACTGATTGCCAGTCTGAGAATGAACCATTTATCCCAACTCTCTGCCTTCTGTTAGATAGCCAATCCTCTATCCATGCCAGAATATTACCCCCAATCCCGTGATTTTTTATCTTAAGCAATAATCTTTTGTGTGGCACCTTGTCAAATGCCTTTTGGAAGCCTAAATACACTACGTCCACTGGTTCCCCTTTATCCACCCTGTACGTTACTTCCTCAAAGAACTCCAGCAAATTTGTCAAACATGACTTCCCCTTCATAAAACCATGCTGACTTTGTCCTATTAAATTATGCTTATCCAAATGTCCTGTTACTGTATCCTTAATAATGGACTCCAAAATTTTACCTACCACAGATGTTAGGCTAACCGGTCTATAGTTTCCAGCCTTCTGTCTACTGCCCTTTTTAAATAAGGGTGTTACATTTGCAGTTTTCCAGTCTGCCGGGACCTTTGCCGAGTCCAGGGAGTTTTGGAAAGTTATTACCAATGCATCCACAATCCCTACCGCCACTTCCCTCAAGACCCTAGGATGTAAGCCATCAGGTCCAGGTGATTTATCCGCCTTGACTCCCATTATTTTACCGAGTACCACTTCCTTAGTGATTTTGATCATGTTTAGCTCCTCCCCCCCTTTAGCCCCCTGTTTGTTCAGTGTTGGGATATTCTTAGTGTCTTCTACTGTAAAGACTGATGTAAAATATTCATTCAGTGTTTTTGCCATCTCCATATTTCCCACCATTAATTTCCCAGTCTCATCCTCTAAGGGACCAACATTTACTTTAGCCACCCTTTTTCTTTTTATATAACTATAAAAACTCTTACTATCTGTTTTTATATTTTTTGCTAATTTACTTTCATAATCTATCTTCCCTTTCTTAATCAATCTTTTTGTTATTTTTTGCTGTCTTTTAAAGTTTTCCCAATCCTCTATCCTCCCACTAGATTTGGCTACCTTATATGCCCTTGTTTTTAGTTGAATACTATCCTTAATTTCTTTACTTAGCCATGGATGGCTGTCTTTTCTTTTACATCCTTTTCTTCTCAGTGGAATATATATTTTTTGGAAGTTGTAAAATAACTCCTTAAATGTACACCACTGATCATGTATCGTCTTACCCTTTAATCTATTTTCCCAATCCACTCTACTCAA
This sequence comes from Somniosus microcephalus, assembly GCF_052327205.1. Classification (NCBI taxonomy): domain Eukaryota; kingdom Metazoa; phylum Chordata; class Chondrichthyes; order Squaliformes; family Somniosidae; genus Somniosus; species Somniosus microcephalus. The sequence continues at coordinate 101,999,405 of NC_140993.1, read as the reverse complement.
TTCCGCTCTCATACCTTCATAGTCTCCTTTATTCAAGCTTAGCACGCTTGTTTGAGATCCAACCTTCTCACCCTCTAATTGAATATGGAATTCAACCATGTTATGGTCACTCATTCCAAGGGGATCCTTTACTAGGACATTTTTAATTAATCCCGTCTCGTTACACAGGACCAGATCTAAGGTTGCTTGCCCCCTGGTCGGTTCAGTTACATACTGCTCAAGAAACCCATCCCTAATACACTCAATGAACTCATCCTCAAGGCAGCCCTGCCCAATTTGATTTGTCCAATTAATATGATAGTTGAAATCCCCCATAATTATAGCTGTTCCCTTATTACAAGCCTCAACTATTTCCTGATTGATACTCCGTCCAACAGAGTTGCCACTGTTCGGCGGCCTATAGACTACGCCCACTAGTGTTTTTTTCCCCTTATTATTCCTTACCTCCACCCAAACTGTTTCATTATCCAGATCTTTTGACCCAATATCATTTCTCTGTATTACAGTGATTCCTTCCTTTATTAACATAGCCACCCCACCTCCCCTTCCTTCCTGCCTGTCCTTCCTGATCGTTAAATAACCTGGTATGTTTAATTCCCAGGCATTGTCACCCTGCAGCCATGTTTCTGCAATGGCCACAAGATCATACCCATATGTAGTTATTTGTGCCATTAACTCGTCTATTTTGTTACGAATGGTACGTGCATTCAGATAGAGAACTTTCAAAGATGTTTTGTGACACTTAGTTCCTGCTTTTGCCCTTTTTATTACTTTACCTTTTACTCCATACCTTCTGCCCCTTCCTGACATGCTCTGGTTTTTAATTCCCCCACTGCTACTAAGTCTATGACCTTCTCTGTTGTCATTTTTATTATTTGCTCTCTAGGAACCTCCCCCCCACTAGTTAGTTTAAAGCCCTCTCTGCAGCCCTAGTTATATGATCCGCCAGGGCTCTAGTCCCAGCACTGGCCAAGTGAAGCCCGTCCCGACGGAACAGCTCCCTCCTGCCCCAGTACTGGTGCCAGTGTCCCAGGAAGCAAAACCCATTTCTCCCACACCAGTCTTTGAGCCATGCATTTAACTCTCTAATTTTATTTATCCTAGCCAAATTCGCTCGTGGCTCAGGTACCCTTGTGGTTCTGCTTTTTAATTTGGCCCCTAGCTGCTCAAACTCCCTCAGCAGAACCTCCTTCCTTGTCCTATCTATGTCGTTGGTACCAACATGGACCACGACAACTGGATCCTCCCACTCCCACTCCAAGTTTCTCTCCAGCCCAGAGGAGATGTCCTTAACCCTGGCACCGGGTAGGCAACACAGCCTTCGGGACTCTCGCTCTCGGCTGCAAAGAACTCTATCTATCCCCCTAACGATACTATCCCCTACCACTACAACATTTCTTTTAACTCCCCCCACTTGAATGGCCCCCTGCTCCACGGTTCTGTGGCCAGGTTACTCATCCTCCCTGCAGTCCCTGCTCCTGTCCCCACAGGGAGTAAGAGCCTCGAACCTGTTGGACAAGTGCAGGGGCTGCGGCTCCTCCAACACTACCTCCTGGATCCCCGTACCTGCCTCACTTCTAGTCACACCATCCTGACCCTGGCCACGGACTACATCTGCATTAATTAATCTAATTGGTGTGACTACCTCGTGATACACAGAGTCCAGGTAACTCTCCCCCTCCCTGATGTGTCTCAGTATTTGAAGCTCGGACTCCAGCTCTTCAACACGGAGCCGGAATTCCTCGAGCAGCCAACACTTACTGCAAATGTGATCACCGTGAACATCAATGGTGTTCACCAGCTCCCACATATTGCAGCAGCAACACATCGCCTGATCTCCCATTCTATGTAATTAATTAAATTTATTAATATTATTCTTAAATATCCTCTGCCCCGATTCTAGATGGTGAATATCACACCTTAGAAACTATAAACCAAAGAGATTTAAGCTTAAAAGGGAGAAATACTTACCAACCAATCACTTACCCGCTTTCTGGTGACGTCACACTTGGATTACGTTTTACCTCTCTCCTTCCAGACTGGAGACTGGTAAACCTTACCTGGTCTCTGGGACTTTTATACCCCGCTCTGCCGCTCAGGTTTCCCGCCGACGCTGTGAGGCCTTACCTGGTCTCTGGGACTTTTATACCCCGCTCTGCCGCTCAGGATTCCCGCCGATGCTGTGAGACCTTACCTGGTCTCTGGGACTTTTATAGCCCCGCTCTGCCACTCAGGATTCCCGCCGACGCTGTGAGACCTTACCTGGTCTCTGGGGACTTTTATACCCCGCTCTGCCGCTCAGGATTCCCGCCGACGCTGTGAGACCTTACCTGGTCTCTGGGGACTTTTATACCCCGCTCTGCCACTCAAGTTTCCCGCTGACGCTGTGAGACCTTACCTGGTCTCTGGGGACTTTTATACCCCGCTCTGCCGCTCAAGTTTCCCGCTGACGCTGTGAGACCTTACCTGGTCTCTGGGGCTTTTATACCCCGCTCTGCCGCTCAGGTTTCCCGCCGACGCTGTGAGGCCTTACCTGGTCTCTGGGGACTTTTATACCCCGCTCTGCCGCTCAGGTTTCCCGCTGATACTGTGAGACCTTACCTGGTCTCTGGGGACTTTTATACCCCGCTCTGCTGCTCAGGATTCCCGCCAACGCTGTGAGACCTTACCTGGTCTCTGGGGACTTTTATACCCCGCTCTGCCGCTCAGGTTTCCCGCAGGCGCTATCCAGTCAGGATCAGGAAGCCTCCTCAAAGACTGAACTTATAAATGATTATTTCAGTTGATGTATATAGTACAGAGAAAATTGTAATTGTAATTAGTTATTATTTAGTTGTTAAATGAATGTTATGTACTGTTTATCTAAAAGGGGAGGAATTGTTGTGTATGTACCTTTAAGAGAAGAACTGATTCTATACTGCAGTACCGGCAGTGACCACCCCTGTATATAAAGCCATAGCAGTCTTCTGTACTTCAGTCTTAAGTTACCCTCTGTTCAGTTTGCACAGCATTGCTGGCTGTGCAGCTGCAAGCACGAGCAGAGGGAGCAGCCAGACTTTGGAGAGTGGATTAAAGTGGTGGTCCCCTGACCAGGAAGAGGAGGAGAATGTTGGACCACCACCACCACCAACTCCACCATCATTACATCAACTGAGGTGCCTGGAGAGAGAGGACAGAGGAGGAGAAGGAGAAAGGAGGCCTACATCAACATCAACCAGGGGAGAGGCCTTTTCTATCACTGCCTCCCCAAATTGGCCTCCACTTCAGGAGAGGGAGAGAGGGGAGAGAAACCAACTGCTTGAAAGGAGGGAAGAAAACTTCATCCGGAACATCTACAGGTGGGTGTTATTTGGGGCACTCTCCCAAGACTTTGTATTTTAGGTGGGGGGAGAAAAGAAGAAGCAAGGCCGGATCATCAAGGGGTGTAGTGTGTGTGTGTGTGGCTCTTGTTAAAAGCTAGGCCACACACACCACTAATTAGCATCCCTTCTATTGCCTGCCCTGGGAGAGCTTGGAGCTGCCCAAGGTGAAGTCCTTAATTTAATTTAATTACATCATTAAGACCTGTTGCAGGACTGAGCCAGGGCTTCTCCAGCTTTTCCAGGTGAAGACGTCTTCTCCCCCTGCCAGAAGACCACCACCAACAAAGACTTTTTCCATCGGAGAGTGCAACCCTGCCAACACCCACCCACCATCCTGAGTGGCAACACTGCCCTTTGCGGCCTCCCTCCTTCCCACCCCCCCACCTCTCTCTCTCTCTTTGTCTCTCTCTGCCTGTCTTTCTAAGGCACCTTAGTTTCATCTATTTTATTAATTGCCAATTGAGCAGAGGGGAGAGGGCCCCTCTCCCAATTTAAATCAATAAGGAGAGAGGTGTGTCCTCATTTTAATCAGCTCCCTCTGCTCAATAGAGGACAAAAAATATATATATACACCGAGGCCATTAACACCTTCAGGCCTGTGACTTGGGGTGAGTGTAGTCCTTAAAAAAAGCACCCCAGAATGGCGACTGCGTCTTCGCCGGTGGCGGGACCAGCTGGGACCTATGCGAGAGTGGTAGCCACAGCTGCTCCCGCTGTTCCTGCTGCCCCGTCACCTTTTCGATTAATAACAAAAAAGCTTGGGGTGAAGAGCGACACTCACCCCACTATGACCATCGAGGCCTGCGTCAAGGCCATGGCTGGGGTTGTCGGCCCCTCAGCCATCGTCGTGGCCTCGAAAATGTATGGGAAGGCTGTGTTCTTCCTGGGGTCGGAGCGGGCGGTGTCCCTGGCTGTCGCCAAGGGGCTCACCGTGGGCGGGACCTTCCTGCCGGTGGATCCTCTCGAGGCCACCGCGCAGAGGATCATTATTTCCAACGTCCCGCCCTATGTTCCTGGTGAGCTCCTCCTTCCCCATTTGCGACAACTTGGGGAGGTGAGGTCGGGGATCACACCCATCCCGCTCGGCTTCCGGGAGGCCAGCCTTCGCCACGTCTTCTCCTTCCGGCGCCAGCTGTTTATCCAGCTGGCGCGGGAGGAGGACACTGACGGGGCGTTCGTCGTCCTCCACGAGGGGACCGCCTACCGGGCCTTTTGGACGTCGGACGGTGTGAGGTGCCATGCCTGCAAGGAGGTGGGGCACATCAGGAGGAACTGCCCTGCCTCCAAGGCCGCCGGATCATCTCGTGTGGCCGAGGCTGGCGCCGCCGCCGCCGCCCTTCCCCCCGGATCTGCCCGCGCGTCAAGTACGTCTGATGCGCGGTTGACGTCGGGGGCCGATGCCACCAAGGCCTCCGGCGGGGGGGAGGGAGCGTGTCCGGCCGGAAAGAAGGCGCGGGGAAAAAAGAAGCACCTTAGGGCGGGTCCCCCCGTGGATGGCGAGCCCTTGCCCCTTGAGCCCCTTACACCCGCGCTCCTCGCGGAGTTGATCAGGGCAGATGTGAGCGGGAGGGGCCTCGTGCCCGAGCCTGTGGCCGCAACCGCCACAGCGGTAATGCCAATACCTGCGGCCGGGCTCGGGCCTGAGGAACCCGACAATCCTGCTCCGCCGGAGGGAGTCGAGGAGGAGGCATTTGCAGACATGGAGGTCTCCCTCGCTCCCTCCGTGCTAAAAAGAAGGCGCAACCCCCTGGATGAGGAGGAGGACCGGGAGGAGGAAGGTCCCTCCGAGCAGGGGGAGTCGTCGCCCGCCGCGGGTACTGCGCCCCCCCCCCCCAGCGCTGTCGTCATCACCAGCGATCGGCAGGGGTCGCCTGTCCCTCGGGAGGCTGAGGCAGATGTGTCTGTCCAGCACGTGCCTCCCGGGGATGGGGATGAGACCCTGCCCGTGGGCGGGGTTGCGGAACAACCCGCGGCAGTAATTGAAATTGACCTTTTATCGGTGCCGTTACCCCTCGCCGGGTCGGGCAGCCTGGGGGCTGGGCCGGGCGAGCTCGAGGATAATGAGCTCGCCCAATGCGACCCGGACATCTCCCAGGGGATGCTCGTCCTGGTAGAGCTTTTAATTCAAAACCCCCCGTCCGCTGGGTCGGAGGTTGGTGGCGGGGAGGAGGATGGCCCCCTGGCTGCGTCTCTGGTGCCGGATGTACTGGAGGAGCTGGAAATTGTTCTCTCCCCGGTTTCTCCGGTCGTTCCGGCGTCTGAGGTGGAGGGGAGCTCTGAACCGCCGCCGTCTTCTGGCCCAGCACCCCTAGAGGAGCCCAGGGAGAAATCCTCTGCCGCCGATCCTGGGGGTGGGATCCGGGCGGAGGCGGGGCTGGCTGGCGCGGCCGAGTCGTTCGCTTCGCACTGCGCGGCGGACGGGTCGGGCGCTGGTGACGACCCCCTGGAGGAGGATGGGGACTCGGTGATGGGCACGGAGGACGATTCGGACTCCAGCGCCGACGTGGCGATGGATGACCTCGTGCCCCTTGCCGAGTCTCCCCTCATTTCCGTAAGGGAACTCCGGGATTGTATGGCCACGTGCCTGGGTCAGCGCAATAAGGTCCGGCTGGCCCTCGACAGGTGGTCGGAGCTGGCGCTGCTCATCGATTCCGTCCGCGCCACCGTTAAGATCATGGGCGCGGACGAGGGTGTGAACCCGCTCGAGCTGCGTCGGCTCACAACGTTTCTCACTGGGCTGCTGAGGAAGTGGCGGCTGACCAGCGGCTGCGCTTCCTCCCCCCGTTAGGTGTAGGTAGAGGTTGCACTATGCTTCTGACATGAAGATAACCATAGCCAGCCTCAACATCAACGGCAGCAGGGAGGCGCGCCGCAGATTCAATAACTTCTCGGTCCTTCGGGACGGGAAGTATGCGGTGTGCTTCCTGCAAGAAACCCACACCGTTCCGGGAGACGAAACCACGTGGCTCCTGGAGTGGCAAGGAGGGGTCAGCATGAGTCACCTCTCCAACAATTCCAGCGGGGTGGCTATCTTGCTGGCCCCGCATTTTCAGCCGGAGATCTTGGGGGTCAAGGAGCACGTGCCGGGCCGCTTGCTCCAGGTCACTGTTCGCCTGGGGGGCGTGCCGATCCATCTAGTGAACGTGTACGCCCCTCCGACCAGTGCGCAGCAAGTGCGCTTCTTCGAAGAAGTGTCCACTCACTTGGGCTCCATCGACGTGGGCGAGTGCGTCATCCTCGGGGGGGATTTTAACTGCACCCTCGAGGCGAGGGACCGTTCGGGTCCCCCGCGAAGCCCGGCGGCGATGGAGAAGTTGAGGGACTTGGTTGGGTCCTTCGACTTGGTGGACGTCTGGCGAAATCTCCACCCCGACTCCAGCGCCTTCACTAGCGTGAGGTCTGGGGGAGGAAGGTCCAGAATCGACCGCCTCTACATTTCCCGGGCGTACGTCTCCTGCGTTCCGGCAGCTTCCATGCGGCCGGTGCCGTGCACGGACCACCACCTGGTGTGGGCGGAGCTCGCTCCGCTGCGCGCGCGGGGTGTGTCCGTGTACTGGCATTTTAACAACCTGCTGCTGGAGGACGCACGGTTCCGGGATTCGTTTCGTCGATTCTGGGCCGACTGGAGAAGGAAGCAGGGGGGCTTCCCCTCCTTGAGGCTATGGTGGGATGTGGGCAAGGCTCACATCCGTCTGTTCTGTCAGGAGTACGCGAAGGGGTCGACCAAGAGGCGGGAGGCCCGGGTCGGGCGGTTGAAGAAGGAGGTGCTCGACCTGGAGTCCCGTCTCGGTCAGGTCGTCGAGGACCCAGCCCTGCGGAAGGTGTACGAAGAGAAGAAGGGCGCGCTGAAGGACCTGCAGCTCATCGGGTCCCGAGGCGTGTACGTGAGGTCGCGGATCCAGCTCCTGCGGGACCTGGACCACGGCTCCCCCTTCTTCTACTCGCTGGAAAAAAGACGGGGGGTCCGTAAGCAGCTCTTGGGGCTGCTGGCCGACGACGGATCTCTGGTCTCGGATCCGGAGGGAATCAGCGCGGAGACCCGCGCCTATTACGGGGCTCTGTTCTCTCTGGATCCGTCCAGCGAGGATGCGCGCAGAGTTTTGTGGGATGACCTGACGAAGGTTGGCCCGGAGGGCGGCGAAAAATTGGACGCTCCGCTAAGTCTGGCGGAGCTGACCGGCGCCCTCCGCCAGCTCTCTAGGGGAAAGTCCCCGGGGCTGGACGGGCTGACCGTGGAGTTCCACAGGGCGTTCTAGGATGTCTTGGGGGGCGACTACGCGCGGGTCCTGGGGGAAAGTTTGGCGACCGGGGAGTTGCCCCTCTCTTGGTGCAGGGCGGTCATTGTCCTGCTGCCTAAGAAGGGCGATCTCCGCCTCCTTAAGAACTGGCGCCCGGTCTCCCTCCTCAGCACGGACTATAAAATCTTTGCCAGGGCCATGTCTGCTCGCCTTGGCACCGTGCTGGCCCACATGATCCACCCCGGCCAGTCCTACACGGTCCCGGGCCGGACCATCCACGATAACATCCATCTGGTCCGGGACCTGGTCCACCACTCCCAGAGGGCTGGTCTGTCGGTCGCCTTCCTTTCCCTGGATCAGGAGAAGGCGTTCGACAGGGTGGATCACGAGTATCTCTTCGGGACTCTGCGCGCATTCGGGTTCGGGACGCATTTCGTCGCCCGGATCCGACTTCTGTACGCCGCCGCGGAGTGTCTGATTAAAGTTAACAGGTCCTTGACGGCGCCCCTTCGCTTCGGGAGGGGGGTGCGTCAGGGATGCCCCATGTCCGGTCAGTTATATGCCATTTGCGTGGAGCCTTTCCTGCGCCTCTTGCGGAAGAGGTTGACGGGACTGGCTCTGCAAGGGCCGGGCGTAGAGGTGGTCCTCTCGGCTTACGCCGATGATGTGCTCCTCATGGTCACGGATCCCGCTGACTTGCGGAGGATGCGGAAATGCCAGCAGATTTACTCGGACGCATCCTCCGCCAAGATCAACTGGGAGAAATGTTCCGGACTCCTGGTGGGTCAGTGGCGGGTGGACTCCCTGCCGGAGGAGTTCAGGCCTTTCGCCTGGAGCACCACGCACCTCCTCTATTTGGGAGTCTACCTTAGCCCTGCCAAGGACGCTTGGCCGGCGAACTGGCAAGAGCTGGAGGCCAAAGTCACCGCTCGCCTAGGACGCTGGCCAGGACTGCTCCGAGTGTTGTCCTACAGGGGTCGAGCGCTGGTCATAAACCAGCTGGTGGCCGCCATGTTGTGGTACCGGTTGGTCACTTTGATCCCTCCCCCTGCGTTTGTCGCCAAGATTCAGAAGAAGCTCATCGACTTCTTCTGGGACAAAAGGAAGCACTGGGTCTCTGCCGCGGTTCTGTGTCTCCCGCTTAGGGAGGGCGGTCAGGCGCTGGTTTGCCTTCACACCCAGACTGCGACTTTCCGTCTTCAGATGCTGCAGAGATACCTGTACGTCGAGAATCCTCCGAGATGGTGTGCGCTGGCGACGTTTTTCTTCCGCCAGCTGCATGGCCTCAATTACGACACGCAGCTCCTGTTTGCGAAAGTGGGCAGCAGGCGTGCCGGCCTGCGGGAGCTGCCTGTCTTCTACCAGGAACTACTATGGGTTTGGAACTACGTCGCTTCCAGGCGGAGCTCTCCCCCGTCAGGAGCGGCGGCTCTCCTTCGGGAGCCGCTGCTCAGGAATCTGCACCTCCACGAACACGGGTTCGGGCGGCTGGCGGAGGGTAGGGCTGTGGCTGGCAAGGTGACCAGAGTCGGGGACCTGCTCGATGGCGGAGGAGCGGGCTGGATGGCGCCGGAGGAGCTGGCGCGGCGCCTGTCCTGGGCCAACGTCCGGCTCGCGGTCGAAACCATCGAATCGGTAAAAGCGGCACTGGGCCCCGATTCCACTAGGTGTATCGAGGCGGCTCAAGCACGTGGGGCGATCCCGTCCGAGCTTACCCCCGTTCGGACGGAATTCCTCATCGGCGCCCGGCCCCGAAACTCCCCTCGGGAACCGGCGCCTCACAACTTGAGCCGTCTCGAGGAAATACCCTCCGTGCCTTTTCATTCCGCACGGAGGGGTTTCCTGTACGGGCTGCTCCTGCACACTCTCCACTTTGCCATCTTCATCTACCGTCCGGACACGCCTTGGCATGGCGTTTTGCCGACCGGCGGTAGCGGAGGTCCCCAATGGAGGGCTCTCTATGCGGGAGTCCTCCCTTGTTCCATCGGGGACTTGGCCTGGAGGGTGTTGCACGGAGCGGTCCCGTGCAATAGGGTTTTAAGTGGGTTCACGGACTCCCAGGCCGCCTGCATTTTTTGTGGCCTGGAGGGGTCCGTGTTTCACGTTTATATGGATTGTGAGAGGTTGCAGCCCCTCTTTCACTACTTGAAGGGGCTGCTCCTCGATTTTTGGTTGCACTTCAGTCCCACGCTCTTGATCTACGGTCACCCGGTGCGGAGGGGAGCGGACAGGTTGGAGGACCTCCTTGTGGGCCTGCTCCTGGGCCTGGCTAAAAGAGCCATCAATTGGTCCAGGCAGCAGGCGGTCGAGGGGGTCGTCCAGCCGGATTGCCTGCATCTCTTCTGCGGCCATGTTCGCGCCCGGGTGGCCCTGGAGATGGAGCACGCGGTGTCCGCTGGTGCGCTTGAGTATTTCCGCGACCGATGGGCGCCGCGGGGACTGGAGTGCATCATCAACACAGAAAACCGAATTTTAATTTGATTTGTTAAGCTTTAGTTGAACTTTTGTTTATTTACAGTTGAATTGGGTTTTTTTTGGGGTCCAAGTAAAAGAGTACCCTCTGTTCAGTAAATACCTGTTATTATTGTTCTCCTGCAGTCCGTGTATTATTGATACTCGGACACCACAGAGGCGGCTTTGATGTTCAGTGGGTTCCGGCTCCACTGCCGGTTTGAGCCGCCCTGGAATTAAGATTTTTACTTAAGTGGGCTAATTAAGCCCATCATGCGCGCTACTCGGCCCAATCAGTGGGTTCGGGTCTGCTGCTCGCCTCTGCTGACGTCTCTCAGCAAGCTGCATTTAAGGGGCCCATGCAGCCTTGTTTTTGATCCATCCTTTCCTGCTGCTTCTCGATGTGCCACTTGTGAAAATGACTGCTGCAAGACCAAAGGCATACCCCAGATTTGATGATGACTCCCTCCATGCTCTTGTGGAGGGAGTGAGAGGGTGAAAGGTGGTTCTGTTCCCCTCAAACGGGCGGAGGAAGCCTCCTCAGCAAACCAAGGCAGACTGGCTGCAAATTGCTGAGGAGGTGAACGCCAGGTCTTTGTGTGGTTGCACCTGGGTTCAGTGCAGGAAAAGGTTCAATGATCTGCTACGCACAGCAAAAGTGAGTATAACCTCACACTTACCTTCAATCTGCTCCCCATCTCCTCTCATCACCAGCACTCTACATTGTCAAACTACTCCTGCACATCCCAACTTACCCTTACATCCCTTGCACCCTTAACCATCCCTCTCTCTCTATGTAGAGAATCACTTCACCATTCTACTATACACCCTTCACAGTCGCTCTCACTGTTTTGCAATGACAACAACTAACAATGCACAGGGAGGGCCCTTGGTATTGGCATCTCACTCCATCTTTGTCTCCCTCTAAGCATCTATGCTATGGATTCTCTACACTCACTCCATCATTCTCACACAAACTCCACTTGTGTCCCTCATTGCAGGAAAAGAGAGCCCACAATAAGAGGGAGAGGGTGAGGACAGGAGGAGGGCCACCTTCCATTGCACACTTGAACACCGCTGAGGAGGCTGCTCTCGACATCGTCGGAGGTGCTGAGGATCTGGAAGTGGGGGATGGTCAGACAGGCGCAGTTGAGCAAGCTGGTGATAGAATAGATTTGCAACCCTCTCATTAGATTGCATGAGTGACTGATATGGCATCTGATGCTCATACAGATTGAGTTCTGATCATCTGCACAAGTCGATATGCCTGCTACCTAAATATCACATGTCTAACTCATGCTTTTACTGCCCCACCGAACCATCAAGAGCCCCCCTCCCCATTGTCCAGGTGGAAGAGCCGGAAGACTCCTCAGAGGAAGCAGCAGCCTCTGAGGGCACAGCATCAGCAGAATTGAGCGCACACAGCAGCAGTGCAGAGACGCACACCTCGGTGGGTCATTTGCGAGATAGATTAGTGTTGTCACCTGGTATATCACAGATCACAAGTGAGCATCAGCAGATGGTCCTCGTCAGAGGCCGCAAGGCGCTCTTAGCTCTGCTTAGCTGCATGTGGACCCTGTGCCTCTAGGGCCATCCAGAAAGAGAGCGGTGCTGGAACTTCAGCAACAAGTGCAGGAGGCTCTGACAGGTTTTGCATCCACGGTAACTGCGAGTGTGCAGAGAATGGAGGAGTCCATCTCAAACATAAGCAATGCCATGTTGGAGGCAATGGCGCATGAACGTGCCACCATGGAGAGGGTGGCAACCTCTGTAGGATTCGCAAAATTGGATTTTGTATTGATATGGGTCAAATGGAAGAAGAGGCCGTGATTTTAAAGACTGTTTTAAAAGAAGCCCAGAAAAAGGGGCATACAAATGGCCACCATACCATGTGACCAGCTTATTGGGACACTTTAAAATGGTTCCTGCGCAACCTCAGACAGCTTTGTGGATTCAACCTACAGCAAGTTCTGGAAGCCGTTTCTGAGAGAACGAAACCAGACCCACACGTATACATATGGATTAGATGCAGATCCAGTCAAGATCGGCCTGGAGACAGAGGCCATCAAAATGTTGACCCAGACAAAAGGGGACAATTTCATATTCATGAGAACAGCACCCAGGACTAGATAACGAGATCAGCAGGACATTAAAAACAATGAAGGTAATTCCAGACCAGAGATGGGCCTTTAGCGGCCGTTTAAAACATTAAAAAATATAATAACTACCCCGCTGTGCTCCCAGCCCGCCAAAAGTTAAACAAAGACTAACCTGATTTTGGGCGGGAGATGGAAGTTTCTGGAAGAAAGGTATATCTGGAAGACTTTTCAGCAGTTGGGGCAGCTTGTGTGCAGTTTGGAATCTGGACACTCAGAAGAAGAAGCAGGCACTCGGAGAAGGAAGAAGAACCAAGCCAACATCGAGAAGGCTGTCTCGAAGCCAGCGTCCCGCCCCGGGGAAACACATCGGGAGATCATCGACCATCCCCGGGCCGTTGCTGGAACGAGAGGCCATCGACCCAACTTGGGAGAAGAGACAAAAAAATAAAAACCCCAAGAGAAGAAACCTTCCAGCCACCCCGGTTGGAAGGAGAAGAGATAAAAATAAATTGAAGAAGCGATGGGAGCCAGCCCAAGGCTCCTTTAACCAGGGTCGAGCTGATGATCCTTGCCCCCACCAACATCCAGGCCCGCCAGTGTCCAGTCGCCCCCGACCCCCACCTCAGGAGAGAGGTGTGGCGCAGCTCGCAGGGGCTCCACGATCCACGTGGAAACGGAAAGCCTGAAAGGACCAAACACAGACTCGATTTCAAAACCTTGCACTTCCTAGTGGGATTGGTGAGCATGTTTCTGGCCCTTCACAATCAGATCTAGATAGGTTTAATAAGGGGGTGGATTTAAGGGTACAATTAACATAAGTTGTTGTCCCTCGATGTTCCATGTGTTTCCTTATTTCATGATGATCTTTGTAGAGTATAAGATGCCTGTATTTGCCTTAGTTAGTACCGTGTCATTATGATTGGTTTTGTGTTTTTCCCTCCCATGTACTCCCTTATCTGCTTGCATTTGATTTGATATTTTTCCTTATTGCAACAAAATTTCATTTTGTTTCATCAAACTTGGTCTACAAGCATTTTCTCTACATTGTAGTTCCTGCCCCTAAGTCCAGAGTATAGAATCTAAGGGGCGAGTGGGTTGAACCACTCAAGGTTTTACTGTGCAAGAGAGAGAGGCCTCTAGAGAGAGAAACCTCAGGGAAATCTCTCAAGGAAAACCCCTTACAGAAAATGGCGACCGCGGCAGGACTCTGGCAGCAGGATTGCAATGTAGTAGATCCAAGTTTGAATGGTCGAAATGCAATGGATGAGAGGATAGCAGATTATGTCTTTGGCAAGGTAAATCTCACTAAACAGTGGATTTCCGATCTCTTGCTGGATGGGCGTCTGGTGGACGCAGCCATCAGGTGGACAGAGAGCAAAGAGCATAAGAAGTCAGTGGAGAAGGCAGTGTGGCTGATGTGTTACAAGATGCAGGTCCAGATTTTGGACCGGGTCGTTGCAGCACAGGCAGCTAAGATCACAACCCAGGCAGCAGAGATAGAGGAAAAGGCCATGGGTGGGGAAAAACTAATCACAGCGCTTCACGCGCTGAATCAGGAATGCCAAGTGGTAGCTAGTCAACATCAGGCTAGGATAGAGTACCTGGAGTGCCAGGTTACTGAGGCAAATATTAATGAAACGAGGATACGGGAGAAAAACGCCCGTCTCGCACAACAGCTAAAAGCGCAGGAGGAGAGAGTAGTGGAGGTTAAGGCGGCTTACAAGCTGGCCCTCGAGCACGGGTTTGAGAGCACAGACCACGGCCCCTGCCAAAAGACCATAGAGGACTTAAGAATGGCCTTGGTAAAGGCAAAAGGCATGGTGTGTCTCGTCAGCCCGAAAGCCAGTCACATGGACTTTTTGAAAGAATCAAAACAGCCGATTCCAGCTGAGGTAATTGTGGTAGCAGCCATCGAGCCCTCAGCATCACCGAGCTATAGTGAGACTTGGCCGGAAAAGGAGGGGGTAGTGAAAGAGGAGGTAGCCGAGGTGGAGTGTGAGGAAGAACCACTGGTAGCAAAGCCGGGACTGGCACCGATGTGTCCCGTTCGGCACCAGAGGTTCGGTCCCAACGCTGCCGATGGCAGTATTGGACCCCACCAGAACCAGCTCGTGGTGCCCTACGCTGGCCCGCAATTAAGGTCCATGGTGAGCCACCTCTCATGACTCACAGTAAAGGGAGATCCCTCGATTCAGTTCAGGGAGATAGAGGAAACAGCAGCCATTAATGACTGTGATGATCAGGAACAGGTGAAACTGTTGCTTTTCGCCTTGGATTGCACAATCCTTCAGTGCCTCTCAGAGGATGGTAAGAGGGGACGGAAAGGGTATGCGGATCTCAGGGAGGAAGTTTTAGAAGTAATGGGAGTGGACGACGGTAGTCCATTTGACCGTGTGGAAGGGACCGTGCAGCTATCTGGAGAACCCCCACGGGTTTTCGCAGAAAGGCTGTAGCCAGTGTATCGACGCAGCTGTCCGGGTATGCCTGAATGGGTTGCAATGAACAATGAACAGCGGGTTCATTGGCTCCGTTGCTTGGTTACCAACAGCTTGCCAGAGATACGGGCCCTAGCCAAATCTTGGTTTGATCCCCAAGGTCCCGGTGTCACGGAGGAGACGGTGCTCCGTCAGCTCAATGTAGCGTACAAGAATTGTAGGGGTCAGGAAACAGCTCCCCAGAAAGGAAAGGTGCATGAGGCAAAACCCGCAGCCCCAAGCAACAAGGAGTGGCGTCAGGAGGGGAATCGCCCTGTCCAAGCCAAGCTCAATTGCTACGGGTGCGGGAAGGATGGACATTGGCGCAAGGACTGTAGAAATCCGTGGAAGGATAGTAAAGGGAGATTTCCCGCAGCCCAAGCCCAAGTCCAGACCGCCGCCCAAGCACCAGCCCAAACCCAAGCCATAGCTCCTGCCCCAGCACAAGGAGCTGGTGCAGTTATGGATCCCACTGCAATTGAATCGATCATAGAGACAATGCGGTCTCTGATGATTTCGCAGGGGAAGATAGCCATCACCACTGGCCTTGTCGCTCCCAAGACTCCGATCGCTGTGCCCAAATGACTAGAGTCGGAGCAGCCCGTCTACCTGTGTGCGCTGTGATATGATGTATGGAGACGACCCCTCATGGAGATGGAGGTGGAGGAGGTGAAGGGAACCTATCTGTTGGACACGGGAGCATCGTGCACCGTAATCCACGCAGATAACCCTACCGCCTCGCCTCTGTCCACCGGGGTCCCATATCTGCTGTCGGGCTTCACGGGCGAAGAACAGGCTGGCGCATATTCCCTTCCCCTCTCCATTCGTTTAGGACCACTCCGCACCACGTGGAAGTGTACCCTGATGAAGTGGGAGGTGGGAGGTGGAACGGGAGTCCTGGGGTCTGATTTCTTGGTAGCCCACGGGATCCACGTGGACCTAAGAAATCATTGTCTCTGGGGAGAGGGTACGAGTGTGGAGGAGATAGAGAGTGTTAAGGAAAACCCTACAAAGGCGCGGGTTGGCCGGCGAGAAGTAAAATTCTTCGGTCTAACCCTATGCGCTGGCGAGAGAGCCATAGACCAGGAGGATAGACCGGAATCGGTGGAAAATCCACCGGTCTACGCCACTCGCACAGTGGAGGTGTCCCGACGCAACAAGTGGTTTCGCATGAAGCGGTGCAAACTGTTTAAACCGGGTGCAAGAGCATCAACAACCGAAGCCAGGTCTGAGGGTAAAGATCCTCAGTCTGAGGCGCGCGATGAGTCACAGACCACACAAGCTGGCGTTGTAGCCTGCTTGGAAGGAGAAGAGGTCCCGCCCAATTGGGGGGAGGTTTCTCTGATGGCCTGGGACTCGGACGAGGAGGGGCCCGAACAACAAGGTCCCGCCCTCAACACGATTCTGGAGGAGGTGGAGTCGGAGGACTGAGATCCCGCCCTCGACTCGAGCATGGGGGAGGTAGAAATTGGGGGCAGAGATTCTCCACCTGTAGGGACAGGTGAGGAGGAGCCATCTGCCACAGGCCCAATTCCCGAAGGGGCGGAGCCTGAGGGGAGGGAGCCGAAGCCCACAGTCGTGGAAGAGCCACGGGCTGTGAGAGCTAAAGTCCCACCCGAAGGTCCACTCGCCAAGGGAGCCTGCCCAAATCCCAAAGGGGCGGAGCCTGAGGGAAGGGAGCCGAAGCCCACAGTCGTGGAAGAGCCACGGACTGTGAGAGCTAAGGTCCCACCCGAAGGTCCACTCGCTAAGGGAGCCACGCCCAAAGCACCTTTTCGCAGGTTGACTCGTACGCCTCAGCCAGTAAAACCTTGGCCCGAGTACCCCGTGCTCAGTAAACGCCGACTTCAGAAATCCATGAAAAAACACAGCCCCCGATTAACAGCAAAGGGCTGCGAGGAACCCGAGCCACAGGTCACTTCAGCCCCGCCACAGGAAGCGGCGAGCTGCAGTCCAATCAGGGATTAGGCAAGCCGCCCGGGGACGGGCGGCGCTGTACATAAGTTTAGGCTTAAGTTTAAGGTGTGTAAATATTAAAATGATTAGAGTTTAAGTAGTTTTAAACCTGCCCAGTATGCGTGTTGTTTTGGATTGAGGTCGAAAGACCCAATCATGCCGTCACCTAAGCCAGAATCTCTCGGGAGCCTGACTATATTGTTTGATTTATTACAGGAGCCAGTAAAGATGAGAGGGATCCTCGTCGCGTTCGTGATGATCGGATGGAGCTGGGCTTATCGGGGCCGCACTAAGGACTCCATCATCTATGGGTGCTCTGGAAATAGAGGCCCCATCGCGACTGATGGAACTGGCTCACGGGACGCTGAAGAGACTGCTGCCTACTTCCATGAAGGGAGATGGCCAGGCTGGCTGGGGTCGAACTCTACTGAATACTCCAGCCAGACGGGGTTTGCATACAGAGAAACGTTTCTGATGTGCCCCAGGGTGCGGATCATTGCACCCAGGATCAGCGTCACCGTGGGCAAGAAGATTTGCCTTGTTTGCCATGGACGTGTACCTTTGGACCGTTGGTGGTGGCTGCGCAAGCTTAGCAGCACCACGAAGAACTCCACTGTGGAGTGGGAGAGATTGGGTAATAACACCCATTGGACAATAACGGGAACTCACGGGGGGTTGAGTGTCTGTTGGGACAAATGGTGGGAACCAGATGAGGGGATTTACATCTGTATGTGGGGTTCAGAACGCGCTTGCTCCACAGGCGTCTCCATCTTTTTCCAAAGACAGTGGCAGGATGCTGGACAAGGAATGAGGTGGGACGTCAGCACATGGGCATGCGGAGTCCCATACTCTCAGATCCCATTAAACGCCACTGAGCTCATCACCCGACCCCGCAAGCCCCTGCCCACAGTTCCAGTAGCTAAAGCCCTCAAGGAAGGGTGCCCCACCACGACAAAGGGACCCGGGAACGGATTGATATTGGTACCCACAGGTCAAGTACTGTACCAAGGGGTCCACTGCATGGTGGCTTCAGTGATTTTAAACCTCACCGAGGTAAGATTGTCAGCGTGGTGCCCCAAGGAAATGGAGCAATTATACCAGGTCCTGTTAACAAACATGTTTAAACAGTTTTACGAATTCGACTTTGCCAATGTCGACAGAGCCGAATTGTACACCACACCACATGAGGTCTTGGACAGAGTAGGGAGACAAAGAAGGGGTGCAGTAAATGATATTTTCACAGCTTTTAACACAGGAACTTCCGTCATCAACACACTGGATGACGTGGAGCTGCAAACCCAGATCAGTGGTTTGAAAACACAGTTAAGAAAGATACTGACTGACGAGAATAAGGTAGTGGGTTCTGAGTTACACAAGGACCAGGCCATGACACTACACTTAAAAGAGATAATAGCTGAGCTGGAGAAACACGCCAGAACGGTAAATGCCCTCATTAGGGAGGATCGGAATGCGTCCGATCAGGCTGCGCAGAACGAAGCTTGTGTGCTATATGGGGCATGGTTACTGGGCGAGGGCCGCAGTAACCTGGAGGATTTGAAACAGGGTTTAGTCCCCTCCTGGATCAGCAACAAGCACCTCGCAGCCCTCCACCCTTTTGAGAATACATTGAGTCCCTGCCAGCTCAGACTAGCTTCAGAGGCCTACCCAGTCCCAGTGGACTGTGAACGGTCTAATCACACCATTATGGGTATATTGGTAAGAATGCCGGTGATGGGAAAGACAGCAAAACCCGCCCCGGTATACGGGGTGGAGAACATTGGAGTCATTCAGGGGGGTGCGCACATTCGCTACACAGGGGTCCCACCTTACGTCATTTGATGGGAGCATGCAATGATGGGTACCAACCTCTCGGGGTGCCGGAGCCGGGGAGCACACATGATCCTGTGTCCCCAGCACTTGAATGCCCATTCAAAACCAGTGCGGGTTCAGAACTGCTGGCGCACAGCCTATATATTGCACCATGGAAGCAATGGCACAAGGCCATGTGCCCCCGCAGGTGGCATATATAGGAGGTGGGACATACTGTGTCACCACTGCAGCACCCCACTCCCAACATGGACAGCATGGTTGGTGTCTGGTTAGTGACAGCAGCTTCTGTTTCAAGCCCAGGGCAGAAGTTCAAGTGGCCCAAGAGCGAATTGTCCCCATTCCTGAACCTTCCACTGTTCACATCACTGTGAAAGAGAATTTCACCGATCTGTAGCGATTCGTTGCACATTTTGGATATATCATTCCCCCTCTCCCTGAACACCTCACCAAGATATTAAAAGCCGTTGTTCTTTCACAGAAACACTTCTACACACTGGAGCAGAAGACTTTAGAGATAGGGGCAGACATATAGGACATAGTGACCCCACCGTGGTGGGACCTGTTCACTAATATACAAGTCCCTTCTTGGATTAGGATAGCCTCCCACGTGCTTGTAGTGTGCTAGGTTATCATTGTTGTTTATTTACTGTTTGTACACTCTAAAAAGGTCAACATTCGCAAAAGTATGAGAATAGAGGGGAATGGAGGGAGCATTATGTGCGGGTAGAAGAAGAGACACCCGTCTAGATTTTGCTGCTTTGTATAAAGTTAAAGTTTTCCCTCCCTCCTCTGTATTATTTTTGATATGTA
Source organism: Somniosus microcephalus (assembly GCF_052327205.1). Classification (NCBI taxonomy): domain Eukaryota; kingdom Metazoa; phylum Chordata; class Chondrichthyes; order Squaliformes; family Somniosidae; genus Somniosus; species Somniosus microcephalus. The sequence goes on along the minus strand of NC_140993.1, from coordinate 101,980,185 downwards.
TTCATGTGCATTGTGATTTTCGTGTGTGTACTTCATTTTATTATTGAAGTTTTATTAGATGTGATATTATTAGAAAGTAATGTGTATACATTAGGTGATATAGGGGTATAAGGACCCCCTCCACACCTGGAAGTAAGTTGTTAGATTTTTAACTCCAAGGTATTGCCATCTATCGATGCTTAATGTACACTAGATTTTTCTGAAATGGGAAATGCATGTGTCGTGGGGTCATAGATAGGTAAATACTGGGGATGGTTAGATTGTGGAAAGTCAGAAAATTTTGCTCACCCAGTATTATGATACTTCAAGCAAGTTACAGAATCATCAGGGGGAAGTGTTGGATTCACAAAATTGGACTTTGTATTAATAAGGGTCAAATGGCAGAAGAGGCCGTGATTTTAAAGACTGTTTTAAAAGAAGCCCAGAAAATGGGGCATACAAAATGGCCACCATACCATGTGACCAGCTTATTGGGACACTTTAAAATGGCTCCTGCGCAACCTCAGACAGCTTTGTGGATTCAACCTACAGCAAGTTCTGGAAGCCGTTTCTGAGAGAACGAAACCAGACCCACACGTATGCATATGGATTAGATGCAGATCCAGTCAAGATCGGCCTGGAGACAGAAGCCATCTAAATGTTGACCCAGACAATAGGGGACAATTTCATATTCATGAGAACAGCACCCAGGATTAGATAACGAGATCAGCAGGACATTAAAAACAATGAAGGTCATTCCAGACCAGAGATGGGCCTGTACCGGCCATTTAAAACATTTTAAAATATAATAACTACCCCGCTGTGCTCCCAGCCTGCCAAAAGTTAAACAAAGACTAACCTGATTTTGGGTGGGAGATGGAAGTTTCTGGAAGAAAGGTATATCTGGAAGACTTTTCGGCAGTTGGGGCAGCTTGTGTGCAGTTTTGAATCTGGACACTCAGAAGAAGAAGCAGGCACTCGGAGGAGGAAGAAGAACCAAGCCAACATCGAGAAGGCCATCTCGAAGCCGGCGTCCCGCCCCGGGGAAACACATCGGGAGATCATCGACCATCCCCGGGCCATTGCCGGAACGAGAGGCCATCGACCCAATTTGGGAGAAGAGACAAAAAAATAAAAACCCCAAGAGAAGAAACCTTCCAGCCACCCCGGTTGGAAGGAGAAGAGATAAAAATAAACTGAAGAAGCCCAAGGCTCCTATAACCAGGGTCGAGCCGATGATCATCGACCCCGCCGACATCCAGGCCCGTCGGTGTCCAGTCGCCCCCGACCTCCACCTCAGGAGAGAGGTGTGGCGCAGCTCGCAGGGGCTCCATGATCCACGTGGAAACGGAAAGTCTGAAAGGACCAAACACAGACTCGATTTCAAAACCTTGCACTTCCTAGTGGGATTGGTGAGCATGTTTCTGGCCCTTCACAATCAGATCTAGATAGGTTTAATAAGGGGGTGGATATAAGGGTACAATTATCATGAGTTGTTGTTCCTCGATGTTCCGTGAGTTTCCTTATTTCATGATGATCTTTGTAGAGTATAAGATGCCTGTATTTGCCTTAGTCAGTACCATGTCATTATGATTGGTTTTGTGTTTTTCCCTCCCATGTACTCCCTTATCTGCTTGCATTTGATTTGATATTTTTCCTTATTGCAATAAAATTTCATTTTGTTTCATCAAACTTGGTCTACAAGAGTTTTCTCTACATTGTAGTTCCTGCCCCTAAGTCCGGAGTATAGAATCTAAGGGGCGAGTGGGTCGAACCACTCAAGGTTTTACTGTGCAAGAGAGAGAGGCCTCTAGAGAGAGAAACCTCAGGGAAATCTCTCAAGGAAAACTCCTTACACCTCCTTGGAGGACATAACTTGGCAGACTCAACAGAGCATAGTGACTCTTCTAAATAGATGGTCTGCTATGGAGGATAGATGGGCAGCTATTGAGGAGAGACACCAGAGGTACATGGACGTCCCCATTATGAGAACTGTCAGTACAGAGACGGGTCCTCATGGCCCCACTGATGTGCTACAAGGTACTCTCCAGCTACTTGCTAGCAGTGAAGTGCGGGCGACCCATGAGAGGGATGTTGGTGGTCGACAACAAGGAAGTGTGGGCTCCTCTCCAGGTGCTCACACTCCCATGCCACTGCGGAGCCCCACCAGATTCCTCACACAACTAAGATGGGCGTCTCAGCCCCAGCACAGCCGTAGGAGGAGCAGACTGTTGCCAAGCCCTCCCAGGCTCGCATACCCAGAGGACGCCCGCCAAAGGTGTCGAAGCAAGTGCAGCATGAAAGTGAGTAAGGTGCCTTCATATCTGCTGAAGCCACAGGGGAAGCACCACATAGAAGCACGCGTAAGAGAAAGTTAACACACAAATAGTCACAAGGGTAGTCACTTGGGTCTTTTGATGTAATACATGTTTAAGATTATGATCGGCATTTCAATTGTAATAAAGAAATGCAATGGCAAACATTCAAAGAATTGGCGTATGTGTGTCCAGAAATGGAAGTGTCACAGTGAGGTGTCAGGGCATCTTTCATCTGTAATGATGGTGATAGGAACCCACAGTTTATTGTACATTGTGTATGGTGTGTTAAGAAGGACGCAGCCACATGTGTTTGCTTCGTTAACTTAAGTGAATCTGGCATGGATTAGTGCATCCCTTGTATCATGGTCAGCAATGTGCTCGCGTGCTGGTGGAATTGGTGCATCCACCTCCGCAAGGTCTTCCTCTTCCTCCTCCTCCTCCTCATCCTCATCCACCTGATCTGTCGAGGCATCTGAATTGCATTTTGAGCAAGCCGATGGTTTGCTCGATGATGGCTCTGGTGGAAATAGGGCTGGCATTGTAGCGCTCCTCAGCTTCATTTGATGGAACCCACATCGGTGTCATTAGCCATGTCTTCAGGGGATAGCCCTTGTCTCCAAGCAGCCATCCAGAAAGTTGGGTTGGCAGATTGAAGAGCTGAGGCACAGTAGACTGCCATAGGATGAATGAGTCATGGCAACTGCCAGGGAACTTGGCGCAAACATGCATAATGTTCTTCCTGTGGTTACACACCAGATGGACGTTAAGGAAGTGGAATCCCTTGCGGTTCACAAATACAGCTGGTTTTAATGGGGTACCCTAATGGCCACATGTGTGCAGTCCACGATGCCCTGCACCCTTGGCAAACCTGCCATATTTGCAAAACCAACCGCACGCACGGTTACACTTGCTTCATCCATGGAGAAGTGGATGTAATTGTATGCCTTTGCAAAGAGGGCATCGGTAACCTGCGTGATGCAAGTTTGCGTGGCCGACTGGGAGATGCCGCTGATGTCTGTTGATGATCGCTGGAAGGACCCTGAAGCAAAAAAATTGAGGGCGGTGGTGACTTTGACAACCACTGGTAAGGGGTATCCACCTGTTCTTCTGGGCTCCAGGTGTTGGTGCAGCATTGTGCAGATGTCAGCGACTACCTCTCGCGAAAGTCTCAGCCTCCTTTGGCACTGCTGCTCAGTCATGTTGAGGAAGCTCATCCTCGGCCTGTAAACCCTGTGTTGGGGGTATCTCCTGTGGCGAGGTGCAGCTCTGCGCTGACGCCCTCTGCCCTTTGCAGCATCAGGTGGGTGAGGAGGAGGTTGGTGCTCCTGTTGTTGCTGCTGTTGTGCCCGGTTCTGCTGCTGCCGCGGCTGCTCTTCCTCCAAATCTGAGGACCAGGATGAGAGGGTATAAATGGTTCCCATTCTGCTGGTATATATGTCAGTTGAGGAATAGAAGTTATAAGCGCTCAGGCAATGTGGGGAGAGTGTTTTCCAAGGAGGTCACAGTGCATATGGATCTCAGCTTCAGCATTTACAAGCTCAGTAGACCTGCAAAAAGTGTTCCAACACTGTTGTGTATGTACCTTTAAGAGCAGAAATGATTCTATACTGCAGTACTGGCAGTGACCACCCCTGTATATAAAGCCATAGCAGGCTTCTGTACTTCAGTCTTAAGTTACCCTCTGTTCAGTAAATACCTGTTTTATTGTTCTCCTGCAGTCCGTGTATTACTAAGGTGCGGACACTGCAGTGGCGACGAACAGGTTCGAACTCACCTGCAGTACTGCATCACCTCAAGGGGATCTTTCCCTGAGAAGAAGCTTCTTGGAGGTCGAAGTCAGAGCAATGGGCGTCGACCGTGGGCAGCCGCCCAAGGATCCCTCGGAGTTCGGAGAGTTGCAGGAGAGGCTGTGGAGAGCTGGGCTTGGCTCCCCAGTCAAGGTGTTCCAGCAAATCGTGCTGGTAGCAGGTAGTGCGCTGACCCTTCCGGACTGCGGCGGGCTCGAGCTCGATCAAGCGGCTCTGCAAAGGGGCCGTGCAGCGTCATCGGGAGGAAAAGAGAGAGTGAGAGAGGGTGGAGCGCACAGGGCGCGGTCGGTGCTCAAGAACCGGGCAGCGTAGCGAAAATAAAACAAGGGGAAGGAAAAGTGAGACGCACCGAAGCCGCGGATCGCCGCCATTACCCTGCAGAACGCTAGGAGCAGCGTGGCAGCAAGGAGAAGAAGGAAAAGCGCGGGAGGCGCCATTTTATTCCATTGGGGAAGAAGGAAAAGTGCGGGAGGCGCCATTTTAATCCATTGGTGAGGAAGAAAAAGCGCGGGAGGCACCATTTTAAATCACCCAAGATGCCAAAAAGTGGCAGTATCACTGCTTTCGACAATGAGGTAGAAGACTGGACCATGTATGTGGAAAGAATTGAAGTGTACTGCAAGGCAAATGAGGTGGCCGATGGAAAGAAGGCGTCGGTATTATTAAATTTGATGGGCGCGAGAACGTACAGCATATTGCAGAATTTAATTACCCCAGCTAAACCAATGGAGAAAAATTTTGAAGAGATTGTTAATATCTTACAGGAACACCTAAACCCTACATCGCTGCTGATAGCAGATAGATTCAAGTTCCATAAAAGAAACCAGCACAAAGATGAGAGCAATGCTGACTATCTTACAGAACTATGCAAGTTATCGAAGTACTGCCAGTTCGGAACAGGACTGGCAGACACCTTATGGGATAAGTTTGTCTGCGGGCTCCAGAGTGAAGGAACCCAGAAACGACTACTTTCGGAAAAGGACCTGATGCTAGAACAGGCTTTCAGCGTGGCAGTATCCTACGAAGCAGCAGCATGGGGAGCTGTGGAAATACAACAGAAACCACAAGAATACAGCGCTAACGAAATGGCGTATGGAGCAGAAAAGTGCTATCGCTGCGGCAGAACAACCCATGATCAGAAGGACTGCTGGTTTAAGGACAAAGAATGCAGGCAATGTGGGAAAATGGGACACATAGCAAGAGTCTGCAGGTCGGGAAAGAGAACGAACACTACAAGGACTAGTAAGGAAAAGTACAAGAAAGTAAAGAAATTGACAGACAGTCGTTCAGAAGATCAGGAGAGTGATAAGGACTCCGGGAGCAGGAGACTAAGTTGTCTAAAGTTACACAACGTGATCGCAAAGGAGGATCACCGAACCATTTGGGTCACCCTCATGATAGCAGGGTCCCCAGTAAAGATGGAATTGGACACAGGATCAGCCCTAACTGTCATGAATCGACGAGGCTATGAGCGGCTATTCTCACACATACCCTTGAAGGACACGTCCATTGTATTGCAGACATACACGGGGCAAAAAGTCTACCCCAGAGGAAAAATAAGGGTGCCAGTTGAATACAATGGCAAGGAAACACAGAAACTGTATCTATATATACTACAAGATGGAGAACCACCATTATTGGGACGTGAATGGATCCGAAAAATACAATTGGATTGGCATTCCATTCAGGCGCTAACTGTGACTGACAAAAAGGATGATGACGTCACACCTGGACGACTGTCAAAAATTCTAACTGACGTGAAAGAGGTGTTCCAACAAGGACTTGGGACTCTAAAAGGAGTAACGGCAACGATAAAAATTGAAGATAACGCAAACCCAAAATTTTTTAAGGCCGGACCGGTACCTTACGCGATCCGCCCAGCAGTTGAAGCAGAGCTGGAGAGTCTGGAGCATTCGGGTGTGCTGTCCAAGGTGGACAGGAGCGAGTGGGCCACACCCATCGTTCCTGTAATGAAGAAATCATTGAGCAGCACGCCTGGGGAGCCGAAGAAGGTTTGCATCTGTGGGGACTTCAAGGTAACTGTGAACCCAGTCCTGCACACAGTACAATATCCACTTCCACGGATAGAAGATATTTTCGCCTCACTATCTGGAGGGAAATGCTTTACAAAGATTGATCTGGCCCAAGCGTATCTACAAATGGAGGTGGAAGAAGCATCCAGGAAATACCTCACGATAAACACTCACAAAGGCCTTTACCAGTACAATCGACTGGTATTTGGGGTAGCATGAGCCCCGGCTATTTGGCAGAGGGCGATGGAACAAGTCCTGTAAGGGATCCCGGGGACCCAGTGTTATTTGGACGACATCCTGGTTACGGGCAAAAATGACAGTGAACACCTTGCCAACCTGGAGCAGGTGCTCACTAGATTACAGGAATATGGGCTACGAGCCAACCGCCCCAAATGCGAGTTCTTCAAGAGACAAATCTCGTATTGTGGCCGCATGATTGATGAGGAAGGGTTGCATAAGTCGCCGGACAAGATTGAGGCTGTAGTCAAGGCTCCAGCACCGGAAAATGTTTCGCAACTGAGGTCGTTCCTCGGGTTGGTGAACTACTACCATAAGTTCTTGCCAAATTTATCTACAATCCTGCACCCACTGAACGCCCTGCTGCAAACTGGAGTAACATGGAAATGGAGTGATGGGTGTAAGCGTGCCTTTCAGAAATGTAAATGCCTAATCACTTCAAAAGAAGTATTGGCCCACTACAATCCAACACTACCGATTCGGTTAGCATGTGATGCGTCTCCCTACGGCATCGGAGTGGTGCTGTCACACAAATTCCTTGACGGTTCAGAGAGGCCAATAGCCTTTGCGTCGCGCTCGTTAACCTCAGCCGAGCGTAACTACGCCCAGATTGACAGGGAGGCACTCAGCCTCGTGTGGGAGGTGAAGAAGTTCAATCACTATCTGCACGGGCAGAAATTCACCCTACTGACTGATCATCAGCCTTTGGTCTCCATTTTTAACCCAAAGAAGGGCGTTCCGGTGATGACGGTGCAACGGCTGCAAAGATGGTCACTTTTTCTAGGGGCACATCAGTACGACATAGAGTACAAGGTTACGAAACAGCATGGGAATGCTGATGGGCTGTCACGCCTACCATTGCCTACGGTAGAGGAAGCACCTGCAGTGGACCCTGTTGAGATATTCCATGCGACCATAGTCGAATGTCTACCTGTTACAAACTCAAATATAGAGAAGGAAACGCGAAATGACCCGACACTCTCTCGGGTCTATGATTTGACGGTGAAGGGATGGCCAGCACATGGCGACTCACTGTTGCCAGCATTCTCGCCAAGGAGAGAACAGCTGTCAGTGTGCCGGGGGACCTTGATGTGTGGATCCCGAGTGGTAATTCCACCGAAGTTGAGAGATAGAGTGCTCAATGAGCTTCATGAGGGTCATCTGGGAGGGGTAAAAATGAAGAGCCTAGCCAGGGCGTTTGTGTGGTGGCCGGGAATCGATAAAGAAATCGAGGATATGACCAAGAGATGCACAGGATGCCAGAAGGTCCAAAACGCTCCACCACAGGCCCCGCTACATCCATGGGAGTGGCCCTCATCTCCATGGCAACGGGTACACATTGATTTTGCTGGTCCATTTATGGACTCAATGTTCCTAATCGCTGTGGACGCCCATTCGAAATGGCCAGAGGTCACCAAAATGTCCTCCACCACCATGGAGAAAACTATTGCAGTCCTACGGACCATCTTCGCCAGGAATGGCTTGCCAGAACAGATTTGCTCTGACAATGGGCCACAGTTTGTGTCCGAGGATTTCCGGAGGTTTCTGAGGAATAATGGGGTGAAACATTACACATCTGCCCCATATCATCCAGCCACAAATGGATTGGCTGAGAGGTTTATTCAGACCTTTAAAAAGGCAATAAAGGCAATGTATAATGACGACATACCACTACAACACAAGGTGGATAATTTCTTGTTTGCGACACATGCAGTAACCAACCAAGCTCCAGCCATAATGTTCTTCAACCGAAGGCTAAGGTGTCGCCTGGATTTGCTCAAACCAAACATAAGACGAGATGTTGAGGATAAGCAATTCCAGCACATAAATGAGAAGCCAACCAGGAGCTTCAAGATAGGGCAACCAGTCTTGGCCCACGACTACCGAACAGAAAAATGGCAGCCAGGAACGATATGCACACAGCAGGGACCACTAATGTACACAGTGGACGTTGGAGAGAGCATCGTGAGACGCCATGCTGACCAGATTCTAGAGTCACAGGAACAAGCCAAACCCATACCACAAGCAGGTGCACCTGGTAATCAACCCGAAGTACAGATTGCGTCTACCTCAGAAGCAGTGGTATTGGAAGCTGACGAACCAACCAATGACAATGAGCCAGAATCAACTCCGCCGCAAGAACAGGATACTCGAGAAAGGCGCTATCCAGTCAGGATCAGGAAGCCTCCTCAAAGACTGAACTTATAAATGATTATTTCAGTTGATGTATATAGTACAGAGAAAATTGTTATTGTAATTAGTTATTATTTAGTTGTTAAATGAATGTTATGTACTGTTTATCTAAAAGGGGAGGAATTGTTGTGTATGTACCGTTAAGAGAAGAACTGATTCTATACTGCAGTACCGGCAGTGGCCACCCCTGTATATAAAGCCATAGCAGGCTTCTGTACTTCAGTCTTAAGTTACCCGCTGTTCAGTAAATACCTGTTTTATTGTTCTCCTGCAGTCCGTGTATTATTAAGGTGCGGACACTACAAACACCTCAGAAAACAAAGTTCTGTCATCTGAAAGTCAGCCATGTTACAGGTCCCCTTTTATGCTGCAGGTGCAGCTGTCAAGAATTCAGGTACTTGCTGAACCCGGCACAATCAGCTGGCGTGTTTTGCGAACGGCGTGGAACACGCTAAAAATGTACTAAAATGGGAAGAGCCTGCTAAAATCGGATTATGTAGGCAGTTAACAAGCTGTTAACTGCCTTAAATGCCTCTCCCGCCGCTTGGTGGCGGGTCCAATCGGAACCACCAGAACCAGCACTTGACAAAGTTGCTTGGAGGCGGGTTGACGGCGGTGTCGAAACCCGCCGTCAATCAAAATGAATTTAACCTCTGACCCCCCTCCAAACCCGCCCTCTGAGCGCTGGCAAAATCGTGGCTGAATAGTTTACTGGATACCCTGAACACCTGAATGTCGATACGAGTAAATACAGATGTACAAATTCCTTCAGAAACAGGAAAAAGTCACTAGGTCTCCTTTAATTGAAAATTTAACAAGCACACAACTGTTACTTCAGAGGAACAGGATGCATATTCAATATGGACATTTGTAACAAGTGTAACAACAGTAAACATTTACAAAACCCAAATATAATTTTATTTCCAGTTTACTGAAACAACTGCAAGCGCTTATTAGTAAGATTTGCAAATCTGGTGTCCAAGCGTATGTCTTGCACTACACAACTGACCGACAGTAATGGATCAGGCCTTTAGGTGCAGTACAAGTCCCCCAGGCTATTTGGAACCATATGCTGTTCTGTACATACTATGTGCCAGAACTCACTGACCTGCTCCGGTTGAGTGCTGGCATCTAACGTGTATTGAACAGGCATTCAATCTGCTGATGTGGTTCTGCAGCAATAATCATGAGCCATCTCCCTGAATTGGGCATACTCTGCATAGTTATTGAAGACTTTGGCAGAAATCTCCACCGCTTTCTCCCGGGGCTATGCGCTGGCAATGGCTGTACGTACTGGTGTGCTTTGGAGAGGGCGGTAAAAGGAGCGGCGACGTTCAAAGTCACTGAGCGTGTGTAAATTCATCGTTGACGCCATGCCCTTGATCATTAAAATACTTGAGGCGAATGCAGACAATAGCAGCGCTGCCAACCTGCCCAATATGGCGGCCATCGCATTCCGTGCCAGAAGTGGGCGGAAGCGAGGTGGCGGCCATTTTTTCTTCAAAACTGGCCTGAACAGCCAACGCTAAAGGTTTCAATTTCTAGGCCCCAAAGTGTGGGGTGCCCTAAAGTGTTTTCCAACCCATGGTTTACTTTGAAAGTACAGTCACTGTTATGTGGTCAAGTGGAGCTGCCAGTTGGCACACAGCAAGGTCCCATAAGCAGCAAATGAATGACTGACCAGCAACGTTCCCGCTAAGCAGCGCGGCCGCGCAGCTGGATGGAGCTCCCGTGCAGGCTGTTCAACAGCTTTTCAATGGGAGATTTTGCGCATGCATGAAATTTTGATGGGCCACGCAGCCCGTTAAAGGGTCTGCGCACCCAAAAATGCAGCATTCAAATATGAGCCTAAGTTATGTGCTTAAATGGGCTTAAACCCACCAACCTGATGATCTAGAGGCTGAAGCATTACAAACTGAGCCATCCGGGCTCCGAGGTCTCTGATTACATTATGCAGCCAGTACCTTTGCCCGGTAAAATCTCTGAATCCAAAATCATAATTCTCATAACTCGATGTTGTGATGTTTTCATCTTCCTCAAGATGAAACATGCTGTGACATCTTACTTAGAACAAGTGTCAAAATAGGAACTGATTAATTGAGTCAAGTTAGGGTAAGTAACTTTTAATGCCAGGACTTGAGCTGCTGATTTGTATGGTTAATAGGCAAGTAATCAAGCACCAGAGCTACAGGTGGGGGGTGGGGGGGGAGGGCAGAGGGGGATTCTTAACACCCCACGACAGGCGGGATCTGAAATCTGACCCCAACCCGTCTCAAACGCGCTTACTTCTGGCTTTAAGGGAAGCGCGTTGGGGGGTTAGGTGACTAACCTGCTCTCAAGAGGTTGATCAGTTGTTTAAATATGTTAATGAGGCTGCATACTTCAAATTTTAAAAGATTTTTAGATTTAATGTCTGCGAGCGGGATTTCCCAGGGTTCGGGAAACCCGGAAGCTGAAGGGAGGTGAGAAGGGCTGGATCGAGGAGGTAAGTGCCTTTCTAGCACTGCTTGTGGGCCAGGAGAAGCAGGCGGCTTTCCCCGGCCCCTCAAGCAAACTTACTGCAGCAGACTATTGTCCCCCCTGCAGTCATCTACCAATCCCCCCAATCTGAAGCCCCCCCACCGCTCACAAACTCCTCCAACCATGATCTCACCCCTGACCCGTGATCTCTTCAACCCTCCCCCATCCCCTCCGCAATCTCTCCCTCCCTCCCTCCTCTCTGCTCCCCGGCTGCAGCCTTTCAGTGCAGGCCTTCCCATCCAACAGCTGGCCAACCTCTCAATCTGGTTGGCTGCCAGCCGGGAAACGGAGAAAACAAATTCAAATGAGGTTCTGTCATTAAATTTGTCAGGACCTCCGTGTAACCCTCATGCCTGGCTTTCCTGACAAATAGGACCCCTCCACCCCACCCACCTCCTGCTCCCTCCCCATCTCCCCTTAAGTATCGGCGCCACTGATCCTGTTGTTAATATATTTGAAAAAGTAATGCTTGAGTAACCAATGGGAACCTAGGGTTTGTTAGTATCAGAACAGAATACAGAATGATCATATCATCTAACATCAACGACAGCAGAAAGTTAACTGCTCAATCAATTTAAAGAACAGCATGTTGCATCTGGGGAAATTGTATACAGCTGAAACATTGATTTCTTTCCAGAATGGCATCACAGATGTGATTATTACATATTTGGACTCATCTGTATTTGCAAGTTTGAACTCCATGAATCATCAGCACAAGTGTAACACGGCGCTATGCAAAACATTTCAATAGTGTTAGTGCTGTGCATCTCCAAATTATTCCATGGCATCTCTAAGCAAGAATAGAACCAGAAACTCCACTTTTAAAGATTTGTGGTCTTTGTAAGACTTTTTTTTCGCAAAACAGCTTCAAAAATAACTCTTTTCTGTTCACCTTGTTTCAGATTGAGATGCAGATTCACAAGAAGATTGTGATATTTTCAGAGAGAGATTACAGCTATCGGGAAAGATTGAACAGGTTGGGGCTTTTTTCTTTAGAGAAAAGGGCCGCAAAATTCAACACCTTAGCGCCGGTAGTTAAGGGCAGTTTGGAAAAGAAATTGACGTCCACTTTGCTTCCGCCCACTTCCGGCGCGGCACTCACTGTTCGCCATCTTGGTGAGGGTGATGGCGCGGGCGGGACGTGCATGCACTGGCAGTATGCAGAGTAGGCAGATCATGACGTTAGTCAGTGTGTAATGCTGATTTTACGCACGACCTGCCATTTTGAACGTTGCCGCGCCAAACAACGTGCTCCCCTAAGTACGCACAGCTGCACGAGGGACCCCTCATCAGTGCTATTTAAAGGGATACATTCAACTTGCAGGTAAGTTGATTATTTCTCTTGTACTGGCTCTTGCACAGTTTGTATGAATACTTGGTTGCTGGAAGACATTTATAAAGTTGTTAAAGTGAGCAGGGAATGATGCTGGACATTGGGAAGGTGTTGGCTGCTGCTGGAAGGCCTCTGACTACACCACTTGCTCCCAGTCATGGGGGCTCTAGTTGCGGTCTCCCTCATGCTGCAGCATGACAGGGAGACGGAGCAGGGACAGCAAAGAAGACAAGCTGCTCACAGAGGGAGGAGGAGGAGAGGGAGGAGGGCTCTCAGGAGGAGGCCTTACATACCTAGAGTCTTCAGGGAGCACTTCTACCTGCACCTAAGCCAGGAGCAGTGAGTTCGGAGGCTCCACTAGACCAAGGACGTGGTCACAGAACTCTGCCACCTCTTGAAACCAGACCTGCAGCCTCAGAGCAGGGCCAGTAGCCCTCAAGGTGACCGTGGCCCTGAATTTTTTTGCCAGCGGATACTTCCAGGCTGGAACAGGCTACATAGCAAACATCTCACAGTTCGCCGTCCATTGCAGCATCTGGGAGGTCACAGAGGCTCTTTAATCAAGGAGAAGGGGCTTCATTGTCTTCTCTCTGAACAAGTAGCCAGGATATCGGGCTTCCCTATGGTGCAGGGCGCCATCAACTGCACACATGTGGCTTTGCGGGTGCTGCATATCAATGATAAGATGTCCTGTAACCGCAAAGGGTACCACTCACTTAATGTGAAGCTGGTGTGTAAACACGCCCAGCACATAATAATGGTGAATGCCCAGTATCCTGTGCCAGTCCACTGTGCCAGCAATCTTCCAGCCACCATGTCAAGCCTGAAGGTGGCTGCTAGGCGACAAGGGCTATCCACTCTACAACTGGTTAATGACTCCCCTCCACAACCCCACCACTCGTGGCCATCAATCTTACAGTGATCGCCATGCTGCCACAAGGAACGCGATTGAGCAGACCATCGGGGTGCTCAAGCAATGGTTCCGCTGCCTTGCCCATTCGGGAGGAGCTCTCTAGCACTCGCCGGAGCGAGTGTCCCAATTCGTGGTGGTCTGCTGCATCCTTCACAACTTGGCCATCATGAGGGCTCAGCCCTTGCCACCATGGGTCCCATGATCACCTCAGGAGGAGGAGAAGGAGAAGGAAAGGAGGAGACATCCTGCAAATCCCTGTTCTGGACGGGCTGTCTGCGAGCACCTCATTAGACTCCGATTCCCCTGAATAAAACCCCAAAACCCCCTTGCTCAATACTTTCCCATCTTACCATCACTCTGTCACAGAACATCACAGCATCCTCTTGGCCGCCATGCTAAAATGAAAGCCACCACAAAAAAAATTCCAAATATAATTTATAAATGATTAATTGCAAAACTGCTTAATAAAGTCACCTAATCACACTTGTGCATTCCCTTAGTGCCTGTCTGTCATGTGCCTTTGCCTATCCTAGTGCTCCTACAAAGTGCTACCCCAGTGGCTGCAGCATGGCTGGTGGAAGGCGGCTGACTTTCAATGAGGGAGACTCCAGATGGCCTTGCAGGATGACCTTGAGCAGCTCTGGGCCTAGAAGGCCCAGCTGTAGACTGCACCACATGGGCAACTGTAGTCTGGGCTGGCTGACAGGCAACAGCAAGGGCACTGCTGGAGTGGCAGGGGTGGAAGTACGAATGCTGTCATCCTAAGAGAGGAGAGCATAGAAACATAGAAACATAGAAGATAGGAGCAGGAGTAGGCCATTCGGCCCTTCGAGCCTGCTCCGCCATTCAACGAGATCATGGCTGATCATCCAAACCCTAGCACCCGGTCCCTACACCGACAGCCATCCCACCCAAGCCCTATCCCTGTAACCCCATAACCCCACGTATTTAATCCCCCCTAACACTAAGGGCCAATTTTTATCATGGCCAATCAACCTAACCTGCACATCTTTGGACTGTGGGAGGAAACCGGAGCACCCGGAGGAAACCCACGCAAACACGGGGAGAATGTGCAAACTCCACACAGACAGTCACCCGAGGCCGGATTTGAACCCGGGTCCCTGGCGCTGTGAGGCAACAGTGCTAACCACTATGCCACCGTGCAGGTACATGCTCCACAGAACCACTGCCACTCCCCTGGGGTGGCGCCTCAAAAATCCTAGTAATCTGTTAGAGGGCAGATGCTGGACTGATGTGAGACCCTGCAAGCTCCATTCCACACTTGTAAATGCAGCCATGGAGGCAACTGTCTGAGCTTGTATGGCAGCAAGCTGAGCCTGCATGACAGAAGTCTGAGCTTCCACTGTAACACTCAGACGTTGGGTCACTTTCACTTGTGCTGCAATGGAAGCTGAGACATTGCCCATCAGACCCTGCATCATGATTGGGTCTACAAGTGCGCTAATGGAGTTGCCCATCACTTCCATCCTGGAAATCATGGGCTCCAAGCTCTGCGCAAAGCCCTGTGCAAAGACTCCTCCATGCACCTTGACAGTGACAACAGGCTCTCTGGCAGACCTGCCAATGCAACAAGCGTTTCTGTGTTCGTGCCCATCACCCTTCTTCTGAAGACCACCCCATTGAAGTCCTTATCTGAGTCCTCTGCAGCAGAACACATGTGTGACCTCGCCATCCGGGGAGCTGGCACCTGCTATTGCCCTGGCTGCAGGCCACTTGTGCCAGTGACTTCTTTCAGCACTGGATCCAGTTCCTGGGGGAGTGACTGCTGGCACTGACCGCTTCAGCAATCTGCTCCCACTGTCTTCGTACAGTCTGTCTGGAGGGCCTCCTGGCCCCCTGTGTGCGGAGGACCTGTCTGCTCCTTTAAACCCATGCACTAAGGCCTCCAGTGCTGTTTTCAAGAACTGAGGTGCCCTTTCTCTGCCCTGTTGATCAATAGGTACCTTCCCCTTTCCTTAGCTACATGAACAATGAGTTGCTTCTTTCAGAAAGCACCTCCCCTTTAAGAAATGCAGGCCTAGTAATTTGGGGATATAGCACCACCCATTGCCACCAGATTCAGGGAAACAAATGTTGGTGGCTGCCACTCTTCTGCCTGGGTCCCAAGGCAGCTACCATTTACAGATGGCCAGCAGAGCTGCCGATGTCCACTCTCGCCAACATTATGTAGATGATGCAGATCGTGACATCAGTGAGAGTGCAACGCTCAATTGACGCTTGATCTGCAAGTTTCAACTTTGCCACTCCACTTACCTGCATGCCTTAAGTGCGGCCAGTAGAATAAGCGTTGAGAAGCAGGAAGGAGGCTCCAGCAGCGGTATTTAAAGGGATCATCAGCAATAGCTTCCACCTGACATGCTTCTTCAGTTTGACTGGCTCTGTGCAACATTTTGCAACTCCAGCAGCTTTATTAACTTCTGTCAAGGTTCTGAGGTAACAGGACTGTTGTTGCAAGTGGAGAACACCTTCATTCTTATTTAAAGGCTTCTGCTCACAACATTTGCTTGCAGTCATGGGGGCTCTACTGGCTGTCCCCCTCGCGCTTGAGTATCTTTTTTTAGGGCGAGGGAGCAGAGGCAGCGAAGATGACAAGATGATGCGTACAGAGGGAGGAGGAGGTGGACCAGAAGGGATCTCAACAGGAGGACTTACCCACCTAGGATCATCCGAGAGCACTTTTCTTATATCCACTTAAGCAAGGAGCAGTGTATTAGGAGGCTTTGCAAGGAGGTGGTCAAAGAACTCTGCCACATCCTGCAACCAGACCTGCAGCCTGAGAGCAGGGCGACACGGCTTTCCCAGTGGCCATCAAGGTCACCGTGGCCCTCAATTTCTTCACTAGTGGATCCTTCCAGTCTGCAGCAGCAGACTTAGCTAACATCTCACAGTTCGCCATCCATCGCTTCATCTGGGAGGTCACAGATGTTCTCTACACCAGGGCAAGGGACGACATTTTCTTCTCTCTAAGCAAAGAGAAGCAGGACGAGTGAGCATGTGGCTTTGCCAGGATAGCGGGCTTCCCCCTGGCACAGGCTGCCATCGACTGCACCCATGTCATTTTGCGGACACCATAAAACAATTCTGAGATCTACTGCAACCGCAAAGGCTACCATTCACTTAATTGCAGTTGGTGTGTGACCACGCCCAATGCTTTCTGATGGTCAGTGCCAGCTATCCTGGCAGTAGCCATGATGCCTTCATCTTGTGACAGTCTGGTGTGCCATCAATCTTCCAGCCACCTGCCAGCTCAGAGACAAGGGCTATCCGCTCTGCACCTGGCTGATGACTCCCCTCTGTAACCCCACCACTCGTGCCCAGCACTGATATAATGAGAGCCATACTTCCACCAGGAACATCATTGAACAGACCATCGGGCTGCTGAACCAATGGTTCCGTTGCCTTGACCACTCGGGAGGAGCCCTCCAGTACCCGGCGGAGCAGGTGTTCCATTTTGTGGTGGTCTGCTGCATGTTCCACTACTTAAGGTGCAGCCCTTGCCAGCAGGGATTGCGGGGCCACCTCAGGAGGAGGAAGAAGAAGATGAGGAAGAGGAAGAGGATGAGGAAGAAGGGAGGAGGCAGGCAGGCAATCCCCCTTCCGGATGGGTTGTCCATGACCGCTTCATCAGGCACCGATTCCAATGAATGAAACCCCAGATCCCTGTTACTCACCACATCCCCATAATTCCATCCCTCTGTCACAGAATATCACAGCGCCTACTGGGCACAAAGCTGAAATGAGAGCCACCACAAAAGATTCCGAACAAAATTAATAAATTTATCAAAAATCAATTTACACTTACGATATGAACTACTCACCCTTGTGCAATCCTTTACTGCCTGCCATTCGGGTGCCCTTTCCTATGAAGTGCTCCCCCAGTGGCTGCAGCATGGCTGGTGGAAGAGGGCAAGACTTTGGATGGCCTTCTAGGATGACCTAGAGCAGTTCTGGTCCTAGAAAGCTCAGCTGTAGACTGCAGCACCTCGGAATGGGCAGCAGCAGTCTGGGCTGGCTGGCTAACAGGTAACGGCAAGGGTGGAGTGACAGTGGTGGGAACAGGAATACTGTCATCCTGAGAGAGGACAGCAGGTTCCTGTTCCACTGACCCACTCCCACTCCCCCAGGGCGGTGCCTCAGCATTCCTAGCAATTGCTGAGCTGCTGCGACACCCTGCAAGCCCAGTTGACAGTGGTAAACCCAATCACGATGGCAGCAGACTGAGCTTGGGTGGCAGCACGCTGTGACTGAATGACAGCGGTCTGCGCTTCTGCTGCAGCACTAAGGCATTGCGTCATTTCTGCCTGTGCTGCAATGGCGACATTGGCCATCACACACACCATAATTTCTGGGTCGACATGGTCCCTCCGGGAGTTTTCCATCATTTCCAGCCTGGAAATCCTGAGCTCCAAAGTCTGCACAAAGCCCAATGCAATATTGGAGGCAGACTCCTCCATGCTCCTTGACATTGCCGAGAGACTCACTGGCAGGCTTGCCATTGTACCTAGCAATTGGACGTGCATCACCCTTCTTCTGAAGGCCACCCCAGCGAGGTCCTCATCTGAGTCGTGTGCAGCAGAACTCGCCCTTCGGGGAGCTGGCCCTCAAGCTACCCTTTCCGCCGGCCTTGCTGCAACCCAATCATGCCTGGTGCCTCACCCTGTGCAGACTCCGGTTCTACACTAGCCTCTAAAGTATGCGCAGTACCAGTTTCTGAGCTTGTGGCTGCGAGTGACAGATGCAGTGACGCTGTGTCTTCTTCTTCTTCTCCCCCTCGCTCGCCTCCATCGCCTTGGGGACAGATGGGTCTGGTGCTTGTTCTTGATTAGCTGAAAGCAGAAGAGTCAGGTTATGGTGAGGGGGGGAGCAAGATACGCATGCATACAACATCAGCAGCTTGAAAGTGAGAAAAGATCATGGGATTAGGGGGAAGTGGGATGTGAGAAGGATTAGGAATGAGCATACCGTTGTTGTCCCCAAGGGCTTCAACCTCACCAGTTGCCACAGCCTCCATGATCTGCCACCCAATGATCTCCAGCACTCGCTGCTCCAGTTGGCTGAGGTCCTGGATGGCAGCTTTCTCCCCAACTGTCTGTAAAGGAAAAGCCATATTTCAGAAAGATATACCATTCTATGAACAGATTTCTGATTTTATTGAAACATGACATATTGGGTTTAAAAATGTAAAAAGCCTCAATGACACAAGCTGTGAATACAGGCTTCTGAGATAAGATGAAGTGTTAACACAAAAGTTGTAAACACCACACAAGCTTTTGAAATGGGAATTGATTGTTAATACTGAGACAAAGGCCCTATTGAAGAAGCAAAGGCTTGCTTCCAAGGAGTCTGCAGTTTGGAACCAACACAATAGCTATACCCAGTTTAAAGTGTTAAAAACTAACACTTCGAACAGAAACACAGAACATTAAAGAACCATGTGCCTTTGAAAAATAAGGCATCAAATGAAAGACAGGAAACATAAGTTTGTAATACAACCAATTGAAAAACCTAAGAAATGCATGGAACACACTGGTTGAAGTGGTTTTGATTTACATATTGTAAAAGGTACCTACAGAATACTTTGAAAATATTACATCAATAGATGACACCAAGCAATCACATGATTTTTGTATTGAAAATGAAACAGTTAGGAGACACAACATCTGATTATAGCCAGTTAAGCCAATATTAAGAATTGAATTGAAGTCCTTCGTAAGAATGGCATCAAAGATAAATCTGTAATAACCATTTTATATGATAAGTTTTGAAACACCTATACAGCAGACAGGATTCTGAAAGTTAATGGCTGAATTGACAATAGAGTAGAAAGAAGTCAGCAGAGAATGACTAGAGATAATTAGCTTACATCAGCAGAAAACTTCAAAGGATAAACCACAAAAAAAGGATATAAAATATGGAGCTTTCAGATAGAAAGTCAGAAGTTGCTGGAAGGGGCAAGCGATTCGCAACTTCAGAGGCAGGATCTGTAAGTTTTTAACTCTATGAGTCTCGGGGATCAAGAGATACTCTTACTTGATTTTGGTGGATATCCTGGATTATAAATAATAAGAAATGTATAAATGTAATGAAGTTAAGATTTGAGAATAAGGATCTCTGAGAATAAGAAATGTAAACTATTTGTATTTTGAACTGTTATAGTCATGGTTGACTCACCAGCTGTTAACTGCAAGTCGGTTCTTTAATAAATCTATGTATTTTTAGAATTGTCTCAAATAGTATTTCTGTATCAAACTCGCAAACTCAATTTCTGTACACTCTTTTGTGAGGAGTTGCAGAATTCTGGGGGGGTTTCCGGACCCTCATAATATCCAGAAGGTTACAGTCTAGGTAAACTTATTAAAAGTGCTATCTGGAAGATGGTAACATCTTCAAGTCATCCTTTCCTTTAGAGAGAGATAGCCTGGACCTTTAGACCCAATTAAGCATCTTATAGAATTCGGCTATCTCTAACTTTAGTTGAAGGTGAATGTCTGGGGAATACACCTGATCTGAGGTAGCCCGAAAAGGGCTAGGACTTGTAATTATCCCTTCAGTCTACTGCTGCTCCCTTTTGTTAAATGTGACCTTGGCCTGCAAGAGAAAGGGAAGTGTGTAAGTGAGTGTGGTACAATGTGTTTGGGTGATGTGCCTGCCATAGTTGAACAGCTGTCAGTGTGTGCAAGGTGTGAGATTTAGGTGTGAGTGTTGCAGCAGTGGTAAGGTTGTGAGGGTGAAATGAATTTATGATTGTGAGGTCTGAGTGGTGATAGGTAGAGATTGTTGGTATGTGAGTGCTGGGGGTGTGGTGCAATAAGCAGTGTGTGAGGCTTGTGGTGCAGAGAGTGGGATATGACATTTGCTGAAGCCTTCACTCACCTTGACCTGCTATGTGAAGTAATTGAACTTCTTGTGGCACTGGATTGCCGACCTGGGGACCACAGTGCTGGCCATCACATAGGCAGTAATCTCCTGCCAGAACCTTCAAAATCTATATGGCAAGGGCTTCCTGCCAGTCTGCAGGAAAAGGACAGCTCACCTCCGCTCCACGGCTACCACCAGTGCCTCAAGAGCCACGTCTGAGAATCTGCAGGCTCTCTCCCTGTGCTGGTGCTCAGCCATGTGCTTCCACTGTCGTCTGCTTCCAGGTGAAGTTGTAAGTGGCTTGACAATGAGGTGCTATAGCATCAATGCACCTCCCCTTTAAGTACTGAATAAAGCTTGTGGCAAACATGACTGGGAATTAGACTGGACCCAATATTGGCCGACCTGCTGAGCAGTAAGCCAATGAGCAGGGGCTTTAGCACTGAGATCAAGTCTATAATCATGTTAATGAGGAGTGAGCATGAATTTTGCATGCTACCTAGACTATCTTGACCTGGTGCAGCTTAACATCATTGGGCCTTAACACTGCCTGTTTTGTGGCCATATCCAATTTCTAGGCCGTTGTATTATTAATTTGTTAAAGTGGAGGAAGGGGTTTTAGGGTTGTGCATATAAGTAATTTCTATTAGGCGAGTTGAGTATCATAGTGCAAAATCCTGAGTTAGACCCACCCTTCAGTGTGTACTATAAAGGTTTAGTTGTACGTGTTGCTTTAAGAAGATTAAAAGTGTGTTGATGCCCAAGGTGAGCAAGGAGGAACAGAGAGAGTGTCTGATGTGATGCCTTTTCTGCTCCATTGAGGTTGTTCAATTTCTTGTAGCACTGGTCAGGAATCCTGGGGGTAGTTCTGGCATGGCAGGATGTCCTCCCGCCTCTCTCAATTCCATTTCCTTGAGCCAGGGCTCATTATAGATGCACAGCGGGCTCCCAATAGGATTCCCACCACCAAGAGGGAACCTCCCAATAGGAAGAGGAGAATCTTGACGGTGCAGCAGAAGCAACATACCACTGCAACAATAGAAGAGCCAGCTAGTGTAAAAGGGCAGAAGCACCCCAAACATTGGCATCACAGTCCTCGTGAAGGCCTCAGCTAAGTAATGGGAGGGATGAGTGGGGGGAGGGTGGCTGCTACAAAGCTCTTTCAATCCACAGGAGGACCTCTGGGCTGTCACTGCCACTTCAGGGACCCTGGCCCACTCTCTGCTGCCATTTATATGCAGTGGGCAAGGAAGGAGATGCCAGCAATGGTCCTGGCAGGGGCGGGTGGAGGAAAATACAAGTAGGGCAGTGAGGTGTTGGTAGGTTTCACCATCCGCATTTCCCTTCATTCTTTGCTGCTGTCTTACCCGAAATCAGGTGGGATAATGGAGGAAAATCCAGCTCAGTATCTTTCAAAAGAGAAATATAATACTATATCGAGTGATGCCCAACCGAGCAATCAGGAGATTTCATATACTACTTAATGAACTATGATAGTTGTTCATTGAGCAAAGAGCAAGCGATTTATGGACGGCCAGGATGACCTGGCAGTTGGACTGGTTAGATGTTAGGATTGTGAGCTAACAGTGTATTTTGTACGCAGACTGCTTCACAAGACTGTTGTAAAAACCTCAAAGATTGGCATACAGGCCATGATCGTGACAGGAGCGGGTTGATTGGGCGGGCGGGCAGAGTTTCTGTTGGGGACTCCGGAAGTTGGTATTTCCCTGCATGTTGTGGCGTTTTGACTGTGGAGGTCTGATTCCCGGCCCCAGGATCGGGATCCGTTCGCAGTGTGGTTCCAATCCCCGCCCCCAGTGGGGTCTTTGTATGGTGGGGTCTGATAGGAGGCAGCTTGGGAGGCTGGGGGAACCCAACTGGCCAGGGTTAAAGCTGTAAAGCAGGTTAACTCTGAGGCTGCCAGCCTCGTTAAAATGTTTAAATGGCCAACCTGCTTCTGCTTCTCTGGGCCACTGACAAATTATCTCTTTGAGCAACTGAAGGATCCAAAGTCACCCTCAATGACACAAGTAGCTTACACTTTAATGTACCAAGTCCAAATTAGCTGAAATAATGACATTTTGTATCGTAAAATGGTATCTGAATGTGAATTGTCTTTAAGTTTATTAGTCTCTCAGCTCAAAGAATCTGCATAGCTTACATGTGCTGCCTGTTAACCTTTGGTTCACTTGTAATCATTACTGCTGAAAGTTTGCAGTGAGAAAGTAATATTCACCATCAATGTAATGTTAGTAATAAAGACTGTAGGCTGAATCTTAACCCCCAAAAACGGGTGAGTTGAGGTCGGGTGAGATGTTTAAAATTTAAAAATCTCAAACTCCGACCACAACCTGCCTCCAACCTGTCCACTTCCAGGTATTAAGGAGATGGGACTAGGGGGGAAAAGCTAATCCACTCCCAGGAAGCAGGTTGGGCATTTAAATATTTTAATGAGGCTGGCAGCCTCTGATTTAACCTGTTTACCCGGCAGCTCAAGGGAGGCAAGGACAGCTTTGAGAAGGAGGTAAGTGCCTTGACTGGCGGAGCAGACTTGAGGGGCTGAATGGCCTACTCCTGCTCCTATCTTCTATGTTTACAGCACTACTGTGGGCCAGGAGGAGCAGAAGGGCTTGCCGCGGCCCACCTTATTCCCTTGGATCATCAGTACCCCCAATACAAAGACCCCCCAATCCAGGATTGAACCCCCGGGGCCGGTGATCGGACTACCCCACTTCCCTCCTATCCCGCACCGCACGCTCCCACTAGCAGCTGCAGGCTCTGTACCTGGACATAAGAACATAAGAAATAGGAGCAGGAATAGGCCACTTGGCCCCTCGAGCCTGCTCCACCATTCAATAAGGTCGTGGCTGATCTTGGGCTCAAAGCCACTTCCCTGCCCGTTCCACATAATCCTTCATTCCCTTATCTTGCAAAAATCTGTCTATCTCCACCTTAAATGTATTTAATGACCCCGCCTCCACGGCTCTCTGGGGCGGAGAATTCCACATATTTACGACTCTCTGAGAGAAGAAATTCCTCCTCATCTCAGTTCTAAAAGAGCGACCCGTTATTCTGAAACTATGCCCCCGAGTTCTAGATTTCCCCACGAGGGGAAACATCCTCTCTGCATCTACCTTGTCGAGCCCCCTCAGTATCTTATACGTTTCAATAAGATCACCTCTCATTCTCCTAAATTCCTGTCAATCGGGCAGACTTCCGGGCGAGGAACCTATAGTAAAGAAAACGTGCTGTGGCATAAAAACTCCGTAGCCTGCGAGGAAACTCACACTTCTGGGTTTCCCACTCGAAGCTCCGCCCACCACCCCCCACTCACCAAACCCACCCCTGTCAATTGCAGGGCAATGGACTCAACCACGCCAGCCATAAAGATGAGGTAGTGCAAGCTATGAACATTGTTAATCACACTTAGACGAGCTATTTAATAGACTGACTATTTAAAGTTACTTGTCAGCTATCTATGAAATTACTCTTAAAGTAATCTGACCAATCTAAAGCCTCAGACTTTGGTCTCAGCATCTGTTAGTGCTGATTTACAACGATACACTGAATTTCCTGTATAACCTTTGCTACTTATTTTGTTAAATAATGATTTGCGGCTCAACTACTGGTATTTCTTGCTGCTAGTGGATGGGGTACGATGCGGGTCAAGGTGTAAGTTGCACCATGACAGTAAGAGCCAGGCTTGATGGACCAGCTGGTATTTTACTGTCTGTCATTTTCATATGTTTATATATTCATAAATTATTGCCCTACCTCCAACCTCCCTTTCCTCTCCAAAGTCAATAATGGTGTTGTCACCTCCCAAATCCATGGCCGGAATTTTCCCCTAAAAAAACAGGTTGGTTTGTTGTGTGGGGGCATTAAATTGTTAAAAATGGGATTCCCGAACTGATCCCACCTCCAACACCCCCACTTCCAGTTATAACGGAGGCGGGTGGGGGGCGAGCGACCAACCCACTCCCAGGGGGCGGAATGTCAATTTAAATATTATAATGAGGCTGGAAGCCTCTTTTTTTAACTTCCTTTTTGAATTTAATTGCATTTGGACGGGATTCACACAATTTGTGAAACCCGGCAGTTAAACCGAGGCCTGGGGCTGCAGTATCCAGGAGGTAAGTGGATTTATACCTACTACCTGGATCCAGGGTCCCAACCTTACCCACCCCCTGTGATCGGAGACCCCTTCAGGTGGCCTCCGATTGTCTTCCCAGGCCTCCGATCCCCAGGATGAGGCCTCCCCCCTCACTCCACCGATGATGCTGAGGCTGCCCCCAGACCTCTCTCTCCACCCCTGCCACAGATCCACGGCCGACCGTCATAGAAACATAGAAAATAGGAGGAGTAGGCCATTCGGCCCCTCGAGCCTGCTCCGCCATTCAATGCGATCATGGCTGATCATCCAAACTCAGTACCCGGTCCCTGCTTTCTCCCCATATCCCTTGATCCCTTTAGCCTTAAGAAATATATCCAACTCCTTCTTGAATATATTTAATGAATTGGCCGCTATTGCCTTCTGTGGTAGAGAATTCCACAGGTTCACCACTCTCTGGGTGAAGAAATTCCTCCTCATCTCTGTCCTAAATGGCTTACCCCTTATCCTTAAACTGTGACCCCCGGTTCTGGACACCCCGACCATCGGGAACACCCTTCCTGCATCTAGTCTGTCCAGTCCTATTAGAATTTTATAAGTTTCAATGAGATCCCCTCTCATTCTTCTAAACTCCAGCGAGTACAAGCCCAATCGACCCAATCTCTCCTCATACGTCATTCCTGCCATCCCAGGTATCAGCCTGGTGAATCTTCGCTGCACTTCTTCCATGGCAAGAACATCCTTCCTCAGATAAGACGACCAAAACTGCACACAATACTCAAGATGTGGTCTCACCAAGGCCCTGTACAACTGCAGCAAGACATCCTTGTTCCTGTACTCAAACCCTCTCGCTACGAAGGCCAACATACCATTTGCCTTCTTAACCACCTACTGCACCTGTATGCTTACCTTCAGCGACTGGTGCACAAGGACGCCCAGGTCTCGCTGCACTTCCCCTTCTCCCAATCTCTTGCCATTCAGATAATAATCTGCCTTCTTGTTTTTGACACCAAAGTGGATAACCTCACATTTATCCACGTTATATTGCATCTGCCATGCTTCTGCCCAATCACCCAACCTGTCCAAATCATACTGGAGTTTCTCGGCATCCTCCTCACAGCACACACACCCACTCAGCTTTGTGTCATCTGCAAACTTGGAGATTTTACATCTAATTCCCTCGTCCAGATCATTAATATATATTGTTAATAGCTGGAGTCCAAGGACCGACCCCTGCGGTACCCCACTAGTCACTGCCTGCCACTGGGAAAAAGAGCCGTTAATTCCAACTCTTTGCTTTCTGTCTGCCAACCAGTTCTCTATCCAAGTCAATACCTTGCCCCCAATCCCATGTGCGTTAACTTTTCATGCTAATCTCTTATGCGGGATCTTATCGAAAGCCTTTTGAAAGTCCAAATACACCACATCCACTGGTTCTCACTTATCTATTTTACCAGTTACATACTCAAAAAATTCCAGTAGATTAGTCAAGCACGAATTACCTTTTGTAAATCCATGTTGACTTTGTCCGATCCGGTCACTGTTTTCTAAGTGCTCTGCTATTACATCTTTCATAATGGACTCCAGCATTTTCCCCACTACTGATGTCAGGCTTACCGGTCTGTAATTCACCATTTTCTCTCCACCACCTTTTCTGAACAGTGGGGTAAAATTAGTTACCCACCAATCCATGGGTACTGTTCCAGAGTCTATCGAATTTTGGAAGATGGCCAGCAATGCATCTACTATTCCTAGGGCCACTTCCTTAAGTACCCTAGGATGTAAATTATCAGGCCCTGGGGATTTATCGGCCTTCAATCCCGTCAATTTCTCTAACACCATTTCCCTACAAATACTGATTTCTATCAGTTCCTCCCTTTCAAGAGACCCTATGTTCCCCGACATCTCTGGGAGGTTGTTTGTGTCCTCCTTTGTGAAGACAGAACCAAAGTATGTATATAATTGGTCTGCCATTTCTTTGTTCCCCATTATAAATTCCCCTGATTCTGACTGCAAGGGACCTACACTTGAGTTCACCAATCTTTTTCTCTTCACATATCTATAAAAAGCTTTTACAGTCAGTTTTTATGTTCCCTGCAAGTTTACTCTCATACTCTATTTCCCCCCCTCTTAATTAATCCCTTTGTCCTCCTTTGTTGAATCCTAAACTGCTCCCAATCCTCAGGTTTACTGCTTTTTCTGGCCAATTTATATGTCCTCTCCTTGGATCTTATGCTATCCCTAATTCCCCTTGTTAGCCATGATTGAGTCACCATTTTTGTTTTATTTTTATGCCAAACAGGGATGAACAAATTCTGTAGTTCATCCATGCGATCTTTGAATGTTTGCCATTGCCTATCCACCGTCAACCCTTTGAGTGACATTCCCCAATCAGTCCTACCCAACTCGCATCTCATACCATCTTAGTTTCCTTTATTTAAATTCAGGACCCTAGTCTCTGAGTCAACTACTTCACTCTCCATCTTAATGAAGAATTCTATCATATTGTGATCGCTCTGACCCAAGGGGCCTCACACAAGATTGCTAATTAATCCTTTCCCATTACATAATACCCAGTCTAAGATGGCCTGACCTCTAGTTGGTTTCTCGACATATTCGTCCAGGAAACCATCCTGTATACACTCCAGAAATTCCTCCTCCACAGTATTGTTACTAATTTGGTTAGCCCAATCTATATGTAGATTAAAGTCACCCATGATAACTGCTGTGCCCTTATTGCACGCTTCTCTAATTTCCCTTTTAATGCCATCCCCAACCTCCGCATTACTGTTTGGAGGTCTATATACCACTCCCACTAACGTTTTCTGCCCCTTGGTATTTCTCAGCTCTACCCATACAGATTCCACATCATCAGAGCTAATATCCTTCCTTACAATTGTGTTAATCCCCTCTTTAACCAGCAATGCTACCCCACCTCATTTTCCTTTTTGCCTATCTTTCCTGAATATTGAATACCCCTGGATATTGAGTTCCTAGCCTTGGCCATCCTGGAGCCATGTTTCCATAATCCCAATCATATGATATTCGTTTACCTCTATTTGCGCAGCTAATTCATCCACCTTATTACAAATGCTCCTCGCATTAAGATGCACAGCCTTCAGGCTTGTTTTTTAACACTCATAGGGCTAGATTTTCAGTTGCTTGCGCCAGCAGTTAGCGCCTTAAGAGAAGTGATTTTCGGGCGCTATGCGTGTAGCGCCTGGGCGCAGCGCAGTTTGCGCCCCGCCCCAAATTAAGTTGCCCGTTAGCGCCGGCGCAAAGTTTAGCGGCCGCCCGGATGCGCGCGCAGAAAATGACGTCACATCCTCGTGCAACGCCCTTTGGCCGCCCCGAATCCAAACTTCAGTCGGACCGCCCCATTGTGCGCGTGGCGTCCAGAGCGTTTGTAAAATGGAACGCAACACACCCTGGGGAGCGCAAATTAAAGGGCACTCGTACAAAAGGCACTCTGCATGTGTTGTGTGGAAGTAAGCGGTGTGTTTGAACGGTCTCCGGGCAATCATCATCATTCCTCCTCCTCCTCCTCCTCCTCCTCCTCCTCCTCCTCCTCCTCCTCCTCCTCCTCCTCCTCCTCCTCCTCCTCCTCCTCCTCCTCCTCCTCCTCCTCCTCCTCCTCCTCCTTTCTCCCCAGACTTTGCATTTGAAAAAAATACATGCACCCTTCCCCTTTAAGAGCTCACTGGCACCAGAGTGTCTGCCGTGCGCTGCGCCCGAGCTCGGGTGTTGCGCTCTCCACCGCCGGCTTAGCGCCTAAAGATACTAGTGGAACGCCTCTTTTAGCGCTCCACCAACCTCTTAGGGCGAAGCCACTGAATTTCCGGCAACGGGGCGCTACTTTGGGGCGGGCGATAACTTCGGGCGGGCGCTAAACTTAGCGCCCCAAAACTGTCTATACTGAAAATCTAGCCCTTAGACCTTTTAGAATTATTATTTACTGTGGCCATGTTTGATTTAAACACATGGGGCTAGATTTTCAGTTGCTTGCGCCAGCAGTTAGCGCCTTAAGAGAAGTGATTTTCGGGCGCTATGCGTGTAGCGCCTGGGCGCAGCGCAGTTTGCGCCCCGCCCCAAATTAAGTTGCCCGTTAGCGCCGGCGCAAAGTTTAGCGGCCGCCCGGATGCGCGCGCAGAAAATGACGTCACATCCTCGTGCAACGCCCTTTGGCCGCCCCGAATCCAAACTTCAGTCGGACCGCCCCATTGTGCGCCTGGCGTCCAGAGCGTTTGTAAAATGGAACGCAACACACCCTGGGGAGCGCAAATTAAAGGGCACTTGTACAAAAGGCACTCTGCATGTGTTGTGTGGAAGTAAGCTGTGTGTTGTTCTGAACGGTCTATTTATGTTTCCGGGCACCAATTCCACCAATTCCTCCAATTCCTCCTCCTCCAATTCCTCCAATTCCTCCTCCTCCTCCTCCTCCTCCTCCTCCTCCTCCTCCTCCTCCTCCTCCTCCTCCTCCTCCTCCTCCTCCTCCTCCTCCTCCTCCTCCTCCTCCTCCTCCTCCTCCTCGCATTTGAAAAAAATACATGCACCCTTCCCCTTTAAGAGCTCACTGGCACCAGAGTGTCTGCCGTGCGCTACGCCCGAGCTCGGGTGTTGCGCTCTCCACCGCCGGCTTAGCGCCTAAAGATACTAGTGGAACGCCTCTTTTAGCGCTCCACCAACCTCTTAGGGCGAAGCCACTGAATTTCCGGCAACGGGGCGCTACTTTGGGGCGGGCGATAACTTCGGGCGGGCGCTAAGCTTAGCGCCCCAAAACTGTCTATACTGAAAATCTAGCCCTTGATTTCTCTGTCTGCCACTTTTGTTTTTCTCCTTCCTATCTTTTGCTTTTATCCTTGTTTCCCTTTCCTCTGTCTCCCCACTCAGGTTCCCAACCCCCTGCTATTTTAGTTTAAACCGTCCCCCAGAGAACTAGCAAACACTCCCCCTAGGACATTGGTCCCGGTCCTGCCCAGGGGCAAACGGTTTGCTTTGTACTGGTCCCACCTCCCCCATAACCGGTTCCAATGTCCCAGGAATTTGAATCCCTCCCCCTTGCACCATTCCTCTAGCCACGTATTCATCTGAAATATCCTTCTATTTCTAATCTGACTAGCACATGGCACTGGTAGCAATCCTGAGATTACTACCTTTGAGGCCCTATTTTTTAATTTACCTCCGAACTCCCTATATTCAGCTTTTAGGACCTCATCCCGGTTTTTACCTATATCGTTGGTACCTATATGCACCACGACAACTGGCTGTTCACCCTCCCCTTCTAAAATGTTCTGCAGCCGCTCTGAGACATCCTTGACCCTTGCACCAGGGAGGCAACACACCATCCTGGAGGCTCGTTTGCGGCCACAGAAATGCCTATCTATTCCCCTTACAATAGAATCCCCTTTCACTATAGCTCTACCCCTCTTTTTCCTCCCGTCCTGTGCAGCAGAACCACCCCTGGTGCCAGAAAGTTGGCTGCTGCTGCCTTCCCCTGGTAAGCCTTCCCCCCCATCAGTTTCCAAAGTGGTATCTATTTGAGAGGGAGATGGCCACAGGGGACTCCTGCACTACCTGCCTGCACCTACTACTCTGCCTGTTGGTCACCCATTCCCTTTCTGCCTGTGCAACCTTTGCCTGCGGTGTGACCAACAGCTTAAACGTGATTTCCACAATGTCCTCAGCATTGCGAATGGTCCAGTATGTATGCAATCGCAGCTCCAGCGCCACAATGCGGTCTGCCAGTAGCTGCAGCTGGATACACTTCCTGCACACATGGTTGTCAGGGACACAGGAAGTGTCCCTGAGTTCCCACATAGCGCAGGAGGAGCATACCACGATGCCACGCTCTCCTGTCATGACGTACCCTTTAATTAATTCAAAATAAATTAAATCAAATCAATCCCACCAATTACACTACAGTTAAATGATATATTTAAGGGCCCTGGTTAACAAACATTCCCCGCTGCACCACAGAGAACTTAGAAACTGTAAACCACAGAGTTTAAGTTTAAAAAAGAGAGAAATACTCACCAACCAATCACTTACCTGCTTTCTGGTGATGTCACACTTCGATTACTTTTGACTTCTCTCCCTCTCGCTGAGCTCGGAGATTGGTAAGCCTACCTGGTCCTCACTCTTATGTTCATTAATAAATAGACATTCGTATTATGAACACAGCTAGCTTTTGCTAGTTACTTTATTGAGCACTTGTGGACTAGGTACAGTGTCTGTAGAGGCTTCCATCTTGACTGCTGCCTTGTGGGTAGCCTAGTGCCTCATGGGTAATGTAGTCTTAATATATATACAGCTGGGTAGTGTAATTTTATATACAGCTCTGCACAGCTCTACGGCTCCACCTAGTGTCCACTATAGAATGACATGTTATTGATCATTACATCCCCCTTCCTTTGAGGTTTAACAAAATCAATATCAATCAACTTTCAAGAAAACAGTAAAGATAATATCAGTAACACTTTTGTTAGTGCTCTATAAACATAAACATTTTCAAAACAGTCAACACATTTTCAAAGCTTTACATTGTACTCAAAGATTAAGTCTATCAGGCTTTTTTACTTCACGTGTGGATCTTCTCAACATGGATAAGTCTGATGTGTCTTCATGAGATTGTTCTGGCGGTGAATGACATGATGCAGTTGCGGCATTGTCATCAATCTGGTCTTGAATAGTCTCTTGTGTTTTTAGGAGGGAACGGCGGTTCCTCCTGAGAATCTGTCCTTCCTCAGTTCTAACAGTGTATGACCTTGGTCCTAATTCCTCAAGAACTGTAGCTTTCCTGTTCCATGCATCTGGATCCTCAATCCTGACAACATCATCCCTTGTCAATGGTTTTAGAGTTTTGGATGACGTGGTATGATTTCTGTTTCAGCTTTAACAGTTGAAGTCTCTGTCTCAGTTCCTCACTTTGCTGTTCTTTTGCACAGCAGGATAGCGTGGTGCGCAACTTGCGACCCATTAGTAGTTCAGCAGGTGAAGAACCACAGTCTAAAGGTGAGGCTCGGTAGCTCAGCAGGGCGAGATAAGGATCAGACTTGCTTTCTGTCGCTTTCTTCAGTAGCTGCTTGAGAACTTGAACACCTTTCTCTGCCTTACCATTTGACTGAGCATACAAAGGACTGGATATGATGTGCTGAAAGTCATAATGTGCTGCAAACTGTTGCCACTCCTTACAGTTGAAGCACGGACCATTGTTGCTAATGGCAATCCTGGGAATTCCATGTCTGGCGAAGATGGATTTCACATGCATTATGACACTGCTTGCTGTGGTGCTTGAGAGCAGCGCCATCTCAGGATAGTTAGAATAGTAGTCAATCACTATTAGATAGTCTTTACCATTTAAATGAAAAAGGTCCATACCAACCTTTTGCCATGCTGCTGTTGGTATGTCAGCTATTATCATTGGTTCCTTTGCTTGTTTGTTTTGGTGTTTCTGACATGTCTCACATTTGCCTATCATGTTCTCAATGTCCTTATTTATGCCAGGCCAATAAACAGTGTCTCTTGCTCTCCTTTTGCATTTTTCAATTCCGAGGTGTCCCTCATGAATCCTTTTGAGCATGTCTTGACGTAGAGCCTGTGGAATGACTATTCTGTTCTGTTTTAGTAATAGTCCACTTGCGACACTCAATTCTGACCTTATGTGAAAATATTTTGGACAGGAACCTTTTGGCCAACCATGATGAATGTTCTCTATTACTGTTTGTAATACTGTATCTTTTACTGTTTCTTCTGCTATTTGCTTAGATTTTGTGTCTGACACGGGCAGCGCAGCAGTGACCATACTCACATGAACATCCACGTCTTCTTCAGTAGAGCTCACATGACTCATTGTGGGTGCTCGGGATAGTGCATCTGCTAACACTATGTATTTGCCTGGTGTGTAGATCAGTTCAAAGTCATATCTTTGCAGCTTCATCATGAGTCGTTGAATCCTTGGAGACATCTCATTCAGGTTTTTTTTTATGATGGCAACCAAAGGGCTGTGGTCTGTCTCAACTGTGAAGGTGGGAAGTCCATATATGTAGCCATGAAACTTTTCTAGTCCAACTACCAAGCCTAGACATTCCTTTTCAATCTGGGCGTATCGACACTCAGTATCAGTCATAGACCTGGAGGCATAGGCAACAGGCTTCCAATCTTCACCCTCTGCTTGTAGCAAGACCGCACCTAGGCCATCTTTTGATGCATCCATTGACACTTTGATTCTTTTTGTTGGGTCAAAGAAGGTGAGTACAGGTGTGGTTGTCAGCACTGTTTTGAGGTTTATCCACTCTTGTTCATGTCTTTCTGTCCATGCAAACTCATTTGTTTTATGTAGCAAGTCTCGCAGACAGGCTGTCTTGGCTGACAAGTTAGGAATGAACTTTCCAATGAAGTTTATCATCCCCATGATGCGTAGCACTCCTTTTTTGTCAGTGGGTTGGGGCATTTTGAGTATGGCATTTACTTTTTCCATATCTGGCTCTATTCCTTTACCAGATAGATTATCTCCAAGGAAAGTGACTTCCTGGACGTCAAACTGACACTTGGCTTTGTTGAGCTTCAGTCCATTCCGGCGTATGCTCTGTAGCACTTTAGTCAGTCTCTCATTGTGTTCTTTCACTGTGGAGCCCCAGATGATGATGTCATCAACATAGACCTGAACTCCTTCCAGACCTTCAATTATGTGTTCCATCGCTCTATGAAAGATTTCAGATGCAGATATTATCCCGAAAGGCATTCTGAGGAAACAATACCTGCCAAATGGTGTGTTGAAGGTACAGTATTTGGTGCTCTCTTCATCCAGTTTTAGTTGCGAAAATCCTTGTGAGGCATCGAGCTTTGTAAAGTATCTGGCACCTGACATTTCACTGGTGATTTCTTCTCGCTTGGGAATCTGGTAGTGTTCACGTTTTATGTTTGCATTTAAGTCCTTTGGATCCATGCATATTCTTAGATCATTGTTCTTTTTCTTTACACATACCATGGAGTTAACCCAGTCTGTTGGCTCTTCGACTTTCCTGATGACTCCTAGTGTGGTCATTCTGGCCAGTTCTTTCTTGAGCCGGTCACGCAGGGGTGCTGGAACTCTTCGTGGAGCATGTACCACTGGCTGAGCATTCTGCTTTAGCTGGATCTTGTAAGTGAATGGTAGAACTCCAAATCCTTTGAACACATCCTGGAAATTATTCACTACAGAATCCACCGAGTCATCTGGTCTGCTTATGGCACAGTTTATACGGTAGACTCTTTTGACCAGTTCTAAGTCCTCACAAGCTTTGTCACCCAGTAGTGAATCAAGCCTTTCAGCCACAACAGAAAACATGAGATGATGCACTTTGTCTTTGACTGTCACTTTAAGTCTGCATACACCTAAGCTATCTATTTTCTGTCCATTATAGTCCTTCAGTAGTACTGACTTTTTCTGTATTTTGGGCTTTTCTTTCATATTGTTAATGTCACTCATACTGATTAAGTTTGCTTTTGCCCCAGTGTCTAGTTTCAAGGTAACTAATGCTGCATTTACCTGCAGTGGGATCATCCATTTGTTCTCTTTTACTGCATTAACTTTATGCTCAGCATTGTCCATTTCTGAGGGCTGCACATTTTCTGTATCCTTTTTGATATTGTCACATGACACCATTCCTACAAAAAATGTCTCACTTAAATCAGTGTCCTCAATTACATTAACTCGTTGCCCTTTCTTAGTTTGTACTTTTGAAAAGCATTGTTTGGCAAAGTGATTCTTTCCATTACACTTTGTGCACATTTTTCCAAACGCAGAGCATTGTCTTAACTGGTGTTTGTAACCACAGCGTTTACAATTAAAAATTTCATCCTCCGATTGCTTTTCATTTCTGTTCTGCCCATGTTTCTTCCCCTTATAGGGCACAGCACCGACAGCAGCATTATCACTCATTACAATCGCATCATTATTGATTTCACTGAAAGTCTTCGCGTGCTTTTGAGCTAGCTCGCTGGCTTGGCATATTTTCACTGCATTTTCCAAATTTAGTTCGGTTTCTCTCAACAGACGTTCCCTGACTTTTTTATCATGAATACCAAACACAATCTGGTCACGAATCATGGATGCTTTGAGCTCAGAGAAATTACATGTCTGTGCTTTCAGTTTCAGATCAGTTATAAAGCTATCAAAAGTCTTATTTTGCTGCTGTGTCCGAGAACAGAAGATATATCTTTCATAGGTCTCATTCTTTTTGGGAGAGCAATGTGCATCAAATTTTTTTAGAACATCATCTAATTTTTCTCTGTTCTCCACTGGATTAAATACAAATGTATTAAATACCTCTATCGCCTGTGGGCCTGCAACCGTAAGCAGCAACTCTATCTTCCTTGCATCTGGCTTCGTACCGAATCCGATGGCTGCAATGTAGAGTTCGAATTGTTGTTTAAGAGTCTGCCAATTGTAGTCAATGTTTCCTGTGAGTTTCAAATGCTCTGGTGGCTCCAAATTCTCCATGTCGCTTTTCACAATTTTCAGCAGATCTTCACCACCCTGGTACCATCTTATGTTCATTAATAAATAGACAATCTTATTATGAACACAGCTAGCTTTTGCTAGTTACTTTATTGAGCACATGTGGACTAGGTACAGTATCTGTAGAGGCTTCCATCTTGACTGCTGCCTTGTGGGTAGCCTAGTGCCTCATGGGTAATGTAGTCTTAATATATATACAGCTGGGTAGTGTAGTCTTATATACAGCTCTACACAGCTCTACGACTCCACCTAGTGTCCACTATAGAATTACATGTTATTGATCATTACACTCGCTGCCGCTTTTAGACTCACTCCGCCGCCGCCTCACCCAGGTCCGCCGCTGCTGTGGGGCCTACCTGAGCCTCGCCGCTGCTTTTAAACTCGCTCTGCCGCTGCCGCCGCCACCTCACCCAGGTCTGCCGCCACTGTGGGGCCTACCTGAGCCTCGCCGCTGTTTTAGACTCGCTCCGCCGCCGCCGCTGCCTCACCCAGGTCCGCCGCCGCTGTGGGGCCTACCTGAGCCTCGCTGCTGCTTTTAGACTCGCTCCGCCATCGCCGCCGCCTCACCCAGGTCCGCCGCCGCTGTGGGGCTTACCTGCGTTCTGCCGCCACTTTTATAATTACTCTGCCGCCGCCGCCTCACCCAGGTCCACGCCGCTGTGGGGCCTACCTGCGCTCTGCTGCCGCTTTTATACTCGCTCCGCCGCCGCCACCTCACCCAGGTCCGCCGTCCCCTGCTGATCCCCGATCCCCCCGATCCCTGATACCTGGCCAACCCCCTCCCCCAAATACCCAACTCCCCCAATCCCCAATTCTCTCCTGCCGATCCCTGATCCTGCCCCTCCTGATCCCCGATCCTCCCCTGCCAATCCCCGACCCCCCAACCCCCAATCCCCGATCCTGCCCCTCCCAATCCCCAATCCTCCCCCTCCCGACCCCCGATTGAGCCCCAGCTGATCCCCGACCCTCCCACCCTCCCGATCCCTCCCCCAGACTACCCCTCTCTCCCTCTCCGCATCTGCAGGTCTACCCACCCGCAGCCAACCAGCCTCTGAATCTGGCTGGCTGCAGGTGGGAATTCAAGGCCTCACATGCAAATCAGGCTCTGCCGTTAAAGTCAGCAGGACCTTTCCTGCCCGCTTCGGAGGCCCCCCGCCCCCAACCCGCCTACCTAGTATAAATTCCGGCCCATGCCCATCTTTCCCACAATTCCCTGCTTTAGACTCTCCAATTAGCTTTCCACCCCTGCCACAGCACCAAAACAGTACTAACCAAAGTTACAAATGACATTCTGTGCGACTGTGGCCATGGTGCATTATCCCTCCTCGTCTTTCTCAGTGTCAGCCATGGCTCAGTGTAGCACTCTCACCTCTGAGTCAGAAGTTTCTGAGTTAAGGTCACACTCCAGTGACTTGATCAAAAAATCTAGGTTGACATTCCAGTGCAGTACTGAGGGAGTGCTGCCCTATCGGAGGTGCCATCTTTCATAAGAGATGTTAAACCGAGGCCCTGTCTACTCTCTCAGGTAGATGTAAAAGTTCCCATGGCACTATTTCGATGAAGAGCAGGGGAGTTATCCCCGGTGTACTGGCTAATATTTATCCCTCAACCAATATCACTAAAACAGATTATCTGGTCATTATCACATTGCTGTTTGCGGGAGCTTGCTGTGTGCAAATTGGCTGCCGCGTTTCCTACATTAAAACAGTGACTACACTCCAAAAAGTACCTCATTGGCTGTAAAGCACGTTGGGATGTCCTGAGATGATTGTGAAAAGTGTTACATAAATGCAAGTCTTTCTTTCTTTCTTTCTTTCTTTCTTCCTTTCTCTGCAGCCTTTGACACAGTCGACCACACTGTCCTCCAAAGCCTCCTCTGTTGTTCAACTTGGTGGAATTGCCCTTGCTTTGTTAATTTCAATGGAAATAAAAATTAAAAATAAACAAAGGGGCCTGCGATGGGTGCATCAAAGTTTTTTACTCGTGAGGCACTAGGTACCACCCCTGGAACTGGTGATGCACTGCAAACTGTGGCCTGGGGGGTAGGCATGCATGCTAGAGGCATCCTTCGTGGCGTAGGTGCCTTCTGTTGATATTATGGTAATAAAGGGACATCTACTGATTCTGCAAACTTTGGAATGGTCAGCAGTGGAGCTACTGGGCAGGTGCACCCTGGCACTTATGCTGGGGTGTGACCGACCTTTAGATTTTCACCCCCCTCCATATTTAAGATAAGCACATACAGGTTTTGATACTTCACTGCGAGCAATTACTGTATTTGGAATTCAGCTTTGCTCCTTGTTAAATGTTAGAACGACTAGAAACATCAGGCAGTACAGCCTCTATCACTGTAAATCACCACAGCATTGAATTTTGATGCATCAGGGTTGTTACTGTCAAACACCGGTGATGTATGTAATGTCAGCCAGTTTTCTGTACACATGCATTACAGATACCTTGTTCCATCCTGCCAAGACTTTTATTCAATTCATCATGGACCAACAACGCCAGCAGGTTAGGGCAACAGATTTTTTATCAGACTGCTGCCTTCAGTACTATATAGCATCCATGAAATTACACACTCATGAGTCCGATACACTTAAAGCCCAGATTTATTTTCAGGCTTAGAAATTCAGCGTGCTGAATTTATGTTCCAAACCAAACATCCAGAGAAAATTAGACGTATGCTTTTTACATCTATTTAACTAGATATCCCTTAATTTTCCAATGTTCAACAAGTAACACAAGCTGAATTCTAAATAATCGCTAGCAGAATGGCATCAAAATCTGCATGTTAAACATATCATTTCACCAGATAGAAGTAAAGAGACTTTAGAGTATGTATCTCATGTAATGCTGTACCAGAGCTTTACAACTTTATTAATCTGCTTAATCCTGATTTGCAAACACAGACTTGTCATTCTGAAGTCCACAGGAAGCAGGTTGTGAGTTTTAGATTTATGGTTGTCCTTCAAAGGAATTATTATATGTAAATCAATGTATAAAGTGCAGTATTACAGTGGAAAATGTATTACAAGCTGAGAGATTACTATCACAATTTGAGACACTGCACACGGTACCCTTGGATGAACATTTATTGCATTGCTTATGCACCTTTTCCTTCCCAACACCCCCTCATTTCTCTAGAGAAATACAAAGGTACCGTTCCCAGAGTTGTGACAGCCCTTGGGGCTTCACCCAAATGGCCATTCATTCTAAATGTGTAAGCCTGGACAGTCAGTGTTTCTAGGATACTCTACAGTAGGAAGAAGTATGTTACATCCAAATCCAGTCCTCTCCTCACTTGATGTTCCACAGATGCATAGAATCATAAAATTATAGAATCGTATAGCATAGATTTCTGGGCACATACTTTAGGAAGTACATGAAGGCTTTTGAGAGAGTACAGAAGAGATTTACTAGAATGGTTCCAAGGATGAGGGAATACAGTTATGTGGATAGACTAGAGAAGCTGGGCTTGTTCTCCTTGGAGCAGAAAAGGCTAAGAGGAGATTTGACAGAGGTGTTTAAAATCATGAAGGGTTTAGATAGAGTAAATAAAGAGAAACTGTTTCCAATTGCTGAAGGGTCGATAACAAGAGGGCACAGATTTAAGGTGATTGGCAAAAGAACCAGGGGTGACATGAGGAAAAACCTTTTTACGCAACGAGTGGTTTGGATTTGGAATGCACTGCCTGATAGGGTGGTGGAAACAGATTTACTAGTAGCCTTCAAAAGGGAATTGGATAAATACTTGAAGGAGAAAAAATAACAGTGATACTGGGAAAGAACGGGGGAGTGGGACTAATTGGATGTGTGTAGAAGTTCACTGATCACGCTTCCCACTGGGTAGCCAAGCTTGGGGCAGAGGTCAGGCTTTCACACTATAGCAGTGATTTTCCAACCCATGCACTCTTTAGCCACAGATCCCACTGGGAGCGTGATATCAGGAAGTTCACCCAGTAATGCTTCTGTGTTTACATGGTTATTCTTTCCTGTGATCCTGGCTGAAATTGGTTGGGATTGTGGCAGAGAATGTCGGAGAATTCTGATGGTGAGGCTTACCATTTCCTCACCGCAAGTTTGGGATTTTATCTATCTAAGTAATGTATGTAGTTGTAACATTCTGTAACGATTCCATAAAACTCTTAAAGTAACATTATCAATATACTGGACATTAAAATGTACGTTTTCTAGCAAGGGTCACAAGAAGTGGAACTGTTACCTGAGTTTTCCCTTTTATGACTTAGAGGTGCTAAGGCAGATCTTAGCACCCGTTGTCATGCACCCCACCCTGCCTCTCCCAGGGGCCTAAAATCGGCACTAATCAGGGATCAAATCTGGGACCTGTTTCGTCTCTGAAACACTGTATCAACTGGCAAAATGTCTTTATTCAATGAATCATTAAGGGAATTTATATTATTCAGTGTCAGCTTGGTTTAGTGGTAGTACTTCTGTCTCTAAGTCAGAAGTTTTTGAGTTCAAGCCCGATTCCAGCATGTAATGTAGGCTAACTCATCTCAGCAATACTGAGGGAGTGCTGCATTGTTAGAGATGTTGCCTTCCTGATGAGATGCCCCGCCTGCCTGTTCATGTGGATGTAAAAGATCCCATGGCACTATTTGAAGAAGAGGAATTCCCCTGGTGTCCTGGTAAATATTTATCTCTCAACTAAGTCCATCAAAAAATGATTAGCTGGTCATTTATCTCATTGCAGTTTACAGGACCTTATATGCACATTGGCTGCTGTGTTTGCTACATAACAACAGTGATAGCACTCAAAAATAATTACTTGGTTGTGAAGCACTCT
Source organism: Somniosus microcephalus (assembly GCF_052327205.1). Classification (NCBI taxonomy): domain Eukaryota; kingdom Metazoa; phylum Chordata; class Chondrichthyes; order Squaliformes; family Somniosidae; genus Somniosus; species Somniosus microcephalus. Next base: position 101,940,553 of record NC_140993.1, on the reverse strand, counting down.
GGAACATCCTGAGAACATAAATTAAATTTCTTTCTTACTTTAACAGAAGGAATGAAAAGAAGGAAAAAAATAGAAAAATGTAAAGGGCCCACATTTTTCACTCTTTCCTGCAGTGTTAGCTATCAAGGCAAATTCATAAGCTAGAATTCTTTCATCATATAAAATCACATTTCTTGCTGTACCATATTATGTCCTACATAATACAGTATTTGAAGATCTTTGTCAGATACAAAGCTGCAGACCATAATAGTGACTACTTTATCATTTGCAATATATAGTATTCATTGTTCTTCAGATGATAATTACTGTGTTTTCATTGCTATCAGAACCTTTTTTAGGGATTGTTGCACTCTTGTAGGCACTAAACCTTTCAAATCTAATATTTCAAGTATGGAGAAGGAACAGGAGTGCAGTGATTTCTAGTCATCACAGTGACCTGGTGGCATAAACCTGGAGACTCATTTCATCATCAGACCAAGCATTAGTTTAACTTCTTATGACACTGTTGTACATATTAGTACAAAACCCTTTGCCAGTAGAATTGTTGTGTATGCCCCTTTAAGGGAATAACTGGTCTCAGACTGCAGTACCGGCAGTGACCATCCCTGTATAAAAGGCCCTGGCAGGCTTCTGTAGTTTCAGTTTCCAGATTGTCTCCATTCAGTAAAGACTTGTTAAACCAACTCCTGCATTCCGTGTCTCCATTAACACACGGATTTAATACTGGCGACGAGTAAGAAACGAACTTACCTGCAACTCGGCAGCACCTCAGACGACGTTATTGAAGGTCGAAGCCAGAAAAGAAAAAAAAAAAATAATCCAAAGAAACTCGAGAAACGGGCATCGACCGTGGGCAACCGCCCTCCAAATCATCGGATTGAGAACTTGCAGGGGAGACTGTCAAGAGCCAGGCTTGGTTCCCCAGTCTGTGGTTTCCCAGCTAATCGGGCTGGTGGCAGGTAGTGCACTGATCCTTCCTGGGCTGTGGCGGGCTAGAGCTCGATCGGGTGGCTCTGCAACGGGGCCGGGCAGCGAGTCTGGAATCAGAGAGAGAGAGAGGGTGGAGCACACAGGGCGTGGCTGGTGCTTCGCAGCCGGGCAGCGTTCGGAGCTAAGAAGAGGGAGGGAAGTGTCCCAGAGGGTCCGCTCCACGACGGGAACGGTTAAAAATAAAAATACCGCGGAGAGCGGCATTGACAGCAGCGGCAGCGGTGGGAAAGCGCGGGAGGCGCCATCTTAACTCGGCGGGGAAGAAGGAAAAGCGCGGGAGGCGCCATTTTGATCCATCGGGGACGAAGGAAAAGCGCGGGAGACGCCATCTTAGATTTTCAAGATGCCAAAGACTGGCAATATCACTGCCTTCGATAATGCAATAGAAGACTGGAGCACGTATGTGGAAAGAGTCGAGGTATATTGCGAGGCAAACGAAATAGCCGAGGGGAAAAAGGCATCGGTATTGCTAAATTTAATGGGCGCAAGAACGTACGGCTTATTGCGGGACCTGATTACTCCAGCCAAACTGAAGGTGAAGAATTTTAATGAAATTGTTGCTATCCTACAGGAACACCTAAATACTACACCGCTGCTGATAGCAGAAAGATTTAAATTCCACAGGAGAAATCAGCATAAAAATGAGAGCAATGCTGATTACCTTACGGAACTATGCAAGTTATCAAAGCACTGCCAGTTCAGAGCAGGACTGGCAGATACCTTACGGGACAAATTTGTCTGTGGACTCCTGAGTGAAGGAACCCAGAAGAGGTTACTCTCAGAGAAAGAGCTGATGCTAGATAAGGCTTTCAGCGTGGCAGTATCGTATGAAGCAGCAGCAAGGGGAGCTGTGGAAATACAACAAAAGCCACAGGAATACGGCACCCACGAAATGACACGGGGATTTGCAAAATGTTATCGCTGCGGCAGAACAAACCATGACCAGGAGGACTGCTGGTCCAAGGACAAAATATGCAGGCAATGCGGAAAGATGGGACACATTGCACGAGTTTGCAGGTCTGAGAAGAAGACCAATGACAATAAAAAGGCTACTAAGGAACCGTACAGGAAAGTACAAAAGATGACGGACAGTAGTTCCGAAGACCAGATGAGCGATAGTGAATCCGGGAACAAGAGACTAAGCTGTCTCAAACTTCACAACGTAATCGCAAAAGAGGATCACCGAACCATTTGGGTCACCCTCACGATAGCAGGGTCTCAAGTCAAAATGGAATTGGATACAGGATCAGCTCTAACCGTCATGAATCGACGAGACTACGAGCGGCTATTCTCACACATACCCTTGAGAGAGACATCCATTGTCTTGAGGATGTATACGGGGCAAAAAGTATACCCGAGAGGAAAAATAAGGGTGCCTGTCGAATACAACGGCAAGAAAATACGGAAATTGTATCTCTACATCCTGCAAGATGGTGGACCACCGTTATTGGGACGTGAATGGATCAGAAAGATAAGTTTAGACTGGCACTCCATTCAGGCACTGACGGTGGCTGGTAAAAAGGATGACGACGTCACTCCTGGATGATTGTCAACAAAATTAGCTGACGCCAAAGAGGTATTTCAACAAGAACTGGGCACTCTTAAAGGCGTAACCGCCTCGATAAAAATAGAGGAGAATGCAATTCCCAATTTTTTCAAAGCAAGACCGGTACCATATGCAATTCGCCCAGCCGTCGAGGCAGAGCTGGAGAATCTGGAGAATGCAGGCGTGTTATCTAAGGCAGACTGGAGTGAGTGGGTGACACCCATCGTTCCTGTCATGAAGAAAACGTTAAACAATAAGTCTGAGGAGCCAAGGAAGGTTTGCATCTGTGGGGACTTCAAGGTGACAGTGAACCCAGTCCTTCACACAGTACAATATCCTCTTCCAAGGATAGAAGATATCTTCGCCTCACTATCCGGAGGGAAGCGTTTTACAAAAATTGACCTAGCGCAAGCATATTTGCAGATGGAGGTTGAAGAATCCTCTAGGAAGTATCTCACGATAAACACTCACAAAGGTCTTTACCAGTATAATCGACTGGTATTCGGAGTAGCATCAACTCCGGCGATATGGCAAAGAGCGATGGAACAAGTCCTGCAAGGGATTCTGAGGACTCAGTGTTACTTGGACGACATCCTAGTTACAGGTGAAGATGACAGTGAACACCTTGCCAACCTAGAGCAGGTGCTCACTAGACTACGTGAACATGGGCTACGAGCCAATCGCCCCAAGTGCGAGTTTTTTAAGAAACAGATATCGTATTGTGGCCACGTGATTGATGAAGAGGGGTTGCATAAGTCCCATGACAAAATTGAAATGGTAGTTAAGGCTCCAGCGCCTGAAAATGTGTCACAACTGAGGTCATTCCTCGGATTGGTGAATTACTACCATAAGTTTTTGCAGAATTTGTCCACAATTCTGCATCCACTGAATGCCCTACTACGAACGGGAGTAGCATGGAAATGGAGCAATCAATGTAAGCGGGCCTTTCAGAAGAGTAAGGACCTAATCACTTCAAGAGAAGTATTGGCTCACTACAACCCATCACTACCGATAAGACTGGCGTGTGATGCGTCCCCCTACGGCATTGGGGCGGTACTGTCACATAAATTCCTTGATGGTTCTGAGAGGCCGATAGCTTTTGCGTCACGCTCGTTAACTTCAGCCGAGCGTAACTATGCCCAGATTGACAGAGAGGCCCTTAGCCTGGTGTGGGGGGTGAAGAAGTTCAATCACTACCTGCACGGTCAGAAATTTACTCTACTAACTGATCATCAACCTCTCGTCTCCATTTTCAACCCTCAGAAGGGCGTACCGATAATGACGGCAAAACGGCTACAGAGGTGGTCCCTTTTCCTAGGGGCACACCAATATGACATCGAGTACAAAGGAACTAAGCAGCATGGGAATGCTGATGGATTGTCGTGCCTACCGTTGCCGACGGTGGATGAAGAACTGGCAGTGGATCCAGTGGAGTTATTCCACTTGACTATTGTCGAATGTCTCCCTGTGACGAATGCAAACATAGAAAAGGAAACACAAAATGACCCGACACTCTCCTGGGTCTATGATTTAACGGTGAAGGGATGGCCAGCACATGGCGAACCACTGCTGCCAGCATTCTCGCCGAGAAGAGAACAGCTGTCAGTGTGCAGAGGAACCTTGATGTGTGGATCCAGAGTAGTAATTCCACCCAAATTGAAGGATAGAGTGCTCAATGAGCTTCATGAGGGTCATCTGGGAGGGGTAAAAATGAAGAATTTAGCCAGAGCGTTTGTGTGGTGGCCGGGAATCGATAGAGAAATCGAAGAGATGATCAAGAGCTGTACAGGATGCCAGAAGGTCCAAAACGCCCCACCACAAGCCCCTCTACATCCATGGGAGTGGCCCTCATCTCCATGGCAAAGGGTGCACATTGATTTTGCTGGTCCCTTCATGGACTCAATGTTTTTAATTGCAGTGGATGCACATTCAAAGTGGCCAGAGGTAATAAAAATGTCCTCAACCACCACAGAAAAAACTATCACAGTCTTACGAACCATATTCGCCAGGAATGGGCTGCCTGAACAGATTTGCTCTGACAATGGACCACAGTTTGTGTCTGAAGAGTTCCGGAGGTTCTTTAAGAACAATGGTGTTAAGCATTTCACATCCGCCCCAGCACGGTGGCATAGTGGTTAGCACTGTTGCCTCACAGCGCCAGGGACCCGGGTTCGAATCTGGCCTCAGGTGACTGTCTGTGTGGAGTTTGCACATTCTCCCCGTGTTTGCGTGGGTTTCCTCCGGGTGCTCCGGTTTCCTCCCACAGTCCAAAGATGTGCGGATTAGGATGATTGGCTATGATAAATTGACCCTTAGTGTTAGGGGGATTAAATACGTGGGGTTACGGGGATAGGGTGGGATATGTGTTGGTGTAGGGGTTACGGGGATTGGGTGAGATATGTGTCGGTGCAGGCTCGATGGGCTGAAATGGCCTCTATCTGCACTGTGGGGTTTCTGTGATTCTGTGATTCTGTGATATCATCCAGCCACTAATGGATTGGCCGAGAGGTTTGTTCAAACATTTAAGAAGGCTATCAAGGCAATGTGTAATGAAGATATACCCCTACAACACAAGGTGGATAACTTCTTGTTTGCCTACCGGAATGCGACACATGCGGTTACCAACCAAACTCCAGCCATGATGTTCTTCAATCGAAGACTACGATGCCGCTTGGATTTGGTTAAGCCAAACGTCAGAAGAGATGTGGAGAACAGGCAGTTTCAGAATATGAATGAAAGGCCGACCAGGAGTTTTAAGATAGGTCAACCAGTTTTGGCTCGGGACTACCGCACAGAGAAATGGCAGCCAGGAACGATCTGTACACGGCAAGGACCTCTAATGTATACCGTGGATGTTGGAGAAAGCATTGTAAGACGCCATGCTGACCAGATTCTAGAGTCACTGGAAAACCTCAACTCTACACCACGATCTGATACACCTGGCGATGAAACCGAAGTACCAATTGCATCTACCGCAGAATCGGTGATATTGGAAGCAGACGAACCAAACAACGACATTGATCCCGACTCAACTTTGCCAGAAGAACCTGATATCCCAAAGAGGCGTTATCCAGACAGAATCAGGAAGCCTCCTCAAAGACTGAACTTATAATTGCTTAACTTCAACTAATGTATCTAGCAACCGTAATTGTAATTGTAATTAGTTATTATTTAGTTGTTAAATGAATGTTATGTACTGTTTATCTAAAAGGGGAGGAATTGTTGTGTATGTCCCTTTAAGGGAATAACTGGTCTCAGACTGCAGTACCGGCAGTGACCATCCCTGTATAAAAGGCCCTGGCAGGCTTCTGTAGTTTCAGTTTCCAGATTGTCTCCATTCAGTAAAGACTTGTTAAACCAACTCCTGCATTCCATGTCTCCATTAACACATGGATTTAATAAGAATTGGTTTTCCTTATGCATAGTACCAATTTGGAAAAAACACTGAGTTACTTTGTCAAGTCATTTACAGAGTGTAATTTGTCACAGTATTTTATGGGGTGGAAGCCTGGAAGATCCGGATTCTACCCCAAATTACAACCACGCCCCATCATCAGTTCTATAGCACAATTGTGCCCCCTTCTGGATAGCACGATTTTGGCGCTCTTACTTATTGTGATTTCATATAAAGGGACAGCCACAGAGTGGGATCACAGGTGTTTGGTCCTAATTTATAGATACTTCTTACCTTTTTAAGGCCTGGGAGATGCCAAGCCTGTCCCAATCCAATCCAAGTTCTTAATCTCTCTCAAATCACCTCAAAGTCCACCCTACCTGACTACTCCCCCATGGCCCAGTTTGTATTAGGATTATATGATTGCACAGTTCTTTTGTCTAGTAAAATGGTTTGGAGATGGGAGCAAAGAAGCAATGTGTGAAATTGTTGTTCAGGTTTAGTAAGAATGCCCAGACACCTAAACCCAGGTCTGCATATTGGAAATAAATGCTAAAGAAAAGAAGTGTTCTTGGAACAGGGTGAGGAGAGTGACTGGGGGAGTCTATCTCTGGAACAGTAAATAAATTGCATAAATAAACAACCCTATTATACACACAGATTTTCCCGTCAAAGATTACCACAGAGAAAGTTCAAAAAGCTTTCATGCTTCCATACACAAAAACAGATTTATTTTTACCTTGAAAGCCTCAAAAATGGTTTCCTGTCTTTGTTGCTTCAGTGTTTTTCAATCATTTGGCGTGGAGGGAATTGGTGGAGGGATGGTCTTACACTATTATGTCAAGTCATTGCAGAACAGCAATACCAAAGAATGCTTAGCTATATTGTCAAATCAACACAATGTTTTCAGTGTTATTTCAGTTTATAATTGGGGTTAGTAACATTTTTTGGCAGCAAAATAGAGCAGAAGCCACTTACACCGGTTTTCTACTGCAAAATTAACCCCCTCCACCCCCCACCCCCTAAAGTCCCTTGTGCTTTTTGGCCTTTTTTTGTAGATTTTTGGTCTCATGGGGAATTAAGGGATATGGAGATTGGGCGGAAAAGTGGAGTTGAGGTCGAAGATCAGCTGTGATCTTACTGAATGGCTCGAGGGGCCGTATGACCTACTCCTGCTTCCTGCTTCTAATTCTTATATTCTTATGTTTATGTTTCCCATGATCTGCCCACTGAGCCTCGATTGAGCTAATTTTAATGTATTATTATGAGGGCCGGTGGTGCAGCAGCTCCAAATTTCCTGCTTTTACACTTGCAAAGCACTTGGGTTAAATTAAACGCAGAATTAGAAGGCTGAGCTGTTGCCAGGATCAGCGGAGACAGGCGGAAGTGAGAAGTTTGTGAGTCTGAAGAATGTGAAGAGTTTCCGTAGCGATTTCTGCAGCTGTGAATGACTTCTTGTGGAGATTTATTTTTGTTGCCATTCTGCTTGCACAGACCTGGACTCGCTTCTGATAATGTCAAACTACTGAGAGATTTTCACCCACCACTCCACCCAAAGTGAAGCTTCCCAGAAGCAGGTATAGCATAACCTTGTATGCCAAATCATGGAGGAGGATGAGGTACAACACACAATGGAGCACGGGAGAGTCAGTCGGCATTTGAAGAGGATGGATCCCATCAAATATTACAACCCCCTCCCCACGCCATTGAATATAGAAACAGCACAGGTCATATGAGGACCTTAGTGAAGAGGTGTATACAAGAAGAGTGCATTTCACCAAAGAGGCTCTGCTACCTATTTAGTGGTAAGATTCAGCCTTGACCTCTGAGGCAGGAAGGTTATGGGTTCAAGGAACACTCCAGAGACTTGAGCACATATTATAGACTGACACTTCATTGCAATACAGAGAGTTTTGCCTATTTGAAATCTAGGCCCTGTCTGCATACTTAGGTGGATATAAAAGATCTCATGACACTATTCGGCCAATACAACTAGAAACAGATTATCTAGTCATTATCTCATTGCTATTTGTGTGACCTTATTGTGCACAAATTAGTTGCTGCATTTCCCTACATTCCAAAAGTAACTACACTTCAAAACTACTTCAGAGGCTGTGAAGAACTTTGGGACTTTCTGAGGTCATTAACGTAACTATATAAAAGCAAGTTCTTCCTTTTTTTACTGCAGGAGGATCTGCCCACAATGCTCTCTCTGTGGCTATGAAGGCAACAACTGTGTTCAACCATTTTGACACAGGCTCATTTCAGGCAGCCATAGGGGATCTCTGTAGCATCAGCCAGGGTGCAGTATGGGTATACATTTGTCAGATGATTGTAACATTTTACGGCATAGCTTGGAATCCATCACCTTTGGCATCACAGCAAGGCAACATCAACATAGGGCAATCCAGTTTCTACATGCTTGCTGGTTTTCCCAAGGTCAAGGGTGCAATCGATGGCACCCCATGTTGCTTTGCAAGCTTCTACAGAAAACTCCCTCAACTTCATCAACAGAAAGGGCATCCACACCCTCAATGTACAGCTTGAATGTGGCAATATGCAAAGGATCCTACAGGTCAACAGGAGAGATGCTGGAAGTTGCTACGATGATTCATACTTCAACCCTCGCTGACTTCTTTAAAGAAGAAACTCATGTCACCAGATGGCATGTGGGTGACAAAGCCTGCCCTCTGCTCTTATGGGTAATGGCCACAGTGAATGGCCTGAACAGCAAGAGTGGCCATTGCGAAGACCATTAGGGGCTTAAAAGGATGTGCTCAAATACCCTTCATCTTTTACGATCAACTATCGATCCCTCAAACCCATAGGAATAGTCCCGGCCCCCCGTTACAGAGCTTTATGCGCAAGTTCCCTGCAATTGCACTTCCTCAGAGGCTCCCTTCAAATTATGACCAGATTTTCAGGAACAGCAGGACACCAGGTGATTTTTCTGGTCTTTATTTGAAATTTTTTCAGCTATTTAATTAAGTTTATCTTCACTGAGACCTGCATTGTATTTTCTGTTTCTTTTAGTGCACTTTTATGGCATCACTATAAGTCACATTAAAAATTGTAAAACTTCCCCAATTGTAGGTTCTTAAGCTCGCTTGCCTAATGTGTATGAATAGTCATTAAATGAGTTGAAAATTAAATTTTTCATATTTAAAGAAGAAATATATAGGACACGATTTCACCTACCGAGGCGGGCTAAGTGAGGCCAAGGTAAGTGGCAGACAGCGACCCCGCTCCCGATTCCATCCCGCCCTGTGAGAAGAAATTTCCGTTGATTGGGCTTGTTAAGCCCGCTTTGTGAGGTTCCCGGCTAATTAAAAGGAAACGGATCTGATGACGTCATTTGATGACGCGTCATCAGCCGGTTTCCTTAAAGGGACCATGGTCACATTCATTTTGACAGTTGAGCTGTCAGTGTTGTACAGCATTGAGGTGCTGCAAACACTGACAAGCACTATACAAAGGTGCACAGCTGCACCCAGGCTCTCCCATGACTCCCTCCATATGCTTATGGAGGGGGTCACAGCACGCAGGGAGGTTCTCTTCCAATGGGTGGAAGAGACCTCCCCAGGACACCAAAGCAGCCTGGTTGCACATTGCACAGGAGGACACAAGCAGGGATGTTGTCAGGAGGACTAGGTTGCAGTGGCGCAAACCTTTCAATGATCTCAGTAGATCACGAAACGTTACTGCAAAGCCACACTCAACCTCATCCTCCTGTGCCTCTCATCACATTCCCATCACTCTGCCTTCCCTACCCTACTCCTGCACATCCTTACTCACACCAACTTACCTTGCACCTCCAACCATCCCTCTCTATCTACATTATCACATCCCCATCTCACTAGCCACCCCCCACACTCACCCTCATCCTTGTCTAATCATACCTACTAACAACACACAGTGGTAGGCACTTGGGTGTTTTCGCCAATGTTCATGTGAAATTTCTGTTGATGTGTTGCCAAACATTGAAATCTTTATTTTCCACACTTTGCGTTCTTGGACAGATTTGTGTGCACCTTTGGAAGTGGCTTAGTGAGTTGCAATGAATGGTGGGACATAACGGTACCCCCGGAATGGTGATGAGTGTGAAAGGAATGGCTTGGGCATTGTAGGGATGCTTTATGGTGCTGGTGTGGAGTGGTGCCAACCTGGTGCACCATGTGGCAGTCAGGGTGTACAGTGTTAAGTGAAGTCAATCTGGACATGGTGATGCCATCGCTGGTGTCCTGGGCAGCAATGTGCTCGGGTAATGATGCCCTGTGTCCACTGCAGCATCAGTTGATTGTGGAGAAGTTTGGTGTTGTTGTTGGTGCTGCTGGTGTGCCCGGTGCTGCTGGTGTTGGGGCTGATCGTGTTGGGATTCTGAGGACCAAGGTGAGATTGTTTCAAGACACTGATGCTGATGGAATAGATGGCAAGTGCAGTTGAGATGACAGAAGCGATCTGTCAATGGTGAGAGAGGTTGTTCCAATGAGGTGACACGGGATAGAGGGTTTGCTCCAAACACTTGCTAGCTGCATAAAGCTCAATCTATCTTCCAAATACAGTAAGCAACAGCTTCTAACCTTGGAAAGTGAAGACCTATGAAATGGAAGCTTTCATAGACCATTTGCAGCTGTCAGGTTAGCAAATCATTTCCTCCTTACCTGACCTGATCCCCGCATGCTGGGAAACTCATGGAAAAGCTGGTAAAATGATAAATACATAGTAAAATCCTGCTTAACTACCTTTTAACAAGCTTTTAACTATCTAAATTGGCTGACCCGCAGCTTGGTGTCAGGTCTGTTCAGGAATGACAGATCTGACACTTGGGAAAATGACACGGAGGCGGGTTCACAGCGAGATACCGATCCGTTGTTAATCTTTTTGATTTTGACAGTGGACCCACCTCTGAACCCGCCCTCTGAGTGTTGGCAAAATTCCGGCCAAAGTGTGGGTTTGGCTTTTTCCGAGGGCCCCGATTGTTTACGCTGATTTCTACCCATTTTGCGTTCAGGTGTATTCTAATGAGATTCGCAGGAAATTGAAGTGTAATTTCACATTGTAAATGGTGCCAGCTTTGTGTCCAACTGCTTGACTGCACCCACGGAACAAATTTCAGGTCAAGTTTTGAAGTGTTCTATCAAAGATCTGGTACAGACACAATGGGCCAAATGGCCTCCTTCGGTGCTTTTTTAAAATTCGTTCATGGGATGAGGGCATCTCTGGCAAGGCCAGCATTTATTGCCCATTCCCAATTGCCCTTGAGAAGGTAGTGGTGAGCCACCTTCTTGAACCGCTGCAGTCGTGTGGTGAAGGTACTCCCACTGTGCTGTTAGGGAGAGAATTCCACGATTTTACCCAGCGATGATGAAAGAACGGCGATATATTTCCAAGTCAGGGTGGTGTGTGACTTGGAGGGGAACTTGGAGGTGATGATGTTCCTATGCGCCTGCTGCCCTTGTCCTTCTAGATGGTAGAGGTCATGGGTTTGGGAGGTGCTGCCGAAGAAGCCTTGGTGAGTTGCTGCAGTGCATCTTGTAGATGGTACACACTGCAACTACAGTGCGCCGGTGTTGGAGGGAGTGAATGGTTAAGGTGGTGTATGGGGTGCCAATTAAGCAGGCTGCTTTGTCCTGGATGGTGTTGAGCTTCTTGAGTGTTGTTGGAGCAGCACTCATCCAGGCAAGTGGAGAATATTCCATCATACTCCTGACTTGTGCCTTGTGCATGGTGGAGAGGCTTTGGGAAGTCAGGAGGTGAGACACTCGCCACAGAATACCCAGCCTCTGACCTGATCTGGTAGCCATTGTATTTATGTGGCTGGTCCAATTAGGTTTCTGGTCAATGGTGATCCCCAGGATGTTGATGGTGGGGGATTCAGTGATGGTAATGCCGTTGAATGTCAAGAGGCAGTGGTTCAACTCTCTCTTGTTGGAGATAGTCATTGCCTGGCACTTGTGTGGCGCAAATTTTACTTGCCACTTATCAGCCCAAGCCTGATTGTCATCCAGGCCTTGCTGCATGTGGACATGTACTCCTTCATTTTCTAAGGAATTGCGAATGGAAGTGAACACTGTGCAATCACCAGCGAACATCCCCACCTCTGACCTTATGATGGAGGTAAGGTCAGTGATGAAGCAGCTGAAGATGTTTGGGTCTAGGACACTGCCTTGAGGAACTCTAGCAGCGATGTCCTGGGGCTGAGATGATTGGCTTCCAACAATCACAACCACCTTCCTTTGTGCCAGTGGAGAGTTTGCCCCTGATTCCCACTGACTTCACTTTTACTCGGGCTCCTTGATGCCACACTCAGTTAAATGCTGCCTTGACTTCAAAGGCAGTTACTCTCACTTAACCTCTGGAATTCAGCTCTGTTGTCCATGTTTGGACTAAGGCTATAATGAGGTTTGGAGCAGAGTGGTCTTAGCGGAAGCCAAACTGAACATTGGTGAGCAGGTTATTAGTGCTGCTTGATAGCACTGTCGACAACACCTTCCTCACTTTGTTGATGATTGAGAATAGACCGATGTGGTGGATTGAATTTGTCCTGCTTTTTGTGCACAGAACATACCTGGGCAGTTTTCCACATTGTCAGTTAGATGCCAGTGTTGTAGCTGTATTGGAACAGATTGACTAGAGGTGCGGCTAGTTCTGGAGCACAAGTCTTCAGCATGGCTGAAGATGGTTGCAAATGCTTCAGTCTTGTCTTTTGCGCTCATGTGCTGGGCTTCACCTTCCACTATCAACTGTAAACTGGTGTTTCCATGTGACACATTCCAGATCTGGTTAGACAGTTAGGGGTGAAGTGGCAGCCACTATTGTAGCCCCTGAAGCAGTACAAGGGGACTCATGGACTAAACTGTTTTTAAAATGCACTAATTCTATACATTATTTTAAAACTGTTTATTATATTGCAATGTTCCCAAACCCTGGATTGATTTTCTGCAGAATCTACATTCTCATGCGGCAGAATTTGATTGGTACAGTGAGTCATTCTGTCTTCCCAAGGTTTGTTCAAACAGTTTCCATATGTATAGGTTTTCTATACAGCTGGTTAAAACCAATCTGTATGCCTGCTCTAATCTCTGATAAAAAATGTTGACAAGCCTTATTTGCATTCTTTCTCTTACATACCCCAGCCTTTCCCTCAAAACTGACACCATGTCGCTCACTGCACAACACCACAGGGGATTGTGCAGCAGCCTTTGTAGCAGCCCTGCAAAATATCCTTTCTGCAGTTTTGCTCCTGATTCAGATCAAAAATATACCTTTCAAAATTCTCCAATCTCTGACCTGTGGATTTGTATATTTTCTTCTATTGAGAAAGCAAGGCGACGAGCCAAGATCATCAATGTGTTTGAAAGGAGCAAAAGAGACGACAAGTTAAACTTGGAAGTCGTGATTAGATGTCACCAAGCCTGGGTTTTAAAAGCCCGAGGAGTATCGGAGGAATGAAAAAAATGAGGTAAGTAAGGAATTCCACAGCCTTGAAGTCAGGAAAAGAGCAAGTTAGATTAGAAAAATATGCAATAGGTTTGTAATTCAACACTGAATGTGTAGGGAGGAGGGAAAATGCATAGGAAGTTGTAGTTGCAACTTAAAATGAACAAGCGAGAAAGGCTCAGATCATAGCAGTGTCAATAAAATGGGGGGAGATGAGAAAGACACGGTATTAATCACCATAATCACCAACTACCTCATGTCCTCCACCAGCCCACTCTGCTCCCATTTTGAAAACTTGGGCTTTGACATTATTTTCTCAGCAGATTGCTGGCAGAGATCTCATTATCAGCTTGATTTAATATTTAACTGTGATTACTGGTGTTTTATATAACTAAATGCCTTGACTCTTCCAGCAGAAAATGTTTTCCATCTGTAGAAATTTTTGTGTTAGGTAGCAGATGAGGTTCACCAGAAATGGCAAAACATTTGGACAAAGTTTCCTTTTTGCTGCAATCTGGATAATTCGTAAAATGTGGTGATGTCATACCTTTTTTGGCTGTTGAGTGTCAGACTTAAAATAACTACTGAAATGAGATTTGTGCTTAGATAGGTATTGTATGGCCAAAATTATAGATAGCCAGGACCATATCAAAGATTTGGAAAATCCATTAGAGGCAGGAATGGAAAATCCATTAGAATGAGCCACATGAAGTATTAAAGACCCAGAAATGGGCATTGGCAGAGTATTAGAAAGAATTTTAAACCTGTCAATCAACAAATAAGTTTCAATAATGAAACTGTCCATTATAGTATCATTATCTCAAGTATAGGAAAATGGTAATCAGAAAGGCCAAAGCAGCACATTTCTTCTGATAGCATAAGCTGAAAATTACAGTTTTGCTACAGGATGCAATTTTTAAAAATTCTTTATTCATACCTGGGATGTAGGCGTCACCTGTAGCAGTCGGCGCAGACTTCATGGATTTTTAGATTTTAACCCCTATTAAAAACTGGACAGGCTGTTTGGGAGCGGGGTGGGGGTGGGGAGCAGTGAAAAAACACTCAAGCTGGAGATGACTCATTCGTATGGAAACAAACTGTCCTGGGAACAATGGCCTGAGAGGCCCACTCCCAAGTCTTTATTAACAAGGCTGATGACTCATTGTTCTAGTCAAGATGAACTCGTTAAGTTAATTGGCAGGAAGATCGAAAAGAGATCAAAAACCAGTCAAACCATTCAAGAGATCGAAAACCATTCCCCCAGGCCATGTGTCCATTAATACCATAGACTGCAGTCTTTGTATTGGAGGGGTATAAAGGAAAACAGTTTGGATAGCTCTCTCTCTCTCTCCTGCCCTCCACACAACGGAACATCAAGAGGAGCAGAGCCTTGCTCTTCCAACCGAGACGGACTTCAACTAAGGCTGGGACTCGCATGCCGCATGGCCGGTACGGAACCAGGTAGCCGAGACGTACGGGAGAAAGCTGCAAGCAAGATCAAAAGGGCAATCTAGGTGAGCATTGCCAAGCCTACACACCCACAAGATCACTTAGCTGTGTGAGGGGGTGCCTGTATGTTCCTACCAAACCAGAGGGGGTTTAGCGTTGGAAGGGTCCTGTGATAGCTTAGTTCACGGGAGGGTGTTTTTAGGCCATGGTAAGTCAGCACGGCAAGGGCTTGTTGGACAAGTCAGGGTTGTACTGTTTTAAACTATACTGTTGTGTTCACACTGCTCGTACTGTATGCAAGTGGAGTGGTTTTTGTTAACCTTAATAAACACTGTATGGGTGAGCCTGAAAACACTGTCCGTGTTCAAATCTGTCCTCAGTAATCCCTATCATCCAGAACTTGTAGTAAGGGGGTTTGCATGCTCGCTACGGGCGGGGCGAAACCACTTACAATAATTGGCGATTGCGGTGGGGCCATAGGAAATTGGCCACCGCAAAAAACGGTTACAGATTTGGCCACCGTGGCAGGACAATAGGTTGTGGACTAGATATGGACAGTTTGGAGGGCAAGAGATCCGGAATGGAGGACAGAATTTCCTCCTATCTGCTTAAAAAGGTTAACTATCCCAGCAATGGGTGCTGGAGATGTTGCGCTCTGAGAATCCCCAGGATAGGGCCGCAGAGTGGACAGGGAGCAAGGAGCACAGGAAGTCCAAAGATAAGGCCATTTGGCTCCTGTGCTTCCCAAAGCAAGTTCAACTGCTCCGGGAGCAGGTTGAAAAGCTCAAAAATGAGTCTGAAGACAAGTCAGATGCAAGGGGGATAGGCGGGATTAGACTAATGGAGGAGTTGTGCGAGGAAAGACAGGAAAGACGCACACAGGAAGAGACCTCCCGTAATATGGGGGAATACCTGCGGTGCCAGGTTACGGAGGCCAGGTTAAATGAGCAGGCCTTACGGGAGGCGAACGCAAGATTAACAACGAGAGCTGACGGCTGGGAGGGTCAGCTAAGGGACATTAAAATAGCTCATAAGGTAGCTAGAAGTAGGGGCTATGAAGACTCTGATCACGGTCCCTGCGAAGAAAGGATTAAAAAATTGACCCAAGCCTTGTCTGGGGCCAGAGGCATGGTCTGTTTAATGGCACCAGGGGAAACCCGGGTGGAGTGGGACGAGGAGGGTCAGGAAGCAAAGGATAAGGTTCAGGACAAGGAAGTCCCACCGGTGCCGGAAGCACCACCGAGACCAATGTATCCTATGCGGCATCAAAAGTACGGTCCACCCACACCAAACGGTGACCAGGGCCCGCTGCAGAGCGATTACGTGGTCCCATTCACCACCCCGCAGTTGCAAGCCATGGTAGCAGAGTTGCCCAAACTAAAACAGGACGGGGACCCCTCAGTTCACTTTATGGATGTCGAGCAGGTAGGGGGGATCAACGGGTGTAGTGAGGGCGAGCTCCACATGCTGATGCTGCTCTCCCTTGATGGGAAACTGTACCAGAGCCTGTCCACAGCCACAAAAACAGGGCGAGGCACCACAGAGGGGTTGAAAGAGGAGATCCTGAGAGCCATGGGGCATACCCAGGGTAGTTCGTTCTCACAAGTGGAACGGACTCTACAGTTGGCTGGTGAAGTACCAGCTGCATTTGCGGATAGGCTATGGCCGGTGTACGCAAAGGCAACTGGAGGTGCGCCAGACCGCACGCAACTGATAGGGGTCCCCAGAAATTACTGGCTCAGGGCCCTGGTAGCAAACAGCCTGCCATGGATTAAAGCCAAGGCAAAAGCATGGTTTGACTCTGAGGACCTCACGAACACGGAGGCAGGGGTGCTCCGGAAATTGGGCTTAGCTTTTAGGGCCGGTTCCGGGGAAGAGGTCAAACACAAGGGGAGGGTACATGAGATGATGTCCAGTAACGGGGATAGGAGGAATGGTGTCAGGAAGGGGGTAACACCAACGAGTCTAAAACTTGTTTCAAGTGTGGGAAGACGGGACACTGGAGGCGGGATTGCCCGGCCCAAAAGGGGGGGTCAGGCAAAGGGGGTCCTCCCGTGTGAAAACCCCAGGTCACCGAGGCGAAGGAGACGACCAATGAACCATTTGATGTTCTGGTGGCCGCCCTTCGCACGGTGCTGGGGAAGGACAAAGGAAGGCTAGGCGCTGCCGTGAGCAACATAACACTGACCGCACCTGCATGTCCACCTTCCTCCTGATGAGAACGCGCCCAGCCTGAGTACCTGTGTACTGGCCTCACTAGACGTGCTCCTATCTAGTTATCCAGCAAGTTAAACACTTATTCAAATAATTCCTCGTGAAGCCGGTTTGCTGTTTTGAAGCTTTACTTGAACAAATTTGTGAAACTGTAAACAAAGTCAAAGTATGTTTTGTACATAAAACTGAGTACTATACATTAGATATTACATAAGATATAAACATATTTACAACAGTAGAATAGACTAATTGTATAACTAACTAACATTTGGACTAACTTCTGTAACTACCAAATATTAACCTTTTATAAACAAAGTATTGTCAAATACTACACTGACAAAGTTGCTATCATGCTAGCAAACAAAGATACTCACAGATATTGCATCTGGCCTAACATATGAGATCAGATTACACTGGATTGCGAATCCCTCATGGAATTCTCCATTACTCTGCCAGGTTCTTTCTGGGAAAACTACTTCCGGGGTTAAACAGGAAGAAAGGTCAACTGGCCTCTGCTGTATACAAACGCTGCTAACACAATAACCACCACCAGAGGGTGCTATCTGCATGTAAAAGGTCCGTAAGTCCAGAACAACCTGTGTCCGCTCACTTATGATGAGTGGGACAGGCCCTGTATTAAGATGGGGGTGGAGACGGTGCAGGGGAGATATTTGGTGGACACCAGAGCTTCCAGCACGGTGGTCCATTCGGAAGACCCGACCAATTCACCCTGGTCTAACAAGATCCCATTTAGCCTAATGGGATTCACAGGGAACGAGCAGGTGGGGGGTGATGTCCAATCCCCTGAGAATAGAGCTAGGGTCCCTCTGCACCATGTGGAAGTGCATGCTAATGAAATGGGAGCAACCAGGGTGGGGAGTCCTCGGGGCTGATTTCATGTTAGCCAACCAGGTCATTGTGGACCTGAGGAATCACTGCCTGTGGGGGGCAGTGGTCTCGGACAAGACAGAGGAGGTAATAGTGATCCCCAGAGATAAGGGAGGAGGGGGTAGTGTATGCACCATGAAACCCAAAAGGAGTTACACCCTGGAACAGTTGGTTAGTAGCGCCCCAGCCCAGTACCAGGCGAATGTACGGGACAACCTCACCACATTCGCCACCCATAAACACGATTGTGGCAGCGTGACCGGGGTAGAGGTCCAGGTGCAAGGGGGCCCTAAGTCATGGCCACAAAAGCAGTATAGTTTCCCCCGGGAGGCAGAAGCTGACTTGGAGATGGCACTGGGATCCCTGGTAAAACAGGGGGTGTTGAGACTAATAGCCACCCACGTGAACTCACCACCCTGGCCGGTGAAGAAACCCGACCAGTCGTGGAGAGCCACCGTGGACTATCGGGTCCTCAAGAACATCCCAGCTTGCGCGCCCACAGTCACAGCTGTCGCCGATCTGATAGGGAGCATTCCAGCAACCGCAACCACATTCACGGTGCTGGATATCTCCAATGGGTTTTGGTCGATTCCCCTCAGACGGGAAGACCAATACAAGTTTGCATTCACTTTTAAAGAACAGCAGTATACATGGACATGCCTTCCCCAGGGGTTCCACAACAGCCCCTCCATATTCCACCAATGCATGGCAGATGCATTAAAAGGCTTCAGCCGACCCCACCAGCTAATCCAGTATGTGGACGACCTGCTTTTGTTCTCCGCAGAGGGGGAGAACCATGGGCCACTACTGGATGAGCTGCTAAAGCTGTTGCAGGAGGCGGGGTTCAAGGTCAACCCCAAGAAAGCCCAGATCGGCCAGGAGGAAGTCAAATTCCTCGGGCTGACTGTAAGGGCCGGTGAAAGGACCATAGATGAGGCTGGGAGGAAGGCAGTACAGGAGCTACCAGCCCCCAAGAGTGTGACCGGGGTAAGGTCTTTTCTGGGACTCACAGGGTACTGCCGGGACTTCATAGAGGATTACGCAGCCACGGCAGCCCCTCTGCTTTGGCTCCTCCGCAAGGGAGTCAAGTGGGAGTGGGATCAGAACTGCCAGGAAGCATTCACTCACCTTAAAGGGGATTTGCTGACGGCACCCGCATTGGGAGCCATCAACGGTGGGGAAGAATTATTCTTAGCGGTAGCAGCCAGCGGGGTTAGCTTGAGCATGGTGTTGCTTCAGGAGCGATATGGCAAGCTACAGCCCATGGTCTACTCATCTAGGGTTCTCACCGAGGTAGAATGGGTATATTCCAACTGCGAGAGGCATCTCCTGGCCATGCATTGGACCATAATGCGTTCACAGCTCTATATGGGATCATCCCTGATAGTTCTACTCACCCGCCATACCCCCACTCAGATGTTGTTGAATGGGAGAATAAAGGACGGGACAGTGAGCAGTGCTCGCATTGCCCACTGGACTTTATTGCTCTCGCAGATGAACTTGAGAGTGCAGGGGTTGACCGAGCCAAAGCTAGCAGCCAACATGATTTACCCAGGGACAGCCCACATGTGTACGGTAGAAGGGGTGTGGGATGTCGATGAAGTATTCTGGGCCGGGATACACCCGACGGGCCGGGACATCTATATAGACGGGTCCAGTTTGGTCGTGAAGGGGGAGTGTCTCACTGGGTGCGGAATCTATGACACTACGGCTAAAATAGCGAAGGCCATTAAACTCCCCAACACCCTGAGCGCTCAGCACACCGAACTGGCGGCGGTGTCATACGTGGTCACCCACCCCGATGAGTTCCCCACCCCCTACACCATTTGCACGGACTCTATGTTCACGTGCAACTCATGCACGGAATACTTGGCAATCTGGGCCAGGCGCGGATACAAGTCCGCAGATGGGAAGCCCCTAGCAACAGCACCACTGCTAGGTTAAATTTTGGAGGTCACAGGCACTCGGGAAGATCACTATATTCACAAAGTCAAAGCCCATTCAAAGACAGAGCCCAAGTGGGAGGGCAACCAAAAGGCAGATGAACTGGCCAAACAGGGGGCCAGGGAAGGAGTATTCTGGGATCTGTACAAAGCAGGTCCGGTAGCTGCAATCCTGGACAAGGGAGGCACACAGGGGGTAGCTTTGGCCCCAGTCTTAAAGCAGGTCCAAGCCCAGGATCCCGTCCTTAAGGCGTCCTGGTAAAGAGAGAGAATGGGGAGTCCATAGAAGGTCCGTTCGGGGCAGCGGACATTAGTATCAAAGAAGGGATGCTTTTCAAAGGGGATCGGTGGGTAGTCCCAGCGCAGCACCGAGAGGAGTTCCTCCAGTTGGCCCATGGGGGCCCGGGAGCGGGACACCCAGGGCCGGAAACTACTTAGCAAAGGGTAGAGGAGACAGGGTGGTGGCCCCAGCTCAGGGAGGATGTCCAAGTTTTCAGTGCACACTGTTTGGTGTGTGCAGCCAATAACCCCGATCCGCAGCACTGGAAAGTCCCCATAGGACACACCAGGAGGGTAGAGGGGCTGTGGCGGTCCCTGCATGTCGATTTCATCGGACCACTGCCCACCACTAAAGCAGGCAACAAGTACTGTTTAGTCCTGGTGGACGTATTTTCCAAGTGGGTGGAAGCCTTCCCCTGCCGAGCAGCCACCGCGCTAGCAACAGCTAGACTCCTGGTGAGGGAAGTGTTCTCCTGGTGGGGGCTGCCATAGGTCGTGGAGTCCGACCAAGGGAGCCATTTCACGGGGCAGGTGATGCAGGCCACCTTAAAACTCTTGGGAATACAAGGGAAGTGGCATGTGGCTCACAACCCCCAGTCATCGGGGATTGTGGAGCGCATGAACCGAACACTGAAAGAAAGGCTGAGGAAGGAGATAAGCCCGTTCCCGCAGAGATGGGACGAGGTCTTGCCTCTAGTCTTAATGGGTGTCCGGGCCAGCCCCTCCAGAAGCACAGGTACTCCCCACACGAGCTGATGACTGGGAGGATTATGCGTACCCCAACCCATGTGTTGGCACCGGTCCTCACCGAAGCGCAGGTCAGGGAGGTAAAACGGGACAGGTTTGTCCAGAATCTGTACGAGACTTTAAAACAGATTCACTGGCAAGCAGCCAGTAACCTGGGGAGCCAGCACCAGAAAAATCGGCTGCTGTTAGAACCCCAGAGAACCCACGAGTGAGAGGTGGGAGACCAGGTAATGGTCCGTAATTACGCCCGAGTAGGGGCGTTTGAGCCACTGTGCATGGGGCCATATAATACCGTGGATAAAGCGAGCCCCATGGTATATGCAATAAAACTCCCGAAACGCACGAAATGGTTTCATGTAAACCAGTGCAAGTTGTTTAACCCCGAGGAGGGGAAAACAAAGGTCAAGAGGCACCAGGGCACAGTCATGAGCCTGGTGGACGCGGGTCTTCCTCCCATGGTGTGGGACGATGATGACCCAGAGGACGGGGCGGTAAGGAGGAGCAGTCGGGTCCCACGGCCTAGGGTGCCATGGAAGCCTCCCCACTCGCCAACCACAAGCTGCAAGAGGCCCTGATGGGAGAACTCTTAAATGGGGTGCCCGTTAATGCGGCAGGGAACACTGTAAATATCTTGTAAATAATCAAAACGAAATCCATGGAGGAAAACCCTCTCACAGAGCGGAACTGTTTTGCTTTTGTTTTGACAGGGAATAAAAGGAGATCGGAGGAACAAAGGGATATGGATATCGTACTTCTATTCCTAATGATGATCGAGACTGGCAGCATGGAAAGAGGAGACACCGAGGTGTCCTTCCTCTACGGCTGCACAGGAGGGAATGGGCCTACCGTGACATGGGGGTAGGACAGGGGACACGGATGGAATCGCCACTTACTTCCACGAGGGAAGGTGCCCAGGGTGGCTGGGATCAAACTCGACTCAGTACTCCAGCAATGAGGGTTTCACGTATGGAGAAGCTTCCATACCATGTCCCAAACTGCAGGTCACAGCCACATGGATTAGGGTGACCGAGGGGAAATGCAGCTGTCTAAGATGTGAGGGACACATTCCCTTGGGACGGTGGTGGTGGTTAAGGAAGTTGGGCCAGGCCAAGGGTAACAGATCCACGGACTGTGAGAAACTGGGGGACGATACGTACCGACAGATTACGGGGGCGAGGAGGGGAGTAGAAGTGTGCTGGAACAAATGGTGGAAAGAGGAACAGGGAATTTACGTGTGTATGTGGGGGTTGGAATGGGTCTGCCCGGCAGGTGTGTCGATCGCCTTCTTGCGGCGGTGGCAGGATTCCGGGGCTGGGATCGGATGGGATCAGAGTGGGGACTCCTGCGTGATCCCAGACTCACCCAACACAGTAAGTTCCACAGAACTGGTAGCACACGACAGGAAGCCCCTGCCCATAGCTCCACCGGTACAGGAAACACAGAGTAGTTGCCCTGCCACCACAACAGGGCCGAGGAATGGATTAGTGTTAGTCACGACCGGCAAGATCTTGTACCAAGATGTTCACTACGAAGTCGCGTCGGTCATTCTAAATTTAACCCGGTTACAGCTGCCCCGGTGGTGTCCGGTAGAAATGGAAAAATTATATGAGGCCCTGTTGGCGGAAATGTTCCGACAATTTTATGAATTAACTTACAGGGACGTGAATCGGGAAAGTCTGTACGAGTTAACGGTAAACCATCGCATTGGTTTGGGGAGATATAGACAGGGGGTATTTAATGATGCGGCTACAGCCTTCAGCACGGGCACGTCCATTATCAACAGTATGGATGATGCACAGTTGCAGATGCAGGTCAACACCTTAAGGGGCCAGCTGCGAAAGATACTGGGGGAGGGTAACGAACTAGAGGGGTCGGAGTTACTGTAAGGGGTTTTCCTCGAGAGGTTTCCCTGAGGTTTCTCTCTCTAGAGGCCTCTTTCTCTTGCACAGTAAAACCTTGAGTGGTTCGACCCACTCACCCCTTAGATTCTATACTCTGGACTTAGGCGCAGGAACTACAATGTAGAGAAGACTCTTGTAGACCAAGTTTGATGAATCAAAATGAAATTTTATTGCAAATGGAAAAATATCAAATCAAATGCAACACAGATAAGAGTACAGTACATGGGAGGGAAAAACAAACACAAACAAATCATAACGACACAGTACTAACTAAGGCAAATACAGGCATCTTATACTCTACAAAGATCATCATGAAATAAGGAAACACGGAACATCGAGGGACAACAACTCATGTTAATTGTACCCTTAAATCCACCCCCTTATTAAACCTATCTAGATCTGATTGTGAAGGGCCAGAAACATGCTCACCAATCCCACTAGGAAGTGCAAGGTTTTGAAATCGAGTCTGTGTTTGGTCCTTTCAGGCGTTTCGTCTCCACGTGGATCGCGGAGTCCCTGCGAGCTGCGCCACACCTCTCTCCTGAGGTGGGGGTCAGGGGCGGCTGGACACCGGTGGGCCTGGATGTCGGCGGGGTCGAGGATCGTCGGCTCGACCCTGGTCAGGGGAGCCTTGGGCTGGTATGGCCCCTTTGCTTTCGGCTGCGGCCCAGGGATGGTCGATGATCTCCCGCTGGTTTTCCCCGGGGCAGGACGCTGGTTTCGAACAACTTTCTTTATGCAGTCATAATTCTTCTTCCTCCTCCGACGGCGGAGAGGAGTCCGCTGATCTTTCCCCAAACCAGCTCCTCTTTGCCCAGCTCAAAAGCTGGACCGGCTGCTGAGGCTGCAACGACTGTCCGACTGCCACCTGTAAACTGTCTTTCAGCTCGACTCTCCTTGTGACTGTTCAAGCTTGCCTGTCGTGCCGAGAGAGAGTTTAACTGCCTAAAAAGTCTCTCCAGCTATACCTTTCTTCCAGAGGCTTCACTTCCCGCCCAAAATCAGGTTAGTCTTTGTTTTAATTTTGGCGGGCTGCGAGCACAGTGGGGTAGTTATTATATTTAAAATGTCTTAAACGGCTGGTAATGGGCCCATCTCTGGTTTGAAATTAACTCCATTGTTTTGAATGCCCTGCTGATCTCATTATCTAGTCCTGGGTGCTGTTCTCATGAATATGAAATTGTCCCCTTTTGTCTGGGGCAACATCTTGATGGCCTCTGTCTCCAGGCCGATCTTGACTAGATCTGCATCTAATCCATATGCATACCTGTGGGTCTGATTTCGTTCTCTCAGGAACGGCTTCCAGAACTTACTGTGGATTGAATCCACAAATCTGTCTGAGGTTGCGCAGGAACCATTTTAAAGTGTCCCAATAAGCTGATCACATGGTATGGCAGCCATTTTGTATGCCCCTTTTTCTGGGCTTCTTTTAAAAACAGTCTTTAAAATCACGGCCTCTTCTGCCATTTAACCCTTATTAATATTAAATCCAATTTTGCGAATCCTACTGTGATGAAATATTCCATTCATCACTCATCAGTATTTCTCTGCCTGTGACTGTGGTTGGTCTCAGTTTCATTTCCATTGTATTGTACTGTGTGTAGGGCTCCGCCCATACCTGGCTCCTATGTAAGCTGGCCCAGCCTGCAGCACATCCAGTACGGCAGACCTCTGGATGGAAGATACATTCTCCTCTGTGTGTTACCTTCTAAGTCAATAAAAGCCTTGTTTTGTTTCGCTAACATCGAGTCTCGGATTTATTGAGGCACATCACCTACATTACGGGAGGACCAGGCTATGACGATACATTTAAAGGAAGTCACAGCCGAGCTGGAGGCACATGCTCAGACAATCAATAGTTTGATCAGGGAGGATCAGAATGCCTCGGCGCAGGCAGCGAAAAATGATGCATGTGTTTTGTACCGTGCGTGGCTGCTGAACGAAGGGCGCAGTAATTTGGAGGACCTACAGCAAGGTCGCGTCCCTTCGTGGGTCAGCAACCGGCACCTCACTGTGCTCAGCCCGTCCGAAAATTTAATGAGCCTGGCCTCAGAGGCATACCCGGTCCCAGTTGACTGTGGCCAGTCCAACCACACTGTAATGGGGATTGTACTCTGGATGCCAGTAATGGGCGGGTCACCGCGGCCGGCACCGGTATACCAAGTAGAGAATATTGGCGTCCTAAGGAACGGAGTGCACATGCGACATCATGGGGCCCCACCGTTTGTTGTAAAGTGGGAGAACGCCATGACTGGCATGGACCTCAATGGATGCCAAAGCAGGGGCGCGCAAGTGGTGTTGTGTCCCCAGCATTTGAATACGTTTAATCGGCCGGTGTGCGGGTTTGAATCAGAGGGCGCAGAGCCCATTAATTGCATCATGGAAGTGATGGCCCAAAACCACGTTCCACCCCAGGTAGTATATGCGGGCAGAGGGTGTTACTGCATCACGACAAGTGTGGACCAGTACCGGGTACACAACGACACTTGGTGCCCGGTCACCGATAAGACTTTTTGCTTCAAACCCCAGACAGAAGTTCAGGTGGCTCAAGAGCACATCATTCCCATTCCAGAGCCCACCACGGTACACCTCACGGTGAACAACATGGTACAGGACCTGCATCAATACGTAACATGGTTCGGGTATAAAGTTCCTCCTCTGCCCGAACACCTCACAAAATTAATGAAGGAAGTTGAACTCTCCCAAAAGCATTTCTATACCCTTGAGCAATGGAACAGAGAAACGGGGAATGAGATAAAAGAACTGGTTCCTCCGCCATGGTGGGACATCGGTCTGAATATTGAGATTCCCCCATGGATTTGTGTGATTTCTCATGTGATTGTAGTAGTGCAATGTGTGTTAGTGTTTTACCTTCTCCGGTTATCAAGTAGGAAGCAAAGTAAAACACTCTGAAACCGGTGGCAAGCTTTGATTAAAGAATAGTTGACTGTCTGTTTGTATATACATCTATAACTGTGATGTGATTTGTTGTATAAAGTGTGAGATACAGGACCCTGGGGTAAAATTTGATGTACAGTTTGGTTGGGATATACAGTGCGCCTCCCGCCGCGGAAGACGACAAAACTTTTGATGATATTTCTGTTTGGGAAAAGTTGAAATATCAAAGGGAGGCCTGTAGCAGTCGGCGCAGACTTCATGGATTTTTAGATTTTAACCCTATTGAAAACTGGACAGGTTGTTTGGGAGCGGGGGGGGGGGGGGGGAGCAGTGTAAAACCCTATCAAGCTGGAGATGACTCATTCGTATGGAAACGAACTGTCCTGGGAACAATGGCCCGAGAGGCCCACTCCCAAGTCTTGATTAACAAGGCTGACGCCTCATTGTTCTAGTCAAGATAAACTCGTTAAGTTAATCGGCAGGAAGATCGAAAAGAGATCAAAAACCATTCAAACCATTCAAGAGATCGAAAACCATTCCCCCAGGCCATGTGTCCATTAATACCATAGACTGCGGTCGGTGTATTGGAGGGGTATAAAGGAGAGCAGTTTGGATAGCTCTCTCTCTCTCTCCTGTCCTCCACACAACGGAACATCAAGAGGAGCAGAGTCTTGCTCTTCCAACCGAGACGGACTTCGACTAAGGCTGGGACTCGCATGCCGCAAGGCTGGTATGGAACCAGGTAGCTAAGATGTACGGGAGAAAGCTGCAAGTAAGATCAAAAGGGCAATCTAGGTGAGCATTGCCAAGCCTACACACCCACAAGATCACTTAGCTGTGTGAGGGGGTGCCTGTATGTTCCTTCCAAACCAGAGGGGTTTAGCGTTGGAAGGGTCCTGGATAGTTTATTTCACAGGAGGGTGCTTTTAGGCCATGGTAAGTCAGCACAGCAGGGGCTTGTTGGACAAGTCAGGGTTGTACTGTTTTAAACTGTACTGTTGTGTTCACACTGCTCGTACTGTTTGCGAGTGGAGTGGTTTTTGTTAACCTTAATAAACACTGTATGGGTGAGCCCGAAAACGCTGTCCGTGTTCAAATCTGCCCTCAGTAATCCCTATCGCCCAGAACTTGTAGTAAGGGGGTTTGCGTGCTCGCTACGGGCGGGGCGAAACCACTTACAATAATTGGTGATTGTCGCAGGGGCCATAGGAAATTGGCCACTGCAAAAAACAGTTACAACCAGCAAGGCCAGCATTTATTGCCCATCCCTAGTTGCCCTTGAGAAGGTGGTGGTGAGCCATCATTTCAGAGGGTAGTTAAAAGTCAACCACAGTGCTGTCTGGGTCTGGAGTCACATATAGGCCAGACCGGGAAAGGATGACAGATTTCCTTTCTCTTTAAAGAAAGAGTTGCTTTTGTATCTTGTTCTGAGCTCAAATTGTGAGTAACTTTATTTTAAGCTATTAATACATTGTGGAAATTATTTGGCTTATCAGGCTTTACTGAATTTTGCCTGAAATTTCGCTTTTGCTGGGAGTTTCCGCGAGGGTTCTCCCAATCAGCCATCATAACTCTGGCAGAAGATCGGTGGAAGATTCCCACTCAGACGAGTCATCTCTTCAAGCTGCCAAGACAGTCAGAGGATGGCGCTCAGCAGAGGTGTTCAACAACTGATTGCGTCCACCATCAGATCACAGCTTGACCAGCTTCTCCCTCACTCTCCGACAGTAAAGCCACCAATTTTAATTCGGGGCAAGTGGCGAGCTTGACACGAGCAGGAGAGCTCCTTCAGGCCCCATAAGGAAGCCTTGGGCCTCCCCTGCTCCCAGGATACCCCCACCTGATCGGGATTGTCCCCCACCCCAGCTATCCACTTCCCATAGTGCGGGGGACCATTCCCTTTGGTCCCTGGTGGCTGCCTTCGACTGGCACAAGTTTAATAGCTGGACAGCTGCTTTCCATTGACTTCTTGACCGTTTTGGTCAGGACATCTGTAAGCGGCATGAAAATGGAACCTGGCGATTAAAATTGGCCAAGCCTGCCTGCTGCCACTTCTGGACGGGCTTCTCGCTTTGTCGTGCTCCCTTCTGGGAGTTAAAATTGAGGCCAATATCTCAGTGAAAATGATCATGGATTTGTTAAACGCCAAGATTTATTTCTGGATATAAAATTCCAATCCCCAACCACTGAAACCCATTAAAGGCAAGAAAGTTAGCAGAACATTTAAGCTTACTAGATTCCCAGAGACTGCAATAAACATATAGATCTTGAATGTACCATTAAAAAAACTCAACAAAAACTCACTTAAACATGACTGAGGATAAGAAAAACTGATCACCTGACACAGATAACATCAAGCTTGCCAGGTAAACATATCAATAAATAAGGAAACTCCATGGAGCAATCTGGATGTGTTAAAAAAGAAGAAAAAATTCTACTGCTATACTAATCTGCACTGATGTGGTACGTTGTGGAGTATGTTCGTTGCCCATAGAACTGAGATCAGTTTGGTCAAAATCACAAATAACATCCTCTGGTTCTCTCTTTCTCATCATCCTCAAACTCTCCCCAGGCTTTGGCTCATTCTTTACCATCTTGCAAATGAATCCACAGAATGGATAGTTTGTTGAAACCTTGATAACTAGCAATGACACATTTGACTATTACATGCCATTACTACCGGTAGCTAAATGGCAATAATTATGGAAAATGCTATCCCAAATGAAACAAAAATGTAAACTAGGATTAAGCAACACCTACTCACTAATAACCTGCTCACTAATGCTCAATTTAGGTTCCGCAAGAACCACTCAGCTCCAGACCACATCACAGCCTTAATCCACACATGGACACAGGGGCTGAATGCCAGAAGAGAGCTGAGGGTAGTTGCCCTTGACATTAAGGTGGCATTCAACCACCCGTATATGGCACCAAGGAGACCTAACAACACTGAGGTCTATGGTGATCAAAGGGAAAACCCTCCAGTGGTTGGAGTCAGAATTGACACAAAGGCAGGTTGTTGTGTTTGTTGGAGGTCAGTCATCACAACCACAGGACATCAATGCAGGAGTTCCTCAGGGAAGCATCCTTGGCCTAGCTATCTTATGCTGCTTCATCATTTACCTTCTTTCTGTCATAAGATCAGGAGCGGGGCTATTCACTAACGATTCCACAGTATTCGGCTCCGTTCACAACACCACATATGAAGCAGCCTATGCCAGCCTATAACATCCAGACTTCTGTTGACAAATAACAAGTAACATTCACGCCACCCAAGTGCTATTTAATGACCATTTTCAACAATACAAAGCCCAGCCACTTCCTCTTCTCATTCAATAACACCACCATTGCCAAGTCCCTCACCATCAATATCATAGACCCAGAAGCTGAAATGGACAGATTGGGCAGGATTTTCATTGAGCCATGGAGGCGGGATTGGAGGCATGTGGGGGGTTAAAATCCCGAAATCGGGGGGGCACAAACCCATCCCGCCCCCAACCCGCCTCCATGCCAGTTTCAAGGGAGGCAGGTACCCGACCCACACTGGGACGCGCCTACCCTAGGCGGGAAGGGGATTAGTGCCAATTAACTGCCTGTTAATAGGTAGTTAAAAGACAGTTTTTAGCCTAATCCCTATTTTCATTCTTGAAGTGTGGGATTCCCGACGGCTCCAAACCACGCCAAGTTAGCGAGGCGGACCGTCAGGTTGAAGGGCTTGGAGGGGTCGGGATGTCCGGTGTTCAGGTGAGTGATGGGTGCATGAGTGCAGAGGTAAGTGTGTTTGGTGTGTTTAAAGTGTTTAAAGAAGTTTTACTTACCTTTACAGCCTTCCTTCCTTCAGGTCTCACCGGCACAGAAAGCAGAATGGCCGCGATCTGTCAAAAATTGCAGCATTCAGCTTTCTGTTCCGGAGAGAGCTCCAAATCATCCTGAGAGGAAGGAATTAACTTGGAGTACAGATTGTCAGTGTTTGACAGTTTCACACAGCTGTTGAATGGTAATATTTCATCTGTCAAAAGGTCTTGACAGATGAAATATCAATCTCTGATGTCACCTGTTGCCGGGTGACCCTTAATTGGTCTGCTGAGCCTGCTGGGCGGGCTCAACAAGGTCAATCAAGTCAAAATCGCGTGGGTTGGCTACAACTCGATGGAGGCGGGACTACAACCCCGAAAGTTGTAGTCCCGCCTCCTACCCGCCTCCTCAATGAAAATCCAGCCCATTGTATCAACACTGTTGCTCCAACAGCAACATAGAGGCTGGGTACTCTATGATGAGTAGCACATCTCCTGACCCCTAAAAGCTTCTCCATCATCTACAAAGCTTAAGTCAGGAGTGTGATGGAATACTCACCACTCGCGCGGATCGGTGCAGCCACAAGACTCAAGACTCATTCCCTCCACCAGTGACGCACTGTGCAGCGTAACCATTTATGGGACTCACTGCAGCAAACTCACCAAGGCTACTTTGACAGCATCTCCCTCCTCTGCGATCTCTACCACTAAAAATAAAAAGAGCAGCGATGCTGTGGGAACATCGTCACCTCCAATTTCCCCTCCAACTCACCCACCATCCTGACTTGGATATATATCACCATTCCTTCATCATTCCTGGATCATAATCTGGAAATTCCCTACCTAACACCATTGTGGGCATACATTCACTACAAGGACTGCAGTGATTCAAGAAGAAGGCCCACCACCACTTTCTCAAGGCAACTAGGAATGACAATTCCTTGCCTGCAGCACTCACAGAACAAATAAAAATATCAGGCCATTTTCCCTGGTATGTCTAGTGGTTATGTGGTGAGGTATATGTCTGGTTTCATTGGTATATTTAGTGAGTTATGTATATGATTCCTCAAATGGTCTTGCAGTCTATTGTCATGTCATTCATTTCTTTATTTCTTCCCTAAGCAGTCTAGGCATAATCTGTAATTTCTACAAAGGCTGGGATAGAAATTGAACGGGTGTAAAATGGACACAACGAGGGCCAATTGCGGGGACCAATGTCCCGCGCCCAAAACTGCTTGTAAAAAGTTCGACCCTTTCTTGGGTTGGGTCATTTTTCAGGCATCCCTGACAATCTCCTAAAAAATGTAAATGAGTGCCCTACAGCATGTTTTAGGCTCCTTTGCTGAAATTCAAAGCTGGGCCTGCTCCGCTCGGGATTTTTAAGCAGTCACTGGGCGACCGACACCAAAAGGTACGTTTAAAAAAAATACATGCTGTGGAGTCAGGAGCAGTAGGAGTGCTCCCCTGACTCCACAGTACCCCAATCGTGGAACTTACCTTCGGAACATTGCTGGAAGCCCAATATTAATTTCTACAAATGGGCGAGTTGCCTGTGACAGGTGCTGGCAGCTCACCCAATTAATAAGGCAATTTCAGACTTGCTTGGGTCTCTTGGTTTGGGCATACATTTCAGCGGCATCGCTGCCTTCATGCTCAAAACCAGGTGCTGACAAATTTCATGGACATTGCTACCCCAATTATCCCCTCTTTCCCAATTTTCCTTGCCATCTACTCAATTTTCAGGGTGCTGTAGTGATGCTTGCTGCCCTCTGGCGGTTTATTTGTACCATTGCTTTGTCCTTTTGTTTGAAAGGTACTTTAAATATAGGGATATTTAAAATTTAAATTTATAGGGATTTTTGTATTTGCACCCAGAGAGACATACAAGATTGAGGAAAATTGGGTGTAAGTGAGTTAAGCATCTTGGCTCATTATAATAGCTCTGCTCCCAAGCTACTGTGCCTTACACACACATTTCCTGCAATTGCACTGGTTCAGGAGCTCTTTTAAAATTACGACCAGATTTTCATGCGCACAGGCATCGATAGTCACCTGAAGCATCTGCAAATCAGCTGCTCCAGAAAGCGTTGAAGCCATTCCCGCCCTGTGAATCCTGACAAGCATTTTCCAGTCATTTTGAGAAATAAAATGTCTCTTT
Organism: Somniosus microcephalus; assembly: GCF_052327205.1. NCBI lineage: Eukaryota > Metazoa > Chordata > Chondrichthyes > Squaliformes > Somniosidae > Somniosus > Somniosus microcephalus. Next base: position 101,908,912 of record NC_140993.1, on the reverse strand, counting down.
TGCTATCCCTACTCCTGCTTGCCATTATCATGGAGGAGAAAGAACAGGAGGAAGAGAATCAGAGATAAGAGGCCTGGACAGTGATGCACCACCAGCCAAGACAGCACCCCACACGCAAGTACCCAGCCTGAGGAGTGTATAGGCCTTGACTGACATTCGAGGAGATGTCTGAAGAGTTGACTATGTGACGGCAGTGGTTTACAAAGAAGACCAACAGCTTGCTCTGCAATGACTTAAAGTTCTGGTCCAAATGCAGCAGAGCCTTTCCTGTATAAAAGAAATTCACCACGGCTCTTAACATTTATCGGTCTGGATCCTTCCAGGCATCCATAGGGGACCTGTGCAGATTAATCAAAGGGCAGTGAGGGCCTGCATTCGGCAGGTAACAGACTCCCTTTTCCACAGGGCTGGGTAGTTCCTCAGATTTGGCAAGTCCCCGATGGGGCAAAGGATGGCTGGCTTCCCAGAAAGCAGGGGGCAAGCAATGGAACACATTTCAAAATAAAGGCTCCCCTTCATACCCACAAAGTTACGTGAACAGAAAGGGCTACCACTCCCTCAAAGTGCAGTGACGTCCGACTGCACATCTTGCTTGTGAGTGTGCAGTTGCGGGGGCCTGTCCTGATGCATTTATTATGTGCAACCTGGTCATCGCACACATGCTCGGGAACTGGGAGCAAGTGGAAGGATGGATCCTCGGTGATGACACTTACCCCTCGCTGCCATCGCTGATGACGCCTTGTTGCATTCTTCAGACCAAAGCTGAGGAGAGATAGATAGTTGAGATGACCATTGGGATGCTGAAGAGCTGCTCCAGGTGCTTGGACAGGTCGTGGCTGTTCTACAATCCTCCCAGGGAGGGTAGCAAGGATGGTTCTGTGTTGTACCCTGCACAACATCGCCATGATGAAAGGTCTGGATCTTGACATTCCAGGGACAAGCTAATTGGAGCAGAATATCCTGGACTGTGGGAGCGGGAGCCAAGGGATGTCCGCAGGATGCGTCGCTTCGAGAGGGCAGGGTGGTGAGAGGGTAGCTTGTGGCTCAGACTTTTACCCAATGATCGAGAGGTCGCAACCAGAAGAAGAATCAGACACAGGGTTCCTTAACTTCAAAGACTGTTTTATTATAAAGAATGTTTCCTATGATTAGTAAATTTAACTAGAAATTTTAAAAACAAAGTATAAATATTACCTGAAAAATGTAAGCTCTATTTAGACATTTGAACATTTTTTTTAATTATTCATTCATGGGATGTAGGCATCACTGGCAAGGCCAGCATTTATTGCCCATCCCTAATTGCCCTTGAGAAGGTGGTGGTGAGCCGCCTTCTTGAATCGCTGCAGTCCGTGTGGTGAAGATACTCCCACAGTGCTGTTCGGGAGGGAGTTCCAGGATTTTGACCCAGCGACGATGAAGGATCGGCGATATACTTTCAAGTCAGGTTGGTGTGTGACTTGGAGGGGAACTTGGAGTTGGTGCTGTTCCCATGCGCCTGCTGCCCTTGTCCTTCTAGGTGGAAGAGGTCACAGGTTTGGGAGGTGCTGCTGAAGTAGACTTGGTGAGTTGTTGCAGTGCATCTTGTAGATGGTACACACTGCAGCCACGGTGCGCCAGTGGTGGAGGGAGTGAATGTTTAAGGTGGTGGATGGGGTGCCGATCAAGTGGGCTGCTTTGTCCTGGATGGTGTTGAGCTTCTTGAGTGTTGATGGAGCTGCACTCATCCAGGCAAGTGGAGAGTATTCCATCACACTCCTGACTTGTGCCTCGTAGATGGTGGAAAGGCTTTGGGGAGTCAGGAGGTGAGTCACTCGCTGCAGAATACCCAGCCTCTGACCTGCTCTTGTAGCATAGTATTTATGTGGCCAGTCCAGTTAAGTTACTGGTCAATGGTGACCCCCAGGATGTTGATGGTGAGAGCTTCAGCGATAGTAATGCCATTGAATGTCATGGGGAGGTGGATAGACTCTCTCGTTGGAAATGGTCATTGCCTGGCACTTATTTAACATAGAGATAGGAACAGGAGTAGGCCATTCGGCCCTTCGAGCCTGCTCCGCCATTCAATGAGATCATGGCTGATCCTCGTCTGAGATCATAGCTGATCTTACCAGTTCAGTACCCCGTCCCCGCCTTTTCTCCGTAACCCTTAATCCCCTTAGCCTTCAGAAATATATCCAATTCTCTCTTGAAAATATTTATTGAATTAGCCTTCACAGCCCTCTGTGGCAGGGAATTCCACAGGCTCACCACTCTTTGAGTGAAGAAATTCTTCCTCATCTCTGTTTTAAATGATTTGCCCGCTATTTTTAGACTGTGGCCCCTGGTTCTGTGCTCCCTGGCCATTGGAAACATTCTCTCTGAATTCAGCCTGTCCAGGCCTGCCATAATTTTATATGTTTCGATGAGATCCCCTCTCAATCTTCTAAACTCCAGTGAGTACAAGCCCAAACTATTTAATCTCTCTTCGTAGGTCATTCCCGCCATTCCAGGTATCAGCCTGGTGAATCGCCGTTGCACTCTTTCCATGGCAAGAACATCCTTCCGCAGATGGGGCGACCAAAACTGTACACAATACTCCAGATGCGGTCTCACCAGCACCTTGTACAGCTGTAGTAAGGTATCCCTATTCCTATACTCGAACCCCCTTGATATGAAGGCCAACATACCATTTGCCTTCTTAATCGCCTGTTGCACCTGCATGCTCTCCTTCAGTGACTGGTGCACAAGAACACCCAGGTCCCTCTGCACTTCCCCATCTCCCAATCTATTGCCATTTAGATAATAATCTACCCTCCTGTTTTTACCCCCAAAGTGGATAACCTCGCATTTATCCACATTATAGTGCATCTGCCACGTATCCGCCCATTCCCCCAACCTGTCCAAATCGCACTGTAGCCTCCTGACATCCTCATCAGAGCCCACCCCTCCTCCTAGTTTAGTGTCGTCAGCGAATTTGGAAATATTGCATCCAATTCCCTGATCCAGATCATTTATATATATTGTGAACAGCTGGGGTCCCAGGACAGATCCTTGCGGCACCCCGCTGGTCACTGCCTGCCACTCTGAAAACGAGCCGTTTATTCCAACTCTCTGTTTTCTATCCGCCAGCCAGTTCTCTATCCACGTTAATACTTTGCCCCCAATCCCATGAGCCTTAATTTTGCATGACAATCTTTTGTGTGGAACCTTATCGAAGGCTTTCTGGAAGTCAAGGTACACCACATCCACTGGCTCTCCCCCATCTATTTTACCAGTTACTTCCTCAAAAAATTCCAGCAGATTAGTCAAACACGATTTACCCTTTGTAAATCCATGTTGACTCTGTCCGATCCTTTCCCCATTTGTCAAGTGCTCCGCTATTTTATCCTTAATAATGGACTCTAGCATTTTGCCCACAACCGATGTAAGGCTTACTGGTCTATAATTCCCTGCTTTCTCTCTACCCCCCTTTTTAAATATTGGGGTAACATTAGCTACCCTCCAATCCACGGGTACTGTTCCCGAGTCAATGGAGTTCCGGAAGATGATCCTTAGAGCATCTGCTATCTCCAGGGCCACCTCCTTAAGTACCCTAGGATGTAGTTTATCAGGCCCCGGGGATTTGTCGGCCTTCAGTCCCCTCAACTTACCCAACACCATATCCCTAGAGATACTAATTTCTGTCAGCTCCTCCCTCTCATTAGTCCCTATGTTTGCCGATATTCCTGGGAGGTTATTTGTGTCCTCCTTTGTGAATACAGAACCAAAGTATGAGTTTAATTGGTCTGCCATTTCCTTATTCTCCATTATATATTCTCCCGAATCGGACTGCAGGGGACCGACTTGGGATTTTACCAGTCTTTTCCTCCTGATATACCGATAAAAGCTTTTGCAGTCTGTCTTTATTTTTGCTGCAAGTTTACTTTCGTATTCTATTTTCCCCTTCCTGATTAATCCCTTTGTCCTCTTCTGCTGTATCCTGTACTGCCCCCAATCTTCCGGTCTGGTGCTTTTTTTTGCCAGTTGATATGCCCTTTTTTTGATTTTATGCTGTCCCTAATTTCCCTCGTTATCCACGGTTGAGTCACCTTTTTAGGTTTATTTTTATGCCAAACCGGTATAAACATGTTCTGGAATTCTTCCATTCTATCTTTGAATGCTTGCCATTGTCTATCCACTGTCAATCCCCCCAGAAACACCACCCAATCAATCTTACCCAATTCCCGTCTCATACCCTCGTAATTCCCTTTATTTAAGTTCTGGACCTTAGTCTCTGATTCAATTTCCTCACTCTCCATCTCGACTGAGAGCTCGATCATATTATGATCGCTCTGACCCAAGGGGCCTCGTACAAGAAGATTGGTGATAAGTCCCTTCTCATTGCACAATACCCAGTCTAAAATGGCCTGATCTCGAGTCGGCTCCTCGACATATTGGTCCAGATAACCGTCCCGAAAACATTCCAGGAATTCCTCCTCCTCAGAATTTTTACTAATTTGGGTAGTCCAATCAATATGTAAATTAAAGTCACCCATGATGACAGCTGTGCTCTTATCGCACGCTTCTCTAATTTCCCTTTTTATGCCTTCCCTCACCTCCATATTACTATTTGGAGGCCTATATATCACACCCACTAACGTTTTTCTCCCCTTGCTATTTCTCATTTCTACCCATACAGATTCCGTTTCATCCGAGTTAATATCCTTCCTTTCCATTGCATTAATCCCCTCCTTTACCAGCAATGCTACCCCACCTCCCCTACCTTTTTGCCGATCCTTCCTAAATATTGTATATCCCTGGATGTTAAGTTCCCAGCCTTGCCCACCCTGCAGCCACGTTTCTGTAATCCCAATCAAATCATACTTGTTTACCTCTATTTCCACAACTAATTCATCCACCTTGTTCCTAATGCTTCTAGCATTAAGATACAAAGCCTTCAGGCTTGCTTTTTTCACACTCTCATTATGAATTAGCTTGGCCCTTTGTGTTTCTCTCCTTTGCTTATTGCTTCTCACCTTTCTACCATCTATTTCTGACTTCATATGACTTCCCTCTTTTCCACTACCTAGGTTCCCATCCCCCTGCCAAATTAGTTTAAATCCTCCCGATCCGTCCTAGAAAATATTACCCCGAGGACATCGGCTCCCTCACAGTTCAGGTGTAGACCGTCCCCTTGGTACAGGTCACTCCTCCCCAAGAACTGGTTCCAATGCCTCAAGAATTTAAATCCCTCTCCCTTGCACCACTGCTCAAGCCACGTATTTAGCTTATCTATCTTACTCTCTCTAATCTTATTAGCTCGTGGCACTGGTAGCAATCCAGAGATTACTACCTTTGAAGTCCTACTTTTCAATTTAGCTCCTAACTCCCTAAATTCAGCTTGTAGGACCTCCTCCCTCTTTTTACCTACATCGTTGGTACCTACATGTACCACGACAACTGGCTGATCCCCCTCCCCCTTCAGAATGCTCTGCACCCGCTCCGAGACATCCTTGACCCTTGCACCAGGGAGGCAACATACCATCTTGGAGTCTCGGTCTCGGCCACAGAAACTCCTATCTATCCCCCTTACAATTGAATCCCCTATCACTATAGCCCTATCCCTCTTTTTCCCTCCCTTCTGTGCAGCAGAGCCAATCATGGTGCCCTGAACCTGGCTGCTGGTGCCTTCCCCTGGTAAGTCATCTCCCCCAACAGTACCCAAAACGGTAAACCTGTTTTGGAGGGAGATGACCACAGGTGACTCCTGCACTACCTTCCTGCCTTTACCCTGCCTTTTGGTCACCCATTTACTGTCTGAGCTAGCCTTTACCTGCGGTGTGACCAACTCACTGAATGTGCTATCCACAACATCCTCAGCATCGCGTATGCTCCAGAGTGAGTCCATTCGCAGCTCCAGCGCCGCCATGCGGTCCGCTAGGAGCTGCAGCTGGACACACTTCCTGCACACATAGTTGTCAGAGACAGTGTCCCTGATTTCCCACATGGCACAGGAGGAGCATGACACGGGTCTGAGCTGCCCTTCCATGACTTAACCCTTACAATACCCTTTTATTTACTACGATTTAGCTTAATTATTGAATTCTACTTAGAATAAGTTTGTGAAAGTACTCACCAACCAGTCACCTACCTGTTTTCTGGTGTTGTATTTTCACTGCCGCCTCCTGTCCTGGAACCTTTTCCACCGAGGTTAGGCTCCTGAAATAAAATAAATTGAACCTACCTTTTCAACTTCCCCTAACCCCTAAAAGGTTAGAGGAGGTGGAAGGGTGGGAGACACTACACTGTAGTGTTTCGGGTTTAGCAACAGCTCCACCTATATAAGAGTTACTGGCCTCCTGCTCTCCCGACTGCACCAGCTGTGAAAGAAAAAGCCCGCGAAAGGTGAGCTTTTAAACTCACCAGTTACTGGCCTCCTGCTCTCCCGACTGCACCAGCTCACTCCCCGCTGCTGAGTTGGTACGCCTCGCCTCTCTCCGGTTTTTATACCGGTCTCACACTGCTCCCGACTGGTCTCGGGCCTCGCTGGTCGCCAGGTTTCCTGCCGAGCTCCTCCTCGCTGCTCCCACTGGTCCCGACTGGTCTCGGGCCTCGCCTCTCTCCGGTTTTTATACCGGTCTCACACTGCTCCCGACTGGTCTCGGGCCTCGCTGGTCGCCGGGTTTCCTGCCGAGCTCCTCCTCGCTGCTCCCACTGGTCCCGACTGGTCTCGGGCCTCGCCTCTCTCCGGTTTTTATACCGGTCTCACACTGCTCCCGACTGGTCTCGGGCCTCGCTGGTCGCCGGGTTTCCTGCCGAGCTCCTCCTCGCTGCTCCCGCTGGTCCCGACTTATGTGGCACAAATGTAACTTGCCACTTATCAGCCCAAGCCTGAATGTCATCCATAGCTTGCTGCATGTGGGCACGGATTGCTTCATTATCTGAAGAGTTCCGAATGGAACTGAACACTGTGCAATCATCAGCTCTTAGACTAGGGCTGCTGCTGGTTGCATCCCTGGAGGGTGATCCTGAACTGCCTTGTTTTTTTTTATTCATTTCTGGGATGTGGGCGTCACTGGCAAGGCCAGCATTTATTGCCCATCCCTAATTGCCCTTGAGAAGGTGGTGGTGAGCCGCCTTCTTGAACTGCTGCAGTCCATGTGGTGAAGGTAGTCCCACAGTGCTGTTAGGGAGGGAGTTCCAGGATTTTGACCCAGTGACGACGAAGGAACGGTGATATATTTCCAAGTCAGGATGGTGTGTGACTTGGAGGTGGTGATGTTCCCATGCGCCGGCTGCCCGTGTCCTTCTAGGTGGTGAAGGTCATGGCTTTGGGAGGTGCTACCGAAGAGGCCTTGTCAATTTGCTGCAGTGCATCTTGTGCAGTCAGCTGTGTAAAGATGGCTCAATGCTTGCTGATGGAAGGCCAGATACCTTGGCTGTGCTGCCACCGGGAGAGGTGGCCGCAGCAGGCACTTGGACCATACCAGCTGCCCTTCCACTGCGGTCTTGATCTGTGGCACCAATCATCAACCTGATGACTGGCACAATGGCAGCCACCAGATCCCACAAAGACTTAGTAAGAGTCTGGAAGCAATAAGTCATTGTGTCTGCTAGTCTGTCACCCAAAGCCTCAAGAGCAGAAATCTGAGCTTCCATCACGGCGGAAGCCCCGACAGCTCCATCACCATCCCCTGTCGGGACCTGTGAGATGTCCCAATGCAGTTGCCACCTGCGGCATCTCCTGTGCAATGTTGGTTCTCAGTATGACAGTAGACTGAAGCCACACCCGCAAGCAGCTCCATTTTACTGCTGATGGATCCCAGAGTCCTCATACCCCTCTGATGCTCCACCAGCAGGGGCCTCTTCATGCCTATAGCCATCAATTCAGACTCCACTGACTCACCAGTCCTTGGCCGCTTTCTAGCTGGTCTATCTGGAGAGGTGGCGACATCCTCCACCTCCTCAGAGTCTTCCCGTGCCCGAAACTGGATTGTGACGGTGAGTGCTCACCTGGCATTGAGACGCTCGCCCGCTCTGGTGGAATGTGTCCGCGCTGGTTCCTGGTTGAGGAGAGCTGGGTGATTCTGACTGAGCTTGGAGGAGGCCTGAAGGTGGACTTGGGGAGGGTGCGGTTTGCGGTGGGTTAGGGTGCATTTCCTGGCAAGAATGAAGGGGTGCTCTGGCCTTCCATCAGCCCCTCGTATGCCAGCTCAGTGGGGGCAAGCTGGATGACAAAGCCAGTGTCCGCATTCTCCAGCTCCTCTGGAAATTGCTCCCCCTCCTTCGCCTCCACCCACTACTCTACCTTCTCATCCTTTTCCTCATCCTCCTCCACCACAGCGGCTGACTTCCAGCATCTTGAATGACCTGTGGGAAGAAAAAACAGAGGGTTAGAATGGTTCCCATTGCCACCCCATAATTCTCATATTTTGTTTTTAATTTTGTTCCTGCATTCAGTTCAAAAAAAATTGGGTGAAATCAGCTGTAAGCAAAAATATGTTCTTCATTCCCTTACTAAAGCAGAATTTTAATAATCAGAAAGCAATTTTGGCACGAACAAATAAATTAAGTCGAGAAATTTCTGTCTACAATATTCAAAAATGATTAGTCCCTCATTTAAAATAGGATAGCCAGGAATGCCCTATCAACACATTAACTGCAAGTTATTATTGAAAAGTTACTTCTAGGTGTCTCCGGTTTTATTGAATTCAGCCCTAATTTTGCAACTCTCTATTTTTGGGGAGTAATGACTGGACTTAAATCTAAAATTAGTGGGCTTAAGTAAGCACCATTCATTAGTTAAGTCTTTTTTAAATCTGGTGACCAGATTCAGGTAGTGCAAAAATATTTGACTTTTGGAGTGGGTGGGATTTAAATCCAAATCTGAAATCCTATTCCCCATAGAAAAAAATGTAAGCAGTTCTTGCTAACAGCAGGAAGAGGGAGGTAATGACAACTTCAGACCTACAAGCTAGGAATGATAGAATGCCAGAGAAGATCAAAGCAAGAATGGAGTTGAATGCAGAAGAAGAGGTTGTGGAGAAGTAAACAAAGCTGATGTTTCTAAATTTATTACCTGCGTAATACTGCACCATTGCTTTATGGGTAATATCTATATCAAAAGCTTTAGTTCCTCACAGTGTTTTACTGTGACCATATAGAATTGATTCAGAAAAACTCCCAAGAGGTTGGATCGTCTGACAAGTGTCCCTGAAAAGTATTTCAAATTGCCAATCAACATTCTGTGGCTACCCTGGGCAACTGAGCAATAAAAGCTTTCCTTGCTTGAATAAGACATGGATGCACGGAAAAAACTGGTGACTATTGAAGGCAGTTTTACCCAGTTATTCCACTGAATGTGAACCACAGTGTGCTTCAAAGGTTTGTAACTCTAAAAGACTCATATGGTCAGACAATTGAACAAGTACATGCCTGGTCTATGTGGGAATTTGTCACCAGATGATTGACATCTAGTAAATTACCTTTCTGCAGACCTTTCCCGAATGTCATATATGAACTCATTGCTTTAGAAACAGTTAGGGACAGCATCAATTTCCAGCTAGCTCCCACTTGAATGGTTTTTGTACTCATTATGTAGACTTTCCAGAACATTTAGGGAGTGATATCTGAACTGCTGTTCATTAAAGCAATTCAAATAGTTAAGTGCATATACTTACTGAGGAGTGATTTGGGTAAAAATAACCAGAGTGGATCAGGAAGGGATAGAGAGCTCAACAAAGGTAATAGGACATCAGTGACTAAAATAACATCAGGGAAAAATAGAAAAAAGTAAAAGCTGCAGGCATTATATCTGAATGCATGAAGCATTCGCAACAAAATCAATAAATTAATAGCATAGATAGAAATAAATGGGCTTGATCTAATAGCCATTACAGAGACATGGGGGGTGATTTTGCCAATGGGGGTGCATTGGAGGTGGGACTGCTGCTTGTCGGGTTTTAGTCCCACCTCCATCGATGTCCGGCCAACCCACGCTATTTTCCCTTGATTGACCTTGTTAAGCCCGCCCAGCGGGTTTAGCAGGCCAATTAAGGGAAAGCCAGTGACAGAGAATGTCAGCGTACTTAACAGGCAGTTAAGTGGCTGTAATCCCCTTCCCGCCTCGAGGAGACGGGACCTGACGTGAGTCAGGTACCCGCCTCCTGGGAAGATGGGATGGAGGCGGGTTGGGGGCAGGATGGGTACCCGCCCCTAGATTCTGCCATTTTCCCAGCAGTCCCGCCTCCAAACCCGCCTCCCCAGGGCTGGCAAAATCGCCCCCATGGTTGCAGAGTGACCAAGGTTGGGAACTAAATATTCCAGGATACTTGACTTTTAGAGGAGAAAGGCAAAATGGAAAATGATAATAAATGATGGGATAAAAACAGTGGAGCGAATCACTTTGGATAGAGCTAAGAAACAACAAGGGCAGAAAACACTGGTGGGAGTAAGTTATAGGCCTCCTAACAATGGTTGTAGTATTGAACACAGTATAAATAAGGAAATTAGAGGTGTATGAAACAAGGGTAATAAAGTAATCATGGGGGACTTTAATTGTCATATAGACTGGTCAATCAAATTTGCAGTAATAGTGTGGAGAAAAAGTTCATGGAATGCATTCAAGATAGTTTTTTAGATCAATGTGTCAAGGAACCAGCTAGGGCACAGGCTATTTTAGACCTAGTATTGTGCCAATCTAGTATTGAGACAGGGTTAATTAATAACCTTGTTGTAAAGGGGCCTCTGGGGAAGAGTGATCATAATATGATAGAATTTTATATTGAGTTTGAGAGTGATTTAGTTAAGTCTGAAACTAGGTGGGTATGAGGGGAAAATTGGCTATGGTAGATTGGGAAACTAGATTAAAAATATGATAATAGATAAGCAATGGCAAATTTGTAAAGAAATAATTCATAATTTGCAATGAATATACATTCCCTTAAAGAACAAAAGCCCCACAGGAAACGTGGTCCAACCATGGCTAACAAGAGAAGTTAAAGATAGTATTAGATTAAAGGAAGAGGCTTATAATGTTGCCAAAAAGAGTAGTAAGCCTGAGGATTTTAGAATTCAGCAAAGAATAACCAAGAATTGATAAAGAGAGAGAAAATAGAATATGAGAGTAAACTAGCGAGAGACATAAAAACAGATTGTAAATAAGTCTATAGGTACATTAAAAGGAAGAGATTTGTGAAAGTAAACATGAGTCCCTTACAGGCAGAGATATGAGAAATTATAATGGGGAATGAGGACATGGCAGAGACATTAAACAAATACTTTGGTGAATTTTCCCATTCCAGAGTGTGCAGGTTTGGGGGCAGGTCAGCATTAAAAATCGCCAAAATTGCCAGCTCATCGGGAACCCGCCATCATCCCACTGACTTCCGCATTTAACTCAGGCACGTTTCCTAGCATGCCACAGACCCGCTTGGCAGAGGCAGGCGACCTCATTGAAATACTTAAATGCTTGTCGAGAGACCCTTAAGAGGCTTTTCTAACAGCAGCTTTTGTCTTTAACTTCTTGAGCATGGGATTAACACATCTTGGGAACTTTTCCTGTGAAGGGGAGGCAGAAGCCCAGTAGCCATTGTGTGAGTCCATTAAGTGACAGCTGGGAAAAACACGTAAAAACTCCCACATTACACCTGCTTCTTTGCCTATTGGAAAGGCTCTTGCTGACTCCATTTTGTGCAGAGATTTAGCTGTCATGAGTTTGCAGGTCATTTCTTCAACCTCAGAAGCCACTCTCACCACATTGCTAGTCACTATCACAACATTGAAGGATTGGACCTCTGATCTCCACTTTACCTGTCATCTATTACATCAGCATGGGTGCTGCTTATGCTGTCTCACCTTGGACATCAGAATCGGACCAAGAAGAGCCCCAGCACCAACACCAGCCACACCAGCAGCAGCAGCAACCACAACAGCCTTCTCCTCAATGATCTGATGTTCCACAGTAGAGAGGGGGTCAGCACAGGGATGCAACACGCCGGAGGTGATATCCCCAATATTAGGTATACAGGCAGAGGATGAGCTTCCTGGACATGATGGAGCAGCAGTGCTTCAGGAGGCTCAGGCTATCTTGCTGGAACAAGACCTGCTACCCAGAGGACCTGGTGGACACACCTTACCAGTGGCTGTCAAAGTCAGCACTGCTCTCAACTTCTTCACCTAAGGCTCCTTCCAGGGATCTTCAACAGACATTTGCAGGATCTCGCAGTCAGCTGCCCACAGATGCATTACCCAGGAGACCAATGCCATGTTTGACAAGTCAGCCAATTATATCTACTTTGCAACTGATGAAGCCATTGTTACTGAGAGGGCGCTCGGCTTTGCAGCTCTGGTTGACTTCCCACAGGTGCAGGGCATCATTGACTGCATACATGTGGCCATCAAGACACCCCCTCATCACCCAGGAGTGTTTGTAAACTGCAAGGGCTTCCACTCCCTCAATGTGCAGCTCATCTGCGACCATAAAAAGATCATCATGCATGTGTGCACCAGATTCCCTGGCAGCTGTTATGACTCTTTGGTACTGCACCAGTCCACACTCCCTCAGCTCTTCGCAGCTCCAAACAGACTTACCGGCCAGCTGCTTGGAGACAAGGACTATCCAATAAAGACGTGGCTCATGACACCCTTAAGAACGCCAAGTACTGAGGCCGAGGAGCGTTATAATGACAGACAGTTGTCCACCAGATGTGTCATAGCGCAAGCAATAGGCATGCGGAAGATGCGCTTCAGATGCCTTGACAGATCTCGAGAGCCCTTCAGTATGCATCAGCCAGGGTCTCCAGAATCATCGTTGTTTGCTGCATGCTGCACAACATAGCACAGCAGCGAGGATTGGAGCTGCATGAGAAGAAAGGCACAGAGTGCGCAGCCTCTTCAGAGGAGGAGGAGGAACAGGTGGAAGATGAGGAGGAGAAGGAGGACAAACCTGAGGTGGAGATGGCACCAGCAGCAGCACATATTGCTGCCCGGGAGGTGTGGGATGGCCTCATAATGGCCAGATTTACTTAAATTGCTCCTATATGGCTGCCACATGCTGTGCTAAGTTCAACACCCCCACCCACAACACCATAAAGCATCCCTACAATGACCAAGCCATTCCTCTCACCCAAACCCCCATAGCTCGAGGTTAAGTAATGTCTCACCATTCAATTCAATTCAATTCAATTCAAATCGCTTTAGTGGCATGATAAGGTACATCTTATGTTGCCAAAGCATCGAAAAACATTTATGGTTGAACACATAAACGCAGATCTATTCATACAGTGTAGAAACAGATATATCCCTGAGTGTATAAATATACATTCGTATAATTTGTATATACTCTTTTCTTAGGTTTACTGGTTGTCCCTCTGTTTATGGCAAGCTGTAACATAGTGTGCCGCTAAGGTTACACAGTTTCTCTGTTCCCCTAGTAGGTATGGGAGTTTTTGGTCGTCATTCAAATTTTTGAATTCAGGGCATATTTGTGAGAATTTTTGGTAGAAATTCTCCCTGATGCCCTGATATTTTCCACAAGGCCACTTCCCAGGTAGCAGGCAAAAATGGACAAGACTGGAAAGTGGTGCAAAGAAATAAACTAATCTGTGTCATAAATATAACTGAAACTTATCACTAACAATTTTTCATATACCCATGTGCAATCCCTTCTGCATCTAGGATTGTGTCTTTTTTCTTTTCCATGTGCTTCTACGAGGTACAACCCCTGTGACTTCAGCAGAGGTAGAGGTAGGCTGCTCACTTCCATGCTGCGACTGCTTTGACACTTTTGGCAGACGTCCTCTGGGTTTTGGAGCCTGTGAGGGCACTGCCAAAGACTGCTCCTCCTGCAACTGTGCAGGGGCAGACTCGGACATCGGTATCCGAGGAAGCATGTGGAGCTCTCACTGAGGAGGAGGCAACGAGTGAGAACTGTGAGTGCTTTGAGAATAACCCCCACTTCCATGTCCCCTCTCACCATCATCCGTCTCATGGACCACCCGCACTTCCCTGCTAGCAAGGAGCTGGAGAGCACCCTGCTGCACATTAGTGGGGTGATGAAGGTCCAAGTCTACGTTTAAATCAAAAGCAAAATACTGCGGATGCTGGAAATCTGAAATAAAAACAGAAAATGCTGGAAATACTCAGTAGGTCAGGCAGCATCTGTAGAGAGAGAAACAGAGTTAACGTTTCAGGTCGATCTCGAATAGAGCTTTCTCTGAGGAGTCGTCTTCCTCCTTCGGCTGGACAGTGGGGGTGCGGGGAAATTGATGGACCTGTGGGAGAGTAAAGAGATGAATTAGAAATATTATAGTAAGAATGGGTAATGTTACTATTATGCACATGATGACATTTTACTGGATGCTGACATCAGTCACCATATGAGTGACTGCTATATGCCATGTGGCTGTATGAGATTTAATTCTGTAACCAGGTTGCTGGGAGCTCCCCCTCTCTCCATCTCCCACCACCAGCAGCTCTGCAACTCCAGAGATCTCTAGGGCCTCCTCCTCTGCTGGAGTCAATTGACTGAAGACTGGAGGGCCACCTCCGGATCTCTGCCTCTCCCTGTTGTTGTGGGGTCTCTTCTGCAAGGAGTGAAAGAAGATAACTTTGAGTGAGAGTAATGGAATGAGTGTAAGGAATGAATGGGTTACATCTGTAGAGGGTGACTATGAGGGTGTGGCATGACATTGCCAAATGACCTCCTTCTGTGCTGTAACTTGTTATGATTGCATTAGAATGAGGGTGAGTGTCAGTGGTGGCTAGTCAGATGGGGATGTGAGTATATCCATAGACAGAGAGGGATAGGTGGACCTGTAAGGTAGTTTGGTGTGAGGAGTGACGTGCAGAAGTAGGCTTGGGAAGGCAGAGTGATGGGGTTGTGGTGACAGGCCCATCAGGATGTAGGTGAGTGTGGCATTGCACTCACCTTTCCTGACCTCATGAGATCATTGAATCTTTTGCGGCACTGGATCCACATCCTCCTGACCACATCCCTGCGACTGACCTCCTCTGTGATCTCCAGCCATGCCCTTATTGTGTCTTCGGTTGTCGTTTTTATTGCTCTCCAGGGATGAGGACCTCCCTGCATGCTCTTACTGCCTGCACCAGAACTTACAGGGAAGCATCGGTGAATTTTGGCATGACCTTGTGATGCACTATCAACAACACCAAAGACTACGAGTTGAACTTATACGAAGTAGGCTTTTATTGACTAAGAACTGGAGCATGCCTCTGCTAGTGGATCCATCCTAAGAGCTCCCGGGTGAAGGGTGGTGAGTCACTTTTATACCTGGGCTTAGGGTTGGAGCCAGGGGTGGAGACATGCCCGGACTTGTACAGAGTTAACAGTGGTTTACCACACAGACATGTACAGGGTTAACAGTGGTTTACCACATTCACCCCTCATTTAAAAAAGAGTCCGGCGGGGTGAAGTGCTTCAAAAGTTCGTATACAAAAGTCTCTCCGGGGGTCTTGTCTGCCGTAATGATCTTCGTAGTGCCGGTTGCAGCGGTTCTTTGCCCGCGGCCGCTTCTCGCGTGGGACGGAGCACTGGCGTGTCGTCCTCTCGGGGTAGGGATGGCACCGGCATGTCGTCAGTTCGTGGTAGACACCCTGGTGGTGCGTCGTGGGTAGTGGTGGTGGGTGGAGGTAGTGGATAGTGATCGATGGTGTTTTGGGTGGTACCTGAGGGTGCGAGGTCTCGAATTGAGACTGTGTCCTCCCGCCCATCAGGATACGCCATGTAGGCGTACTGTGGGTTGGCGTGGAGGAGGTGAACCTTTTCAACCAGGGGGTCCATCTTATGGCTCCTCACGTGTTTCCTGAGCAGGACTGGTCCTGGAGACGTCAGCCATGGCGGTAGTGATGTCCCCGAGGTGGATTTCCTGGGGAAGACGAACATCTTCTCGTGAGGGGTGGCGTTTGTGGCAGTACAGAGCAGTGATCGTATGGAGTGGAGTGCATCGGGGAGGACATCTTGCCAGCGGGAGATTGGGAGGCCCTTGGATTTTAGGGCGAGCATGGCGGTCTTCCACACCGTTGCGTTCTCCCTCTCTACCTGTCCGTTACCCCGGGGGTTGTAGCTGGTAGTCCTGCTCGTGGCTATGCCCTTCTCGAGCAGGTACTGGCGCAGCTCGTCGCTCATGAACGACGAGCCCCTGTCGCTGTGGATGTAATTGGGGAAGCCAAATATGGCGAACAGGTCGTTGAGGCACCTGATGACTGTGGCGCTGGTCATGTCCGGGCAGGGGATGGCGAAGGGGAAACGGGAGTACTCGTCAATAATATTGAGGAAGTACGTGTTGCGGTCAGAGGAGGGAAGGGGCCCCTTAAAATCAACGCTGAGACGTTCGAAGGGGCGGGTGGCTTTAATCAGGTGTGCCCTGTCTGGCCTATAAAAATGCGGTTTGTATTCGGCGTAGACCTGGCAGTTCCTGGTCATGGTCCTAACCTCCTCGATGGAGTAAGGCAGGTTGCGAGCTTTAATGAAGTGGAAGAACCTGGTGACCCCCGGGTGGCAGAGATCATTGTGGAGGGTCCGTAGCCTATCGACTTGTGCGTTGGCACATGTCCCTCGGGATAGGGCATCTGGGGGCTCATTAAGTTTCCCGGGCCGGTATAAGATATCGTAGTTGTAGGTGGATAACTCGATCCTCCACCGCAATATCTTATCATTTTTGATTTCCCCCCTTTGTCTGTTGTTAAACATAAATGCTACTGACCGTTGGTCAGTGAGCAGGGTGAAACGTTTACCGGCCAGGTAATGCCTCCAGTGCCGTACAGCCTCCACTATCGCCTGGGCCTCCTTCTCGACTGAGGAGTGTCGGATTTCGGGGCCCTGGAGGGTCTGTGAAAAGGCCACGGGTCTCCCCGCCTGGTTAAGGGTTGCGGCTAGGGCGAAGTCGGATGCATCGCTCTCCACTTGGAAAGGGATGGACTCATCCACTGCGTGCATCGTGGCCTTCGCAATGTCCTCTTTTATGAGGGTGAAGGCCGCACGGGCCTCTGCTGTCAGGGGGAAGGAGGTTGACTTGATGAGGGGCCGGGCTTTGTCCGCATAGTTGGGCACCCGCTGGGCGTAGTAAGAGAAGAACCCTAGGCATCTCTTCAGGGCTTTTAGGCAGTGGGGGAGGGGTAGTTCCAGGAGGGGGTGCATTCGGTCGGGGTCGGGGCCGATGACTCCGTTTTCCACCACGCAGCCAAGAATAGCGAGGCGCGCGGTGTGGAACATACATTTTTCTCTGTTGTATGTCAGATTCAGCCGTTGGGCCGTACGGAGGAATTTTTCTAGGTTGGCGTCGTGGTCCTGCCGGTCATGGCCGCAGATGGTGACGTTGTCTAGATAGGGGAAGGTGGCCTGCAGCGCGTTCTGGTCAACCATCCAGTCCATCTCCCTTTGGAAGACCGAGACCCCATTGGTGACGCCGAAGGGGACTCGGAGGAAGTGGTAGAGGCGACCGTCAGCCTCGAAGGCCGTGTACTGGCGGCCCTCAGGCCTGATGGGGAGCTGGTGGTATGCCGACTTCAGATCAATCGTCGAGAATACCCGGTATTGTGCTATCTGATTGACCATGTCAGATATGCGGGGAAGTGGGTATGCATCTAATTGCGTGTATCGATTGATCGTCTGGCTGTAATCAATAACCAGGCGCTGTTTTTCGCCGGTCTTTACTACCACCACTTGGGCTCGCCATGGGCTGGTGCTGCCCTTGATAATCCCTTCCCTCAGGAGTCTTTCTACTTCTGATTTAATAAAGCTCCTATCCCCGGCACTGTACCGACTGCTTTTAGTAGCAATTGGCTTGCAGTCTTTGGCGAGGTTAGCGAACAACGGGGGGGGTTTGACCTTCAGGGTGGACAGGCTGCATACTTTGCGCGGCGCCGTGTTTAAATTCTGCCGGCTGCAGACTGTAAGTGGGGGCAGGGGCCCGCCATATGCCATCATGACGCTCTCCAGATGGCACTGGAAGTCTAATCCTAGCAGTACGGGAGCGCAGAGCTGTGGCAGGACGAGGAATTTAAAATCTCTGTACTCCACGCCGTTCACTGTCAGAGTCGCTACACAGTAGCCGCCGACGTCCGCCGTATGGGACTTTGAGGCCATAAATACCTGGTGGCGTGTGTGCATAACCGATAGGGAGTAGCGTCGCACCGTGTCGGGGTGGATGAAGCTCTCCGTGCTTCCGCAGTCGAAAAGGCAATTTGTGGCATGGCCATTTACCTTTACGTTCATCATGGACCTGGCTAGTTGATGGGGCCTAGATTGGTCCAGGGTGATGGAGGCCATCGTCGAGGTTGGTGGGTCGCTGTAGTATTCGCCCGCGCCAGGGGCCTGGTCCCGAAATGGTGTCCAAGATGGCGGCACCCCTCGGCTGGTGGTGCCCAAAATGGCAGCCCGCACGGCTCACATGTGGTTGGTGGGGTCCAAGATGGCGGCCTGTATGGTTCACACGCGGTGCTGCTGGAATTGGGGGTCGATTTTGCCCTGCACACTCTCGCGTAGTGGCCTTTCTTGCCGCATTTGGAGCAGGTCACGTCCTTTGCTGGGCATTGCTGTCTGGGGTGCTTGGCCTGGCCGCAGAAGTAGCATTTCTGGCCTCTGGTCATTGCAGCTGTAGTTGGGCTGCTGGCGGCTTGTGGCCTTACCGGGTCCCAAGATGGCTGCTCCCGTGGCATCCACGTGGCCATCCGGTCAGGGGGGTAGGCGTCCATGTTCTGGAGGGCCAAGTCTAACGAGTTAGCGAGGGCCACCGTCTTCTGCAGGTTGAGCCCCCTCTGTTCCAGCAGCCTCTGCCGAGTATAGTTGGACCTGATGCCGGCTACGTAGGCGTCTCGGATCAGGTCTTCCGTGCATTCCTTGGCCGTCACCGCTTTGCAATTACAGTCTCGGCCGAGGACTCTCAGTGCCAGTAAATATTCGGCGCCCGATTCCCCGGGGCGCTGTTTTCGGGTAGCCAGGAGGTGTCTGGCGTAGACCTCGTTAACAGGCCTCACGTATTGTCCCTTTAGCGTCGCGATGGCGGCCGCGTAAGTTGTGGCATCTCGGATGATCGAGTAGGCTCGGTGGCTCACCCGTGAGTTCAAGACAAGCCGTTTTGCGTCATCTGTAGTGACGGTAGTGCTGGAGGCCTCCAGGAAGGCTTCGAAACAGCTCAGCCAGTGTTCAAAGTTATTGGTTGCATCTGCTGCTTGAGGATCCAGGTCTAAACGTTCCGGCTTCAAGATTTGCTCCATGTCGAAAATTAGTCAATAAAATTGATGCACTATCAACAACACCAAAGACTACGAGTTGAACTTATACGAAGTAGGCTTTTATTGACTAAGAACTGGAGCATGCCTCTGCTAGTGGATCCATCCTAAGAGCTCCCGGGGGAAGGGTGGTGAGACACCTTTATACCTGGGCTTAGGGGTGGAGCCAGGGGTGGAGACATGCCCGGACTTGTACAGAGTTAACAGTGGTTTACCACACAGACATGTACAGGGTTAACAGTGGTTTACCACACCTTGTCTCCATGACCCACAGCTTTATCAGTTCTATTGCATTATTGAGATCTCTGGAAACCACTTGCTGCACTCCTACATCAAGCTACAAATGAGATGTGTGCAAGGCTGCTTTAAATATTCATGCTGAAAATGAGCCATCGGTGACATCATCAGACCCGCTCCATTGAATGCGGCCGGGAAATGCCCATGACCGTTTTAATTGGGGCCATTAAGTTAAACGCGCAGTGCAGAACATGCTGTTCACATCTTTGGGTTCCCGACCTGCTACACGGCCCGCACGCATGCAACCCAACTCCAAGGTAAAGATTCAGGCTTTTGTATCTGTCATTACAGAATAAGACACAAAATAATTCCAGATATAGTGGAGAACCAAATGTCTAGTGAGAAGGAGGAACTCAAAGAAATTAGTATTAGTAAAGAAATAGTACTGGAGAAATTAATAGGACTAAAAGCCAACAAATCCCTTGTACCTGATGGCCTACATTCTAGGGATTTAAAAGAGGTGGCTACAGAGATAGTGGATGCATTGGTTTTGATCTTCCAGAATTCCCTAGATTCTAGAACAGTCTCCGCGAATTGGAAGGTAGCAAATGCAACCCTGCTATTTAAGAAGAGGGAGAAAGAAAACAGGGAACTATAGACCTGTTGTATCCGTGTGTTAATGGAGGCACGAAATGCAGGAGTTGGTTTCACAGGTGTTTACTGAACAAAGTCTGGAGGTGAACTAACAGACACAAGTCACTATACAGGCTTATATAGCCCGAGTGGCCATTACCGGCATTACAGTACATAGGGGGCTCTTAAAGGCACATACACCACAATTCCTCCCCTTTTAGACAAACAGTACATAACATTTTAAGTAATCATTAATTAACATGTTACAAGAACAATAATCTACACATTTGCTGCAGTTAATTAATTATAAGTCAGTCTCTCTGGAGGCTTCCTGACTCGGTCCGGATAACGCCTCGGTGGTGTAGTAGGTTCTGGTGGTGTAGTAGGTTCTTTTGGCAAGGTCGATTTGGCTTGAATGCCAGTTTCGGGTTCATCTGGTTCCAGTATCACCGGATCGGAGGTAGATACTATGGGTATCTCTGCTTCATCATTAGGCGTATAGAGTTGTGGTGTAGGTTGTCCCTTTTTGGATGACTCTATGATCTGGTCAGCATGGCGCCTTATTATGCTTTCTCTCCAATGTCCACGGTATACATCAGCGGTCCTAGTCGTGTGCAAATAGTTCCAGGCTGCCATTTCTCGGTACGGTAGTCCCGGGCCAAAACTTGTTGACCTATCTGGAAGGTTCTAGTTGGCCTTTCATTCATGCCTTGAAATTGCCGGTTCTCCACGTCCCTTCTGATGTTTGGCTTGATCAAATCCAGCCGGCATCTTAGGCTTCTATTGAAGAACATCATGGCGGGAGTTTGGTTTGTAACCACATGTGTTGCATTCCTGTATGCAAACAAGTTATCTACCTTATGCTGTAGATTTACGTCTTCATTACCCATGGCCTTTATGGCCTTCTTGAAGGTCTGGACAAACCTTTCAGCCAATCCATTGGTGGCGGGATGGTATGGGGCGGACGTGTAGTGCTTAACCCCATTGTTTTTTAAGAACTTCCTGAATTCTTCAGACACAAATTGCGGTCCATTATCAGAACAGATCTGTTCAGGCAGCCCATTCCTGGCAAATATGGTCCTTAATACTGTGATGGTTTTTTCCGTGGTGGTGGAGGACATCTTTATTATCTCCAGCCACTTGGAGTGTGCATCAACCGCGATTAAGAACATTGAGTCCATAAATGGACCAGCAAAGTCGATATGTACCGTTTGCCATGGAGATGAGGGCCACTCCCATGGATGTAGAGGGGCTTGTGGTGGGGCGTTTTATACCTTCTGGCATCCTAGGCAGCTCTTGGTCATTTCTTCGATGTCTCCATCGATACCTGGCCACCACACAAATGCTCTGGCTAGGTTCTTCATTTTCACTCCACCCAGATGCCCCTCGTGAAGCTCTTTTAGCACTTTATGCTGGAGTTTGTGTGGAATCACCACTCTGGATCCACACATCAAGGTTCCTCGGCACACTTTGCGAGAATGCTGGCAACAGTGGTTTGCCATGTGCTGGCCATCCCTTCACCGTTAAATCGTAGACTCGTGAGAGAGTCGGGTCATTTCTCGTTTCCTTTTCAATGGCCGAATTTGTTACTGGTAGACATTCCACTATGGTTGAGTGGAACATCTCCACTGGGTCCACTGTAGGTGCCTCTTCTACCATTGGCAACGGTAGGCGCGATAAACCGTCAGCATTCCGATGCTGTTTTGATCCTTTGTATTCTATGTCATATTGGTGTGCCCCTAGGAAAAGGGACCACCTCTGTAGCCTTTGCGCTGACATAATGGGAACGCCCTTTTTAGGGTTGAATATGGAGACGAGGGATTGATGGTCAGTCAACAAGGTAAATTTTTGTCCGTGTAGGTAATGGTTGAATTTCTTCATTCCCCATACCAGGCTGAGTGCTTCCCTGTCGATCTAGGCATAGTTACGCTCAGCTGAGTTGAATGAGCGTGACGCAAAAGCTATCGGCCGCTCCGAGCCATCAGGGAATCTATGTGATAATTCCGCTCCCACGCCGTAAGGGGATGCATCGCACGCCAGTCTGATTGGCAGTGATGGGTTGTAATGAGCCAAAATTTCCTTGGACGTGATCAAGCCTTTGCATTTATGGAAGGCACGTTTACAGTCTTCGCTCCATTTCCAAATTACTCCCGTTTGTAGCCGTTCGTTAAGAGGTTGCAGAACAGATGACAAGTTCGGTAAAAATTTATGATAGTAATTTATCAATCCCAGGAACGACCTTAATTGTGAGACATTTTCAGGTGCTGGGGCTTTTATGACCGCTTCAATTTTTTCAGGTGACTTATGCAACCCTTCCTCGTTAATTATGTGGCCACAATATGATATATGTTTCTGGAAAAATTCGCACTTGAGGCGATTTGCTCGTAGGCCCCATTCTTTCAGCCTAGTGAGCACCTGCTCCAAATTGGCAAGGTGCTCGTTGTCATTTTCTCCTGTTACAAGGATGTCATCTAGGTAGCATTGAGTCCCCGGAATCCCTTGGCGGACTTGCTCCATAGCTCTTTGCCAGATAGCTGGAGCTGATGCTACTCCAAAAACCAGTCGATTGTACTGGTACAAGCCTTTGTGTGTATTTATCGTGAGATACTTTTTAGTGGCCTCTTCAACCTCCACCTGTAGATATGCTTGTGCCAAGTCAATTTTGGTGAAACGTTTCCCTCCGGATAGTGAGGTGAAAATATCTTCTATCCTCGGAAGAGGATACTGTACCATGTGAAGGACCGGGTTTACAGTCACTTTGAAGTCCCCACAGATGCGAATTTTCCTCTGTTCTTCAGATTTATCATTATTCAACGTTTTCTTCATGACCGGGACGATGGGTGTTGCCCACTCGCTCCAATCTATCTTGGATAATACGCCTGCCTTTTCCAAATTCTCCAGCTCTGCCTCGACTGCTGGATGAATTGCAGAACGTATAAATACAACTTCTGTATTTCCTTGCCGTTGTATACAACAGGCACCCTTATTTTCCCTTTGGGGTATACTTTCTGCCCCGTATATGTTTTCAAGATAATGAATGTGTTTTTCAAAGGTATATGTGGAAATAGCCGCTCGTAATCCCGTCGACTTATGACGGTCAGAGCTGAGCCTGTATCTAGCTCCATTTTAACTGGGGACCCCGCTATCGTGAGGGTAACCCAAATGGTCTGGTAATCTTCTTTGGCAATTACATTGTGTAATTTGAGACAGCTTAGTCTCTTGTTTCCGGAGTCGCTATCGCTCTTTTGGTCTTCGGAGCTACTGTCTATCATCATTTGTACCTTTCTGTACTTTTCCTTATTGATTTTTTTCCTGTCCGTGGATTTTTTGTTTCCAGATTGGCATACACGTGCAATGTATCCAATCTTTCCGCATTGCCTGCATGCTTTGTCCTTGAACCAGCAGTCCCTCTGGTCATGGGTGGATCTGCCGCAGCGATAACATCTCTCGAAACCCTGTGTCATTTCATGGGTGCCGAAGTCCTGTGGCTTTTGCTGTATCTCTGCAGCTCCTCTTGCGGCTGCTTCGTATGATACAGCCACACTGAAAGCCTTGTCCAGTGTCAAATCTTTCTCAGAAAGTAGCCTTTTCTGTGTTCCTTCACTTAGGAGACCGCAGATGAATTTGTCTCGAAGAGAATCTGCCAGTCCTGCCCCGAATTGGCAGTGCTTTGACAGCTTCCTTAATTCGGTGAGGTAATCAGCGTTACTTTCATTCTTGTGCTGATTCCTCCTGAAGAATTTGAATCGTTCCGCTATCAGCAGCGGTGTTGGGCTTAAGTGCTCCTGTAGGGTATCAACAATCTCCTTAAAATTCTTGTCCCTCGGTTTGGCTGGAGTGATTAAGTTTCGTAACAGCCCGTATGTCCTTGCGCCCATTAGATTTAGAAGTACTGATGCCTTTTTATCATCCTCTATTTCATTTGCTGTGCAATATACCTCCACTCTTTCCACATATGCGGCCCAATCCTCTATATCGCTATCAAAAGCAGTAATATTGCCAGTCTTAGGCATCCTGAAAAAAAAATGGCGCCTCCCACGCTTTCCTTTCTTCCCCGCTGAAAAAAAATGGCGCCTCCCGCGCTTTCCCGCCGATGCCGCTGCTGACAATGCTGTTCTCCGCGGTTTTTATTTACATAGGTATTTTTAATAGGTGGAGACTCGTTCCCGCCGGACTCTCTGGGACTTTTCCCTCCCTCTGCTTGGTCCGAACGCCGACCTGCTTTGCAGCGCCGGCCGTCTCCCGAGTGCTCCGCCCTCTGTCTCTGTTTGCCTCCACCTTCACTGCTCGGCCCCGCTGCAGAGCCAGCTGATGGAGCCTCAGCCCGCCGCCCAGGAAGGATTATTGCAGTACCTGCCACCAGCTCGGCTAGCTGGTGAAACCACAGTTTCTTTCTTTTCTTTCTTGTTTTTCTTCGACTTTCGTCTGAGGAAGCGATCTCCTTGAGGTGCTGCCGAATTGCAGGTAAGTCCATTTCCAATTCGTCGCCACTGTTGTATCCGTGTGTTAATGGAGACACGGAATGCAGGAGTTGGTTTCACAGGTGTTTACTGAACAAAGTCTGGAGGTGAACTAACAGATACAAGACACTATACAGGCTTATATAGCCCAAGTGGCCATTACCGGCATTACAGTACATAGGGGGCTCTTAAAGGCACATACACCACAAGACCAGTTAGCCTGACATCAATAGTAGGGAAAATGCTAGAATCTATTATTAGGGATGTGGTAACATAGCACGTAAAAAATCATAACATGATTGGGCAGAGTCAACGTGGATTTATGAAAGGAAAATCACGTTTGACAAATCTATTAGAGTTTTTTGAGGTTGTAACTATCAGGGTAGATAAGGGGGAACCAGTAGATGTAGTGTATTTGGATTTTCAAAAAGCATTTGATAAGGTGCCATGCAATAGGTTATTACACAATATTAGGCCTCACAGGATTGGGGGGTAATATATCAGCATGGATTGAGGATTTGTTAATGGACAGAAAACAGAGAGTAGGAATAAACCGGTCATTTTCGGGTTGGTAGGCTGTAACTAGTTGGGTACCGCAAGGATCAGTGCTTGGGCCTCAGCTATTTACAATCTATATCAATGACTTAGAGTGTAATGTATCCAAGTTTGCTGATGATACAAAGCTAGGTGGGAAAGTACGTTGTGAGGAGGATACAAAAATGCTGTGAAGGGATATAGACACGTTAAGTGAGTGGCAAGAACATGGCAGATGGAATATAACATGGAGAAATGTGAAGTTACCCACTTTGGTAGGAAAAATAGTAAAGCAGAACATTTTTTACATGGTGAGAGATTGCTATTCACAGGAACCTGGGTGTTCTTGTTCACAAATCACTGAAAGTTAACATGCAGGTACAGCAAGCAATTAGGAATGCAAATGATATGTTGGCCTTTATTACAAAAGGGATTGGAGTATAAGAGTAAATAAATCATACTGCAATTATATAGGGCCTCAGTGAGTCCATACCTGGAGTACGATGTACAGTTTTGGTCTCCTTACCTAAGGAATGATATACATGCTTTAGAGGGAGTGCAATGAAGGTTCACCAGACTGATTCCTGGGTTCAGGGGATTTTCCTATGAGGAGAGATTGAGTAGACTAGGATTATATGCTCTAGAGTTTAGAAGAATAAGAGGTGATCTCATTGAAATGTATAAAATTCTGAGAGGGCTTGACAGGGTACATGCTGGGAGGATGTTTCCTCTGGCTGGAGAGTCTGGAACTAGGGGTCACAGTTCTCAGAACAAGTGGTTGACCATTTAGGACTGAGATAAGAAGAAATTTCTTCACTCAGAGGGAGGTGAATCTCTGGAATTCTCTACCCTAGAGGGCTGTAGATGTTCAGTCATTGAGTATATTCAAGACAGAGATCAATAGATTTTTGGATACTAAAGGAACCAAGGGATATGGGGATAGTGCGGGAAGGTGGACTTGAGGTAGGAGATCAGCAATGATCTTATTGAATGGCGGAGCAGGCTTGAAGGGCCTACTCCTGCTCCTATTTCTTATGTTCTTATGTTCTTACCAGCGAGTCAGAAATGCTAAACATTCTGACTCGCAACACCTTTACTTAACACAAGTGTTAAGATAAGACACCCATTCAGATGTTAGTTAATGTTATTTAAATCTACTATTCAAAGGAATGGAGGGCAGGAGCTTGAAATATGTTAATACCATGGATGTCATTAAAAGCAGAAAGTGGCACCCAAGGCTGAAGTGTAAATCTGAACATGGTTTCATATTTAATGGCATTGAATAGCTTACATAACACATTAAAATACTATTATTGGTGAAATAGTATTCTTGCTTTTTAATTTTTTGTGGCTAATTTTCTTATGGTGAGAACCAGAATTATTGTAACATTGCAGGGATTCTCTAAACCAGAAGTTTCTGGTTCTGATCCTCCGTCGTGACCTGGTGTTTGTGAAGGTGCACTGACCTACACAAGCACGCATGTTGGCCCCACCCACTCCACTGGGGTCCAGGCCAGGCAAGTGGCCTGGGCTCCAGAGGCTGAACCAATTTTGGGGGAAAAACATGTCATGGAATGGCTCCCTTGTGTAGGGCTGATTGGAGCAGTGCCTGTGTTGGGGAAGGCCTAGGCTGACACTGCAGTGCAGTACTAAGGGAGTGCTGCACTGTCGGAGGTGCTGCCTTTCAGATGAGATGTCAATCCAAGCCTCCATCTAGCCCCTCCGGTGGGCGTAAAATATCTCATGGCACTATTCAAAGAACAGCAGGGGTGTTCTCCCCAGTGTCTTGGCCAATATTTATCCCTCAACCATCACATAAAACAGATGATTTTGTCATTATCACAATGCTGTTTGTTGGACCTTGCTGTGTGCAAATTGGCTGCCGCGTTTCCCACATTGCAACAGTAATTATACTTCAAAAGTACTCCATTGGCTACAATACGCTTTGGGACATTCTGCGGTTTTGAAAGGCATTATATAAATGCAAGTTATTTGTGACACTTTCTTCTATTCCCACTGAAGAAATGAATGTATTTAATGAATGACTGAATGACCCACTGTACTGCACCAAGGAATTGAAGATCACTGTGCAGGATGAAGCCTCAGGTACAGCAGAGGTACATATCCATTATTAGTACTTAACTACAGTTGCTGCTACAGTTTAAGCCACTATGTTGTGGTTTCTGGCCTGTTTGAGTATTTGAAAACTACTAAATGCACTTGAACAGTTGCAAAGAACTTTCCTTTTCCAGTATTCAAACTATGTCGAGAGCACTAAACAGAACTCAAATTTTACAATCAAATCTTTCACTGTTCAGCGAATCATAAAGCTGTAATTTCAATGGCTGTAACCATGTATAATTTAACGCTGTGCATATTCAGTGTTACACACATAAGCTTGTTGGTCACATGCAGGATAAAGTACTGTAAGAATGATGAGAAACAGCTTTTTAAATGTTTTGTGGGCTTTGCAGGGGTCCTGATGGCGCAACAGTTCTGTGGCAGAAATGGAACTGTCAACTGTATCATTTTATCTGCACAAGCTCAAACATACCGAACACGTATAAAGTGATTTGCCATTATTATCAAGGTGGCAGTTCTAGCGAATGGTTGTGAACTATATAAAAAATTAATGAGGGTGAGTAGACCAGGCAGTTCAGTTGGAGTATCAGTGAACTTCTTGATGGCTGCTTTGGAGATAATAATTTCAGATTTCGTGCCCAGTCTGGAAAACAGGTCCAAGAGAACCATGGGCTGGCAAGATTAATAGGACTCCACTTCTTCCTGAAAGATATGTTTGGCTGACCCCAAAGACTCCCAAAGGCTAGACTGTCTGTTCAGCCTCTAGGCTTGGATGATTCATGCAAATTCATTCTTATACTTCAGACTGCAGCAGCAGCCATATTTTTGAGGGGAAAATTTTAAAATGGATGCACAAAATTCCTGAGAATATTAGTTATTATTATACACATCATAAATTAGCTTTTGTATTTTCCTATAGTTATTGTCATTAGATAACAACCCTGCACTATAAACATTTTATCAAAAATTGTGCATGGAACAATATTTGCACTTTTTACAATAAAATCTGTATATTAAGTTAATATTTACCAGTAGCTTGTCTTAATTATTGTCAAACATTTATTTTATTCTTTTTCAAAAAATGTTAAGAAAACTACCAATGGATTGTGGTTGTAACACAGTGCTTCGGGCATCAACATCATGGTTGATGATGGGACTTGATCAGTCCTAATTGTTCTTCACTCCACCTATCTTAGCATGCCACTGAAATGGCTGTGATTATATAGTGATGGGGAGTTTGAAAAGGTAACACTAGTTCCCCCAATGACTCAGCTCTTTTAAAAAATTCATTCTCAGGATATGGGCATCGCTGGCAAGGCCAGCATTTATTGCCCATCACTAGTTGCCCTTGAGAAGGTGCTGGTAAGGCTACTTCTTGAACCGTTGAAGTCCATGCAGTGAAGGTACTCTCACAGTGCTGCGTTAGGTAGGGGGTTCCAGGATTTTGATCGCGTGACAACGAAGCAATGCCGATATATGTCCAAGTCAGGATGGTATGTGACAGTCAATGGCGACACCGAGGATGTTGATGGTGGGGGACTCGGCAATGGTAATTCCATTGAATGTCAAGGAGAGGTGGTTAGACACTATCTTCATAGAATCATAGAAATTTATGGCACAGAAGGAGACCATTGTGTCTGTGCCGGCCGAAAAGAGCTAACCAGCCTAATCCCACTTTCCAGCTCTTGTTCCATATCCTTGTTGATTACAGCACTTCAAGCGCATATCCAAGTACCTTTCAAATGTGATGAGCATTTCTGCCTCTACCACCCTTTCAGGCAGTGAGTTTCAGACCCCCACCACCCTCTGGGTGAAAAAGATTCTCCTCAACTCCCCTCGAATCCTTCTACCAATTACTTTAAATCTATGCCCCATGGTTATTGATCTCTCTGCTAGGGGAAATAGGGCCTTCCTATCCACTCTATCTAGGCCCCACATAATTTTATACACCTCAATCGAGTCTCCCCTCAGCCTCCTCTGTTCCAGAGAAAACAACCCCAGCCTATCCAATCTTTCCTCATACCCTGACAACATCCTCGTAAATCTCCTCTGTACCCTCTCTAGTGCAATCACATCTTTCCTGTAATGTGGTGACCAGAACTGTACACAGTATTCTAGCTGTGGCCTAACTAGTGTTTTATACAGTTCTAGCATAACCCCCCTGCTCTTATATTCTATGCCTCGGCTAATAAAGGAAAATATCCCTTATGCCTTCTTAACCACCTTATCTACCTGTCCTGCTACCTTCTTGGATCTGTAGACATGCACTCCAAGGTCCCTCTGTTCCTCTACATTTCTCAGTATCCTACCAGTTATTGTGTATTCCTTGCCCTCCCCAAATGCATTACCTCACATTTCTCTGGATTGAATTCCATTTGGCACTTTTTTGCCACCTGATCATTCCATTGATATCTTCCTGCATTCTACAGCTTTCCTCCTCACTATCAAACACACGACCAATTTTTGTATCATCTGCAAACTTCTTAATCATAAACCCTACATTTAAGTCTAGGGGGAGAAATTCGGTATCATCCCATTTGGGGCACTAATTTTTGAAATTGTGAAAAATTAGCGGCAGCCATTAATGAGTTTGAGCTTCCCCTAAATTGGCTGTTAGCGCACCTGGAAATAACTGGAGTACTAAATCAAGCGCTAATGACCTAAGTAGGGTGCGAAAGGGGCGCTTCCAGCAGACTGATAATGAATTTTAGGTGCAATGCAATCGGGAATGATCCTTCACACTGCCTCCTTCCAGCAATTAAAGGGGAGGTTGCATCATTGTGCAGATCCTCATTATCTACATTGCTGGCTGTAGTGTATGTACCTTTAAGAGAAACTATGTTTTTGAAGCCCCTGTATACTGTAGTACCAGTAGTGACCACTCGGGTATATAAGCCTGTGTAGCGTCTTGTGTAGTTTAGTTCACCTCCAGACTTTGTTCAGTAAACACTTGTTAAATCAACTCCTGCATTCCGTGTCTCCATTAACACACGGATCTAACAGTGGCAACGAGTTAGAAACGAACTTACCTGCAAGTCGGCAGCACCTCAAGGGGATCGATTCCTCAGACGAATGTCGAAGCCAGAAGCAAGAAAAAAACAAAAAACTGTGGTTTCACCAGCTAAACGGGCTGGTGGCAGGTAGTGCACTGATCCTTCCTGGGCTGCGGTGGGCTAGAGCTCGATCGGGTGGCTCTGCAATGGGGCCGGGCAGCGAGTCGGAAAGCAGAAGCAAAGAGAGGCAGAGGGTGGAGCACTCAGGGGGCGGCCGGTGCTGCAAAGCAGATCGGCATTCGGACCGAGCAGAGGGAGGGGAAAGTCCCAGAGGGTCCGCTCCACGATGGGAACGGTTCTCCAAGTAACGGAGAAACTATTTAAGAGATATATATAAAAAAAAATAGAAATACTGCGAAAAGCTGCAGGTCGCTACGGGAACCGCGGAGAACAGCGTTGGCAGCAGCGGCAGCGGCGAGAAAGCGCGGGAGGTGCCATCTTGACTCGGCGGGGAAGAAGGAAAAGCGCAGGAGGCGCCATTTTGATCCATCGGGGATGGAGAAAGAGCGCGGGAAGCGCCATTTTGGATTTTCAAGATGCCGAAGTCTGGCAATATTACTGCTTTCGGTAGTGATATAGAAGATTGGACCACATATGTGGAAAGAGTGGAGGTATATTGCAAGGCGAATGAAGTACTGGATGATAAAAAGGCATCGGTACTTCTAAATCTGATAGGCGCAAGGACATACGGGCTGTTACGAAACTTGATCACTCCAGCCAAACCGATGGACAAGAATTTTAAGGAGATTGTTGATACCTTACAGGAGCACTTAACCCCAACACCGCTGCTGATAGCGGAACGATTCAAATTCTTCAGGAGGAATCAGCACAAGAATGAAAGTAACGCTGATTACCTCACCAAATTACGAAAGCTGTCAAACCACTGCCAATTCGGGGCAGGACTGGCAGATTCTCTATGAGACAAATTCGTCTGCGGTCTCCTAAGCGAAGGAACACAGAAAAGACTACTTTCTGAGAAAGATTTGACACTGGACAAGGCTTTCAGTGTGGCTGTATCATACAAAGCAGCAGCAAGAGGAGCTGCAGAGATACAGCAAAAGCCACAGGACTTCGGCACCCATGAAATGACACAGGGTTTCGAGAGATGTTATCGCTGCGGCAGATCCACCCATGACCAGAAGGACTGCTGGTTCAAGGACAAAGCATGCAGGCAATGTGGAAAGATGGGACGTGTATGCAGATCTGGAAAAAAATCCGCTGACCATAAAAAGGTCAATAAGGAAAAGTACAGAAATGTACAAATGATGACGGACAGTAGCTCCGAAGTCCAGAAGAGCGATAGCAACTCCGGAAACAAGAGACTAAGCTGTCTCAAATTACATAATGTAATTGCCAAAGAAGATTACCAGTCCATTTGGGTTACCCTCACGATAGCGGGGTCCCCAGTCAAAATGGAGCTAGATACAGGATCAGCTCTGACTGTCATGAGTCGACGGGATTACGAGCGGCTATTTCCGCATATACCTTTGAAAGACACATCCATTATCTTGAAGACATATACGGGGCAGAAAGTATACCCCAAAGGGAAAATAAGGGTGCCTGTTGTATACAACGGCAAGGAAATACAGAAGTTGTATTTATACGTTCTGCAAGATGGTGGTCCACCGTTGTTGGGACGTGAATGGATCAGGAAGATACGTTTAGACTGGCACTCTATTCAGGCACTGACAGTGACCAGTAAGAAAAAAAATGATGATGACGTCATACCTGGACGATTAAAAGAAATCTTGGCTAACGCCAAAGAAGTGTTTCAACAGGAACTAGGAACCCTGAAAGGCGCCACCGCCTCAATAAAAGTGGAAGATGCGGCAATTCCCAAGTTTTTTAAGGCAAGGCCGGTGCCATACGCAATTCGTCCAGCCGTCGAGGCAGAGCTGGAGAATTTGGAAAAAGCAGGCGTGTTATCCAAGATAGATTGGAGCGGGTGGGCAACACCCATCGTCCCGGTCATGAAGAAAACGTTGAATAATGATAAATCTGAAGAACAGAGAAAAATTCGCATCTGTGGGGACTTCAAGGTGACTGTAAACCCGATTCTTCACACGGTACAGTATCCTCTTCCGAGGATAGAAGATATTTTTGCCTCACTATCCGGAGGGAAACGTTTCACCAAAATTGACTTAGCACAGGCATATCTACAGATGGAGGTTGAGGAGGCCTCTAAAAAGTATCTCACGATAAACACACACAAAGGCCTGTACCAGTACAATCGACTGGTTTTCGGAGTGGCATCCGCTCCGGCTATCTGGCAAAGAGCTATGGAGCTAGTCCTGCAAGGGATTCCGGGGACTCAATGCTACCTAGACGACATCCTTGTAACAGGAGAAAACGACAATGAGCACCTTGCCAACTTAGAACAGGTGCTCACGAGGCTGAGAGAACGGGGCCTACGAGCAAATCGCCCCAAGTGCGAATTTTTCCAGAAACAAATATCATATTGTGGCCATGTCATTAACGAAGAAGGGTTGCATAAGTCACCTGAAAAAATTGAAGCGGTCGTAAAAGCCCCAGCGCCTGAAAATGTCTCACAATTAAGGTCGTTCCTGGGATTAATAAATTACTATCATAAATTTTTACCGAACTTGTCAACGGTTCTGCACCCTCTTAACGCACTGCTACAAACGGGAGTAGATTGGAAATGGAGCGAAGACTGTAAACGTGCCTTCCATAAATGCAAAGGATTGATCAAGTCCAGGGAAGTGTTGGCTCATTGCAACCCATCACTGCCAATCAGACTGGCGTGTGATGCATCCCGTTACGGCGTGGGAGCGGTATTATCGCATAGATTCCCTGATGGCTCGGAGCGGCCAATAGCTTTTGTGTCACGCTCATTGAACTCAGCTGAGCGTAACTATGCCCAGATCGACAGGGAGGCACTCAGCCTGGTGTGGGGGGTGAAGAAATTCAACCATTACCCACACGGACAAAAATTTACCTTGTTGACTGACCATCAACCCCTCGTCTCCATATTCAACCCTAAAAAGGGCGTTCCCATTATGACAGCGCAAAGGCTACAGAGGTGGTCCCTTTTCCTAGGGGCACACCAATATGACATAGAATACAAAGGAACAAAACAGCATCAGAATGCTGATGGGTTATCGTGCCTACCGTTGCCAATGGTAGAAGAGGCACCTACAGTGGACCAAG
This sequence comes from Somniosus microcephalus, assembly GCF_052327205.1. NCBI lineage: Eukaryota > Metazoa > Chordata > Chondrichthyes > Squaliformes > Somniosidae > Somniosus > Somniosus microcephalus. The sequence continues at coordinate 101,875,536 of NC_140993.1, read as the reverse complement.
TGGAGATGTTCCACTCGACCATAGTGGAATGTCTACCGGTGACAAATTCTACCATTGAAAAGGGAGACGAGAAATGACCCGACTCTCTCACGAGCCTACGATTTAACGGTGAAGGGATGGCCAGCACATGGCGAACCACTGTTGCCAGCATTCTCGCAAAGAAGAGAGCAGCTGTCAGTGTGCTGAGGAACCTTGATGTGTGGATCCAGAGTGGTGATTCCACCCAAACTCAAGGATAAAGTGCTAAAGGAGCTTCACGAGGGGCATCTGGGTGGAGTGAAAATGAAGAACTTAGACAGAGCGTTTGTGTGGTGGCCAGGTATCGATGGAGACATTGAAGAAATGACCAAGAGCTGTCTAGGATGCCAGAAGGTCCAAAACGCCCCACCACAAGCCCCTCTACATCCATGGGAGTGGCCCTCATCTCCATGGCAAAGGGTACATATTGACTTTGCTGGTCCATTTATGGACTCAATGTTCTTAATCGCAGTGGATGCACACTCTAAGTGGCCGGCGGTAATAAAGATGTCCTCCACCACCACGGAGAAAACCATCACAGTATTAAGGACCATATTCGCCAGGAATGGGCTGCCTGAACAGATCTGTTCTGATAATGGACCGCAATTTGTATCCGAAGAATTCAGGAAGTTCTTAAAGAAACAATGGGGTTAAGCACTACACGTCCGCCCCATACCATCCCGTCACCAATGGATTAGCTGAAAGGTTTGTCCAGACCTTCAAGAAGGCCATAATGGCCATGGGTAATGAAGACATAAATCTACAACATAAGGTAGATAACTTCTTGTTTGCATACAGGAATGCAACACATGTGGTTACAAACCAAACCCCCGCCATGATGTTTTTCAATAGAAGACTAAGATGCCGGCTGGATTTGGTCAAGCCAAACGTCAGAAGGTACGTAGAGAACTGGCAATTTCAAAGAATGAATGAAAGGCCAACGAGAACTTTCCAGATACGTCAACCAGTTTTGGCCCGGGACTACCGTACCGAGAAATGGCAGCCTGGAACTATTTGCACATGACTAGGACCGCTGATGTATACCGTGGACATTGGAGAAAGCATAATAAGGTGCCATGCTGACCAGATCATAGAGTCATCCGAAAAAGGACAACCTACACCACAACTCTATATGCCTAGTGATGAAGCAGAGCTACCCATAGTATCTACCTCCGATCCGGTGATACTGGAACCAGATGAACCCGACACTGGCATTGAAGCTGAATCGACCTTGCCAAAAGAACCTACTACACCACCGAAACCTACTACACCACCGAGGCGTTATCCGGACCGAGTCAGGAAGCCTCCAGAGAGACTGAATTTGTAATTGATTAACTTCAGCAAATGTGTAGATTATTGTTCTTGTAAAAATGTTATTTAATGATTACTTAAAATGTTATGTACTTTTATCTAAAAGGGGAGGAATTGTAGTGTATGTACCTTTAAGAGGAACTATGTTTTTGAAGCCCCTGTATACTGTAGTACCAGTAGTGACCACTCGGGTATATAAGCCTGTGTATCTTCTTGTGTAGTTTAGTTCACCTCCAGACTTTGTTCAGTAAACACTTGTTAAATCAACTCCTGCATTCCATGTCTCCATTAACACACGGATCTAACACTGGCTGTGAAGGTGACCTGCAAACAACTCAATCCCCTGATTGTGATGGCTGATCCCACTCCCAGGGAGAGAGCTCATCGTTTAACGGACGAGGCATTGGAGGCATTGCTCGCAGGAGTGGAGTGAAGGAGGGCAGTGCTGTTCCTGGACACTGGAAGGAGGCCGTTGCACCAGGTATTCAGGGCAATGTGGAGGGAAGTGGCCCAGGAGGTCTCGGCCAGTAGTGTGGTCATACGCAGCCAGACATATTGCCGGAAGAAATTCAATGACCTCACTCGGGTGGTCAAGGTAAGTACATGCTTCAACAGGTCCTACATACCAGCATGTGAGCCTCAGTCTGTGCACACTACACAAGCCACCTCACCCCCACCACTCACCCACTAAGCATCTGCACCTACTCAAACTCACATCCACATCTCACGCCTTGAGTATAATCACAGCTATTCAACTATGGCAGGCATATCTCCCAAACACATATCTGGATTCTGACTGAAACACATTTGTTTCTCTTGCAGGCCAAGATGGCCCACAATAGGAGGGAGCAGCAGAGAACAAGCAGGGGTGATGCACAGCTCCAGCAGCTTTCAGACCTGGAGGAGCGAGTGCTGCGACTCATTGGGCAGCAGATGGCGGGTGCCGTGGCTGTCGGCATCATCGACCCACTTGGGGCCAAAAACGATATGTTCATCCCCTCTCCTTCTCTCATCCCACTTCCCCCTCACACCACAAGTCTTTCCCACTTTCCAGCTCATTATACTGTCTGCATTCCTTGCTCCCATCCTGCCCCACTGCATTCACATTTAAACATTTAAAGATTGCATGGATGAACTACAGAATTTGTTCATCCCTGTTTGGCATAAAAATAAAACAAAAAAGGTGACTCAACCGTGGCTAACAAGGGAAATTAGGGATAGCATAAGATCCAAGGAGAGGACATGTAAATTGGCCAGAAAAAGCAGCAACCCTGAGAATTGGGAGAATTTAGGATTCAGCAAAGGAGGACAAAGGGATTAATTAAGAAGGGGAAAATAGATTACCAGAGTAAGCTTGCAGGGAACATAAAAACTGACTTTAAAAGCTTCTATAGATATGTGAAGAGAAAAAGATTGGTGAAGTCAAGCATAGGTCCCTTGCAGTCAGAATCGGGGGAATTTATAATGGGGAACAAAGAAATGGCTGACCAATTAAATACATACTTTGGTTCTATCTTCATAAAGGAGGACACAAATAACCTCCCAGAGATGTCAGGGAACATAGGGTCTAATGAGAGGGAGGAATTGAATGAAATCAGTATTTGTAGGGAAATGGTGTTAGGGAATTGACAGGATTGAAAGTCGATAAATCCCCAGGGCCTGATAATCTACATCCTAGGGTACTTAAGGAAGTGGCCCTAGAAATAGTAGATGCATTGCTGGTCATCTTCCAAAATTGTATAGACTCTGGAACAGTTCCCATGGATTGGAGGATAGCTAATGTAAACCCACTACTTAAAAAGTGTGGTAGAGAAAAAACAGGGAATTATAGACTGGTAAGCCTGACATCGGTAGTGGGGAAGATGCTAGAGTCCATTATAAAAGATGTAATAGCAGAACACTTGGAAAACAGTGACAGGATCGGACAAAGTAAACATGGATTTACAAAAGGTAAATCATGCTTGACTAATCTACTAGAATTTTTTTGAGGATGTAACTGGTAGAATAGATAAGGGAGAACCAGTGGATGTGGTGTATTTGAACTTTCGGAAGGCTTTAGATAAGGTCGCGCATAAGAGATTAGCGTGTAAAGTTAAAGCACATGGGATTGACGGTAAGATACTGACTTGGATAGAGAACTGGTTGGCAGACAGGAAGCAAAGAGTTGGAATAAACGGGTCTTTTTCTGAGTGGCAGGCAGTGACTAGTAGGGTATTGCAGGGATCGGTGCTAGGACCCCAGCTATTCACAATATATATTAATGATCTAGACGAGGGAACTAGATGTAATATCTCCAAGTTTGCAGACGACACAAAGCTTGGTTGGCGTGTGTGCTGTGAGGAGGATGCCGAGAAACTCCAGTATGATTTGGACAGGTTGGGTGATTGGGCAGATGCATGGCAGATGCAGTATAAGGTGGATAAATGCGAGGTTATCCACTTTGGTGGCAAAAACAGGAAGGCAGATTATTATCTGAATGGCAATAGATTGGGAGAAGGGGAAGTGCAACGAGACCTGGCTGTCCTTGTGCACCAGTCGCTGAAGGTAAGCATGCAGGTGCAGCAGGCGGTTAAGAAGGCAAATGGTATGTTGGCCTTCATAGCGAGAGGATTTGAGTACAGGAGCAAGGATGTCTTGCTGCAGTTGTACAGGGCCTTGGTGAGACCACACCTTGAGTATTGTGTGCAGTTTTGGTCGACTTATCTGAGGAAGGATGTTCTTGCCATGGAGAGAGTGCAGCGAAAATTCACCAGACTGATACCGGGGATGGCAGGAATGACGTATGAGGAGAGATTGGGTCGATTGGGCTTATATTCACTGGAGTTTAGAAGAATGAGGGGGGATCTCATTGAAACTTATAAAATTCTAACAGGATTGGACAGACTAGATGCAGGAAGGATGTCCCCGATGGCAGGGGAGTCCAGAACCAGGGGTCACAGTCTAAGGATAATGGGTAAGCCATTTAGGACTGAGATGAGGAGGAATTTCTTCACCCAGAGAGTAGTGAACCTGTGGAATTCTCTGCCACACAGGGCAGTTGAGGCCAATTCATTAAATATATTCAAGAAGGAGTTGGATATATTTCTTGAGGCTAAAGGGATCAAGGGATATGGGGAGAAAGCAGGGACAGGGTACTGAATTTGGATGATCAGCCATGATCTCATTAAATGACGGAGCGGGCTCGAGGGGCCGAATGGCCTACTCCTGCTCCTATCTTCTATGTTTCTATGTTTCACCTTAAAGTGAGTCTTGTGCCTTTATGTGATTTGGATGTGAATGTAAAAGGTATGATCAGTAAGTTCGCAGATGACACGAAAATTGGTGGGGTGGTAAATAGCGAGGAGGGTAGCCTCAGTCTGCAGGACGATATAGATGGGTTGGTATGATGGGCGGAACAGTGACAAATGGAATTTAACCCTGAAAAGTGTGAGGTGATGCATTTTGGAGGGACTAACAAGGCAAGGGAATACACAATGAATGATAGGACCCTAGGAAAGACAAAGGATCAGAGGGACCTTGGTGTGCATGTACATAGATCCCTGAAGGCAGCAGAACAGGTGGATGAGGTGGTTAAAAAGGCATATTGGATACTTGCCTTCATTAGCCAAGGCATAGAATATAAGAGCAGGGAGGTTATGATGGAGCTGTACAAAACGCTGGTTAGGCCACAGCTGGAATACTGTGTGCCGTTCTGGTCACCACACTATAGGAAGGATGTGATTGCTTTGGAGAGGGTGCAGAGGAGATTCACCAGGATGTTACCTGGGCTGGAGCGCTTCAGCTATGAAGAAAGACTGGACAGGCTGGGGTTGTTTTCCTTGGAGCAGAGAAGGCTGAGAGGGGACCTGATTGAGGTGTACAAAATTATGAGGGGCATAGATAGGGTAGATAGAAAGGAACTTTTTCCCTTAGTAGAGGGGTCAATAACAAGCGGGCATAGATTCAACGTAAGGGGCAGGAGGTTTAGAGGGGATTTGAGGAAAAACCTTTTCACCCAGAGGGTGGTTGGAATCTGGAACTCACTGCCTGAAAGGGTGGTAGAGGCAGGAACCCTCACGGCATTCAAGAAGCATTTGGATGAGCACTTGAAATGCCATAGCATACAAGGCTACGGACCAAATGCTGGAAAATGGGATTAGATTAGACAGGGATTGATGGCCGGCGCGGACGCGATGGGCCGAAGGGCCTCTTTCTGTGCTGTATAACTCTATGACTCTATGATTCTATGACTCAATGCTTTCAGATAATCAGCAACTAGATGATCAGCCTGTTCTTGAGCCTCCCACAGAGAGTGAGGAAGGAGAAGAGGATGAGGAGCAAAGCACCGCGTCACTGTATCTCTCACCCGCAGGCACCACCTCAGATACAGGCACTATGTAATCGTTAGAGGCAAGTTTGGTAGAGAGGTCTGCACTGGGTGATGCACCGGAGATGAGTGGGCTGCAGCAAGGCCAGGGGGAAAGGGTAGCTCGGGAGCCAGCTCCCCAGAGGCAGAGTTCGCACGCGAGTTCTGCTGCACAGGACTCAGATGTGAAGAGATCACAAAGTCTCTGTTTGAAGAATGGACTCAGTTGAGAATATTTTTGTGGACTTTATGGGCTGAGGGTGTTTTCCCTGTGGTGGGATTGCCCTGTGCAAATGCGTGGGGGACTGGTTTGTTAAAACTCCAGGGAACGCATGGCAGTTGGCTGTGACAAAAGAACTGTCAGTCATCCAGAATGTATGGGTTCGCCCAACAGTCCTGGAAAAAGGAAGGGGGCCATTGAACTTGAACTTATTAGAAAGCCACTCTAATATGCAAAAGGACTTCTCACCGCCATCTCAGAAGAGAAGCAGAACAATGAACCCACTGGCCTCAGCCAGCCGAAAAGGAGCCAGTATTTTTTTCCCAACACAAGCACCGAAAGATATATCCCAGACTTAGGGCCATTAATCCAATACTCATGTGTCCGAGGACGACCCATCACTGATTAAGCACCGGAGTGCGTAGAAAGAAAAGGATTTTAAAGATTGGCGGGAAAGATAGGGGTAGCCAGGCTCCTATAAAAGATAGATCCTTTTCCCACCATTCTCTCTCTCTCTCTCGCTCCCGCTCCAACAAGATCAAACTAACAAGAAGTACCAGAGAAGCCGCCGAGCAGAGCGGTCAAAACTGACCACGTATGGGGGTAAGCACAGTCTCGAGTGTCCCAAGCCGATAACCCGTGAGCTGTAAGGGCTCAGAGTTTTCTCAGAAGTGAAGTTTTTGGGCTATTCCGGGGTGGGAGCTTCGTTTGGTTCAGCCAGGCGAAGGGGTTTATGTGACTGGGTAATTCGTTGGTAGGGGTGGAATTAGAGTCCACCATAGCAACAAGGGAATTACTGCTTGTTATAGTCCCCAGTTTTGTACTGTATGTATGTTGTTTGTAACCTGGATTTTATTCTCCACAGAGACAATAATTTTGTTTAGTAGTGCATGTTTTAGCCAGTGTATGTTAGACCAAATAAATATACGTTTAATTATTCACCGAAGCATTCCTGTCCGTTACTTCATTCATTTACACTCTGATTAATAATTCCCGGGTATAGAACTTTTGTAAGGTGGGGACAATTCAAACCGTCCGTCTAACAATTGGGCTAGGATCAAAAACCGCTTACATCTCTTGGCGACCAGCGGCAGAACCTGGGTTAAGGGAGTGTAAATCAGTCATGGACAGCGCTTCTGGCGAAAGATCCCAAATGGAGGAAAGGATTTCTTCATATGTGTTTAAGAAAGTTTATCGTCACTAAGAAGTGGGTGCTAGGCTTGTTCCATTCTGAGCGTCCGGTGGACGCAGCGGCAGAATGGACGGAGGGCAAGGAGCATAGGCGCAGCATTGAAAAGGCAATATGGCTCGTCTGTCTACAAAGACAAGTCCAACTGCTAGATAAGCAGGTTGCTAAGTTAGAGGCAGTGCTCAGGGAGTCCGAGGCACAGTCAGACGCAAGGGCTGTAGTAGGGAGCAGGTTATGCACGGAGCTAAGGGATGAGAAGCAGGGAAGAATAAGCCAGGAGGAAACCTTCCGTAACCATAAGGAGTTCTTGCAATGCCAGGTAACTGAGGCAAAGGGGAACGAGAGGGCGGTTAGGGAGGAGAACGCTCGCTTGTTGAGTGAGGTAAAGGTGCTGGGAGAGCAGTTGAAGGATATTCAGGTGGCATACAGCGTCGCCAGCACTGGAGGGTTTGATAAGGGTAATCATGGTCCTTGCCAGGAGCAGATCAGGACTTTGACCGATGCTCTATCTAAGGCCAAAGGGATGGTCTGCTTGGTAGCTCTGGGAATGGCCCGGGTAGCTGAGGAAGAGCAGGAGGGAGATAAGGAGGACTGCAAGGCAGAGGAGGACGCTCGACCACCGCCCGAAGTGCCGGGACCAGGACCCATGTGCCCTGTCTGGCAGCGGAAATACGGTGCACCCGTAGATGGTCAAGAGCAAGGGGCACTGCAGAGTGGTCCCGTATACGACACCCCAGCTGCAGGTAATGGTCTCTAACCTGACCAAAGTGACCAGCACAGGGGACCCATCTGTCCATTTTACGGATGTGGAGCAGGTGGGGGGGATCAATAATTGTAACGAGGCTGAGACAGCTAAATTACTTTTATTTTCCCTGGATAGTAGGTTGTACCAGTCACTCTCAGTGGGTAGCAAGAGGGGGCAGGGTACATTAGAGGGGATAAAGGATGACATTATAGGGGCTATGAGCCTCAATGATGGAAGTCCCTTCTCCCGAGTGGAAAGGACACTGCAGTCAGCTGAGGAGGCACCGCAGGTTTTCGCAGACAGACTTTGGCCCATCTACCGGAGTGCCTGTGTGGGGGTGCCCGACCGGGCGCAACTGCAGGGGGAGCCTAGGGCTCATTGGCTGAGGACCCTGGTGGCGAACAGCCTGCCCAGGATCAAGGTCAAAGCAGAGGGGTGGTTCGATTCCAGGGATCCCCAGACCACAAAAGAGAGTGTGATCCGGCAGTTAACTCTCTCTTTTAAGAATGCTAGGGGTGAGGATGACAAACCAAAGGGCAGAGTACACGAGTTAAAGCCTAGTGGAGGCAACGTTAGAAGAGAGTGGCGCCAGGAAGGGGATAGCTCAGAGAAGAAGCAGGGTTGTTATGGGTGCGGGAGTAAAGGGCACTGGAGGAAAGACTGCCCAGTCTCTGACAAAAGGAGCGGGAAAGGGGATCCTCCAGCGCCAGTGCAGAAAGCTGCAGCTGTGGCAGGAAGCAGCACTGATCCATTCGCGGTATTAGTGGCTGCTCTCTGCGCAGTCTTTCCAGCAGGGCAGGGTAGGGTGGACGCGGCAGCGGGCAGCGTACTCCCAAACAATCCCGACCCATGACTAGGGGCTTCTCAGCCTGTTTACCTGTGCCCACTAAGTTATGATGCTTGGAAGAGACTGTGCGTGAAGATGAAGATGGAGAAGGTGCAAGGGACCTATCTGCTGGACACTGGAGCTTCAAGCACCATTGTTTATGCAAATAACCCGGCCACATCACCTCTATCGAGCGGGGTCCCATATAACTTAGTAGGGTTCACCGGGAACAAACAGGCTGGGTCTTTCTCCATCCCGTTAGCCATTGATCTGGGTACACTCCATACGGAGTGGAAATGTGTCCTGATGCGGTGGGAGCGGGAGGGAATAGGCATTTTGGGGGCAGACTTCATACTGGCCCACAAGATATTGGTGGATTTCCGGAATCACTGTCTTTGGGGGGCAGTATGCACGGGAAAGGAGAAGGAGGTGGTAGTTATACCAGGGAAGCAAGGCAAGGGAACCGTGTGTACGATGAAGCCCAAGGGTAGTTATGACATTGAACGAAATAACAACAGAAAATGCTGGAAAAACTCAGCAGGTCAGGCAACATCTGTGGAGAGAAATTTGAGTTGACGTTTCGGGTTTGACCCTTCTTCAAAACTACCCCAGCGAAGTACATAGCGGATGTACAAGCCAACCTCACGGCATTCGCTACACACAAGCACGGCTGTGGGAGGGTAATAGGGGTGGAGGTCAGAGTAGAAGGAGACCCCATGGCCCGACCACAGAAACAGTACAACTTCCCCAGAGAGGCAGAGGCGGATTTAGAGACAGCATTGGGATCACTGGTTGAGCAGGGTGTGTTGAGACCCATTGCGACCCATGTGAACACTCCGATTTGACCGGTTATGAAACCGGACAATTCGTGGAGAGCCACTATGGACTATTGGGTTCTTAACAAGAACATCCCAGCCTGTGCCCCCACCGTCGCAGCCGTAGCCAACCTGATCGGGAGTATCCCAGCATCCGCAAAAACATTCACGGTGCTGGACATTTCGAATGGATTCTGGTCTATCCCTCTCAAAAGGGAGGACCAGTATAAGTTCGCATTCACTTTCAAGGGTCAGCAGTACACATGGACCTGCCTTCCCCAAGGGTTTCATAACAGCCCTTCTATTTTCCACCAATGTATGGCCAACTGTTTAAAAGGGTTCAGCAGACCACAGCAGCTAGTGCAGTACGTGGACGACCTGCTTTTGTTCTCCAACGAGGGGGAGGAGCATGGCCCACTGCTAGCTGAGCTGCGGAGTCTGTTGAAGGAAGCTGGGTTCAAGGTTAATCCCAGGAAAGCACAGATCGGCCAGCAGGAAGTAAAATTCCTCGGGATGACCGTGTGTGCTGGGGAGAGGGCCATCGATGAAGTGAGGAGGAAGGCGGTACAGGAGCTACCTGCCCCGACCACGGTAACGGGGGTAAGATCCTTCCTGGGGCTCACAGGGTACTGCAGGGATTTCATAGAGGACTATGCCGCTACGGCAGCTCCTCTACTCCGGCTCCTCCACAAGGGAGTGGGCTGGGAGTGGGATGAGGACTGCATGGCAGCTTTTAGTCGTCTGAAGAGAGACCTGCAGACCGCACCGGCTTTAGGAGTGATTGATGGGGGAAAGGAGTTCTTTTTGGAGCTAGCTGCCACACGGGACAGTTTGAGTGCAGTGCTGCTCCAGGAGCGGCATGGCAAGCTGAGGCCTGTGGTATACTCATCAAGAATCCTCACAGATGTAGAGAGGGGTTACTCCAATTGGGAGAGGCACCTGCTTGCCATACATTGGGCCATGAGGAGATCACAAATCTTCATGGGGGCGTCCCCGGTAACTCTCTTAACCCATCATACGCCCACTCAGATGCTTCTGGATGGGAGGATAAAGGACGGCATGGTGAGCAGTGCACGCATTGCTTGCTGGACTTTATTGCTCACTCAGACGAATTTGAGTGTGAAAGGCCCCTGTGAGCCTAAGCTCGCCGCAAATTTGATCTACCCAGGGGTGGCCCACAAATGTTCTGTTGAAGGGGTATGGGATGTAGACATAGGGTTTCGGGCTGGGATCCATCCCACGGGCCGCGAGATCTATGTAGACGGGTCCAGTACAGTGGTGGCCGGGGAGCGACTCCCTGGATGCGGGATTTTTAACCCAAAGGCAGACATTGCCAAGGCCATTAAACTTCCGAGCACCATGAGCACCCAGCACGCTGAACTGTCAGCGGTGGTGTATGTGGTTACTGTGGTGTATGTGCCTTTAAGAGCAATTATGGTGTATGTGCCTTTAAGAGCCCCAGGTGTGCGTAATGCCGGTAATTGCCACTTGGGCTATATAAGCCTGTGTATTGTGTATATCCTTTAGAAAACCCCCCCCAGACTTGCTTAGTAAATACCTATGGACCAACTCCTGTCTTCAGTGTCTTTATCTACACACGGACACTACAGTAGCGACGAAGTGGAAACGGACTTACCTGCAATTCGGCAGCACCTCAAGGACATCGATTCCTCCAGCGTCCAGAAGACTCAAGGAAGTAAGAGAAACTGTGGTTTCACCAGCTGGCCAAGCTGGTGACAGGTACTGCGCTAATCCTTCCTGGGCGTCAGGCTGGAGCTCCAGCGGTGGGCTCTACAGCTGAGACAGGCAGCGAAATCGGAGGCAAGCAATAACGGACTGGGAGGGTGCACTCGAGAGACGGCCGGCGCGGCAAGCAGGTCAGCGTTTAGACCTCCGTCGGGAACGAGTCTCCAACAGTGAATAAACGGAAACCACAGTAAAACAGCGTTGTTATCGGTAGCAGCGGTGGGAAAGCGCGGGAAGCGCCATATCGTTGCTACAGAGAGAAAAAAAAAGCGTGGGAAGCGCCATATCTTTTCTGAAATGCCTAAATCTGGTAATATTGAGGCTTTTGATGGTGAAATAGAAGATTGGACCACATACGTGGAAAGAGTAGAGGTTTATTGCACTGCAAATGGAATAACAGATGAAAAAAAAGCTTCAGTACTTCTGAACTTAATGGGCGCGAAGACATACGGGCTGTTATGAAATTTAATCACTCCAGCCAAACCAAAGGACAAGACTTTTAAAGAAATTGTTGATACCCTGCAGGAGCATTTAAACCCAACACCGCTGCTGATAGCGGAACGATTCAAGTTCTTCAAGAGAAATCAACACAAGAATGAAAGTAACGCTGATTACCTAACCGAATTAAGAAAGCTATCAAAGTACTGCCAATTCGGAGCAGGACTATCGGATTATCTTCGAGACAAATTTGTTTGCGGTCTCTTAAGTGAAGGAACACAAAAAAAACTGCTTTCTGAAAAAGATTTAACATTGGACAAAGCTTTCAGTATGGCTGTATCATACGAAGCAGCAGCAAAAGGAGCTGCAGAGATACAACAAGAGACACAGGACTTCGGCACCCATAAAATGACACAGGAGTTCGGAAGATGTTATCGCTGCGGCAGATCCACCCATAACCAGAGGGACTGCTGGTTCAAGGGCAAAGCATGCAGGCAATGTGGTAAGATTGGACACATTGCACGGGTATGCCAATCTGGACAAAATAAATCCACTGACAGAAAACAAAAAATCAATAAAGAAAAGTACAGGAAGGTACAAATGATGACGGACAATAGCTCCGAAGACCAGAATAGTGATAGCGACTCCGGAAACAAGAGACTAAGCTGTCTCAAATTACATAATGTACTTGCCAAAGAGGATTACCAAACCATTTGGGTTACCCTCACAATAGCAGGGTCCCCAGTTAAAATGGAGCTAGATACAGGATCAGCTCTAACCGTAATAAATCGACGAGATTACGAGAGGCTATTTTCGCATATACCTCTAAAAGACACATCCATTATCTTAAAAACATATACGGGGCAGAAAGTCTACCCCAAAGGAAAAATAAGGGTGCCTGTGGTATACAACGGCAAAGAAATACAAAAGTTGTATTTATACATTCTACAAGATGGTGGTCCACCGTTGTTGGGACGTGAATGGATAAGGAAGATACGTTTAGACTGGCACTCCATTCAGGCACTGACGGTGACCAGTAAGGAAAAAAACAATGATGACATCATACCTGAACGATTAAAAGACATCTTGGCCAACGCCAAAGAAGTGTTTCAAGAGAAACTAGGAACCTTGAAAGGCATCACCGCCTCAATAAAAGTGGAAGATACAGCAATTCCAAAATTTTTTGAGGCAAGACCGGTGCCATACGCAATACGTCCGGCAGTCGAGGCAGAGCTGAAGAATTTGGAAAAGGCAGGCGTATTATCCAAAATAGATTGGAGCGAATGGGCAACACCCATCGTTCCAGTCATGAAAAAAACATTGAAAAATAACTCTGAGGAACAGAAAAAAATTCGCATCTGTGGGGACTTTAAGGTGACTGTAAACCCGGTCCTTCACACGGTACAGTATCCTCTTCCGAGGATAGAAGATATTTTCGCCTCACTATCCGGAGGGAAACATTTCACAAAAATTGACTTAGCACAGGCATATCTACAGATGGAGGTTGAGGACACCTCTAAAAAGTATCTCACAATAAACACACACAAAGGCCTGTACCAGTACAATCGACTGGTTTTTGGAATAGCATCAGCTCCAGCTATCTGGCAAAGAGCTATGGAGCAAGTCCTGCAAGGGATTCCGGGGACTCAATGCTACCTAGACGACATCCTTATAACAGGAGAAAACGACAACGAGCACCTTGCCAATTTGGAGCAGGTGCTCACGAGGCTGAAAGAACGGGGCCTATGAGCAAATCGCCCCAAGTGCGAATTTTTCCAAAATCAGATATCATATTGTGGCCACATAATTAATAAGGAAGGGTTGCATAAGTCACCTGAAAAAATTGAAGCAGTTATAAAAGCCCCAGCACCTGAAAATGTTTCACAATTAAGGTCATTCCTGGGATTAATAAATTACTATCATAAATTTTTACTGAACTTATCAACTATTCTACACCCTCTTAATGATCTTCTACAGACAGGAGTGATTTGGAAATGGAACGAAGACAGTAAACGTGCCTTCCATAAATGTAAAGACTTAATCACATCCGAGAAAATTTTGGCTCATTACAACCCATCACTACCAATCAGACTGGCATGCGATGCATCCCCTTACGGCATAGGAGCGGTATTGTCCCATAGATTCCCTGATGGCTCGGAACGGCCGATAGCTTTTCCGTCACGCTCATTGAACTCAACTGAGCGTAACTATGCCCAGATAGACAGGGAAGCACTCAGCCTGGTATGGGGAGTGAAGAAATTCAACCATTACCTACACGGACAAAAATTTACCTTGCTGACTGACGATCAACCCCTCATCTCCATATTCAACCCTAAAAAAGTTGTCCCCATTATGACGGCACAAAGACAGCAGAGGTGGTCCCTTTTTCTAGGGGCACACCAATACAACATTGAATACAAAGTGTCAAAACAGCATGGGAATGCTGACGGTTTATCACGCCTACCGTTGCCAACGATAGAAGAGGCACCTACAGTAGACCCAGTAGAGATATTCCACTCTACCATAGTGGAATGTCTACCGGTGACAAATTCTGCCATTGAAAGGGAGACAAGAAATGACCCTACTCTCTCACGGGTCTACGATTTAACAGTGAAGGGATGGCCAGCACATGGCGAACCACTGTTGCCAGCATTCTCGCAAAGAAGAGAACAGCTGTCAGTGTGCCGAGGAACCTTGATGTGTGGATCCAGAGTGGTGATTCCACCCAAACTCCAGGATAAAGTGCTAAAGGAGCTTCACGAGGGGCATCTGGGTGGAGTGAAAATGAAGAACCTAGCTAGGGCGTTTGTATGGTGGCCAGGTATCGATGGAGACATCGAAGACATGACCAAGAGCTGCCTAGGATGCCAGAAGGTCCAAAATGCTCCGCCACAGACCCCTCTACATCCATGGGAGTGGCCCTCATCTCCCTGGCAAAGGGTGCACATCGACTTTGCTGGTCCATTTATGGACTCAATGTTCTTAATCGCAGTTGATGCACACTCCAAGTGGCCGGAGGTAATAAAGATGTCCTCCACTGCCACGGAAAAAACCATCACAGTATTAAGGACCATATTTGCCAGGAATGGGCTGCCGGAGCAGATATGTTCTGATAATGGACCGCAATTTGTGTCCGAAGAATTCAGAAAGTTCTTAAAGAACAATGGGGTTAAGCACTACACGTCCGCCCCATACCATCCCGCCACCAATGGATTGGCTGAAAGGTTTGTCCAGACCTTCAAGAAGGCCATCAAGGCCATGGGTAATGAAGACATAAAACTTCAGCACAAGGTGGATAACTTCTTATTTGCATATAGGAATGCAACGCATATGGTTACTAACCAAACTCCCGCCATGATGTTCTACAATAGAAACCTAAGATGCCGGCTGGATTTGGTCAAGCCCAACATCCGAAGGGACGTGGAGAACCGGCAGTTTCAGGGCATGAATGAAAGGCCAACTAGGGCCTTCCAGATAGGCCAACCGGTTTTGGCCCGGGACTACCGTACCGAGAAATGGCAGCCTGGAACTATCTGCACACGATTAGGACCACTGATGTATACCGTGGACATCGGAGACAGCATAATAAGGCGCCATGCTGACCAAATCATCAAGTCATCCGAAAAGGGACAACCTACACCACCACTCTATACATCTAACGATGAAGTAGAGATACCCATATCTACCTCCGATCCGGTGATACTGGAGCCCGATGAACCCGACACTGGCCTTCAAGCCGAATCAGCCTTGCCAGAAGAACCTACTACACCACCAGAAACTACTACACCCCCGAGGCGTTATCCGGACCGAGTCAGGAAGCCTCCTGAGAGATTAACTTATAATTAATTAATACAGCAATGTATATTATTTTGCATATAACATGTAATTAATAATTACTTAAAATATGATGTACTAGTTAGCTAGAAGGGGAGGAATTGTGGTGTATGTGCCTTTAAGAGCAATTATGGTGTATGTGCCTTTAAGAGCCCCAGGTGTGCGTAATGCCAGTAATTGCCACTTGGGCTATATAAGCCTGTGTATTGTGTATATCCTTTAGAAACCCCCCCCCCCCAGACTTGCTTAGTAAATACCTATGAACCAACTCCTGTCTTCAGTGTCTTTATCTACACACGGACACTACAGTTACCCACCCCGAAGAGTTCCCTACACCCTACACGATTTGCTCGGACAGCATGTTCACTTGCAATTCATGTACAGAATATTTAGTCATTTGGTCTCGTCGCGGGTTCACATCTGCAGACAGGAAACCCCTTGCAACCAAGCCATTGTTGCGACAGATCCTAACATCAATAGGAACCCAGGGGGATTTCTATATCCACAAAGTCAAGGCCCATTCTAAGATAGAACCCCGTGCAGAGGCCAATCAGCAGGCCGATGTGCTGGCCAAAGAGGGTGCTCAAACGGGCATGTTTTGGGATCCATATGGGTCGAGTCTGGTAGCAGCAGTCAGAGACAGAGGTGGGACCCAAGGGAGTGCAGGGGTAGCATTGGCCCCGGACCTAAAGGTGGTCCAGGCACGGGATCCTGCCCTAATGACTGTTCTGGAGACGCCGGCTAAGGGAAATAAGGTAGAGGGTCCATACGGAGTGGCAGGTATTATGTTAAAGGAAGAAGCCTTCCCATGCCGAATAGCCAAAGCTTTGGGGACCACAAGGATTCTATTGAGAGAAGTGTTCTCTAGGTGGGGGCTACCACAGTATGTGGAGTCCGATCAGGGGAGTCACTTCACAGGGGCAGTCATGCAGGCGACTCTGAAGATGCTAGGTGTAGAGGTTAAATGGCACGTCACACACAACCCGCAATCATCGGGGATTGTGGAGCGGATGAATAGGACGATCAAGGAAAGGTTACGGAAGGAGACGGGAGGCTCGCCTAGAAAATGGGCGGAGGTCTTGCCGTTATTTCTGATGGGGGTCCGAGCCAGCCCGTCTAGAAGCACAGGGTATTCCCCGCCTGAGCTCGTGACTGGCAAGGTCATGAGAACGCCCAGCCATGTACTGGCCCCGGTTCTCAGGAAAGGCCAGTTGAGAGAGGTGAACCAAGACAGGTTTGTTAAGAATTTGCTTGAGCATCTTAGACAGTTCCATTGGCAGGCTGCCAGTAACATGGGGAAGCAACATCGTAGAAATCATTTATTGCTTGAGCCTCAGAGGCACCACGAGTGGAAGGTCGGAGATCAAGTAATGGTTAGAAACTTTGCCAGGGTAGGGACTTTTGAACCGCTATACATGGGCTCATACAGTATCGTGGATAGGGCAAATCCAATGGCATATGCGGTCAAAATACCCCGACCCACTAAGTAGCTCCATATCAATCGGTGCAAGCTTTTCAACCCTGGGGAAAGAGCTGATAAGAGGAGGAAACAGCAGGGAGTGGTGAGCTGCGCTACAGGTGTGGGTCTCCAGCCCATAATCTGGGACTGTGAGGAGCCCACAGAGGAACCAGTCGTTCCGCCTGTGGGGGCAGGGGTGAGAAGGAGTGCCAGGATCTCACGGCCAAGAGTGCCGTGGATGCCTCCTTACACACCAGTGAACGATGGAAGCCGGAGTCGTAAGAGGCCCAGGGTCGAGGAGACCTAGTGTGGCCACCCGGAGACGGGTGGCGCTGTACATAACTTCTTTCTCTCCAGTCTGTTGCCTTAGCTTGTCTGTATAGTTTGGATTTGAATTGTGTGTAGCTGCATCTGGAAAGGTGAGGCATCACCCAAGGACAACGTTGCATTCTGTGTGTTTTCAGGGAACGCCTAAGCCAGCACGAGTCACAGGGGCGACACCGAGGAATCGGTTGTCTTCAGCTGTACCGGCAGAGACGGACCGACCGTGACCACAGGAGGTGGCTCAAAGGATGGGGCGAGCGTCTTTCTCCACGAGGGAAGATGGCCTGGATGGCTGGGGTCGAATTCCACCCGGTATTCCAGCCATGATGAGTTCACCTATGGTGAAGCATCCATTTCATGCCCGAGAATAGGGGTTACCACCTCCCGGGTTAGGGTAACAGAGGGTAAACAGGTGTGTCTTAGCTGTAGGGGACACATTCCACTGGGAAGGTGGTGGTGGCTCAGGAAACTGAGCGCAGATACAGGGGACCAGACAGCTGACTGGGAAAAACTAAGTAATGACACGTACCGGACGATCACGGGTTCTCAGGGAGGAGTGAATGTGTGTTGGGAGAAGTGGTGGGAATCCAAGGAGGGGATTTATGTGTGTATGTAGGGGTCGGAAAAGATCTGCCCAGCGGGTGTGTCGATTGCGTTTAGCAGGCGATGGCAGGACACCGGGGGTGGGATCGGTTGGGATCGGAGTGTGGACTCCTGTGTGATCCCAAAACCCCTGAACATCATCAATGCCACAGAGCTCATCTCATACACCAGGAAGCCCCCGCTCAGAGCCCCGACAGTACAGACGACTGTAGATGGGTGTCCTACCACCACCAGGGGTCCGGGGAATGGGTTGGTGATAATCCCTACTGACAAAGTGTTGTTTCAGAACGTGCACTACGCCGTGGCATCCGTGATCCTGAACCTGACTGAAGTCCATCATTCTGTGTAGTGTCCAAGAAAGACGGAGAAGCTTTATGAAGCTCTGTTAAAAGCGATGGTTCAGGAATTTTATGAACTGGACTATGGAAATGTAGAGAAAGAATAGCTTTATAATCTGAATGTTGCAGGTAGTGTGGGGTCTGGGAGGCAGAGAAGAGGGACCTGGAACTATATAACCACAGCGTTCAGTACAGGAACAGGTATTATTAATAGTATGGATGATGCACAACTCCAGATGCAGGTTACTGGGTTAAAGAACCAACTGCATAAGATTCTAGGGGAAGAGAATACAGTGGTGGGTTCAGAGTTTCATGAGGACCAGGCAATGACCGTTCATTTAAAGGAGTTCATTGTGGAGCTGGAGAGGCACGCAAAAACTGTTAATGATTTGATACGGGAGGACAGGAACACCTCGGAGCAGGCTGCACGGAACGAGGTGTGTGTTGTATGGAGCATGATTGCAGGGCGAGGGCCACAGTAACCTGGAGGACCTGAGGCAAGGTCATGTCCCTTCATGGTTAAGCAACAAGCATCTCGCCGCGCTGCACCCGTATAGCAATTCGTTGAGCCCGTGCCAGCTTCGTTTAGCCTCTGAAGCCTACCCTGTCCCTGTAGATTGCGGGTGGTCCAACCATACTATGTGGAACATTTCGGGTACCCGATTCCTTTTCTGCCGGAACACCTCGCTGAGTTAATAAAGACTGTTGAGCTCTCCCAGAAACATTTTTACACTTTAGAGCAAAAGACAGTAGAAGTGGGGGAGGAGATCAAAGGGATTGTCTCGCCACCATGGTGGGACATCGGTCTGAGTATAGAGATTCCCCCCTGGATTCGCATCTGTTCCCATGCATTAGTTATCATACAATTGTTGCTTGTAAGCTACTTGTTTTACACCAGCTGCAGGCGACGGAGCCAGATGCTCCGAGCGCGGTGGCAAGGGGTGTTAGATCAATCCAGAAAGGTGTAATTCAATTTGTGTTGATGATGGTTTCTCCCTGCAAAACTTGTAACGTACCAAAGTTCTGTAAGCAAGTGTATTGTATTCTGGTTATAGTTTTACACTCTGTGTTACGCGATGTGCGCTGTTGCATTTTTGTAATGTGTTATCACCTGTCAATGCTGTACTGTGTGATGTGCACGGTGACTTTTTGGTAACGTCCTGTGGATCTTAATAATGTTCTGTATTTTGACTTGAAGTTTGTTGGTGGGAATTGGAACCCAGCCATTTGAATGTGTTAAGAAGCCGTTTCGCTGATGTTTTGACGGTAGAAGGGAATTATGACACGCAGTAAAGCTACAGTTCTGGGGTTTTTAAAACGTAAAATCAGGGAAACAGCTTCACTTGTGGAGACTTTGGCCTTTGCTCTCTTGTCGAGTGAGGCTTTGTGGAAAGAAAAGCATCAAACGGGGGACTGAAGAGATCGCAAAGTCTCTGTTTGAAGAATGGACTCAGTCGAGAATATTTTTGTGGACTTTATGGGCTGAGGGTGTTTTCCCTGTGGTGGGCTCGCCCTGTGAAAATGCATGGGGGACTGGTTTGTTAAAACTCCAGGGAACGCATGGCAGTTGGCTGTGACAAAAGAACTGTCAGTCATCCAGAATGTATGTGTTCATAAGAACATAAGAACATAAGAAATAGGAGCAGGAGTAGGCCAATCGGCACCTCGAGCCTGCTCCACCATTCAATAAGATCATGGCTGATCTGATCCTAACCTCAAATCTTATATCACTCTGCATCTACCCGAACCCATGTGATCTCCCGGGAGAGGCGAAAAACCAGATAAAGACCCAATGGCCAATTTGGGAGAAAAAAATCTGGGAAATTCCTCTCCAACCCATCTAGGCGATCGAAATTCTTCCAGGAGATCACTCTGTCCATATATTTTCTACAGTACTTACCTTCTGTAAAGGCGATCTCCACCCCAGCCAGGAACAGGAGTAAAACCATCTCCTGAAATCTAACACAGAATTAGAACACAGTAGGAGCAGAACAAGGCTACACAGCCCCTGGGCCCACTCCACTACCCACAGGGCCATGACCATTCCGAACCTAGACTCATGTCCAATTTCCTGCCCGCTCCCCGTAACCCTTAATTCCCTTTACTTCTAGGAAACTATCTATTTCTCTTTTAAATTTATTTAATGATGTAGCTTCCACAGCTTTCTGGGGCAGCAAATTCCACAAACCTACCACCCTCTGAGTGAAAAAGTTTCTCCTCATCTCAGTTTTGAATGAGCAGCCCCTTATTTTAAGATTATGCCCCCTAGTTCTAGTTTCACCGATCATTGGGAACATCCTCACCGCATCCACCCGATCAAGCCCCTTCACAATCTTATATGTTTCAATAAGATCGCCTCTCATTCTTCTGAACTCCAATGAGTAGAGTCCCAATCTACTCAACCTCTCCTCATATGACCACCCCCTCATCCCCGG
Source organism: Somniosus microcephalus (assembly GCF_052327205.1). Lineage (NCBI taxonomy): Eukaryota > Metazoa > Chordata > Chondrichthyes > Squaliformes > Somniosidae > Somniosus > Somniosus microcephalus. The sequence goes on along the minus strand of NC_140993.1, from coordinate 101,854,890 downwards.
GATTAACCGAGTGAACCTTCTTTGTACTGACTCGAGAGCAAGTATGTCTCTTCTTAAGTATGGACACCAAAACTGTATGCAGTATTCCAGGTGCGGTCTCACCAACACTTTGTACAACTGCATCAATACCTCCCTGTTTTTATATTCCATCCCTCTAGCAATAAAAGCCAACATTCCATTGGCCTTCTTAATCACTTGCTGCACCTGCATACTAACTTTTTGAGTTTCGTGCACCAGGACCCCCAGATCCCTTTGTACTACAGTACTTTCCAGTTTCTTGCCATTAAGATAATAACTTGCTCTATGATTTTTCCTGCCAAAGTGCATAACCTCACACTTTCCAGTATTGTATTCCATCTGCCAAATCCCTGCCCACTTACTTAGCCTATCTATGTCCCTTTGCAGGTTTTTTATGTCCTCCTCACTCACTACTTTCCGTCCCATCTTAGTATCATCTGTAAACTTTGATATGTTACACTCGGTCCCCTCCTCCAAATCGTTAATATAGATTGTAAAGAGTTGGGGACCCAGCACTGACCCCTGCGGAACACCACTAGTTACTGGTTGCCAATCTGAGAACGAACCATTTATCCCAACTCTCTGCTTTCTGTTAGAAAGCCAATCCTCCACCCACGTCAGAATATTACCCCCAATCCCGTGATTTTTTATCTTGAGCAACAGTCCTGGAAAAAGGAAGGGGGCCATTGAACTTGAATATGCAAAAGCACTTCTCACCTTTGTAGGATTCGCAAAATTTCCACATCTCCCCAAAAGTTATTAATAAAAGGGACCCTACATGGACATTTTAAAAAGGGTACCCAAAAGATGGCGTCCGCACCTCGTGGCCAAAAGCCTGCAAGATTTTAAAGCTTGGACTCTGTGGCAGCACAAGCAGCCTGTGGAGAAATCGAAACCTAAAATGCAGTTCCTGTGAAAAGGACTTTGTGTTTTGGAAAAGCAGACAGCAAACATTAGAATATGTATTAAGCCAGACCGTAGACAGATCAGAACTAGTTGGGCCTATACTTGAGGCCATCAAGTCGTCTGCATAAATAATCGGAAACAGCTTAAGGAAGCCATCGAGGCCGGACAGGCCGATTAGAATGCATTAATAACAATACAGCTTGGACATCAGGCCATTAGCTGCAATAAACGACCATCTAAAAACAGTTAGTTTAGATTGCTGTAATTATTTAAAACAGCCCGCCAAAATTGGAACAATGAACTAACCTGATCTGGCGCACAGATAGGGGATGAAACAACGGGTATACCTGCAGGCCCCGGGTAGCAATCTCGCTCTCTGCTCTCTCTTGCGCTTGGCCCTCGCTCTTGGTTCCTGGCTCACTCATGCCCTGGCCTCGTGGCGGGTCTCTCCTCGCTCCCCGTGGTGAGTTGTCAGCAGTAAAGTACACCATACCAACAGCCGGGGAGGAGAACGAGACCTGAGTCCCTCGTCATCTGGGACGCCCAGGCTGCAAAAAGGGGCGAGATGAAATTCGAGCAGGTAGCCCGAGACGAGACGAATAGAGATGAAGAAGATGATAAAACTTGATAAGGGCAGAGCAGGGCAGCGAAAAACGTATCGATAAAGACCAAGCGCCGAGTTATAAGCTGGCGCTTGGGAAGACGAACATCTTGTTGAACACTGTAACGCAGGTGCCTACGCTACCACGAATATATGTCATTCGATGCATGGGTAACAAAATCTAAACGACAAAGACTGTTAACTGTCTGATAAACATAACGTTACCGCCGACGACTGCCCGAGGGAGAAGAAGAGGAGTACCCATCGGGACGAGATGACGACAGTAGCAGAGGAGAAGAAGGTGCGTCGCAGTAGCAACTCCCGCACCGCGCCCCTGAAGACTACATGGCGACAGGGTACCTAAGAGGACAGAGAACCAGACCTCAAAATCTGCATTTCGTTAACAGTTGGCTTTGCTTTGGATTGGTGAGCATAAATTCTGGCCCCTCATAGCTTAATCTAGTTAGGTATAGGGGGTGGGATAAGGATAAGGGGATTGTTAATATAGTTTGTTTTCCCTCAATGTGCCATGTGTTCCCCATTCCTGTATAAGTATAGTTATTTTGTATCTGCCTTTATTTTATGCTAGTAATTTCTCATAAGACTGTGTTAATTTCTGTTTTAATAAAATCCTGGTTTTCTTACATCCAAACCACCTGTCTACTCGAGTCTTTTTGTATCGCCACCTGTACCTAAGTCCGGTGTCTAGAACCCAAGGGGCGTGGGAGCGATTCGAACAGCTCACCAAACAGTCAGGGGCATAACTGACTGGGCGCACGCGCCACACCCGCCACCCCCCCTTACACCTTCATCTCGGAAGAGAAGCAGAACAATGAACCCACTGGCCTCAGCCAGCCTGTAAGATTCGAAAATTTTCAGCAAAAATCAAGCAAGAAAACTGGATAAAATAAGACTGTTTATTGACCAAAGTAAGCTTGCACAGAAAAACCTTTGATAAAAGGGCATACAAAATGGCCGCCAGGCCCCGTGATCAGTTTCTGAACCAGTTTATTTCTGTTACTGCAAGCTAGACAGGCTTGTGGATTGAAGACAGTAAACCCGCGAAAGCCAGTATCTGGGAACCGAAACTCAGAGCAACAGCATACATATTCAATGGATTATAAGTACAGGATGGGGCCCATCAAGATATGGGCGGACAATGTAAAAACACTTATACCCATTTATTGTACAAAGGAAAAACCGTTTAGCAGCCATCAAGGAAAATGTCCGGACCGATCAATATGCGAACCGAGCCGCGGTGACAATGCAAAGGACATTAACAGACATTATCGGCCAGGAAGGCCAGTTCAAGTTATCACCGGCTCCGTTACAAGACAAAGCGCCCCTGCAGAGATCTCTGCCCGCCAAAATTAATACAAAGACAGGACTATGATTTGGCGGGAGATAAGACTGTCCCAAAAGAGTATAACTATGGATTGAAAGTCCATCTAAGTTACTTCTTCACTGCTACGGCTTCTTGTTGGGCGACTTCAGGCTTCCATTTCTTCAAGAACTTTCTTCTACGAGGAACGAACGAAGGGCGGACGGTGCCCGGATCGGCGCCTCTTCCACTTCGGCAGATCGATGAAAACGTTTTCGTCTTTTTAAAGACGGACGGTTTCGGAAAAGGGACAACGTGGCCGGTGTTCAGCCAAACAAGGCACGGCCACGACGAGAAGACGACAAGGGTGGCCCGGGTACTGGGGTCGGGAGATCATCGACGACCCAGGCCGATGGAGAAGAAACCCTCTGGAGAACCGGCGATCGATGCCACAAGATTCTCCCATGTGCATAACCTGCATCTAGGTCTACTCCACGAACAAAAATCCACGACAGGCCTAGTGGATCTCAACCTTGACGAGCGCTCATCGAGGCTGGGTCTACCCCACCGCCTCGAGGGAGGAGAGAATATCGACTGCGCCAGAAGCTTCCAATCCACGTGATGACGGGAAGCGGTGCCAAAAAGGCTGCGAACCCCTTTTCGCGATTTCGAGAGTGGTGAGCATGATCCCAAGTTCCCCAGGTCGAAACTTAGTTTAGGTATAGGGGAGGGAGTTAAGGGAAATCGTAATGTGTTTCCCCTTTTTCGATGTGCCGTGTGTTCCCCATTTCCATAGAGTCAAGTTCATAAATTTGTGCATGATTGTAGTTACTTTAATCTGTGCCTATGACATGTATTTTGTAATGCTTCAAACTGTTCAAAAATAAAAGCATCCATTTCGTGCTATTCAGCCTGGTCTATTGAGTCCTCTTCTCTGCACTACTGTTCTCTGCATCTAAGTCCAAGGTCTAGAACCGTAGGGGGGGTGGGTCGAACCACTCAAGGGTAATTCTTGCACGAAGCCTGGCAGGGGGCCAGAACGGGCAAGAGAGCAGGAAAAAAACCCCTACAAGCCGAACAGGAGCCAATATTTTTTTCCCAACACAAAGACCGAAAGATATGTCCCAGACTTAGGGCCATTAATCCAATACTCATGGGTCCGAGGACGACCCATCACTGATTAAGCACCGGAGTGCTTAGAAAGAAAAGGATTTTAAAGATTGGCGGGAAAGATAGGGGTAGCCAGGCTCCTATAAAAGATAGATCCTTTTCCACCATTCTCTCTCTCTCTCTCGCTCCCTGCTCCAACAAGATCCAACTAACAAGAAGTACCAGAGAAGCCACTGAGCGGAGCGATCAAAACCGACTGTGTGTGGGGGTAAGCACAGTCTCGAGTGTCCCAAGCCGGTAACCCGTGAGCTGTAAGGGCTCAGAGTTTTCTCAGAAGTGACGTTTTTGGGCTATTCCGGGGTGGGAGCTTCGTTTGGTTCAGCCAGGCGAAGGGACTTATGCGACTGGGTAATTCGTTGGTAGGGGTGGAGTTAGAGTCCACCATAGCAACAAGGGAATTACTGCTTGTTATAGTCCCCAGTTTTGTACTGTATGTATGTTGTTTGTAACCTGGATTTTATTCTCCACAGAGACAGTGATTTCATTTAGTAGTGCATGTTTTAGCCACTGTATGTTAGACCAAATAAATATAAGTTTAATTTTTCACCGAAGCATTCCTGTCCGTGACTTCTTTCATTTACACTCTGAATAATAATTCCTGGGCATAGAACTTTCGTAAGGTGGGGGCGATTCGAACCGTCTGTCTAGCAATTGGGCTAGGATCAAAAACCGCTTACAGATGAGGACCTCGATGGGGAGGTGTTCACAAGGAGGGTGATGGCCATGCACACCGAGATGAAAGGTGAAATGGCAAGGGTGCCCGAGAGCCTCTCGGCAATGGTAAGGAGTGTGGAGGAGTCTGCCTCCAACATTGCACAAGGCTCTGCGCACACCATGGAGCCCATCATGTCCACTGTGCAGAGGATGGTGGACTCTCAGAGAGACCATGCGGATCCAGACCTCATGACGCGTGTCATGGGCAATGTGGCAGCTTCCACTGCAGCACAGGCAGAAGCAACACAACATCTTAGTGCTGTAATGGAGTCAATGGTTGGTGGCATTGAATCTTAGACTGCTCTCATGCAATCTCAGCTTGATGCCATGAAAGCTCTGACTGCTGCCATCATCACTGGGTCCACCACAATCCACTGGAGATCTCACGGTGTCGCAGCAGGCCAGCAATCTGCGCTCCAGCAGGTTAGTAGGGATGCTGAGGTGCGGCCCCGGGGGAGTGTGTCAGTGGAGCAGGTACCTGCTGTCCTCTCTCAGGATGACAGCATTCCTGCTCCCACCACTGCCACTCCGCCATTGCCCTTGCCGCTGCCTGTCATCCAGCCAGCCCGGACTGTTGCTGCCCAGCCTCAGGTGGCGCAATGTAAAGCCGGGCTTTCCAGGCCCAGAGCTGGTCAAGGGCATCCTGCAAGGCCATCTGTAGTCTCTGGCACTGACATTCAGCAGCCTTCCACCAGCCCTGCTGCAGCCACTGGGGAGATACTACGTAGGAGCAGTAGATTAGGGAAAGGCACTGTAAAGAGGGGAAGTAAGGGTTTGCACAAGGATGATTAGTTAGTATTGCAGCTGTACATATGTGGTTGTTGAATTTGGATAAATTTATTATTGGAATGTTGCAGATTTGGGGCTGTGTGTCATTTCAGCTTTGGGGTGTGGTAAGGAATGAGAAATTGATGGAATGATGGGTACGTGCTGAGCAACCAGGAAGAGACCTCGAATTCATTGGAACCGAAATCTGATGAGGCGGTCATGGACCGACCTTCCACAAGGACGATGGAATGGCGGCCACCTCCATCGCTGCTGTTTGTGCTCCTGTTCCTCCTCCTCCTCCTCATCTCCCTCTTCCTCCTCCTGAGGTGGTGCGGCTATGCCTGTTGGCAATGGCTGTGCCCTCATGATGGCCAAGTTGTGCAGCATGCAGCCAACAATGACGAAAAGGGACACCCGCTCAGCCAAGTACTGAAGGGCTCCTCCCGAGTGGTCAAGGCAGCGGAACCATTGCTTGAGCACTGTGATAGTCTGCTCAATGATGTTCCTGGTGGCAGCATGGCTCTCATATGAGTGTTGGGCACACGTGTTGGGGTTGCGGAGGGGAGTCAGGAGCCAGGTGGAGAGTGAATAGCCCTTGTCTCCCAGCAGCCAGCCGCAATCTTGATGTGATGGCTGGAACAGAGTTGGAACAGGATGAAGACATTGTGGCTGCTGCCAGGATAGCGGGCATTGATGGTGAGGATTTGCTGTGTGTGGTCGCACACCAACTGTACCTTAAGTCAGTGTTAGCATTTGCGGTTATGGAATACCTCAAGATTGTTATGGGATGCCCGCAAAGCGACATGGGTGCAGTCAATGGCACCCTGCATGATGGGGAAGCCCGCTATCCTGGCAAAGCCACATGCACACTCGCTCTGCTTCTCTCTGGTCATGGGGCAGGAAATGTAGTCCCTTCTCCTTCTGTAGAGAGCATCTGTGACCTCGTGGATGCAGCAATGGGCAGTGAACTGCGAGATGTTCGCTTACCCCTGTTGCTCACTGGAAGGATCTGCAGGCATAGAAATTGAGGGCAACGTGACCTTGACTGCCACTGAGAGACGTGGTGCTCCTGATGTGAGTGTAAGAGTCATGAAAGTTTAAGAAAGAAAATACTTTAAAATATTGGTTAAATAGTATAATACAGTTAATTTACCTGACTGACTTATTGTATTGAGAAACCCCCTCTTTTCTTGTTACAATAGTATAGGCTGAGTGACCCCCTTTATTCTTGCTACAATGGTACAGTCCTTAAGCTTGTCACATGGTATCCAGCCATTTTACAGCTAAAGCACCATAAGGCTGGAGAAGGCAGAAGCTTTGAGGGCTGGAGCAATACAGTTTTTGACCGTGTGCGTTTAAACGTGTTTTGCTTTGTAATTCTGTTTGTAAGGTGTTACAGTAAACAGTTTAAAGATAAAGTTACATTTTGGAACGTTTTATTTCGACACACGTCTACTCGTTGCTAAAGCCTCAAAGCTCAGTGGCTGCATGTTTGGAAATTACAAAGTGCCACTACAGTGAGACTCGAGGTCTGGCTGCAGGAGGTGACAGAGCTCTGTGACCACATCCTTGGTGAAGCAGAGCCTTCTAATACACTGTTCCTCAGCGAGATTGATGTAGGAGAAATGCTGCCCGAATACCCTGGGAGGCTAAGGCCTCCTGTTGAGAGCCCTGTTGGCCCTTCTTCGTCTGGCCACATTTTGCAATCTTTCTTTATGCCTCCGCTGCCTCCGATGTTGATGCTGGAGGGCGAGGTCCAGTGCCAGTATAGCCCCCATTAAAGAATGGAAATGTTACACTTTAAAATCTCACCTAAATGAAAGTGAATAATTTTTCTGAGGCAGAAGGCTCCTTCAAGTGAAAAACACTGAAATCGCTCAAAACGTCTGTTTGCCTATGTCAAACTGACAAGGCAGCATTCTTTGCCGACTAAAAATAAGCTGGATGTTGACGCCTTTATATAGCGCTCTTCCAGCATTCATCCGACTGCATACCACCTCCTCTATCTGTTGCTGCTAACAGCAGCCACTCAGGCAAGGGGCAGGAGTGAACTTCTGAGCCAGGGCGCTACCGGGGCACGTCATGATCTCTGGGCGCAGGAGAGCATGGCACTGGTGGTTACCGCCGCCGCAAACATCCACTTCAATTTCGCGGGTGTCAGCACTATCACCATGCCCGGTTGCTAAGCCGGTAGCGCCTCATTAGCGCCGCCCCCAGAGGCACTAACGGGAGATGTAAAGGTACCCAATTTCTCCCCCAAATCATTGATGTATACCACAAAAAGCAAGGGACCTAGTACTGAGCTCTGCGGAATGCCACTGGTAACAACTTTCCAGTCACAAAAAATCCATAGAAACATAGAAACATAGACGATAGGAGCAGGAGTAGGCCATTCGGCCCTTCGAGCCTGCTCCACCATTCAATGCGATCATGGCTGATCAACCAAGTTCAGTACCCGGTCCCTCTCCCCATACCCCTTGATCCCTTTAGCCTTAAGAAATATATCCAACTCCTTCTTGAATATATTTAACTAGCTGGAGTGCCCGGCGGTGCTGAGGGTTTTTTGAGGGCATGTTGTTATGAAAAAAGCAGAAATAATTTTTATATATATAAATGAGTTTGTCTGTCTGTCCGTCTGTGTGGGAAGGAGAGAGAGAGAGAGAGGGAAAGAGAGAGAGAGAGGGAAAGAGAGAGGGGGAAGGAGAGAGAGAGAAAGGGGGAAGGAGAGAGAGAGAGAGAGAGAGAGGGGGAGAGAGAGAGAGAGAGGGGGAAGGAGAGAGAGAGAGACTGGGGGGAGAAGAGAGAGAGAGAGAGACTGGGGGGAGAGAGAGACTGGGGGGAGAGAGGGACTGGGGGAAGAGAGAGAGAGAGAGAGACTGGGGGGGAGAGAGAGACTGGGGGGAAGAGAGAGAGAGAGAGGGAAGGAGAGAGAGAGGGAAGGAGAGAGAGAGAGGGACGGAGAGAGAGACAGAGAGAGAGAGGGAAGGAGAGAGAGAGAGAGGGAAGGAGAGAGAGACAGAGAGAGAGAGGGAAGGAAAGAGAGAGAGAGGGAAGGAGAGAGAGACAGAGAGAGAGAGGGAAGGAAAGAGAGAGAGAGGGAAGGAGAGAGAGACAGAGAGAGAGAGGGAAGGAAAGAGAGAGAGAGGGAAGGAGAGAGAGAGAGAGAGGGAAGGAGAGAGAGAGAGAGAGGGAAGAGGAGAGAGACAGAGAGAGAGAGGGAAGGAGAGAGAGACAGAGAGGGAAGGAGAGAGAGAGAGAGAGAGGGAAGGAGAGAGAGAGAGAGAGGGAAGGAGAGAGAGAGAGAGGGAAGGAGAGAGAGAGAGAGGGGGAAGGAGAGAGAGAGAGAGAGAGGGAAGAGGAGAGAGACAGAGAGAGAGAGGGAAGGAGAGAGAGAGAGAGGGAAGGAGAGCGAGCCCGGGGCACGGAGAGCGAGCGAGTCCGGGGCACGGAGAGTGAGCGAGTCCGGGGCACGGAGGGCGAGCGAGTCCGGGGCACGGAGGGCGAGCGAGTCCGGGGCACAGAGGGCGAGCGAGTCCAGGGCAGGGAGGGTGAGCGAGTCTGGGGCAGAGAGAGCGGGCGAGTCCGGGGCAAGGAGAGTAGGCGAGTCCGGGGCACGGAGAGCGAGCGAGCCCAGGGCACGGAGAGCGAGCGAGCCCGGGGCAAGGAGAGTAGGCGAGTCCGGGGCACGGAGAGCGAGCGAGCCCAGGGCATGGAGAGCGAGCGAGCCCAGGGCACGGAGAGCGAGCGAGCCCGGAGCACGGAGAGCAGGCGAGTCCGGGGCACTAAAAACAGCCGGTATCCAAAAATGGGTGAATCAGAAGAGCTGCAGCAGCTCCCGTGCTACACTAAGAGCTGTTATGTATTGTGTGTTCTATTGTGTGTTCGCCTCCCACCTGTGGTGGCGCTGTCACAGGAGATAAATGGTTGGGTATTCTCTCGGTTAAGTTTAGCTCTCTTTGTTCGGAACTTGCCAGAACTTCCTTTCCTTCCAATAAAGCACTTCATGTTTGAATCTCTGAGTTCTGAGTCCTAAATTGTGTCTAGTTAGAAAGGTACCGACACAACAAGTGGCAACGAGGAGCGGATGAATCTGCATACGTTACGGGTGCAGTGAGTAAACAGAAAATTTAATTTGAAACGTGAGATGGCTACTATATTAGGAAACATCGGTGATTTTGATGAAAATGTGGAGCAATGGAGCGCATATACGGAACGTTTTGACTATTTTGTATTGGCGAATGCGCTGGCAAATGAAAAGGTCGTGCCTACCTTTTTGAGTGCAATCGGGCCGAAGACTTTCAATTTACTTCGCAGCCTCGTGCAGCCAGATAAGCCAGGAACTAAAACATATAAGCAACTAGTGGAAATTCTTGGAGGACATTTTTCACCAAAGCCTCTGGCTATTGCTGAGAGATTTAGATTTCACAAATGGAATCAAGAGGAGGGGGAATCAGTGAGGATGGTTATTGCTGCTTTAAAAAGGTTGTCGGAACACTGCCAGTTGAAGGAGGTGCTGAATGACACCATTAAAGACAGACTTGTGTGTGGTCTGCAAAATGCAGCCACACTGAAGCGCCTTCTTACTGAGGACAAGCTTATTCTTGAAAAGGCCATTGAAGTTAGTGTCTCCATGGAGATGGCGGAAAAGGAGGCTCACCAGTTGAGTTCAACAGGGAGAGTTCACAAGGTGTCGTCTGAGCCTAAAGGTGTGCGGAATGGCACATGTTACCGTTGTGGGAAAATGGGCCATCACGCTAATGACTGCTGGTGTACGGAGCTGGAATGCCGAAATTGTGGCAAAAAGGGTCACATTGAACGTGCCTGTAGAGGTAAAAAAAGAACAGACAGAGCTGGGAAGCATGGAAGCAAAATGTCTGTATTTGGACAAGAGAGGAAAAAGAGTGTTCATTCAGTGCAGTATGATGGAACAAGCAAAACACAGGGGAACGACACCTCTGAGGAGGAAGAGGTGCATATACTGACGGTTGCAGGTGGTTCAAATGGCTACTGGGTGTCACCACTGGTGGAGGGACAATCAGTGCAGATGGAGGTGGACACAGGCGTGGCTGTGTCCCTTGTTTCAGACACTGTCTACAACAAAATGCTAAAGCATCTTACCCTTCAGCCAACAAACATTGTGCTAAAGACGTATACCGGCGAACCTGTGGCCATGAGAGGCGTCATTGAGGTGACAGTTAAATTGAACGGACAGACTGCAAAACTGCCACTATATGTGGTAAAGGGAAATTACCCATCGCTACTGGGACGTGCGTGGCTGGAGAAAATCACGCTGGACTGGCCTGCAGTCCGCATGATGTCAAAAGGGGAGTCAGGTCTGACTGCAGTGTTAAACAAACATGCAGAACTCTTCAATGGGGAACTTGGGAGCATGAAAAAGATCAGCGTGAGACTGGACATTAAACCTGACAGCAAGCCGAAGTTTCACAAAGCCCGACCTGTACCCTATGCAATTAGGCCAAAAGTTGAGGCTAACTTGGAGGCCTTAGTCGAGAATGGAGTCCTGGAGCCTGTGAGCGTGAGCAAATGGGCCACACCCATTGTTCCTGTCCTGAAAAAGGATGGATCTGTTCGAATCTGCGGGGATTTTAAAGTGACTATTAACCCGGTGCTGTCTGTGGAACAGTACCCTCTTCCCCTCATTGATGATCTTTTTACGGGCCTGGCCGGAGGGCAGAAGATCAGCTAAATAGACTTATGCCAGGCTTATCTACAAATGCATGTCGATGACAAATCAAAGGAGCTACTGACAATTGTGACACACAAGCGGCTATACAGGCACTGCCGCCTTCCGTTTGGAATTAAGTCGGCCCCTTCTCTATTCCAAAGGGCAATGGATCAGATTTTGAGTGGACTGCCAGGAGTCCAGTGCTACCTGGACGACATCCTTGTCACTGGGACAAATGAGGAGGATCATCTTCTGAACTTGGATGCGACACTACAACGACTGAAAGAGTACGGACTCAGAGTTCGTAAAGACAAATGTGAATTCTTTCAGTCTTCAGTTGAGTACCTGGGGCATGTGATTGACTCTACTGGCCTGCATAAGGCGCCGCCAAAGGTCAAGGCGATCGTGGAGGCCCCAACACCCCAGAATGTGAGCCAGTTACGTTCATTTCTGGGGCTACTTAACTACTATGGGAAGTTTATTCCAGACTTAGCAACATTGCTGAAGCCGTTACATCAGTTGCTATGTCAAGACAAAACATGGAAATGGACTGAACTGTGCAACGAAGCTTTCGCCCAAGCAAAGAAAGCATTGCTGAATTCGGAGGTCCTGACACACTTCAACCCAAAGCTACCCGTACAGCTAGCATGTGATGCGTCACCATATGGTGTGGGAGCAGTCATATCCCACATCATGCCTTCGGGTGAAGAGAAACCTATCGCCTTCGCATCAGGCACCTTGAACAAGGCCGAGATTAACTATGCGCAGATCGAGCGCGAGGCCTTGGGAATCGTTTTTGGAATTCGAAAATTTCATCAGTACCTATTTGGGAGAAGGTTCACACTCCTGACAGACCACCGTCCATTGACTTCAATCTTCGGGTCCCACACCGGAATTCCGTCTCTCGCTGCAAGCAGAATGCAAAGGTGGGCTTTACTGTTGTCAGGACACACATACGACATCAAATATCGCAAATCAGACTTGCACGGCAACGCAGACGGTCTCTCGAGGCTACCCTTGCCTGTTACTCCCCAGAGCCTTGTCAGATAGACATCTTCTACTTTAGACAAGTGGAGGGAGCACCTGTCAGTGCAGTTCAGGTGCGAAGGTACACCCGCAACAATCCAGTCCTGTCTGAGGTAATGGACGATGTCAATCGAGGGAGAGCTATAGGAGATTCTCCTAGTTTGAAACCTTACGTTTCAAAAAGAAATGAGTTCTCCGTCCAGGCAGGTTGTCTTCTTTGGGGACGCCGTGTCATCATTCTGCCACCTCTGAGGGAACCTATATTGCAACAACTTCATACAGGCCACAGTGGGATGGTTCGGATGAAGGAAATGGCAAGAAGCTACTTCTGGTGGCCAGGTCTCGATGGGAATATTGAGGAGAAAGCCAAAACATGTTCCCCATGTCAAAGGGTCTGGAATGTTCCACAGCTGGCAACCCTACACCCCTGGGATTGGCCTGCAGAAGTGTGGCAGCGAGTACATGTGGACTTCGCCGGTCCTTTCGAAGGGAAGATGTTTATGGTGGTTGTGGACGCTCGTAGCAAGTGGCCAGAGGTCGCTGTGATGAGGTCTACCACGGCAGAGAAAACAATTGAGAAACTTGCTGAGAGGTTCAGCCGTTATGGCTCACCGGAACAACTCGTAACTGACAATGGTCCACAATTTGTATCACAAGAGTTTGCAACCTTCCTGCATGTGAATGGTGTCCAACACATCAGGTCTGCGCCCTATCATCCCTCTACTAACGGCCAGGCAGAAAGGTTCGTGCAAACTTTGAAGCACGCCTTGAAGGCATCGCAAGGTCAGGGCTCAATCCACCAACGTCTGAACAGCTTCCTGTTGTCCTACAGGAACGAGCCGCATGCCACAACCAAAAATTCCCCCGCTTCGCTCATGCTGAAGAGGCAGTTGCAGACAAGTTTTGACTTACTCAAACCTCCAAGGGCAGAGCAGGTTGTCCATCGTCAACAACAAGCTCAAGTTGGAAAGAGAGAGAAAAGAGCCAAGGAGAGACGGTTTCATCCGGGAGAGCACGTCCTAGCTCAAAACTACAACACTGGACCGAAATGGGTTCCAGCTACAGTGATCGCACAGACGGGCCCTGTGTCTTACACGGTTGAGACTGCTGAGGACGTCGTCTGGAGAAGACACACAGATCAACTGTTGCTAGGAGCAGAGACAGCCACAGAGGCTCCAATGGCTGGTTGGCCTGAACTGTTTCCGAATGATACCGCAAACCAGCATCCTTTGCCACAGTGCTCTTCTCCAACACAGGAAGTCAAAGAGACTGTTCCACCTGTGCAAACTCCTGACTTTCAACTGACACAGGCACCTTCTCCATCCAGGCCTGTGTCAATGCCTACTGCTGTGGAAGCCAGCGATGACCGCCGGTATCCTGTCAGAGAGCGGCGGCCTCCAAGACGCTTGGATCTGTAGGCTTAGTAACTTACCCACAAGACTGGGGCAGAATAAACCCAAGGGTAAAGTCAGGGTTTGAGGCAGTCTACCTCTACCCTAGGTCAGTTGAGTGCATTGAAAGTAACTTACCTATTGAGGAATAATGTGGACCTTCCATTTAAGAGGGGAGGAAATGTTATGTATTGTGTGTTCTATTGTGTGTTCTCCTCCCACCTGTGGTGGCGCTGTCACAGGAGATAAATGGTTGGGTATTCTCTCGGTTAAGTTTAGCTCTCTTTGTTCGGAACTTGCCAGAACTTCCTTTCCTTCCAATAAAGCACTTCATGTTTGAATCTCTGAGTTCTGAGTCCTAAATTGTTTCTAGGTAGAAAGGTACCGACACAACAAGAGCAACCTCTTTCAGTTCCCCCCTGGCACCAACTACAACACAAAAAAACACCTCAAGCAACAGCGGATGAGAGAGAAGCCAGAAACTCTGTTTGCTGACGTGTACAGGAGGGGGTATACGAGTAACCTTATCTTTTACTCAGATCGGTCAGATGCTTGGCGCGAAGCAATCACCACACACTACTCCTGTGTTCAGCAGGACCAAACCAAAAATGGGGGCATACTGAAAATAAGGAAAGCAGCTGACCCTGACAGTGAAATGATAACTGTCAACATGTACAATAACGGGACAATAGTGGTGCAAGGCAACCACAAAGACTTTGAAACGGCCTTCCAGACACTGAAAGGACTAGTAGAGAAGGGAGGGACCAGCCCCAGTGAAACTACCAGTGAGAAAGCCACACACACTCCCCCCACCACTAGCAGCTCACCAAGAGTAAGGCAGCCGGGCCAGGAGGGGAGAGATCCCCCCAGTTCTGACCAGGCACACACCCTGGGGTCCCACGGATCCACGATACAATTGACCAGCCCCAGTGTAACTACCAGAGAGAAAGCCACACCCACTCTCCACATCACTTGCAGCCCACCGGGAGTAAAGCAAACTAGCCAGGAGGTGAGTGAGCCCCCCAGTTCTGACCAGGCACACACCCTGGGGCCCCACAACCCCCGGTTACAACTGCAGCAGCAGTTCACCTGGCGGGAATTGGAGCTGGTTAAGCTTAAAGAGGAGATAGATGAACTGAAAAGGGATCAAAAAAGCAGCACCGCGGCACTGAAGCAAGACAGGGAGAGCTACAAGAGAGAGCTGACTTCACTTAAGAAGCAGGTGAAAGAGCTGCAGAAAGATGGGGAGAGCTACAGGGAAGAAATAGTGGCATTGGCCCAGCAGCTAGAGGCCAGAGACAAGACAGTGCAGAGCCCTACTGAGCAGCACTCTTCCACAGAGCAACAGCAGAAGACCCACACTACAGGGAGAGCCACTCAGACCAACCAGCAAAATGAAACCTAATGTGCTGCCCACACTTTGGAAAGACAGCCGAGCCGCTCACAAGAGGGGCGCACACACCAGACACAACCCCCCCCCCCAGTCCAACACACAACCGGTGAGTCCAGGCGAGAGTCAGCAGCCAGTAAACACCAACAAGGCTGACATCGTAATACTCATAGACTCAAATGGGAGATTTCTCCTGGAGAAAAAGCTCTTCCCTAGACATAAAGTAGACAAGATCTGGTGCCCAACAACAGACATAGCCCTGGAATGGCTGACCAGAACCCAATTAGGCACCCCCAACACATAATAATACACACCGGCACAAATTACCTAAAGGCCCAGCAGAAAAGGGTAGCAACGTCGCTCGGATCAGTGATTGAGAAGGCAAGCAACACTTTCCCAAACACTAGAATCACTGTTTCCACACTATTGCCGAGAAAAGACTTTAACAACAAAACAACCCATTAGATAAATGCCAGCATAGCAAGAGACTGTGAATTAAAACATAACGTGCACCTGGCCCAACACCCCACCCTCGATGTGGAATGTCTTCACGACCACGTCCATCTCCACAGGGAGCGAATGCCGGTCTTTGCTAAGGCCCTGAAGGACATCGCTCTTAACCGGGTCCACACCCAGACTCCAAGAGGACCCCCCCGCCGGCCACCAGAGACCAGCGGGGTACAGACCAGGACTACTACAGAGACCGCCACCACACCAACCAGGACCAGAGAGGATCCCCACGTACAACACCAATGTTGGACCTACACCACTCCTGCCCTACAGGGGAGCAGGACCACCCCCAGCCAGGCAGAGGGAGAGGTGCTCAGGACGTACGCAATACTACAGGCAGAGACAATCCATTAAGAGACACAATGCAGACGCTCAGCAGCATCTACTCCCGCCTTATGGATCAGGAAACATAAGGACCAGTTGTTAGAAAAAGTTGCAACCAATTATTCTCAGCAATTATAGACACTTGAAATGTTCTTTTTTCCTCATTTAAACATGACAAACACATATCACTATCATATTTTAACCTATCACAGTAAAAGATCAATCTTAGCATGAAATCCTTATATATCTCAACCTGGAATATCCAAGGTCTACGCTCTTCTGTGCTTGGCATGAAGAGTAGAACCCCAGAGCTCCAGGATGAAATTAAAGATCTGGATATTATCTTTTTGCAGGAAACCTGGTGTAGAGGAGAAGGGCACACTGGCTGTCCCCATGGGTACACAGAGCTGGTGGTCCCCTCCAATAAACTGCCAGGAGTAACCCAGGGCAGAGACTCTGGAGGCATACTGATTTGGTTTAAAGCAGAGCTTAGGAATTACATTAAATTTATAAAAAAGGGCAAAAACCACTTATGGCTCAAGATTAAGAGGGGCATCATCTCTAGCATGCAAGATGTTTTCATTTGCGCGCTCTATATCCCCCCGATAGAATCCCCGTACTTCAAAAAGGACACCTTCTCCAACATTGAGAGGGAGATTAACCAATTCCAGGCCCAGGGGAACGTGTTGATCTGTGGTGACCTCAGCTCAAGAACTGGCGAAGAACCAGACTTCACCAGTAATCAGGGGAATAATTACATATTTGGGAATAACCACTTTGATCTCCCTTTTCATTCACACAGGCACAACTGCGACAAACAGACAAATGCTAACGGAAAACAGCTCCTGCAGCTCTGTCGAAGCCTGGGTCTGTACATTGTCAATGGTAGGTTCATGGGAGACTCCCTAAGAAGACCCACCTATTGCTCACCTCTTGGCTTCAGCACCGTAGACTATATGATTACGGATCTGGACCCATCCTCTTTCAGAGCATTCACAGTCAAACCACAAACAACACTGTCAGACCACAGCCAAATTACCGCGTATCTTAAAAGGACAGAAACAACCAACACAGAAACACAGCCCAGTAAGCTGTACAACATTAAAAAATCCTACAGATGGGCAAAAAACAGCACGGAAAAATAAGAACATAAGAACATAAGAACATAAGAAATAGGAGCAGGAGTAGGCCAATCGGCCCCTCGAGCCTGCTCCACCATTCAATAAGATCATGGCTGATCTGATCCTAACCTCAAATCTTCTATCACTCTGCATCCACCCGAACCCATGTGATCTCCCGGGAGAGGCGAAAAACCAGATAAAGACCCAATGGCCAATTTGGGAGAAAAAATCTGGGAAATTCCTCTCCGACCCATCTAGGCGATCGAAATTCTTCCAGGAGATCACTCTGTCCCTATATTTTCTACAGTACTTACCTTCTGTATGATATACCTATCAATTCCTCCAATAAAAGGCGAAGAGTTACGAAGGTGACTAAAGGTTTTTATTGACTAAATAACAGCCCACTCTCGTGGGTGATCCGA
The DNA here is from genome assembly GCF_052327205.1 of Somniosus microcephalus. Taxonomy (NCBI): domain Eukaryota; kingdom Metazoa; phylum Chordata; class Chondrichthyes; order Squaliformes; family Somniosidae; genus Somniosus; species Somniosus microcephalus. The sequence continues at coordinate 101,837,522 of NC_140993.1, read as the reverse complement.
TCCAAGCAGGAGGAATACCAGCCAGTCGCTCACCTTTATACCTGGCCTGGTGGGTGGAGCCAAGGCGGAGTCGGCAGTGGTCATCCCAGGTATAGCAGTGTGGCAAGAGGCGACCTCGTACCGTGATACAATAGTGGTCAGTGATACAGTTATAACGAACAGTGGTGAACAGTGCTAACTACTAACAGTGATACGATAGTGAACGTGGTTTACCACATTCACCCCTTGTTTAGAATTAAGTCCGGCGGGGTGAAGTGTACTACCAATTCTGGTAGGTCAGTCTGTCCGGAGGCTTCGTAAGCCTCTCCGATCGCCGCAGCGGTGGTGTTGCCTTATCCGGTGCTCGTGCCTTATCCGGTGTTGATGCTGGTGTTTGCGTGGTCGGCGAGGGCTCGTGGGGTTCCGGCATGCCGTCTACCTGGACTGAGGTTGGGGGGGGTGGTGGCGGTGTTTCCGGATCGGCTGAGGGTGCGAGGTCTCGTAGGGAGACAGTGTCCTCCCGCCCGTCTGGGTACGCCACGTAGGCGTACTGGGGGTTGGCGTGCAGGAGGTTCACCCTCTCGACCAGGGGGTCCGTTTTATGGGTCCTCACGTGTTTCCGCAGCCAGACCGGCCCCGGGGCGGTCAGCCAGGTTGGTAGAGTGGTTCCCGTAGTCGACTTCCTGGGGAAAACGAACATTCGTTCATGGGGGGTGGTGTTAGTGGCCGTGCAAAGTAATGACCGGATGGAGTGCAGCGCTGTCGGGAGGACTTCTTGCCAGCGGGAGGTTGGGAGGCCCTTAGACTTTAAGGCTAAGAGGACGGCCTTCCATACCGTCGCGTTCTCTCTTTCCACCTGACCGTTACCTCTGGGGTTGTAGCTGGTGGTCCTGCTTGCTGCAATACCTCTCTCTAGGAGGAATTGCCGGAGTTCCTCGCTCATGAAGGAGGAGCCCCGGTCGCTGTGTATATAGTTCGGGAACCCGAACAAGGCGAAGAGGGCATTCAGGCACTTAATGACCGTGCTACTGGTCATGTCGGGGCAGGGGAAGGCAAAGGGGAAACGGGAGTACTCATCAACGATGTTGAGGAAGTACACATTACGGTCAGAGGACGGGAGGGGCCCCTTAAAGTCGATGCTCAGGCGCTCGAAGGGGCGGGTGGCCTTGATCAGGCTTGCTCGGTCCGGCCTATAGAAGTGCGGTTTGCACTCCGCACAGGTCTGGCAGTTCCTGGTCATGGTCCTGACCTCCTCGATGGAGTAGGTCAGGTTGCGGGCCTTAATGAAATGGTAGAGTCTGGTGACTCCGGGGTGGCAGAGCTGGTCGTGGAGGGTCTGAAGCCTATCGATATGCGCGCTGGCGCATGTCATTCGTGAAAGGGCATCAGGGGATTCGTTCAGCTTGCCTGGCCGGTACAAGATCTCATAATCGTAGGTGGAGAGCTCGATTCTCCATCTCAAAATCTTGTCATTCTTGATTTTGCCCTTCAGCTTGTTATTAAACATGAAAGCCACCGAACGCTGGTCGGTGAGGAGGGTAAATCGTTTGCCTGCCAGGTAGTGCCTCCAGCGCCGTACTGCCTCCACGATCGCCTGGGCCTCTTTCTCGACCGACGAATGTCGGATCTCGGGGCCCTGTAGGGTCCTTGAGAAGAAGGCCACTGGCCTCCCCTCCTGGTTTAGGGTGGCGGCTAAGGCGAAGTCGGATGCGTCGCTCTCCACCTGAAAGGGGATGGACTCGTCCACTGCGTGCATCGTGGCCTTGGCTATGTCTCCCTTAATGAGGGAGAAGGCCGCGCACGCCTCCTCCGTGAGGGGGAAGGAAGTGGCTTTCAGGAGGGGTCTGGCTTTGTCCGCGTAATTGGGTACCCATTGGGCATAGTAGGCGAAAAGCCCCAGGGTTCTCCTAAGTGCTTTAGGGCAGTGGGGGAGGGGTAGCTCCATGAGGGGGCGCATTCTTTCTGGGTCGGGGCCGATGATTCCGTTCTCCACTACGCAGCCGAGGATGGCAAGGCGCGTGGTGTTAAACACGCATTTCTCCTTATTGTAGGTGAGGTTCAGCCGTTGGGCCGTACGGAGGAATTTCTCCAGATTCGCGTCATGTTCCTGCTGGTCGCGGCCGCAGATAGTGACGTTATCTAGGTAGGGGAATGTAGCCTGCAGTTCGTTCTGGTCAACCATCTGGTCCATCTCCCTTTGGAAGACCGAGACCCCATTAGTGACACCGAAGGGGACCCTAAGGAAGTGGTATAGGCGCCCATTCGCCTCGAAGGCGGTATACTGGCGGTCCTCAGGGTGGATAGGGAGTTGGTGGTAGGCCGACTTCAGGTCGATGGTCGAGAATACTTTATACTGTGCAATCTGATTGACCATGTCAGATATGCGGGGGAGGGGGTATGCGTCCAGCTGGGTATATCTGTTTATGGTCTGGCTGTAGACGATGACCAGGCGGTTTTTATCGCCGGTCTTTACAACTACGACCTGGGCACGCCAGGGGCTGCTGCTCCCCTCGATAATGCCCTCTTTCAGGAGGCGCCGCACCTCAGAGCTAATGAAGGCTCTGTCCCCGGCGCTATACCGCCTGCTTTTGGTAGAGACGGGTTTGCAGTCAGGGGTAAGGTTAGCAAACAGAGAGGGTGGCGGGACCTTGAGGGTGGAGAGGCTGCAGGTGTTACGCGGTGGGCGGTTTAACGTTTGCTGGTTGTTGACTGTGAGTGGGGGGAGGGGTCCACCGTATGCTAGGGTTACGCTTTGGAGGTGGGATTGGAAGTCCAGCCCTAGTAGGACGGCAGCGCAGAGATGGGGGAGGACGAGGAGTTTAAAGTTTTTATACTCCGTGCCCTTAACCGACAGGGTCACGACACAGTAGCCGCTGATGTCCGTGGCGTGGGACCTCGATGCCATCGAGATTCGGCTGCGCGTTGGTGGGACAGAGAGGGAGTAGTGGCTCACCGTGTCTGGGTGGATGAAGCTCTCCGTGCTTCCGCTGTCGAACAGGCAGGTCGTGGCGTGGCCGTTCACTTTGATGTCCATCATTGACTTGGACAGATGGTGCGGGCGGGCTTGGTCCAGGGTGACGGAAGCTAGTGTGTAGCTGAGCGAGTCGTTGTCATCTGCGGGCGAGGCGGTCGGGCGTGGTGAGTAAAATGGCGTCTCCCACGAGGTAGGGCCCCATGAGGCACTATTGGGGTCGGTTGCCTTAATCAAAGATGGCCGCCCCCATGACTCATGTGTGGGGATGCTGGCCTCAGTTGCCCTAAACAAAGATGGCCGCCCCCATGACTCATGTGTGGGGATGCTGGCCTCAGTTGCCCTAAACGAAGATGGCCGCCCCCATAGTTCGCATGCGGCACTGCTGGCCTCTGAGGATCCGCTCCTGCAGGCCTTGGAGAAGTGGCCTTTCTTCAGGCAGGTTTTACATATGGAGTTCTTGGCTGGGCAGCGCGACCTCGGGTGCTTCTCCTGGCCACAAAAAAAACAGCCGGCGGCCCGATCGCGGATGCCCGATGTCGGGGCCGGTGCCGGGGGTGGCGGGGCCGGTCGGGTCCGGGACGCCGACGCAGAGGTAGGTCCCGGGGGCGGCGCTGGGAAGGGTGCTGTGGTAGGGGTCGGGCCCGAGTCCCAGGGTCGCGAGCAGTACCTGGTGAATGCTTCCTGATCTTGGTGGGCCACTTCCAGGGAGATAGCGAGGGCTTCAGCTTTTTCCATGCTGAGGTCTTTAGCTTCCAGCAGTCTTTGCCGTGAGTACTCGGACCGTAGGCCTTTCAGGAATGCGTCGCGGATATTATCTTCAGTATTTTCGGCTGCCGACACCGATTTAAAGTCACAGTTCCTGGCGAGTGCATATAGCGCCTGTGAGAATTCGGCTACTGATTCTCCTGGCTGTTGCGGCCGTGATCTTAGGAGGTGCCTAGCGTACATGTAGTTTACCGGGGTCCGGTACTTCTGTTTCAGCAGGTTGATGGCGGTCTCGTAGGTAGTCATGTCCTCGATGAGAGTGTATACTCTCGGGCTCAGTTGTGCCTGCAGGACACTTAGTTTGGATGCCTGAGGGACGCTGGATTCTCTCAGGTATGATTCGAAGCAGACCAGCCAGTGTTTAAAGTCTGCGGCTGAGTTTGCTGCTCGTGGGTTCAGGTCCAGGTACGGCGGTCTGAGGGCTCGCAGCCAAGCTGGCTGGTGTGGCTGTGCTCCTGGGAGCTGCGCTGGTGGCTCCTCCGCCGGTTGTGACTCGTTGTCGGACATCATTAAATTTAGTCAATAAAATTGATATACCTATCAATTCCTCCAATAAAAGGCGAAGAGTTACGAAGGTGACTAAAGGTTTTTATTGACTAAATAACAGCCCACTCTCGTGGGTGATCCGATCCAAGCAGGAGGAATACCAGCCAGTCGCTCACCTTTATACCTGGCCTGGTGGGTGGAGCCAAGGCGGAGTCGGCAGTGGTCATCCCAGGTATAGCAGTGTGGCAAGAGGCGACCTCGTACCGTGATACAATAGTGGTCAGTGATACAGTTATAACGAACAGTGGTGAACAGTGCTAACTACTAACAGTGATACGATAGTGAACGTGGTTTACCACACTGTAAAGGCGATCTCCACCCCAGCCAGGAACAGGAATAAAACCATCTCCTGAAATCTAACAGAATTAGAACACAGTAGGAGCAGAACAAGGCTACACGGCCCCTGGGCCCGCTCCACTACCCACAGGGCCATGACCATTCCGAACCCAGACTCATGTCCAATTTCCTGCCCGCTCCCCGTAACCCTTTATTCCCTTTACTTCTAGGAAACTATCTATTTCTGTTTTAAATTTATTTAATGATGTAGCTTCCACAGCTTTCTGGGGCAGCAAATTCCACAAACCTACCACCCTCTGAGTGAAGAAGTTTCTCCTCATCTCAGTTTTGAATGAGCAGCCCCTTATTTTAAGATTATGCCCCCTAGTTCTAGTTTCACCCATCATTGGGAACATCCTCACCGCATCCACCCGATCAAGCCCCTTCACAATCTTATATGTTTCAATAAGATCGCCTCTCATTCTTCTGAACTCCAATGAGTAGAGTCCCAATCTACTCAACCTCTCCTCATATGACCACCCCCTCATCCCCGGGATTAACCGAGTGAACCTTCTTTGTACTGACTCGAGAGCAAGTATGTCTTTTCTTAAGTATGGACACCAAAACTGTATGCAGTATTCCAGGTGCGGCCTCACCAATACCTTGTACAACTGCAGCAATACCTCCCTGTTTTTATATTCCAACCCCCTAGCAATAAAAGCCAACATTCCATTGGCCTTCTTAATCACTTGCTGCACCTGCATACTAACTTTTTGAGTTTCGTGCACCAGGACCCCCAGATCCCTTTGTACTACAGTACTTTCCAGTTTCTTGCCATTAAGATAATAACTTGCTCTATGATTTTTCCTGCCAAAGTGCATAACCTCACACTTTCCAGTATTGTATTCCATCTGCCAAATCTCTGCCCACTTACTTAGCCTATCTATGTCCCTTTGCAGGTTTTTTATGTCCTCCTCACTCACTACTTTCCCTCCCATCTTTGTATCATCTGCAAACTTTGATATGTTACACTCGGTCCCCTCCTCCAAATCGTTAATATAGATTGTAAAGAGTTGGGGACCCAGCACTGACCCCTGCGGAACACCACTAGTTACTGGTTGCCAATCTGAGAACGAAGCATTTATCCCAACTCTCTGCTTTCTGTTAGAGAGCCAATCCTCCACCCACGCAAGAATATTACCCCCAATCCCGTGATTTTTTATCTTGAGCAATAATCTTTTGTGTGGCACCTTGTCAAATGCCTTTTGGAAGTCTAAATACACTACGTCCACTGGTTCCCCTTTATCCACCCTATATGTTACTTCCTCAAAAAACTCAAGCAAATTTGTTAAACATGACTTCCCCTTCATGAAACCATGCTGAGTTTGCCCTATTAAATTATGTTTATCCAAATGTCCCGTTACTGTCTCCTTAATAATGGACTCTAACATTTTACCAACCACAGATGTTAGGCTAACAGGTCTATAGTTTCCAGCCTTCTGCCTACTACCCTTTTTAAATAAGGGTGTTACATTAGCAGTTTTCCAATCTGCCGGGACCTTTGCTGAGTCCAGTGAGTTTTGGAAAATTATTACCAATGCATCCACAATCCCTACCGCTACTTCCCTCAAGACCCTGGGATGCAAGCCATCAGGTCCAGGGGATTTATCCGCCTTGAGTCCCATTATTTTACCAAGTACCACTTCCTTAGTGATTTTAATCGTATTTAGTTCCTCCCCCCCTAGAGCCCCCTGTTTGTCCAGTGTTGGGATATTCTTAGTGTCCTCTACTGTAAAGACTGATACAAAATAATTGTTCAGTGTTTTTGCCATCTCCATGTTTCCCACCATTAATTTCCCGGTCTCATCCTCTAAGGGACCAACATTTACTTTAGCCACCCTTTTTCTTTTTATATAACTATAGAAACTTTTACTTTCTGTTTTTATATTTTTTGCTAATTTACTTTCATAATCTATCTTCCCTTTCTTAATCAATCTTTTTGTTATTTTTTGCTGTCTTTTAAAGACTTCCCAATCTTCCATCCTCCCACTAGATTTGGCTACCTTATATGCCCTTGTTTTTAGTCGGATACTATCCTTAATTACTTTACTTAGCCACGGATGGCTATCTTTTCTTTTACACCCTTTTTTCCTCAGTGGAATATATATTTTTTGGAAGTTGTAAAATAACTCCTTAAATGTACACCACTGGTCATGTACCGTCTTACCCTTTAATCTATTTTCCCAGTCCACTCTAATTAATTCCGCTCTCATACCTTCATAGTCTCCTTTATTCAAGCTCAGCACGCTTGTTTGAGATCCAACCTTCTCACCCTCTAATTGAATATGGAACTCAACCATGTTATGGTCACTCATTCCAAGGGGATCCTTTACTAGGACATTTTTAATTAATCCTGTCTCATTACACAGGACCAAATCTAAGGTTGCTTGCCCCCTGGTCGGTTCAGTTACATACTGCTCAAGAAACCCATCCCTAATACACTGAATGAACTCTTCCTCAAGGCTGCTCTGCCCAATTTGATTTGTCCAGTTAATATGATAATTAAAATCCCCCATAATTATAGCTGTTCCCTTATTACAAGCCTCAACTATTTCCTGATTAATACTCCGTCCAACAGAGTTGCAACTGTTCGGAGGCCTATAGACTACACCCACTAGTGTTTTTTTCCCCTTATTATTCCTTACCTCCACCCAAACTGTTTCACTATCCTGCTCCTTTGACCCAATATCATTTCTCTGTATAATACCAGAAAGCAATTAGCAATCAATCAACTAAAGCTCTCTTGGACACCTTTCTGGAAAACACATACACTCACAATAAAGAAGGCGTAAACCGGGCAGTGAATAACCTAAATAATATTTTTGATAATTTGGCATCAATGTCAAACTTGAAAGTTCACAAGAATAAACCCAAAACAAAAAACCACGAAAAATGGTTTGATTCAGATTGCCATAACATGAGGAAAAAACTCAGAAAAATATCAAACCAAAAACACAGACAACCAGAAAACGAGGAATTACGCCGTACTTATTGTCAGGCACTAACACAATACAAAAACACACTCAGAACCAAGAAAGAACAGTATATTAAGAATACACTCAGCTCCATTGAGGAATCTATTGATTCTAATTGTTTCTGGGACAACTGGAATACATTACACAAAAAGCAACACGACGAATTGCCAATTCAAAACGGAGACACATGGGAAAACCATTTTGAAAAATTATACCAGAAAAACACACTAAGATCAAACATGTAAAAAACTGGAAAAGCTCGAAATGGCCATAAAAGATAACCAAAACCCGTTAGACTCCCTAATAACTGAAAAAGAGCTATTTGAAAATCTCAAGGACCTGCGACCAGGAAAAGCTTGCGGTGCAGATGGCATCCTAAGTGAGATGATTAAACACACGGACGATAAAATGAAATTGGCTATCCTAAAACTCTTCGGCCTAGAAATTCAGTGCCCTTAGCGCCGATTTTGCGGCGCTAGAGGGCCTAGCGCTGCAATTGGCGCCGGCGCCGAAATTGCCTGGGGCCCTTCCGCCGCGGTAGACCGGTAGCGCTGCGCCGGCACCGATGACGTCATCGGTGTGCGCAGCGTCCCGGTTGCCATGCCGACGGGCCCCAGCGCCGAAATTCAGTTGCGGCCGCCTCGCCCGTGGCAGCCGCAACTAAGACTCTGGCAACAGAGTCTTACATGACTTTGCGCCGGCGCATTAAAGGCCCCGCGGCGGCCGGCCGCTTTCCCGCCGGCCGCCTGGCCGCAGCTCCCTCCCTGGACTTCCCCCCCCCCACCCCGGAACAGAAGCAAGCCCGGCACTTGTCCGAGGTGCCGGGCTCATTTTTAAAAAGATTTTCGCGGGCCGCGGCCGGGTGCAGGCAGCTCCTCCTTAAGGGAAGGAGGAGGCCTGCACTTCCCGAACCTGCCGCACCGCAGCGGGCGCCGCAGCGCCGGAATAGCGCCGAAATTCAGCGCGTTGCGCCAGTTTTCAGGCGCAAACAGCTCTCAGCAGCGCCGGCAGCCGTTTGGGCGCAGAACTATTGAATTTTGGGCCCGACCAGCGCGACTTAGCTCCGGCACTAACTTCCGGCGCTAAAGCCCTGGCTGCGCCAAAACTCAATTTCTAGGCCTTCAACTTGGTTCTGAGTGTCGGCTACTTCCCTGATATCTGGAACAAAGGACTCATAACGCCCATATACAAAAGTGGAGACAAAGTTGACCCAAATAGCTATCGAGGCATCTGTGTAAACAGTAACCTGGGGAAGGTATTCTGTAGTATCATAAACAAAAGACTTATAAACTTCCTTGAGGAGCACAATGTCTTGAGTAAAAGCCAAATTGGATTCTTACCAAATTATAGAACATCGGATCATATCTTCGCCCTACACACCCTAATTGACAAACATGTTCAGCAAAACAAAAGCAAAATTTTTGCCTGCTTTATAGATTTCCAGAAGGCTTTCGATTCTATTTGGCATGACGATCTATTCTTGAAACTTATTGAAAGTGGTGTAGGGGGAAAAACATATGATGTAATTAAATCAATGTATACAAACAATAAATGTGCAGTTAAAATTGGAGACAAACAAACAAAACACTTCTCACAGTGGCGTGGTGTGGCGCAGGGCTCGCCCATCTCACTGACACTCTTTAATATTTACATAAATGAATTGGCAAAACTACTTGAACAATTTACAGCACCAGGCCTCACCCTATATGAATCCAAGGTTAAATTACTCCTCTATGCAGATGACCTGGTTCTGCTCTCACCAACTGAGGAGGGTCTACAGCAGAAACTGGATCTGCTAGAGTCATTCTGTCAGACCTGGGCCCTGACAATAAACCCCCAAAAAACCAAAGTTCTTGTGTTCCAGCAAAGATCCAGACATCAGGGACCCAGAACAAATTTCATACTAGGAACAACTAAAATTGAACAAACCACAAACTACACATACTTAGGCTTAAAAATCAGTTCTACGGGAAATTTTAATCTGGCTGTGAATGAATTGAAAGAGAAAGCAAGAAGGGCTTTCTATGCCATTAAAAAATCAATCCAAATAGAAATCCCAATTGGCATTTGGCTCCCAGTTTCTCTCTCTCACACTCCCAGTCTCTCTCTCTCTCACACTCCCAGTCTCTCTCTCTCACACTCCCAGTCTCTCTCTCTCTCTCTCTCCCTCTCACTCCCATTCTCTCTCTCTCTCACACTCCCAATCTCTCTCTCTCTCACACTCCCAATCTCTCTCTCTCACACACTCCCAGTCTCTCTCTCTCTCACACTCCCAGTCTCTCTCTCTCTCTCTCACACACTCTCTCTCTCTCTCTCACTCCCAGTCTCTCTCTCTGTCTCTCTCACTCTCTCTCTCTCTCTCACTCCCAGTCTCTCTCTCTCTCTCTCTCTCACACTCCCACTTTCTCTCTCTCTCTCTCTCTCACACCCCCACTCTCTCTCTCTCTCACACACTCCCAGTCTCTCTCTCTCACACTCCCAGTCTCTGTCTCTCACACTCCCAATCTCTCTCTCTCTCTCACACATTCCAACTCTCTCTCTCTCTCTCTCACACACACGCCCACTCTCTCTCTCTCTCTCACACACACTCCCACTCTCTCTCTCTCTCTCACACACACTCCCACTCTCTCTCTCTCTCTCACACTCCCAGTCTCTCTCTCTCTCACATACTCCCAGCCTCTCTCTCTCTCACACACACACTCCCAGTCTCTCTCTCTCTCTCACACACACTCCCAGTCTCTCTCTCTCTCTCTCTCTCTCTCACACACTCCCACTCACTCTCTCTCTCACACACACTCCCAGTCTCTCTCTCTCTCTCACACACTCCCACTCTCTCTCTCTCTCTCTCACACACTCCCTCTCTCTCTCTCACACACACTCCCACTCTCTCTCTCTCTCTCTCAAACACTCCCACTCACTCTCTCTCTCACACACACTCCCAGTCTCTCTCTCTCTCTCTCTCTCACACACTCCCACTCTCTCTCTCTCTCTCTCTCACACTCCCACTCTCTCTCTCTCTCTCACACTCCCAGTCTCTCTCTCTCTTTCTCACTCCTAGTCTCTCTCTCACACACTCTCTCTCTCTCTCTCACACTCCCAGTCTCTCTCTCTGTCTCTCTCACTCTCTCTCTCTCTCTCACTCCCAGTCTCTCTCTCTCTCACACTCCCACTTTCTCTCTCTCTCCCTCTCTCTCACACACCCCCACTCTCTCTCTCTCTCACACATTCCAACACTCTCTCTCTCACACTCCCAGTCTCTCTCTCTGTCTCTCTCACTCTCTCTCTCTCTCACTCCCAGTCTCTCTCTCTCTCTCTCTCACACTCCCACTTTCTCTCTCTCTCTCGCTCTCTCACACACCCCCACTCTCTCTCTCTCTCACACCCCCACACTCTCTCTCTCTCTCACACACCCAGTCTCTGTCTCTCACACTCCCAATCTCTCTCTCTCTCTCACACACACACACTCCCACTCTCTCTCTCTCTCTCTCACATACTCCCAGTCTCTCTCTCTCTCTCACACACACTCCCAGTCTCTCTCTCTCTCACACATACTCCCAGTCTCTCTCTCTCTCTCACACACACTCCCAGTCTCTCTCTCTCTCACACACACTCCCAGTCTCTCTCTCTCTCTCTCTCACACTCCCACTCACTCTCTCTCTCACACACACACTCCCACTCTCTCACTCTCTCTCTCTCTCTCACACACTCCCACTCTCTCACTCTCTCTCTCACACACTCCCTCTCTCTCTCTCTCTCACACACTCTCTCTCTCTCTCTCACACTCCCACTCTCTCTCTCACACTCCCACTCTCTCTCTCTCTCTCACTCCCACTCTCTCTCTCTCTCTCACACACTCCCACTCTCTCTCTCTCACACTCCCAGTCTCTCTCTCTCTCTCTCTCTCACACTCCCAGTCTCTCTCTCTCTCAAATTCCCAGTCTCTCTCTCTCTCTCTCTCACTCCCAATCTCTCTCTCTCTCTATCTCTCTCTCACTCCCAGTCTCGCTCTCTCTCTCTCTCTCTCACACACACTCCCAGTCTCTCTCTCTCTCTCTCACTCACTCCCAGTCTCTCTCCCTCTCTCTATCTCTCTCTCACTCCCAGCCTCTCTGTTAAGTCTGTGTGTTCCAGTTATATTTAAGGTCAATTACTGACACAGACTACAAGAATAACTTTTCAATAGGTCTTTACTATTCGGAGGTTAGGGCTGTACTACCCAGCAATTTACTGCACAGCACTTATATACCGGTGTGGTCACCACCGGTATTACCGTATACAGCAGCCAGAGAAAGTAGTACATCTCTTAAGGTGGAACAGGTTTAAGTTCTCTTAAGGTGGAACAAGTTACACACACCACAATCCTCCCTTTTTAGCTTAACAGTTATATCCCCATTTAACATAACATAATAACATATATACATATACAACTTCATGTAGAAACAGTTCAAAGGTTCAGTCTCTCAGGAGGCCTCCTGATTTGAGTTGGATAACGCCTTTCAGGGGTCTCTGATTCTTGTTGCTGAGGTGACTCCTCTAGTTGGTCTCTTATGTCTTGGACATCATCATCAGGTACATTCACTGCCGAGGTAGATGCTTCAGGTTCACTAACTTCTTCCACGGTTGTCTCTGTCGGAACCATGGGTTCGGCCCTTGTTCTCGATTCTACCAGTTGGTCAGCATGACGCCGTATTACATTTTTACCAACATCTACCGTGTACATCAGGGGTCTTTGTCTGGCCCGAATTGATCCGGATTGCCATTTCTCATTTCCATAGTCCCTGGCCAACACTGGTTGTCCTACCTCGAAACTCCGAGTGGTCTTGTTATTTATATGCTGGAACTGTTTGTTTTCAACTTCCCTCCGCACATTTGGTTTTAACAAGTCCAACCTGGACCGCAACCTCCTGTTATAAAACATCATGGCAGGACTTTGGTTTGTCACTGCATGAGCGGCGTTTCGATATGCCAGTAGAAACTTGTCCACCTTATGTTGTAGTGGAATCTGATCTTCGCTCATGGCCTTTATTGCCTTTTTGAATGTTTGTACAAATCTCTCGGCCAACCCATTTGTAGCCGGATGATATGGGGCAGAGGTATAATGTTTCACCCCATTCTTCTTTAAGAATTTTTGGAATTCTTCTGACACGAACTGTGGTCCGTTGTTGGAGCATATTTATTCTGGCAATCCGTTCCTTGCGAATATCGTTCTTAACACCGCAATTGTCTTTTCTGAAGTAGTGGTAGTCATCTTGATCACTTCTGGCCATTTAGAATGTGCGTCCACCGCAATTAGAAACATGGAGTCCATGAATGGACCAGCAAAGTCAATATGTACGCATTGCCATGGGGTTGAAGGCCATTCCCATGGATGCAGCGGTGCAATCGGAGGTGCATTTTGCACTTTTTGGCACCCTGAGCAGCTTTTCGTCAGCTCCTCTATCTGTTGGTCGATACCCGGCCACCACACATAAGCCCTAGCAAGGCTTTTCATCTTGACTCCCCCCAGATGACCTTCATGCAGTTCCTTTAGAACTCTTTTCCTTAACTTAGGAGGAATAATCACTCTCGTTCCATACATCAATGTTCCTTGACAGACGGACAGCTGGTCTCGTCTTGCCGAGAATGCCGGTAACAGAGAATCACCATGTGCTGGCCATCCCTTCACTGTCACCTCGTAGACTCAGGACAGTGTCGGGTCATTCCTGGTTTCTCTTTCAATACTTGCATTGGTGACTGGTAAACACTCGATGATGGTCGAGTGAAATAACTCAACAGGGTCAACCTTCGTTGTCTCCTCTTCTTCAGGTAGTGGCAGGCGCGACAGCCCATCAGCATTACCATGCTGCTTTGTACCTTTGAATTCTATCTGATATTGATGTGCCCCTAGGAAAAGGGACCATCTCTGGAGTCTCTGCTGTCATCACCGACACACCCTTCTTAGGGTTAAAAATGGATACCAACGGCTGATGGTCTGTCAGAAGCGTAAACTTTTGGCCCTGCAGGTAATGATTAAACTTCTTTACTCCCCACACAAGGCTGAGAGCCTCCCTATCTATCTGAGCATAGTTGCGCTCAGCGGAGGTCAATGATCTGGATGCGAACGCGACTGGCATCTCCGTGCCATTTGGCAACTTGTGTGAGAGTACTGCCCCAATACCATATGGAGAAGCATCACAAGCCAAACGAATAGGCAGTGTTGGGTTGAAGTGAGCCAACACTTCCTCTGAGGTTATCAATTCCTTGCTTTTGAGAAAGGCCTTCTTACAGTCCTCGCTCCACTCCCATGGTACTCCCTTCTGCAAAAGAGCGTTCAGCGGGTGCAGTACCATGGATAAATTTGGCAGAAACTTATGGTAATAGTTAATCAATCCTAGGAACGACCTCAACTGAGATACATTAACCGGAGCGGGAGCCTTCACAACCACTTCGATCTTGTCAGGAGACTTATGAAGTCCCTCCTGGTCAATGACATGGCCACAGTGCGAGATCTGCTTCTGAAAGAACTCACATTTCTGCCGATTAACTCGAAGTCCATATTCTTTCAATCGGATGAGCACCAGTTCCAAATTTGCGAGGTGTTCCTCGTCACCATCTCCTGTAATCAGAATATCGTCCAGGTAACATTGTGTGCCTGGATTTCCCTGTAATACCTGCTCCACGGCCCTCTGCCAAATTGCTGCAGCCGATGCCACTCCAAAAACCAGTCTATTATACCGGTACAAGCCTCTATGCGTGTTGATCGTGAGGTACTGGCGTGACTCTTCCTCAACTTCCATCTGTAAGTACGCCTGCGCCAGGTCTATCTTGGTGAAGTGTTTCCTGCCCGACAATGAAGCGAAGATATCCTCAATCCGCGGAAGCGGATACTGCACCGTGTGAAGCACCGGATTAACAGTGATCTTGAAATCTCCACAGATGCGAACCTTCCCTGGTTCTCCCGGCTTGTTGCTCGAAGGACGTTTCATCACGGGAACAATGGGCGTAGCCCACTCACTCCAGTCTACCTTAGACAGTACTCCTGAACATTCTAGTGCTTCCAGCTCCGCTTCCACAGCAGGTCGTATCGCATAGGGTACCGGTCTGGCTTTGAAAAATGTTGGTTGTGCATGTTCTTCAATCTTGATGTTTACCGTAATTCCTCTCAGTGTTCCCAGTCCCTGCTGGAACACCTCTTTAGCATCGTCCAATATTCTGGACAATCGTTTAGGTTTGACATCTGTTTCCCTGGCATCTACCGTTAGTGCTTTTAATGAATGCCAGTCCATATTCATTTTTCTAATCCACTCCCATCCCAGTAGTGGTGGACCTCCTTCAGGTAGCACATATAAGTCCATTCCTCGGCTTTCTTTGCCCTTGTGGACCACCTTTACCTCTATCTTTCCGATGGGGTATACTCTTTGCCCCGTGTATGTTTTCAATACAATCTCCGTATCCCGTAGGGGAATATGTTGGAATAACCTTTTGTAATCTTTCTTATTCATGACCGCCAATGCCGATCCAGTGTCCAATTCCATCTTCACTTGGACTCCTGCTATCTGAAGTGTGACCCAAATTGTCTGGAGGTCTGCTTCCTTACCAACGTTGTGTACTCTTAAGCTACCCAGTTCATTACTGCTGGCGTCTGATGCTGACTTCTGTTCATTCGAACTGTTCCCTGTCACCTTGTGTACTTTTCTGTACTTTCCCTGCGGTGACTTTTTGTTGCTGGTCTTCTCTCCTGACCGGCATACTTTAGCTTTGTGACCAAGCCTGCCACATTTTCTGCATTCCTTATTTTTGAACCAGCACTGGTTCTGATCGTGCGTTGTCTTTCCACAACGATAACATTTTACTGTACCCAAGACCATTTGATTTGTGCTGAGTTCTGGTGACCGTAGCTGCATTACCGCCGTGCCTCTCGCTGCGGCTTCATGCGATGCTGCCATAGCGACAGCTTTATCAAGCGTCAGCACATTCTCCACAAGCAGTCGCTTTTGTGTCTCTTCTTTTAACAATCCACACACAAATTTATCTCTTAGCGCATCTGTTAGTCCTGTTCCAAACTGACAGTACTTTGCTAGCTTACGCAATTCAATTAAAAATTCAGAATTGCTTTCATCTTTCAGCTGCTTTCTGCTGTAAAATTTAAATCGTTCCGCTAGCATCAGCGGCGTGGGGCTTAAATGATTTTTCAGGACGGTAACAATATCCGCGAAAGTCTTATCCACTGGTTTCTCTGGTGATAGAAGGTGTTTCAATTGCCCGTATGTCTTCGCACCCATTAAGTTTAATAAGGTTAGTGCTTTCTCCCCATCTGGTATCTTATTTGCTCTACAATAAACTTCTATGCATTCTACATACGTGGTCCAATCTTCGATGTCGCTATCAAAAGTATTAATGTTCCCATGTTTAGGCATCTTTGCAATTTTTTTTTTCCCAAAATGGCGGCTTCCTGCGCTTGGCGGTCTTTCCCGCGCTCGTCTTCTTCACCCGCTGGCTGCAATGGCGATTGCTGTGCTGCTGCCGGTCTCGCCTCCCCAGTGGTTAACAACTCCCCCGATGCTGCTTCTACTCCACCGCGGTTCCCGTGGGCATTTGCGCTTCCCTGCCGTCGCGCCTCGCAGCCCTTCTTGCAGCCCAGTTATGTGCACCCGCTGCGTTCGAATTCACCGTGGCTCTCGCGCCTTCAGCTGCCCCAGTCACTGCGCCTTTCGGCCCGAATGCGGCCCGGCCCTTTTCACCGGCCGCGGTCGATTTCACCGCCCTCTTTCCTCCGTCTTCCCTCCCCTTCGCTACAGCCAACGCGGCCGACTTTCGCTGATTGGCTTACCCACCACCATGGTAGAAGGAAGATAGCTGTCTGCCGCTGATGGGGGCTTCGAGTTCAGAATTTCTCTTCTTCACTCCGGGTCCTCGATGCCTCCCGCGCGACGTGCTGTTCAGCAGGATGATGAGGGTGGATGCCTCTTCTCGACGCCCGTTCTGAGGACGAAGCTGCCGTGGATGTAAACTGCCGCAGGGTAAGATCGGACTCGTCGCCACTGTTAAGTCTGTGTGTTCCAGTTATATTTAAGGTCAATTACTGACACAGACGACAAGAATAACTTTTCAATAGGTCTTTACTATTCGGAGGTTAGGGCTGTACTACCCAGCAATTTACTACACAACACTTATATACTGGTGTGGTCACCACCGGTATTACCGTATACAGCAGCCAGAGAAAGTAGTACATCTCTTAAGGTGGAACAGGTTTAAGTTCTCTTAAGATGGAACAAGTTACATACACCACACTCTCTCTCTCTCACACACTCCCAGTCTCTCTCTCACTCACACACTCCCAGTGTCTCTCTCTCTCTCTCTCTCTCTCTCTCATTCCCAGTCTCTCTCTCTCTCTCTCATTCCCAGTCTCTCTCTCTCTCTCTCTCTCTCTCACACACTCCCAGTCTCTCTCTCTCTCTCTCTCTCCCACTCCCACTCTCCCTCACACTCCCAGACTCTCTCTCTCTCTCTCTCACTCCCAGTCCCTCTCTCTCTCTCTCTCACACACACACTTCCAGTCTCTCAATTTCAATTCAATTCAATTCAAATGCTTTATTGGCATGAAAGTTTACAGAGAACCATATTGCCAAAGCTTACATTGCAAAAAGGTACAGTTTTCTAACATTCTGTAGGTGTCAATCGATTTGACATTTGTTGGGTACATACAATATTACTTTTAAACAATATTAATTTTAAACAGTCTTTGTACTTCATTTGGTACGTTCAATATTAATTTTAAACAGTCTTAATTTTAAACAGTCCTCAGGTTGTGACATGTTGTTACATATTTGGCCCCAAGGTATGGTCTGTCTCCTTCTCCTAAGACTAATCTCAATTTTGACAGATCATCCAATTCCTTGAAATCTGGGGTTGTTTGGCTTAGCTTGTTGAATAATATGTTTCTTGATGTGTTGAATTTTTCGCATTTTAGGAGGAAATGCATTTCTGTTTCAACCTCGCCAGCCAGACATTGATCGCATATTCTATTCTCTCTAGGCTGCCAGGATTTCTTGTATCTGCCTTTTTCAATTTCCAGTTGGTGGTCGCTTAGTCTGTACCTGGTGAGGGTCTGTCTCTGTTTTGTGTCTCTGATGGTCGTGAGGTAGTCTGCCAGTTTATATTCTCTTTTTAGGGCCCGGTAACATTCTAATCTGCTTTGGCTTTCGGTTATTTTGTTCCAATGTTCCAGGTAGGTTTCTTTGCATTTTTTAATGATTTGGTTCACTCGGATTGGTGTTTGGACGGCTGTGTTGGTCTGGGGCTGGTCAGGGTCCGGCTGAGTACTTAGTTTCAGTAGCAGCTGACTCAGGGGACTCTTTTCTGGGTTTAGCTCTTGGGTCTGAAAGGCTTTGAAATGAAGGGTGTCTGGGGAGCTAGATTTGAGGTGATTTAGGAAGTTTAGTGCTCGTTTTTGGATGTTTATTATCAGTGGGTATCTGCCTAGTTCGGCTCTGCATGCATTTGTTGGCGTTTTTCTTTGGGAGCGAAGGATGCTTCGGCAGAATTCTGCATGTAGGGCTTCTATTGTGTGTTTTTCCCATTTAGTGTAGCTTTGGTGATTTAGCGGGCCCCATACTTCACTACCGTACAGTGCAATGGGCAGGATTATGCTGTCAAATATTTTGAGCCAGATTTTGATTGGGATTTGGATGTTGTAGAATTTTCTTTTTATTGCATATAGGGCTCTTCGGGCTTTTTCTTTTAGTGCATTCACTGCTATGCTGAAGCTCCCTGATGCTGTAATAGTTAGACCAAGGTAGGTGTAGCTCATAGTGTGTCCTATAGTGGTATCACTGAGGGTAAACTGGTATTTGTTTTCCTGACATCTGGGCCTTTTTTGAAAAATCATGATGTTGGTTTTCTTTAGATTTACTGTTAGAGCCCAACTTTGGCAGTATTTGTCGAGTAGGTCTAGTTGTTGCTGTAATCCCTGTTCTGTGGGAGACAGCAGAACCAGGTCGTCCGCATAGAACAGGGATTTCACTTCTCCATCCAGGAGACGGAGACCTGGTGACTCGCTTTGCTCCAGCATGTCTGCTAATTCATTTATGTATATGTTGAACAGGGTCAGGCTCAAATTGCAGCCCTGCCGGACGCCTCTTCTCTGGGTGAAGAAATCGGTGCGTTTGTCTCCAATTTTGACCCCGCATTTGTTTTTCAGATACATTGATTTAATAAGGTCATAGACTTTGCCCCCTATTCCACACTGAAGAAGTTTATAATAGAGCCCTTTGTGCCATATAGAGTCAAAGGCTTTCTTGAAGTCGATGAAACAGGCGAATATTTTCCCATTTTTTGTTTGGTGTATATGTTTTCCAATGAGGGTGTGAAGGGTATAGATATGGTCGGCTGTGCGGTGTTTTGGAAGAAAGCCTATTTGGTTTTTTCTGAGGATATTATGTTTGTTAAGAAAATCAAGTAATCTACTATTTAGAATACTGCAGAATAACTTCCCTAGACAACTGTTGACACAGATGCCGCGGTAGTTATTTGGGTCTGATTTGTTTCCACTTTTATATATGGGGGAGATTAGTCCTTGGCACCAGATATCGGGAAAACAGCCTGAGCGTAATATGATGTTGAATAGTTTGAGTATCGCACCCTGCATCTCTATATTGCTGAACTTGAGCATTTCATTTTTGATGTTGTCTGGGCCACAGGCTTTCTTTAGGTGGAGAGATTTTGTTTTTGTGGCCAGTTCTTTCCATGTGATTGGGGAGTCTAGAGGGTTTTGGTTGTCTTTAATTGTTGCTTCTAATGTGTGGAGTTTTTCTGTGACCTGATGTTGACTTGGGTTTGTTTCGTTTATTGGGATGTCTTTGTAGAGGTTTTCAAAATGTGTTCTCCAGATGTCTCCATCTTGGATTGGTAATGCTTGCAATTGTGTTGTACTCAGGTTATTCCACATTTCCCAGAATTGTTTTGGATTGGTGGAGTTTTCAATTTCTTCGAGTATTTTGTGGGTATAGTTTTGTGTTTTGTTCCTAATGGTGTGTTTATATCTTTTGAGGGTTTCATTGTATCTAGTACGTAGGTCCGGATTGTTTGGTTGGTGATGCTTTTGGTTTGATATTTTCTCTCTCTCTCTCTCACACTCCCAATCTCTCTCTCTTTCTCTTCTCCCCCCAATCTCTCTCTCTCTCTTCTCCCCCCAGTCTCTCTCTCCCCCAGTCTCTCTCTCTCTCTCCTTCCCTCTCTCTCTCTCCTTCCCTCTCTCTCTCTCCTTCCCCTCTCTCTCTCTCCTTCCCCATCTCTCTCTTTCCTTCCCCCCTCCCTCTCCTTCCCTCTCTCTCTTCTTCCCTCTCTCGCTCTCTCCTTCCCTCTCTCTCTCTCCCCTTCCCTCTCTCTATCTCTCCTTTTTTGAGGGCATGTTGTTGTTGGAAGAGAGAGAGTGAGCGACTGCGGGGGAAGAGAGAGAGAGAACGACTGGGGGGGAAGAGTGAGAGAGTGACGGGGCGGAAGAGAGGGAGAGAGAGACTGGGAGGGAAGAGAGAGAGAGAGCGACTGGGGGGGGAAGAGAGAGAGAGAGCAACTGGGGGGGAAGAGAGAGAGAGAGCGACTGGGGGGGAAGAGAGAGCGCGACTGGGGGGAAGAGAGAGAGCGACTGGGGGGGAAGAGAGAGAGTGACTGGGGGGGAAGAGAGAGAGCGACTGGGGGGAAGAGAGAGAGCGACTGGGGGGGAAGAGGGAGAGCGGTTGGGGGGAAGAGAGAGAGCGACTGGGGGGGAAGAGAGAGAGCGACTGGGGGGGAAGAGAGAGAGTGACTGGGGGAGAAGAGAGAGAGGGACTGGGGGGGAAGAGAGAGAGCGACCGGGGGGGAAGAGAGTCAGCGAATGGGGAGGAAGAGAGAGAGCGACTGGGGGGGAAGAGAGAGAGCGACTGTGGGGGAAGAGACAGAGCGACTGGGGGGGAAGAGAGAGAGCGACTGGGGGGGAAGAGACAGAGCGACTGGGGGGGAAGAGAGAGAGCGACTGGGGGGGAAGAGAGAGAGCGACTGGGGAGGAAGAGAGAGAGCGACTGGGGGGGAAGAGAGAGAGCGACTGTGGGGGAAGAGACAGAGCGACTGGGGGGGAAGAGAGAGAGCGACTGGGGGGGAAGAGACAGAGCGACTGGGGGGGAAGAGAGAGAGCGACTGGGGGGGAAGAGAGAGAGCGACTGGGGGGAAGAGAGAGAGCTGCTGGGGGGAAGAGAGAGAGCAACTGGGGGGAAGAGAGAGAGCGACTGGGGGGAAGAGAGAAAGCGACTGGGGGAAGAGACAGAGAGCGACTGGGGGGGAGAGAGAGAGAGCGACTGGGGGGAAGAGAGAGAGAGTGACTGGGGGGAAGAGAGAGAGAGCGACTGGGGGAAGAGAGAGAGAGCGACTGGGGGGAAGAGAGAGGGAGCGAATGGGTGAAGAGAGAGAGAGCGACTGGGAGGAAGAGAGAGAGAGCGACTGGGGGGAAGAGAGAGAGCGACTGGCCAGAAGAGAGAGAGCGACTGGGGCAAAGAGAGAGAGCGACTGGGGGAAGAGAGCGAGAGCGACTGGGGGGAAGAGAGAGAGAGCGAATGGGTGAAGAGAGAGAGAGCGACTGGGGGGAAGAGAGAGAGCGACTGGCCAGAAGAGAGAGAGCGACTGGGGCAAAGAGAGAGAGCGACTGGGGGAAGAGACAGAGCGACTGGGGGGAAGAGAGAGAGCGACTGGAGGGAAGAGAGAGAGCGACTGGGGGGAAGAGAGAGAGCGACTGGGGGGGAGAGAGAGAGCGACTGGGGGGAAGAGAGAGAGCGACTGGGGGAAAGAGACAGAGCGACTGGGGGGAAGAAAGAGAGCGACTGGGGGGAAGAGAGAGAGCGACTGGGGGGAAGAGAGAGAGGGACTGGGGGAAGAGAGAGCGACTGGGGGGAAGACAGAGAGCGACTGGGGGGAATAGAGAGAGCGACTGGGTGGAAGAGAGAGAGCGACTGGGGGGAAGAGAGAGAGAGCGGCTGGGGGTAAGAGAGAGAGCGACTGGGGGGAAGAGAGAGAGAGCGACAGGGGGGAAGAGAGAGAGCGACTGGGGGAAGAGAGAGAGAGCGACTTGGGTGAAGAGAGAGAGAGCGACTGGGAGGAAGAGAGAGAGAGCGACTGGGGGGAAGAGGGAGAGCGACTGGGGGGAAGAGAGAAAGCGACTGGATGGAAGAGAGAGAGCGACTGGGGCAAAAAGGGAGAGCGAATGGGGGGAAGAGAGAGAGCGACTGGGGGGAAGAGAGAGAGCGACTGGGGGGAAGAGAGAGAGCGACTGGGGGGAAGAGAGAGAGCGACTGGGGGGAAGAGAGAGAGCGCCGGGGGGAAGAGAGAGAGCGACTGGGGGGAAGAGAGAGAGTGACTGGGGGGAAGAGAGAGAGCGACGGGGGGAAGAGAGAGAGCGACTGGGGGGAAGAGAGAGAGCGACTGGGGGGAAGAGAGAGAGCGACTGGTGGGAAGAGAGAAAGGGACTGGGGGGAAGAGAGAGAGCGACGGGGGGAAGAGAGAGAGCGACTGGGGGGAAGAGAGAGAGTGACTGGGGGGAAGAGAGAGAGCAACAGGGGCGAAGAGAGAGAGCGACTGGGGGGAAGAGAGAGAGCGACTGGGGGGGAAGAGACAGAGCGACTGGGGGGAAGAGAGAGAGCGACTGGGGGGAAGAGAGAGAGCGACTGGGGGGAAGAGAGAGAGCGACTGGGGGGAAGAGAGAGAGCTACTGGGGGGAAGAGAGAGAGCGACTGGGGGGAAGAGAGAGAGCGACTGGGGGGAAGAGAGAAAGCGACTGGGGGGAAGAGAGAGAGCGACTGGGGGGAAGAGAGAGAGCGACTGGGGGGAAGAGAGAGAGCGACTGGGGGAAGAGAGAGAGCGACTGGGGGAAGAGAGAGAGCGAATGGGGGGAAGAGAGAGTGTGACTGGGGGTAGAGAGAGAGCGACTGGGGGGAAGAGAGAGAGCGACAGGGGGAAGAGAGAGAGAGCGACTGGGGGGAAGAGAGAGAGAGAGCGACTGGGGAAAGAGAGAGAGAGCGACTGGGGGGAAGAGAGAGAGAGCGACTGGGGGGAAGAGAGAGAGAGCGACTGGGGGGAAGAGAGAGAGCGACTGGGGGGAAGAGAGAGAGCGACTGGCCAGAAGAGAGAGAGCGACTGGGGCAAAGAGAGAGAGCGACTATGGGGAAGAGAGAGAGCGACTGGGGGGAAGAGAGAGAGCGACTGGGGGGAAGAGAGAGAGCGACTGGGGGGAAGAGGGAGCGCGACGGGGGGAAAGAGAGAGAGCGACTGGGGGAAGAGACAGAGCGACTGGGGGGAAGAGAGAGAGCGACTGGGGGGAAGAGAGAGAGCGACTGGGGGGAAGAGAGAGAGCGACTGGGGGGAAGAGAGAGAGCGACTGGGGGGAAGAGAGAGAGCGACTGGGGGAAAGAGACAGAGCGACTGGGGGGAAGAGAGAGAGCGACTGGGGGGAAGAGAGAGAGCGACTGGGGGGAAGAGAGAGAGGGACTGGGGGAAGAGAGAGCGACTGGGGGGAAGAGAGAGAGCGACTGGGGGGAATAGAGAGAGCGACTGGGGGGAAGAGAGAGAGCGACTGGGGGGAAGAGAGAGAGAGCGGCTGGGGGTAAGAGAGAGAGCGACTGGGGGGAAGAGAGAGAGAGCGACAGGGGGGAAGAGAGAGAGCGACTGGGGGAAGAGAGAGAGAGCGACTTGTGTGAAGAGAGAGAGAGCGACTGGGAGGAAGAGAGAGAGAGCGACTGGGGGGAAGAGGGAGAGCGACTGGGGGGAAGAGAGAAAGCGACTGGATGGAAGAGAGAGAGCGACTGGGGCAAAAAGGGAGAGCGAATGGGGGGAAGAGAGAGAGCGACTGGGGGGAAGAGAGAGAGCGACTGGGGGGAAGAGAGAGAGCGACTGGGGGGAAGAGAGAGAGCGACTGGGGGGAAGAGAGAGAGCGCCGGGGGGAAGAGAGAGAGCGACTGGGGGGAAGAGAGAGAGTGACTGGGGGGAAGAGAGAGAGCGACGGGGGGAAGAGAGAGAGCGACTGGGGGGAAGAGAGAGAGCGACTGGGGGGAAGAGAGAGAGCGACTGGTGGGAAGAGAGAAAGGGACTGGGGGGAAGAGAGAGAGCGACGGGGGGAAGAGAGAGAGCGACTGGGGGGAAGAGAGAGAGTGACTGGGGGGAAGAGAGAGAGCGACTGGGGTGAAGAGAGTGAGCGACCGGGGGGACGAGAGAGAGCGCCTGGGGGGAAGAGAGAGAGCGACTGGGGGGAAGAGAGAGAGTGACGGGGGGAAGAGAGAGAGCAACAGGGGCGAAGAGAGAGAGCGACTGGGGGGAAGAGAGTGAGGGACTGGGGGGAAGAGAGAGAGCGACTGGGGGAAGAGAGAGAGCGACTGGGGTGAAGAGAGAGAGCGACTGGGGGGAAGAGAGAGAGCGACTGGGGGGAAGAGAGAGAGCGACTGGGGGGAAGAGAGAGCGCGACGGGGGGAAGAGAGAGAGCGACTGGGGGGAAGAGAGAGAGCGACTGGGGGGAAGAGAGAGAGCGACTGGGGGAAGAGAGAGAGCGACTGGGGGGAAGAGAGAGAGCGACTGGGGGGAAGACAGAGAGCGACTGGGGGGAAGAGAGAGAGCGACTGGAGGGAAGAGAGAGAGCGTGTGGGGGGAAGAGAGAGAGCGACTGGGGGGAAGAGAGAGAGCGACTGGGGGAAGAGAGAGAGAGCAACTGGGGGGAAGAGAGAGAGAGCGACTGGGGAAAGAGAGAGAGAGCGACTGGGGGGAAGAGAGAGAGAGTGACTGGGGGGAAGAGAGAGAGAGCGACTGGGGGGAAGAGAGAGAGCGACTGGGGGGAAGAGAGAGAGCGACTGGCCAGCAGACAGAGAGCGACAGGGGCAAAGAGAGAGAGCGACTGGGGGGAAGAGAGAGAGCGACTGGGGGGAAGAGAGAGAGCGACTGGGGGGAAGAGAGAGAGCGACTGGAGGGAAGAGAGAGAGCGTGTGGGGGGGAGAGAGAGAGCGACTGGGGGGAAGAGAGAGCGACTGGGGGGAAGAGAGTGAGGGACTGGGGGGAAGAGAGAGAGTGACTGGGGGGAAGAGAGAGAGCGACTGGGGGGAAGAGAGAGACAGACTGGTTGGGAAGAGAGAGAGCGACGGGGGTGAAGAGTGAGAGCAACTGGGGGGAAGAGAGAGAGCGCCTGGGGGGAAGAGAGAGAGCGACTGGGGGAAGAGAGAGAGCGACAGGTGGGAAGAGAAAGAGCGACTGGGGGGAAGAGAGAGAGTGACGGGGGGGAAGAGACAGAGCGACTGGGGGGAAGAGAGAGAGCGACTGGGGGGAAGAGAGAGAGCGACTGGGTGGAAGAGAGAGAGCGACTGGGGGAAGAGAGAGAGCTACTGGGGGGAAGAGAGAGGGCGACTGGGGGGAAGAGAGAATGCGACTGGGAGGAAGAGAGAAAGCGACTGGGGGGAAGAGAGAGAGCAACTGGGGGGAAGAGAGAGAGTGACGGGGGGAAGAGAGAGAGCGACAGGTGGGAAGAGAAAGAGCGACTGGGGGGAAGAGAGAGAGTGACGGCGGGGAAGAGACAGAGCGACTGGGGGGAAGAGAGAGAGCGACTGGGGGAAGAGAGAGAGCTACTGGGGGGAAGAGAGAGGGCGACTGGGGGAAGAGAGAATGCGACTGGGAGGAAGAGAGAAAGCGACTGGGGGGAAGAGAGAGAGCGACTGGGGGGAAGAGAGAGAGCGACTGGGGGGAAGAGAGAGAGCGACTGGGGGAAGAGAGAGAGCGACTGGGGGGAAGAGAGAGAGCGACTGGGGGGAAGAGAGAGCGCGACGGGGGGAAGAGAGAGAGCGACTGGGGGAAGAGAGAGAGCGACTCGGGGGAAGAGAGAGAGCGACTGGGGGGAAGAGAGAGAGCGACTGGGGGGAAGAGAGAGAGCGACTGGGGGGAAGTGAGAGAGCGACTGGGAGGAAGAGAGAGAGAGCGACTGGGGGGAAGAGAGAGAGCGACTGGGGGGAAGAGAGAGAGCGACTGGCCAGAAGACAGAGAGCGACTGGGGCAAAGAGAGAGAGCGACTGGGGGGAAGAGAGAGAGCGACTGGGGGGAAGACAGAGAGCGACTGGGGGGAAGAGAGAGAGCGACTGGGAGGAAGAGAGAGAGAGCGACTGGGGGGAAGAGAGAGAGCGACTGGGGGGAAGAGAGAGAGCGACTGGCCAGAAGACAGAGAGCGACTGGGGCAAAGAGAGAGAGCGACTGGGGGGAAGAGAGAGAGCGACTGGGGGGAAGACAGAGAGCGACTGGGGGGAAGAGAGAGAGCGACTGGAGGGAAGAGTGAGAGCGTGTGGGGGGAAGAGAGAGAGCGACTGGGGGGAAGAGAGAGAGCGACTCGGGGGAAGAGAGAGAGCGACTGGGGGGAAGAGAGTGAGGGACTGGGGGGAAGAGAGAGAGCGACTGGGGGAAGAGAGAGAGCGACTGGGGTGAAGAGAGAGAGCGACTGGGGGGAAGAGAGAGAGCGACTGGGGGGAAGAGAGAGAGCGACTGGGGGGAAGAGAGAGCGCGACGGGGGGAAGAGAGAGAGCGACTGGGGGGAAGAGAGAGAGCGACTGGGGGGAAGAGAGAGAGCGACTGGGGGAAGAGAGAGAGAGCGACTGGGGGGAAGAGAGAGAGCGACTGGGGGGAAGACAGAGAGCGACTGGGGGGAAGAGAGAGAGCGACTGGAGGGAAGAGAGAGAGCGTGTGGGGGGAAGAGAGAGAGCGACTGGGGGGAAGAGAGAGAGCGACTGGGGGGAAGTGAGAGAGCGACTGGGGGGAAGAGAGTGATGGACTGGGGGGAAGAGAGAGAGTGACTGGGGGGAAGAGAGAGAGCGACTGGGGGGAAGAGAGAGACAGACTGGTTGCGAAGAGAGAGAGCGACGGGGGTGAAGAGTGAGAGCAACTGGGGGGAAGAGAGAGGGCGCCTGGGGGGAAGAGAGCGAGCGACTGGGGGAAGAGAGAGAGCGACGGGGGGAAGAGAGAGAGTGACGGGACGAAGAGAGAGAGCGACAGGTGGGAAGAGAAAGAGCGACTGGGAGGAAGAGAGAGAACGACGGGGGGGAAGAGACAGAGCGACTGGGGGGAAGAGAGAGAGCGACTGGGGGGACGAGAGAGAGCGACTGGGGGGAAGAGAGAGAGCGACTGTGGGAAGAGAGAGAGCTACTGGGGGGAAGAGAGAGAGCGACTGGGGAGAAGAGAGAGAGCGACTGGGGGGGAGAGAGAAAGCGACTGGGGGGAAGAGAGAGAGCGACTGGGGGGAAGAGAGAGAGCGACTGGGGGGAAGAGAGAGAGCGACTGGGGGGAAGAGAGAGAGCGACTGGGGGGAAGAGAGAGAGCGACTGGGGGGAAGAGAGAGCGCGACGGGGGGAAGAGAGAGAGCGACTGGGGGGAAGAGAGAGAGCGGCTGGGGGGAAGAGAGAGAGCGACGAGGGGGAAGAGAGAGAGCGACTGGGGGGAAGAGAGAGAGCGACTGGGGGGAAGAGAGAGAGCGACTGGGGGGAAGAGAGAGAGGGACTGGGGGGAAGAGAGAGCGACTGGGGGGAAGAGAGAGAGCGACTGGGGGGAAGAGAGAGAGCGAAGGGGGAAGAGAGAGAGCGACAGGGGGGAAGAGAGAGAGCGACTGGGGGGAAGAGACAGAGTGACGGGGGGAAGAGACAGAGCGACTGGGGGGAAGAGAGAGAGTGACTGGGGGGAAGAGAGAGAGAGCGATTGGGGGGAAGAGAGAGAGCGACTGGGGGGAAGACATTGAGCGTCTGGGGGGAAGAGAGAGAGCGACTGGGGGGAAGAGAGAGAGCGACGGGGGGAATAGAGAGAGCAACGGGGGGAAGAGAGAGAGCGACAGGGGGGAAGAGAGAGAGCGACTGGGGGGAAGAGAGAGAGTGACGGGGGGAAGAGACAGAGCGACTGCGCGGAAGAGAGAGAGTGACTGGGGGGAAGAGAGAGAGAGCGATTGGGAGGAATAGAGAGAGAGCGACTTGGGTGAAGAGAGAGAGAGCGACTGGGAGGAAGAGAGAGAGAGCGACTGGGGGGAAGAGAGAGAGCGACTGGGGGGAAGAGAGAGAGCGACTGGCCAGCAGACAGAGAGCGACAGGGGCAAAGAGCGAGAGCGACTGGGGGGAAGAGAGAGATCAACTGGGGGGAAGAGAGAGAGCGACTGGGGGGAAGAGAGAGAGCGACTGGAGGGAAGAGAGAGAGCGTGTGGGGGGGGGGAGAGAGAGCGACTGGGGGGAAGAGAGAGCGACTGGGGGGAAGAGAGTGAGGGACTGGGGGGAAGAGAGAGAGTGACTGGGGGGAAGAGAGAGAGCGACTGGGGGGAAGAGAGAGACAGACTGGTTGGGAAGAGAGAGAGCGACGGGGGTGAAGAGTGAGAGCAACTGGGGGGAAGAGAGGGAGCGCCTGGGGGGAAGAGAGAGAGCGACTGGGGGAAGAGAGAGAGCGACAGGTGGGAAGAGAAAGAGCGACTGGGGGGAAGAGAGAGAGCGACTGGGGGAAGAGAGAGAGCTCCTGGGGGGAAGAGAGAGAGCGACTGGGGGGAAGAGAGAGAGCGACTGGGTGGAAGAGAGAGAGCGACTGGGGGAAGAGAGAGAGCTACTGGGGGATGAGAGAGGGCGACTGGGGGGAAGAGAGAATGCGACTGGGAGGAAGAGAGAAAGCGACTGGGGGGGAAGAGAGAGAGCAACTGGGGGGAAGAGAGAGAGTGACGGGGGGAAGAGAGAGAGCGACAGGTGGGAAGAGAAAGAGCGACTGGGGGGGAGAGAGAGAGTGACGGGGGGGAGGAGACAGAGCGACTGGGGGGAAGAGAGAGAGCGACTGGGGGAAGAGAGAGAGCTACTGGGGGGAAGAGAGAGGGCGACTGGGGGGAAGAGAGAGAGCGACTGGCCAGAAGACAGTGAGAGCGACTGGGGCAAAGAGAGAGAGCGACTGGGGGGAAGAGAGAGAGCGACTGGGGGGAAGACAGAGAGCGACTGGGGGGAAGAGAGAGAGCGACTGGAGGGAAGAGTGAGAGCGTGTGGGGGGAAGAGAGAGAGCGACTGGGGGGAAGAGAGAGAGCGACTCGGGGGAAGAGAGAGAGCGACTGGGGGGAAGAGAGTGAGGGACTGGGGGGAAGAGAGAGAGCGACTGGGGGAAGAGAGAGAGCGACTGGGGTGAAGAGAGAGAGCGACTGGGGGGAAGAGAGAGAGCGACAGGTGGGAAGAGAAAGAGCGACTGGGGGGAAGAGAGAGAGCGACTGGGGGAAGAGAGAGAGCTCCTGGGGGGAAGAGAGAGAGCGACTGGGGGGAAGAGAGAGAGCGACTGGGTGGAAGAGAGAGAGCGACTGGGGGAAGAGAGAGAGCTACTGGGGGATGAGAGAGGGCGACTGGGGGGAAGAGAGAATGCGACTGGGAGGAAGAGAGAAAGCGACTGGGGGGGAAGAGAGAGAGCAACTGGGGGGAAGAGAGAGAGTGACGGGGGGAAGAGAGAGAGCGACAGGTGGGAAGAGAAAGAGCGACTGGGGGGAAGAGAGAGAGTGACGGGGGGGAGGAGACAGAGCGACTGGGGGGAAGAGAGAGAGCGACTGGGGGAAGAGAGAGAGCTACTGGGGGGAAGAGAGAATGCGACTGGGAGGAAGAGAGAAAGCGACTGGGGGAAGAGAGAGAGCGACTTGGGGGAAGAGAGAGAGTGACTGGGGGGAAGAGAGAGAGCGACTGGGGGAAGAGAGAGAGCGACTGGGGGGAAGAGAGAGAGCGACTGGCCAGAAGACAGAGAGCGACTGGAGCAAAGAGAGAGAGCGACTGGGGGGAAGAGAGAGAGCGACTGGGGGGAAGACAGAGAGCGACTGGGGGGAAGAGAGAGAGCGACTGGAGGGAAGAGTGAGAGCGTGTGGGGGGAAGAGAGAGAGCGACTGGGGGGAAGAGAGAGAGCGACTCGGGGGAAGAGAGAGAGCGACTGGGGGGAAGAGAGTGAGGGACTGGGGGGAAGAGAGAGAGCGACTGGGGGAAGAGAGAGAGCGACTGGGGTGAAGAGAGAGAGCGACTGGGGGGAAGAGAGAGAGCGACTGGGGGGAAGAGAGAGAGCGACTGGGGGGAAGAGAGAGCGCGACGGGGGGAAGAGAGAGAGCGACTGGGGGGAAGAGAGAGAGCGACTGGGGGGAAGAGAGAGAGCGACTGGGGGAAGAGAGAGAGCGACTGGGGGGAAGAGAGAGAGCGACTGGGGGGAAGACAGAGAGCGACTGGGGGGAAGAGAGAGAGCGACTGGAGGGAAGAGAGAGAGCGTTTGGGGGAAGAGAGAGAGCGACTGGGGGGAAGAGAGAGAGCGACTGGGGGGAAGTGAGAGAGCGACTGGGGGGAAGAGAGTGATGGACTGGGGGGAAGAGAGAGAGTGACTGGGGGGAAGAGAGAGAGCGACTGGGGGGAAGAGAGAGACAGACTGGTTGCGAAGAGAGAGAGCGACGGGGGTGAAGAGTGAGAGCAACTGGGGGGAAGAGAGAGGGCGCCTGAGGGGAAGAGAGCGAGCGACTGGGGGAAGAGAGAGAGCGACGGGGGGGAAGAGAGAGAGTGACGGGACGAAGAGAGAGAGCGACAGGTGGGAAGAGAAAGAGCGACTGGGAGGAAGAGAGAGAACGACGGGGGGGAAGAGACAGAGCGACTGGGGGGAAGAGAGAGAGCGACTGGGGGGACGAGAGAGAGCGACTGGGGGGAAGAGAGAGAGCGACTGTGGGAAGAGAGAGAGCTACTGGGGGGAAGAGAGAGAGCGACTGGGGAGAAGAGAGAGAGCGACTGGGGGGGGAGAGAGAAAGCGACTGGGGGGAAGAGAGAGAGCGACTGGGGGGAAGAGAGAGAGCGACTGGGGGGAAGAGAGAGAGCGACTGGGGGGAAGAGAGAGAGCGACTGGGGGGAAGAGAGAGAGCGACTGGGGGGAAGAGAGAGCGCGACGGGGGGAAGAGAGAGAGCGACTGGGGGGAAGAGAGAGAGCGGCTGGGGGGAAGAGAGAGAGCGACGAGGGGGAAGAGAGAGAGCGACTGGGGGGAAGAGAGAGAGCGACTGGGGGGAAGAGAGAGAGCGACTGGGGGGAAGAGAGAGAGGGACTGGGGGGAAGAGAGAGCGACTGGGGGGAAGAGAGAGAGCGACTGGGGGGAAGAGAGAGAGCGAAGGGGGAAGAGAGAGAGCGACAGGGGGGAAGAGAGAGAGCGACTGGGGGGAAGAGACAGAGTGACGGGGGGAAGAGACAGAGCGACTGGGGGGAAGAGAGAGAGTGACTGGGGGGAAGAGAGAGAGAGCGATTGGGGGGAAGAGAGAGAGCGACTGGGGGGAAGACATTGAGCGTCTGGGGGGAAGAGAGAGAGCGACTGGGGGGAAGAGAGAGAGCGACGGGGGGAATAGAGAGAGCAACGGGGGGAAGAGAGAGAGCGACAGGGGGGAAGAGAGAGAGCGACTGGGGGGAAGAGAGAGAGTGACGGGGGGAAGAGACAGAGCGACTGCGCGGAAGAGAGAGAGTGACTGGGGGGAAGAGAGAGAGAGCGATTGGGAGGAATAGAGAGAGAGCGACTTGGGTGAAGAGAGAGAGAGCGACTGGGAAGAAGAGAGAGAGAGCGACTGGGGGGAAGAGAGAGAGCGACTGGGGGGAAGAGAGAGAGCGACTGGCCAGCAGACAGAGAGCGACAGGGGCAAAGAGCGAGAGCGACTGGGGGGAAGAGAGAGATCAACTGGGGGGAAGAGAGAGAGCGACTGGGGGGAAGAGAGAGAGCGACTGGAGGGAAGAGAGAGAGCGTGTGGGGGGGGGAGAGAGAGCGACTGGGGGGAAGAGAGAGCGACTGGGGGGAAGAGAGTGAGGGACTGGGGGGAAGAGAGAGAGTGACTGGGGGGAAGAGAGAGAGCGACTGGGGGGAAGAGAGAGACAGACTGGTTGGGAAGAGAGAGAGCGACGGGGGTGAAGAGTGAGAGCAACTGGGGGGAAGAGAGGGAGCGCCTGGGGGGAAGAGAGAGAGCGACTGGGGGAAGAGAGAGAGCGACAGGTGGGAAGAGAAAGAGCGACTGGGGGGA
Organism: Somniosus microcephalus; assembly: GCF_052327205.1. NCBI lineage: Eukaryota > Metazoa > Chordata > Chondrichthyes > Squaliformes > Somniosidae > Somniosus > Somniosus microcephalus. The sequence continues at coordinate 101,805,933 of NC_140993.1, read as the reverse complement.
AGAGAGAGAGCGACTGGGGGAAGAGAGAGAGCTCCTGGGGGGAAGAGAGAGAGCGACTGGGGGGAAGAGAGAGAGCGACTGGGTGGAAGAGAGAGAGCGACTGGGGGAAGAGAGAGAGCTACTGGGGGATGAGAGAGGGCGACTGGGGGGAAGAGAGAATGCGACTGGGAGGAAGAGAGAAAGCGACTGGGGGGGAAGAGAGAGAGCAACTGGGGGGAAGAGAGAGAGTGACGGGGGGAAGAGAGAGAGCGACAGGTGGGAAGAGAAAGAGCGACTGGGGGGAAGAGAGAGAGTGACGGGGGGGAGGAGACAGAGCGACTGGGGGGAAGAGAGAGAGCGACTGGGGGAAGAGAGAGAGCTACTGGGGGGAAGAGAGAGGGCGACTGGGGGGAAGAGAGAATGCGACTGGGAGGAAGAGAGAAAGCGACTGGGGGAAGAGAGAGAGCGACTTGGGGGAAGAGAGAGAGCGACTGGGGGGAAGAGAGAATGCGACTGGGGGGAAGAGAGAGAGCGACTGGGGGAAGAGAGAGAGCGACTGGGGGGAAGAGAGAGAGCGACTGGGGGGAAGAGAGAGCGCGACGGGGGAAGAGAGAGAGCGACTGGGGGAAGAGAGAGAGCGACTGGGGGGAAGTGAGAGAGCGACTCGGGGGAAGAGAGAGAGCGACTGGGGGGAAGAGAGAGAGCGACTGGGGGGAAGAGAGAGAGCGACTGGGGGGAAGAGAGAGAGCGACTGGCGGGAAGAGAGAGAGCGACTGGGGGGAAGAGAGAGAGCTCCTGGGGGGAAGAGAGTGAGCGACTGGGGGGAAGAGAGATAGCGACTGGGGGGAAGAGAGAGAGGGACTGGGGGAAGAGAGAGCGACTGGGGGGAAGAGAGAGAGCGACTGGGGGGAAGTGAGAGAGTGACTGGGGGGAAGAGAGAGAGCGCCTGGGGGGAAGAGAGAGAGCGACTGAGGGGAAGAGAGAGAGCGACGGGGGGAATAGAGGGAGCGACAGGTGGGAAGAGAAAGAGCGACTGGGGGGAAGAGAGAGAGTGACGGGGGGGAGAGACAGAGCGACTGGGGGGAAGAGAGAGAACGACTGGGGGGAAGACAGAGAGCGACTGGGTGGAAGAGAGAGAGCGACTGGGGGAAGAGAGAGAGCTACTGGGGGAAAGAGAGAGAGCGACTGGGGGGAAGAGAGAGGCAGACTGGTTGGGAAGAGAGAGAGCGACGGGGGTGAAGAGTGAGAGCAACTGGGGGGAAGAGAGAGAGCGCCTGGGGGGAAGAGAGGGAGCGACTGGGGGAAGAGAGAGAGCGACGGGGGGAAGAGAGAGAGCGACGGGGGGAAGAGAGAGAGTGACGGGGGGAAGAGAGAGAGCGACAGGTGGGAATAGAAAGAGCGACTGGGGGGAAGAGAGAGAGTGACGGGGGGGAAGAGACAGAGCGACTGGGGGGAAGAGAGAGAGCGACTGGGGGGAAGAGAGAGAGCGACTGGGTGGAAGAGAGAGAGCGACTGGGGGAAGAGAGAGAGCTACTGGGGGGAAGAGAGAGTGCGACTGGGGGGAAGATAGAATGCGACTGGGAGGAAGAGAGAAAGCGACTGGGGGGAAGAGAGAGAGCGACTGGGGGGAAGAGAGAGAGCGACTGGGGGGAAGAGAGAGAGCGACTGGGGGAAGAGAGAGAGCGACTGGGGGGAAGAGAGAGAGCGACTGGGGGGAAGAGAGAGCGCGACGGGGGGAAGAGAGAGAGCGACTGGGGGAAGAGAGAGAGCGACTGGGGGAAGAGAGAGCGACTCGGGGGAAGAGAGAGAGCGACTGGGGGGAAGAGAGAGAGCGACTGGGGGGAAGAGAGAGAGCGACTGGGGGGAAGAGAGAGAGCGACTGGGGGGAAGAGAGAAAGCGACTGGGGGGTAGAGAGAGAGCGACTGGGGGGAAGAGAGTGAGCGACTGGGGGGAAGAGAGATAGGGACTGGGGGGAAGAGAGAGAGGGACTGGGGGAAGAGAGAGCGACTGGGGGGAAGAGAGAGAGCGACTGGGGGGAAGTGAGAGAGTGACTGGGGGGAAGAGAGAGAGCGCCTGGGGGGAAGAGAGAGAGCGACTGAGGGGAAGAGAGAGAGCGACGGGGGGAATAGAGAGAGCTACGGGGGGAGGAGAGAGAGCGACAGGGGGAAAGAGAGAGAGCGACTGGGGGGAAGAGAGAGAGTGACGGGGGGAAGAGACAGAGCGACTGTGGGGAAGAGAGAGAGTGACTGGGGGGAAGAGAGAGAGAGCGATTGGTGGGAAGAGAGAGAGCGACTGGGGCGAAGAGAGAGCGACAGGGGGGAAGAGAGAGAGCGACTGGGGGGAAGAGAGAGAATGACTGTGGGGAAGAGAGAGAGCGACGGGGGGAAGAGAGAGAGCGACGGGGGGAAGAGAGAGAGCGACTGGGGGAAGGGAGAGAGCGACTGGGGGGAAGAGAGAGAGCGACTGGGGCGAAGAGAGAGAGCGACTGGGGGAAGAGAGAGAGCGACTGGGGGGAAGATAGAGAGCGACTGGGGGGAAGAGAGAGAGCGACTGGGGGGAGGAGAGAGAGCGACTGGGGGGAAGAGGCAGAGCAACTGGGGGGAAGAGAGAGAGAGTGACTGGGGGTAAGAGAGAGAGCGACTGGGGGTAAGAGAGAGAGCGACTGGGGGGAAGAGAGAGAGCGACGGGGGGAAGAGAGAGAGCGACGGGGGGAAGAGAGAGAGCGACAGAGGGGAAGAGAGAGAGCGACTGGGGGGAAGAGAGAGAGCGACGGGGGGAAGAGAGATAGCGACTGGGGGGAAGAGAGAGAGTGACTGGGGGAAGAGAGAGAGCGACGGGGGGAAGAGAGAGAGCGACGGGGGGAAGAGAGAGAGCGACTGGGGGAAGAGAGAGAGCGACTGGGGAAGAGAGAGAGCGACTGGGGGAAGAGAGAGAGCGACTGGGGGGAAGAGAGAGAGCGACTGGGGGGAAGAGGGAGAGCGACTGGGGGGAAGAGAGAGAGCGACTGGGGGGAAGAGAGAGAGCGACTGGGGGGAAGAGAGAGAGAGCGACTGGGGGTAAGAGAAAGAGCGACTGGGGGGAAGGGAGAGAGCGAATGGGGGGAAGAGAGAAAGCGACTGGGGGGAAGAGAGAGAGCGACTGGGGGAAGAGAGAGAGCGACTGGGGGGAAGAGAGAGAGCGACTGGGGGGAAGAGAGAGAGAGCGACTGGGGGGAAGAGAGAGAGAGCGACTAGGGGAAGAGAGAGAGAGCGACTGGGTGGAAGAGAGAGAGAGCGACTGGGGGGAACAGAGAGAGCGATTGGGGGGAAGAGAGAGAGAGCGACTTGGGTGAAGAGAGAGAGAGCGACTGGGAGGAAGAGAGAGAGAGCGACTGGGGGGAAGAGAGAGAGCGACTGGGGGGAAGAGAGAGAGCGACTGGCCAGAAGACAGAGAGCGACTGGGGCAAAGAGAGAGAGCGACTGGGGGGAAGAGAGAGAGCGACTGGGGGGAAGACAGAGAGCGACTGGGGGGAAGAGAGAGAGCGACTGGAGGGAAGAGTGAGAGCGTGTGGGGGGAAGAGAGAGAGCGACTGGGGGGAAGAGAGAGAGCGACTCGGGGGAAGAGAGAGAGCGACTGGGGGGAAGAGAGTGAGGGACTGGGGGGAAGAGAGAGAGCGACTGGGGAAAGAGAGAGAGCGACTGGGGGGAAGAGAGAGAGCGACTGGGGGGAAGAGAGAGAGCGACTGGGGGGAAGAGAGAGAGCGACTGGGGGGAAGAGAGAGAGCCACTGGGGGTAAGAGAGAGAGCGACTGGGGGGAAGAGACAGCGCGACGGGGGGAAGAGAGAGAGCGACTGGGGGGAAGAGAGAGAGCGACTGGGGGGAAGAGAGAGAGCGACTGGGGGGAAGAGAGAGAGCGACTGGGGGGAAGAGAGAGAGCGACTGGGGGGAAGAGAGAGAGCGACTGGGGGGAAGAGAGAGAGCGACTGGGGGTAAGAGAGAGAGCGACTGGGGGGAAGAGAGAGAGGGACTGGGGGGAAGAGAGAGCGACTGGGGGGAAGAGAGAGAGCGACTGGGGGGAAGAGAGAGAGTGACTGGGGGAAGAGAGAGAGCGCTTGGGGGAAAGAGAGAGCGACTGGGGGGAAGAGAGAGAGCGACGGGGGGAATAGAGAGAGCGACGGGGGAAGAGAGAGAGCGACTGGGGGGAAGAGAGAGAGTGACTGGGGGGAAGAGAGAGAGCGACGGGGGGAATAGAGAGAGCGACGGGGGTAAGAGAGAGAGCGACTCGGGGGAAGAGAGAGAGTGACGGGGGGAAGAGACAGAGCGACTGGTGGGAAGAGAGAGAGTGTCTGGGGGGAAGAGAGAGAGAGCGATTGGGGGGAAGAGAGAGAGAGCGACTTGGATGAAGAGAGAGAGAGCGACTGGGAGGAAGAGAGAGAGAGCGACTGGGGGGAAGAGAGAGAGCGACTGGGGGGAAGAGAGAGAGCGACTGGCCAGAAGACAGAGAGCGACTGGGGCAAAGAGGAGAGCGACTGGGGGGAAGAGAGAGAGCGACTTGGGGGGAAGAGAGAGAGCGACTGGGGGGAAGAGAGAGAGCGACTGGAGGGAAGAGAGAGAGCGTGTGGGGGGGAGAGAGACAGCGACTGGGGGGAAGAGAGAATGTGACTGGGAGGAAGAGAGAAAGCGACTGGGGGGAAGAGAAAGAGCGACTGGGGGGAAGAGAGAGAGCGACTGGGGGGAAGAGAGAGAGCGACTGGGGGAAGAGAGAGAGCGACGGGGGGAAGAGAGAGAGCGACTGGGGGGAAGAGAGAGCGCGACGGGGGGAAGACAGAGAGCGACTGGGGGAAGAGAGAGAGCGACTGGGGGGAAGAGAGAGAGCGACTCGGGGGAAGAGAGAGAGCCACTGGGGGGAAGAGAGAGAGCGACTGGGGGGAAGAGAGAGAGCGACTGGGGGGAAGAGAGAGAGCGACTGGGGGGAAGAGAGAGCGACTGGGGGAAGAGAGAGAGCGACTGGGGGGAAGAGAGGGAGCGACTGGGGGGAAGAGAGAGAGGGACTGGGGGGAAGAGAGAGCGACTGGGGGGAAGAGAGAGAGCGACTGGGGGGAAGTGAGAGAGTGACTGGGGGGAAGAGAGGGAGCGCCTGAGGGGAACAGAGAGAGCGACTGGGGGGAAGAGAGAGAGCGACGGGGGGAATAGAGAGAGCAACGGGGGGAAGAGAGAGAGCGACAGGGGGGAAGAGAGAGAGCGACTGGGGGGAGAGAGAGAGTGACTGGGGGGAAGAGAGAGAGAGCGATTGGGGGGAAGAGAGAGAGCGACTGGGGGGAAGAGAGAGAGCGCCTGGGGGGAAGAGAGAGAGCGACTGGCGGGAAGAGAGTGAGCGACGGGGGGAATAGAGAGAGCGATGGGAGGAAGAGAGAGAGCGACAGGGGGGAAGAGAGAGAGCGCATGGGGGAAAGAGAGAGAGTGACGGGGGGAAGAGACAGAGCGACAGGGGGGAAGAGAGAGAGTGACTGGGGGGAAGAGAGAGAGAGCGATTGGGGGGAAGAGAGAGAGCGACTGGGGGGAAGAGAGAGAGCGACTGGCCAGAAGACAGAGAGCGACTGGGGCAAAGAGAGAGAGCGACTGGGGGGAAGAGAGAGAGCGACTGGGGGGAAGAGAGAGAGCGACTGGGGGGAAGAGAGAGAGCGACTGGAGGGAAGAGAGAGAGCGTGTGGGGGGGAGAGAGAGAGCGTGTGGGGTGAGAGAGAGAGCGACTGGGGGGAAGAGAGAGAGCGACTGGGGGGAAGAGAGTGAGGGACTGGGGGGAAGAGAGAGAGTGACTGGGGGGATGAGAGAGAGCGACTGGGGGGAAGAGAGAGACAGACTGGTTGGGAAGAGAGAGAGCGACGGGGGTGAAGAGTGAGAGCGACTGGGGGGAAGAGAGAGGGCGCCTGGGGGGAAGAGAGAGAGCGACTGGGGGAAGAGAGAGAGCGACGGGTGGAAGAGAGAGAGTGACGGGGGGAAGAGAGAGAGCGACAGGTGGGAAGAGAAAGAGCGACTGGGGGGAAGAGAGAGAGTAACGGGGGGGAAGAGACAGAGCGACTGGGGGGAAGAGAGAGAGCGACTGGGGGGAAGAGAGAGAGTGCTTGGGGGAAAGAGAGAGCGACTGGGGGGAAGCGAGAGAGCGACGGGGGGAAAAGAGACAGCGACGGGGGGAAGAGAGAGAGCGACAGGGGGGAAGAGAGAGAGCGACTGGGGGGAAGAGAGAGAGTGACGGGGGGAAGAGACAGAGCGACTGGGGGGAAGAGAGAGGGTGACTGGGGGGAAGAGACAGAGAGCGATTGGGCGGAAGAGAGAGAGCGACTGGGGGGAAGAGAGAGAGCGCTTGGGGGAAAGAGAGAGCGACTGGGGGGAAGAGAGAGAGCGACGGGGGGAATAGAGACAGCGACGGGGGGAAGAGAGAGAGCGACAGGGGGGAAGAGAGAGAGCGACTGGGGGGAAGAGAGAGAGTGACCGGGGAAGAGACAGAGCGACTGGGGGGAAGAGAGAGAGTGATTGGGGGGAAGAGAGAGAGAGCGATTGGGGGGAAGAGACAGAGCGACTGGGGGGAAGAGAGAGAGAGCGCCTGGGGGGAAGAGAGAGAGCGACTGGGGGGAAGAGAGAGAGCGACGGGGGGAATAGAGAGAGCGACGGGGGAAGAGAGAGAGCGACTGGGGGGAAGAGAGAGAGTGACTGGGGGGAAGAGAGAGAGCGACGGGGGGAATAGAGAGAGCGACGGGGGGAAGAGAGAGAGCGACAGGGGGGAAGAGAGAGAGCGACTGGGGTGAAGAGAGAGAGTGACGGGGGGAAGAGACAGAGCGACTGGTGGGAAGAGAGAGAGTGTCTGGGGGGAAGAGAGAGAGAGCGATTGGGGGGAAGAGAGAGAGAGCGACTTGGATGAAGAGAGAGAGAGCGACTGGGAGGAAGAGAGAGAGAGCGACTGGGGGGAAGAGAGAGAGCGACTGGGGGGAAGAGAGAGAGCGACTGGCCAGAAGACAGAGAGTGACTGGGGCAAAGAGGAGAGCGACTGGGGGGAAGAGAGAGAGCGACTTGTGGGGAAGAGAGAGAGCGACTGGGGGGAAGAGAGAGAGCGACTGGAGGGAAGAGAGAGAGCGTGTGGGGGTGAGAGAGACAGCGACTGGGGGGAAGAGAGAATGTGACTGGGAGGAAGAGAGAAAGCGACTGGGGGGAAGAGAAAGAGCGACTGGGGGGAAGAGAGAGAGCGACTGGGGGGAAGAGAGAGAGCGACTGGGGGAAGAGAGAGAGCGACGGGGGGAAGAGAGAGAGCGACTGGGGGGAAGAGAGAGCGCGACGGGGGGAAGAGAGAGAGCGACTGGGGGAAGAGAGAGAGCGACTGGGGGGAAGAGAGAGAGCGACTCGGGGGAAGAGAGAGAGCGACTGGGGGGAAGAGAGAGAGCGACTGGGGGTAGAGAGAGCGACTGGGGGAAGAGAGAGAGCGCCTGGGGGGAAGAGAGGGAGCGACTGGGGGGAAGAGAGAGAGGGACTGGGGGGAAGAGAGAGCGACAGGGGGGAAGAGAGAGAGCGACTGGGGGGAAGTGAGAGAGTGACTGGGGGGAAGAGAGAGAGCGCCTGAGGGGAACAGAGAGAGCGACTGGGGGGAAGAGAGAGAGCGACGGGGGGAATAGAGAGAGCAACGGGGGGAAGAGAGAGAGCGACACGGGGGAAGAGAGAGAGCGACTGGGGGGAGAGAGAGAGTGACTGGGGGGAAGAGAGAGAGAGCGATTGGGGGGAAGAGAGAGAGCGACTGGGGGGAAGAGAGAGAGCGCCTGGGGGGAAGAGAGAGAGCGACTGGCGGGAAGAGAGAGAGCGACGGGGGGAATAGAGAGAGCGATGGGAGGAAGAGAGAGAGCGACAGGGGGGAAGAGAGAGAGCGACTGGGGGAAAGAGAGAGAGTGACGGGGGGAAGAGACAGAGCGACAGGGGGGAAGAGAGAGAGTGACTGGGGGGAAGAGAGAGAGAGCGATTGGGGGGAAGAGAGAGAGCGACTGGGGGGAAGAGAGAGAGCGACTGGCCAGAAGACAGAGAGCGACTGGGGCAAAGAGAGAGAGCGACTGGGGGGAAGAGAGAGAGCGACTGGGGGGAAGAGAGAGAGCGACTGGGGGGAAGAGAGAGAGCGACTGGAGGGAAGAGAGAGAGCGTGTGGGGGGGAGAGAGAGAGCGTGTGGGGGTGAGAGAGAGAGCGACTGGGGGGAAGAGAGAGAGCAACTGGGGGGAAGAGAGTGAGGGACTGGGGGGAAGAGAGAGAGTGACTGGGGGGAAGAGAGAGAGCGACTGGGGGGAAGAGAGAGACAGACTGGTTGGGAAGAGAGAGAGCGACGGGGGTGAAGAGTGAGAGCGACTGGGGGGAAGAGAGAGGGCGCCTGGGGGGAAGAGAGAGAGCGACTGGGGGAAGAGAGAGAGCGACGGGTGGAAGAGAGAGAGTGACGGGGGGAAGAGAGAGAGCGACAGGTGGGAAGAGAAAGAGCGACTGGGGGGAAGAGAGAGAGTAACGGGGGGGAAGAGACAGAGCGACTGGGGGGAAGAGAGAGAGCGACTGGGGGGAAGAGAGAGAGTGCTTGGGGGAAAGAGAGAGCGACTGGGGGGAAGCGAGAGAGTGACGGGGGGAAAAGAGACAGCGACGGGGGGAAGAGAGAGAGCGACAGGGGGGAAGAGAGAGAGTGACTGGGGGGAAGAGAGAGAGTGACGGGGGGAAGAGACAGAGCGACTGGGGGGAAGAGAGAGGGTGACTGGGGGGAAGAGACAGAGAGCGATTGGGGGGAAGAGAGAGAGCGACTGGGGGGAAGAGAGAGAGCGCTTGGGGGAAAGAGAGAGCGACTGGGGGGAAGAGAGAGAGCGACGGGGGGAATAGAGACAGCGACGGGGGGAAGAGAGAGAGCGACAGGGGGGAAGAGAGAGAGCGACTGGGGGGAAGAGAGAGAGTGACGGGGGGAAGAGACAGAGCGACTGGGGGGAAGAGAGAGAGTGATTGGGGGGAAGAGAGAGAGAGCGATTGGGGGGAAGAGAGAGAGCGACTGGGGGGAAGAGAGAGAGAGCGCCTGGGGGGAAGAGAGAGAGCGACTGGGGGGAAGAGAGAGAGCGACGGGGGGAATAGAGAGAGCGACGGGGGAAGAGAGAGAGCGACTGGGGGGAAGAGAGAGAGTGACTGGGGGGAAGAGAGAGAGCGACGGGGGGAATAGAGAGAGCGACGGGGGGAAGAGAGAGAGCGACAGGGGGGAAGAGAGAGAGCGACTGGGGTGAAGAGAGAGAGTGACGGGGGGAAGAGACAGAGCGACTGGTGGGAAGAGAGAGAGTGTCTGGGGGGAAGAGAGAGAGCGATTGGGGGGAAGAGAGAGATAGCGACTTGGGTGAAGAGAGAGAGAGCGACTGGGAGGAAGAGAGAGAGAGCGACTGGGGGGAAGAGAGAGAGCGACTGGGGGGAAGAGAGAGAGCGACTGGCCAGAAGACAGAGAGCGACTGGGGCAAAGAGGAGAGCGACTGGGGGGAAGAGAGAAAGCGACTTGGGGGGAAGAGAGAGAGCGACTGGGGGGAAGAGAGAGAGCGACTGGAGGGAACAGAGAGAGCGTGTGGAGGGGAGAGAGACAGCGACTGGGGGGAAGAGAGAATGTGACTGGGAGGAAGAGAGAGAGGGACTGGGGGGAAGAGAGAGCGACTGGGGGGAAGAGAGAGAGCGACTGGGGGGAAGTGAGAGAGTGACTGGGGGGAAGAGAGAGAGCGCCTGAGGGGAACAGAGAGAGCGACTGGGGGGAAGAGAGAGAGCGACGGGGGGAATAGAGAGAGCAACGGGGGGAAGAGAGAGAGCGACAGGGGGGAAGAGAGAGAGCGACTGGGGGGAAGAGAGAGAGTGACTGGGGGGAAGAGAGAGAGAGCGATTGGGGGGAAGAGAGAGAGCGACTGGGGGGAAGAGAGAGAGCGCCTGGGGGGAAGAGAGAGAGCGACTGGCGGGAAGAGAGAGAGCGACGGGAGGAATAGAGAGAGCGATGGGAGGAAGAGAGAGAGCGACAAGGTGGAAGAGAGAGAGCGACTGGGGGAAAGAGAGAGATTGACGGGGGGAAGAGACAGAGCGACAGGGGGGAAGAGAGAGAGTGACTGGGGGGAAGAGAGAGAGAGCGATTGGGGGGAAGAGAGAGAGAGCGACTTGGGTGAAGAGAGAGAGAGCGACTGGGAGGAAGAGAGAGAGAGCGACTGGGGGGAAGAGAGAGAGCGACTGGGGGGAAGAGAGAGAGCGACTGGCCAGAAGACAGAGAGCGACTGGGGCAAAGAGAGAGAGCGACTGGGGGGAAGAGAGAGAGCGACTGGGGGGAAGAGAGAGAGCGACTGGGGGGAAGAGAGAGAGCGACTGGAGGGAAGAGAGAGAGCGACTGGGGGGAAGAGAGTGAGGGACTGGGGGGAAGAGAGAGAGTGACTGGGGGGAAGAGAGAGAGCGACTGGGGGGAAGAGAGAGACAGACTGGTTGGGAAGAGAGAGAGCGACGGGGGTGAAGAGTGAGAGCGACTGGGGGGAAGAGAGAGGGCGCCTGGGGGGAAGAGAGAGAGCGACTGGGGGAAGAGAGAGAGCGACGGGTGGAAGAGAGAGAGTGACGGGGGGAAGACAGAGAGCGACAGGTGGGAAGAGAAAGAGCGACTGTGGGGAAGAGAGAGAGTAACGGGGGGGAAGAGACAGAGCCACTGGGGGGAAGAGAGAGAGTGACTGGGGGGAAGAGAGAGAGCGACTGGGTGGAAGAGAGAGAGCGACTGGGGGAAGAGAGAGAGCGACTGGGGGGAAGAGAGAGAGCGACGGGGGGAACAGAGAATGCGACTGGGAGAAAGAGAGAAAGCGACTGGGGGGAAGAGAGAGAGCGACTGGGGGGAAGAGAGAGAGCGACTGGGGGGAAGAGAGAGAGCGACTGGGGGAAGAGAGAGAGCGACGGGTGGAAGAGAGAGAGTGACGGGGGGAAGAGAGAGAGCGACAGGTGGGAAGAGAAAGAGCGACTGGGGGGAAGAGAGAGAGTAACGGGGGGGAAGAGACAGAGCGACTGGGGGGAAGAGAGAGAGCGACTGGGGGGAAGAGAGAGAGTGCTTGGGGGAAAGAGAGAGCGACTGGGGGGAAGCGAGAGAGCGACGGGGGGAAAAGAGACAGCGACGGGGGGAAGAGAGAGAGCGACAGGGGGGAAGAGAGAGAGCGACTGGGGGGAAGAGAGAGAGTGACGGGGGGAAGAGACAGAGCGACTGGGGGGAAGAGAGAGGGTGACTGGGGGGAAGAGACAGAGAGCGATTGGGGGGAAGAGAGAGAGCGACTGGGGGGAAGAGAGAGAGCGCTTGGGGGAAAGAGAGAGCGACTGGGGGGAAGAGAGAGAGCGACGGGGGGAATAGAGACAGCGACGGGGGGAAGAGAGAGAGCGACAGGGGGTAAGAGAGAGAGCGACTGGGGGGAAGAGAGAGAGTGACGGGGGGAAGAGACAGAGCGACTGGGGGGAAGAGAGAGAGTGATTGGGGGGAAGAGAGAGAGAGCGATTGGGGGGAAGAGAGAGAGCGACTGGGGGGAAGAGAGAGAGAGCGCCTGGGGGGAAGAGAGAGAGCGACTGGGGGGAAGAGAGAGAGCAACGGGGGGAATAGAGAGAGCGACGGGGGAAGAGAGAGAGCGACTGGGGGGAAGAGAGAGAGTGACTGGGGGGAAGAGAGAGAGCGACGGGGGGAATAGAGAGAGCGACGGGGGGAAGAGAGAGAGCGACAGGGGGGAAGAGAGAGAGCGACTGGGGTGAAGAGAGAGAATGACGGGGGGAAGAGACAGAGCGACTGGTGGGAAGAGAGAGAGTGTCTGGGGGGAAGGGAGAGAGAGCGATTGGGGGGAAGAGAGAGATAGCGACTTGGGTGAAGAGAGAGAGAGCGACTGGGAGGAAGAGAGAGAGAGCGACTGGGGGGAAGAGAGAGAGCCACTGGGGGGAAGAGAGAGAGCGACTGGCCAGAAGACAGAGAGCGACTGGGGCAAAGAGGAGAGCGACTGGGGGGAAGAGAGAGAGCGACTTGGGGGGAAGAGAGAGAGCGACTGGGGGGAAGAGAGAGAGCGACTGGAGGGAACAGAGAGAGCGTGTGGGGGGGAGAGAGACAGCGACTGGGGGGAAGAGAGAATGTGACTGGGAGGAAGAGAGAAAGCGACTGGGGGGAAGAGAAAGAGCGACTGGGGGGAAGAGGGAGAGCGACTGGGGGGAAGAGAGAGAGCGACTGGGGGAAGAGAGAGAGCGACTGGGGGGAAGAGAGAGAGCGACTGGGGGGAAGAGAGTGCGCGACGGGGGAAGAGAGAGAGCGACTGGGGGAAGAGAGAGAGCGACTGGGGGGAAGAGAGAGAGCGACTCGGGGGAAGAGAGAGAGCGACTGGGGGGAAGAGAGAGAGCGACTGGGGGGAAGAGAGAGAGCGACTGGGGGGAAGAGAGAGAGCGACTGGGGGGAAGAGAGAGCGACTGGGGAAGAGAGAGAGCGACTGGGGGGAAGAGAGGGAGCGACTGGGGGGAAGAGAGAGAGGGACTGGGGGGAAGAGAGAGCGACTGGGGGGAAGAGAGAGAGCGACTGGGGGGAAGTGAGAGAGTGACTGGGGGGAAGAGAGAGAGCGCCTGAGGGGAACAGAGAGAGCGACTGGGGGGAAGAGAGAGAGCGACGGGGGGAATAGAGAGAGCAACGGGGGGAAGAGAGAGAGCGACAGGGGGGAAGAGAGAGAGCGACTGGGGGGAAGAGAGAGAGTGACTGGGGGGAAGAGAGAGAGAGCGATTGGGGGGAAGAGAGAGAGCGACTGGGGGGAAGAGAGAGAGCGCCTGGGGGGAAGAGAGAGAGCGACTGGCGGGAAGAGAGAGAGCGACGGGAGGAATAGAGAGAGCGATGGGAGGAAGAGAGAGAGCGACAGGGTGGAAGAGAGAGAGCGACTGGGGGAAAGAGAGAGAGTGACGGGGGGAAGAGACAGAGCGACAGGGGGGAAGAGAGAGAGTGACTGGGGGGAAGAGAGAGAGAGCGATTGGGGGAAGAGAGAGAGAGCGACTTGGGTGAAGAGAGAGAGAGCGACTGGGAGGAAGAGAGAGAGAGCGACTGGGGGGAAGAGAGAGAGCGACTGGGGGGAAGAGAGAGAGCGACTGGCCAGAAGACAGAGAGCGACTGGGGCAAAGAGAGAGAGCGACTGGGGGGAAGAGAGAGAGCGACTGGGGGGAAGAGAGAGAGCGACTGGGGGGAAGAGAGAGAGCGACTGGAGGGAAGAGAGAGAGCGTGTGGGGGGGAGAGAGAGAGCATGTGGGGGTGAGAGAGAGAGCGACTGGGGGGAAGAGAGAGAGCGACTGGGGGGAAGAGAGTGAGGGACTGGGGGGAAGAGAGAGAGTGACTGGGGGGAAGAGAGAGAGCGACTGGGGGGAAGAGAGAGACAGACTGGTTGGGAAGAGAGAGAGCGACGGGGGTGAAGAGTGAGAGCGACTGGGGGGAAGAGAGAGGGCGCCTGGGGGGAAGAGAGAGAGCGACTGGGGGAAGAGAGAGAGCGACGGGTGGAAGAGAGAGAGTGACGGGGGAAGAGAGAGAGCGACAGGTGGGAAGAGAAAGAGCGACTGGGGGCAAGAGAGAGAGTAACGGGGGGGAAGAGACAGAGCCACTGGGGGGAAGAGAGAGAGTGACTGGGGGGAAGAGAGAGAGCGACTGGGTGGAAGAGAGAGAGCGACTGGGGGAAGAGAGAGAGCGACTGGGGGGAAGAGAGAGAGCGACGGGGGGAACAGAGAATGCGACTGGGAGAAAGAGAGAAAGCGACTGGGGGGAAGAGAGAGAGCGACTGGGGGGAAGAGAGAGAGCGACTGGGGGGAAGAGAGAGAGCGACTGGGGGAAGAGAGAGAGCGACTGGGGGGAAGAGAGAGAGCGACTGGGGGGAAGAGAGAGCGCGACGGGGGGAAGAGAGAGAGCGACTGGGGGAAGAAAGAGAGCGACTGGGGGGAAGAGAGAGAGCGACTGGGGGGAAGAGAGTGAGGGACTGGGGGGAAGAGAGAGAGTGACTGGGGGGAAGAGAGAGAGCGACTGGGGGGAAGAGAGAGACAGACTGGTTGGGAAGAGAGAGAGCTACTGGGGGGAAGAGAGAGAGCGACTGGGGGGAAGAGAGAGAGCGACTGGGGGGAAGAGAGAAAGCGACTGGGGGGAAGAGAGAGAGCGACTGGGGGGAAGAGAGAGAGCGACTGGGGGGAAGAGAGAGAGCGACTGCGGGGAGGAGAGAGAGCGACTGGGGGGTAGAGAGAGAGCGACTGGGGGGAAGAGAGAGAGAGTGACTGGGGGTAAGACAGAGAGCGACTGGGGGTAAGAGAGAGAGCGAATGGGGGGAAGAGAAAGAGCGACTGGGGGGAAGAGAGAGAGCGACTGAGGGGAAGAGAGAGAGCGACTGGGGGGAAGAGAGAGAGTGACTGGGGGGAAGAGAGAGAGCGACTAGGGTGAAGAGAGATAGCGACTGGGGAGAAGAGAGAGAGCGCCTGGGGGGAAGAGAGAGAGCGACTGGGGGGAAGAGAGAGAGCGACGGGGGGAAGAGAGAGAGCGACGGGGGGAAGAGAGAGAGCGACAGGGGGGAAGAGAGAGAGCGACTGGGGGGAAGAGAGAGAGTGACTGGGGGGAAGAGACAGAGCGACTGGGGGGAAGAGAGAGAGCGACTGGGGTGACGAGAGAGAGCGACTGGGGGGAAGAGTGAGAGCGACTGGGGGAAGAGAGAGAGCGACTGGGGGGAAGAGAGAGAGCGAATGGGGGGAAGAGAGAGAGGGACTGGGGGAAGAGATAGAGCGACTGGGGGGAAGAGAGGGAGCGACTTGGGGGAAGAGAGAGAGAGACTGGTTGGGAAGAGAGAGAGTGACGGGGGTGAAGAGAGAGATCGACTGGGGGGAAGAGAGAGGACGCCTGGGGGGAAGAGAGAGAGCGACTGGGGGGAAGAGACAGAGTGACGGGGGGAAGAGACAGAGCGACTGGGGGGAAGAGAGAGAGTGACTGGGGGAAGAGATAGAGCGACTGGGGGGAAGAGAGGGAGCGACTTGGGGGAAGAGAGAGAGAGACTGGTTGGGAAGAGAGAGAGCGACGGGGGTCAAGAGAGAGATCGACTGGGGGGAAGAGAGAGGACGCCTGGGGGGAAGAGAGAGAGCGACTGGGGGGAAGAGACAGAGTGACGGGGGGAAGAGACAGAGCGATTGGGGGGAAGAGAGAGATTGACTGGGGGGAAGAGAGAGAGAGCGATTGGGGGGAAGAGAGAGAGCGACTGGGGGGAAGACAGTGAGCATCTGGGGGGAAGAGAGAGAGCGACTGGGGGGAAGAGAGAGAGCGACGGGGGGAATAGAGAGAGCAATGGGGGGAAGAGAGAGAGCGACAGGGGGGAAGAGAGAGAGCGACTGGGGGGAAGAGAGAGAGTGACGGGGGGAAGAGACAGAGCGACTGCGGGGAAGAGAGAGAGTGACTGGGGGGAAGAGAGAGAGAGCGACTGGGGGGAAGAGAGAGAGCGACTGGGGGGAAGAGAGAGAGCGACTGGCCAGAAGACAGAGAGCGACTGGGGCAAAGAGGAGAGCGACTGGGGGGAAGAGAGAGATCGACTTGGGGGGAAGAGAGAGAGCGACTGGGGGGAAGAGAGAGAGCGACTGGAGGGAAGAGAGAGAGCGTGTGGGGGGGAGAGAGACAGCGACTGGGGGGAAGAGAGAATGTGACTGGGAGGAAGAGAGAAAGCGACTGGGGGGAAGAGAAAGAGCGACTGGGGGGAAGAGAGAGAGCGACTGGGGGGAAGAGAGAGAGCGACTGGGGGAAGAGAGAGAGCGACGGGGGGAAGAGAGAGAGCGACTGGGGGGAAGAGAGAGCGCGACGGGGGGAAGAGAGAGAGCGACTGGGGGAAGAGAGAGAGCGACTGGGGGGAAGAGAGAGAGCGACTCGGGGGAAGAGAGAGAGCGACTGGGGGGAAGAGAGAGAGCGACTGGGGGGAAGAGAGAGAGCGACTGGGGGGAAGAGAGAGAGCGACTGGGGGGAAGAGAGAGCGACTGGGGGAAGAGAGAGAGCGACTGGGGGGAAGAGAGGGAGCGACTGGGGGGAAGAGAGGGAGGGACTGGGGGGAAGAGAGAGCGACTGGGGGGAAGAGAGAGAGCGACTGGGGGGAAGTGAGAGAGTGACTGGGGGAAAGAGAGAGAGCGCCTGAGGGGAACAGAGAGAGCGACTGGGGGGAAGAGAGAGAGCGACGGGGGGAATAGAGAGAGCAACGGGGGGAAGAGAGAGAGCGACAGGGGGGAAGAGAGAGAGCGACTGGGGGGAGAGAGAGAGTGACTGGGGGGAAGAGAGAGAGAGCGATTGGGGGGAAGAGAGAGAGCGACTGGGGCGAAGAGAGAGAGCGCCTGGGGGGAAGAGAGAGAGCGACTGGCGGGAAGAGAGAGAGCGACGGGGGGAATAGAGAGAGCGATGGGAGGAAGAGAGAGAGCGACAGGGGGGAAGAGAGAGAGCGACGGGGGAAAGAGAGAGAGTGACGGGGGGAAGAGACAGAGCGACAGGGGGGAAGAGAGAGAGTGACTGGGGGGAAGAGAGAGAGAGCGATTGGGGGGAAGAGAGAGAGCGACTGGGGGGAAGAGAGAGAGCGACTGGCCAGAAGACAGAGAGCGACTGGGGCAAAGAGAGAGAGCGACTGGGGGGAAGAGAGAGAGCGACTGGGGGGAAGAGAGAGAGCGACTGGGGGGAAGAGAGAGAGCGACTGGAGGGAAGAGAGAGAGCGTGAGGGGGGGAGAGAGAGAGCGTGTGGGGGTGAGAGAGAGAGCGACTGGGGGGAAGAGAGAGAGCGACTGGGGGGAAGAGAGTGAGGGACTGGGGGGAAGAGAGAGAGTGACTGGGGGGAAGAGAGAGAGCGACTGGGGGGAAGAGAGAGACAGACTGGTTGGGAAGAGAGAGAGCGACGGGGGTGAAGAGTGAGAGCGACTGGGGGGAAGAGAGAGGGCGCCTGGGGGAAGAGAGAGAGCGACTGGGGGAAGAGAGAGAGCGACGGGTGGAAGAGAGAGAGTGACGGGGGGAAGAGAGAGAGCGACAGGTGGGAAGAGAAAGAGCGACTGGGGGGAAGAGAGAGAGTAACGGGGGGGAAGAGACAGAGCGACTGGGGGGAAGAGAGAGAGCGACTGGGGGAAGAGAGAGAGTGCTTGGGGGAAATAGAGAGCGACTGGGGGGAAGCGAGAGAGCGACGGGGGGAAAAGAGACAGCGACGGGGGGAAGAGAGAGAGCGACAGGGGGGAAGAGAGAGAGCGACTGGGGGGAAGAGAGAGAGTGACGGGGGGAAGAGACAGAGCGACTGGGGGGAAGAGAGAGGGTGACTGGGGGGAAGAGACAGAGAGCGATTGGGGGGAAGAGAGAGAGCGACTGGGGGGAAGAGAGAGAGCGCTTGGGGGAAAGAGAGAGCGACTGGGGGGAAGAGAGAGAGCGACGGGGGGAATAGAGACAGCGACGGGGGGAAGAGAGAGAGCGACAGGGGGGAAGAGAGAGAGCGACTGGGGGGAAGAGAGAGAGTGACGGGGGGAAGAGGCAGAGCGACTGGGGGAATAGAGAGAGTGATTGGGGGGAAGAGAGAGAGAGCGATTGGGGGGAAGAGAGAGAGCGACTTGGGTGAAGAGAGAGAGAGCGACTGGGAGGAAGAGAGAGAGAGCGACTGGGGGGAAGAGAGAGAGCGACTGGGGGGAAGAGAGAGAGCGACTGGCCAGAAGACAGAGAGCGACTGGGGCAAAGAGGAGAGCGACTGGGGGGAAGAGAGAGAGCGACTTGGGGGGAAGAGAGAGAGCGACTGGGGGGAAGAGAGAGAGCGACTGGAGGGAACAGAGAGAGCGTGTGGGGGGGAGAGAGACAGCGACTGGGGGGAAGAGAGAATGTGACTGGGAGGAAGAGAGAAAGCGACTGGGGGGAAGAGAAAGAGCGACTGGGGGGAAGAGAGAGAGCGACTGGGGGGAAGAGAGAGAGCGACTGGGGGTAGAGAGAGAGCGACTGGGGGGAAGAGAGAGAGCGACTGGGGGGAAGAGAGTGCGCGACGGGGGGAAGAGAGAGAGCGACTGGGGGAAGAGAGAGAGCGACTGGGGGGAAGAGAGAGAGCGACTCGGGGGAAGAGAGAGAGCGACTGGGGGGAAGAGAGAGAGCGACTGGGGGGAAGAGAGAGAGCGACTGGGGGGAAGAGAGAGAGCGACTGGGGGGAAGAGAGAGCGACTGGGGGAAGAGAGAGAGCGACTGGGGGGAAGAGAGGGAGCGACTGGGGGGAAGAGAGAGAGGGACTGGGGGGAAGAGAGAGCGACTGGGGGGAAGAGAGAGAGCGACTGGGGGGAAGTGAGAGAGTGACTGGGGGGAAGAGAGAGAGCGCCTGAGGGGAACAAAGAGAGCGACTGAGGGGAAGAGAGAGAGCGACGGGGGGAATAGAGAGAGCAACGGGGGGAAGAGAGAGAGCGACAGGGGGGAAGAGAGAGAGCGACTGGGGGGAAGAGAGAGAGTGACTGGGGGAAGAGAGAGAGAGCGATTGGGGGGAAGAGAGAGAGCGACTGGGGGGAAGAGAGAGAGCGCCTGGGGGGAAGAGAGAGAGCGACTGGCGGGAAGAGAGAGAGCGACGGGAGGAATAGAGAGAGCGATGGGAGGAAGAGAGAGAGCGACAGGGTGGAAGAGAGAGAGCGACTGGGGGAAAGAGAGAGAGTGACGGGGGGAAGAGACAGAGCGACAGGGGGGAAGAGAGAGAGTGACTGGGGGGAAGAGAGAGAGAGCGATTGGGGGGAAGAGAGAGAGAGCGACTTGGGTGAAGAGAGAGAGAGCGACTGGGAGGAAGAGAGAGAGAGCGACTGGGGGGAAGAGAGAGAGCGACTGGGGGGAAGAGAGAGAGCGACTGGCCAGAAGACAGAGAGCGACTGGGGCAAAGAGAGAGAGCGACTGGGGGGAAGAGAGAGAGCGACTGGGGGGAAGAGAGAGAGCGACTGGGGGGAAGAGAGAGAGCGACTGGAGGGAAGAGAGAGAGCGTGTGGGGGGAAGAGAGAGAGCGTGTGGGGGTGAGAGAGAGAGCGACTGGGGGGAAGAGAGAGAGCGACTGGGAGGAAGAGAGTGAGGGACTGGGGGGAAGAGAGAGAGTGACTGGGGGGAAGAGAGAGAGCGACTGGGGGGAAGAGAGAGACAGACTGGTTGGGAAGAGAGAGAGCGACGGGGGTGAAGAGTGAGAGCGACTGGGGGGAAGAGAGAGGGCGCCTGGGGGGAAGAGAGAGAGCGACTGGGGGAAGAGAGAGAGCGACGGGTGGAAGAGAGAGAGTGACGGGGGGAAGAGAGAGAGCGACAGGTGGGAAGAGAAAGAGCGACTGGGGGAAGAGAGAGAGTAACGGGGGGGAAGAGACAGAGCCACTGGGGGGAAGAGAGAGAGTGACTGGGGGGAAGAGAGAGAGCGACTGGGTGGAAGAGAGAGAGCGACTGGGGGAAGAGAGAGAGCGACTGGGGGGAAGAGAGAGAGCGACGGGGGGAACAGAGAATGCGACTGGGAGAAAGAGAGAAAGCGACTGGGAGGAAGAGAGAGAGCGACTGGGGGGAAGAGAGAGAGCGACTGGGGGGAAGAGAGAGAGCGACTGGGGGAAGAGAGAGAGCGACTGGGGGGAAGAGAGAGAGCGACTGGGGGGAAGAGAGAGCGCGACGGGGGGAAGAGAGAGAGCGACTGGGGAAGAAAGAGAGCGACTGGGGGGAAGAGAGAGAGCGACTGGGGGGAAGAGAGTGAGGGACTGGGGGGAAGAGAGAGAGTGACTGGGGGGAAGAGAGAGAGCGACTGGGGGGAAGAGAGAGACAGACTGGTTGGGAAGAGAGAGAGCTACTGGGGGGAAGAGAGAGAGCGACTGGGGGGAAGAGAGAGAGCGACTGGGGGGAAGAGAGAAAGCGACTGGGGGGAAGAGAGAGAGCGACTGGGGGGAAGAGAGAGAGCGACTGCGGGGAGGAGAGAGAGCGACTGGGGGGTAGAGAGAGAGCGACTGGGGGGAAGAGAGAGAGAGTGACTGGGGGTAAGACAGAGAGCGACTGGGGGTAAGAGAGAGAGCGAATGGGGGGAAGAGAAAGAGCGACTGGGGGGAAGAGAGAGAGCGACTGAGGGGAAGAGAGAGAGCGACTGGGGGGAAGAGAGAGAGTGACTGGGGGGAAGAGAGAGAGCGACTAGGGTGAAGAGAGATAGCGACTGGGGAGAAGAGAGA